>NW_026535780.1:23620000-24220000 GCF_028551555.1 Melozone crissalis
CACACTGCTGATGTCCATTGGGAAATGTCTTCTTGTGTCACCTAGCTTTTGGGACTACTGAGGCAAGAGCATAAATACATTGGTTTGGGATGTCCCATTTAGAAATGCTGTTCAATTTTCATGCACAAGCTACAGGCTTTTGCCTGAGGAATGTACAGAAGTTTATAGTATGTAAGGCACTAGGGCAGGAGTTCAAATAGGCTTCAGTCATAATGACAGACAGCTTATCTATTTGGCTTTCTATTTCCTAGGATTTATTCTGCTGTTCTGATAAGCTATGATTTAAAACACACTGAAGTGCCAGTGCAGGCTAACATCCCCTTTTCCTACACTGAAACACATCATGGAGAGTAAAGACACTGTGCTTTGTATGTCTCCCAGCATGAGGGAGACCATAACTGAGAGGTACGGGGCTCTGCCCACAAAGACCACCTCACAGGCTGTCAGCTGAATTTGGAGTGGGAATCAGATCCAGAAAACAGATACCTGAATTTTGGTGTCTAATCTCCCACACTGGAGACTTAGTTATGGCAATCAGTGAGCTGGGAGTGTGATTCATCTGAGGAAATGTAGGTATCCATCCTCTGTTAAGCTGAATCCCTCCTGGCAGTGGGAGGTGGGACACGGAGCTCATCGTGTGTCCACACCTCTGAGTACACAGCTCCAGCCTGGAAGCCCATCCCTGGTAAGGATGTGCTGATGACAGGGATTCAGTCTCCAGCTGCTGCGTTGTTTCTGCAGTTTAATGAGAGGGGTGGGCTGGGCCCCCCCGGCAAAGGATGGAGCTGCAGAGCCCTCTGGAGAGCCAGAGAGTCTGAGCGTGTGTAGGCAAGCTTCATCCCCTCTGTGAGGGGTGGGTGAGCACATTAGACCTTATTTAGGAAGTCAAAATGGCACTCAAGGCTGTGCAATAAAGAAACAACATCTTTCTGTTAAAATTATTTTTACAACCTCTATTGTCGAGTTCAGACAAATAGACTTAACCAAGCCTTCTTAGCATATGAAACATTAGTATCTACAGTGTCTGAACCTATGTTTTAGATTTTATTTTCCAGACAAAAGAGTAATTTAAAATTATGCAAATGAGCTGCCAAAGCAAGGCATTATGCAGATTTGTGAGGCAGGCAGCAGAGTGTTAACCCTTGGTGCTGCAGCTTGCTGCAGAGGGAGCGCTGCTGCTTCAGCTCTGCGTGAATTCCTTCCAGCCCTTGTGCTCTTGAATTACAACGCTCCTGTGGCAGGGTCTGAGGTGTGAGGCTCGCCCCCTGCACACCCCCAGTGCCAAGTGGATTTAGGTGGATGGAAGAGCTGTGTTTGCTGCATTGTTCACCTCAGACTCCTGCCCAGTGAAATAAACAAGGGCCAGGAGACTTCTTCTCCTTTTTAATGCCTTTATTAAAAGTGATCAGCTCAGGATTGGGTGGCTCAACGGGTCTGCAGTCTCCGTCGTCTTCCCGGGCGACTCAGAGGAGGAGGATATGCGCAGCTCTGTCCACAAGAGGCAGAGCTGGGGGAATGTAGTCCTCGTGGGAGTCTTTAGGGCGTGATTCCCCGTCAGATGTTGCCCCACGAGCTCAGTCGGCCTGGTCTCACCGCCGGGGTCGTCTCTCTTGGTCAGGGCGAGAGGGTCCGAAGGTGTTCCACGTCTCTGCAGGCTCAGCATTCGGCTCCTCACGTCCAGACATCACTCCAGTCTCTCAATTCTTAGGTGGCTCGTTGTTTTGGGGTTTTCTCCGTACAGCGGGGGACCCATGCTGCATTGTGGTCTTGGAGTCACTTTGCATAGCCCCCCCCACCTTCTCAGGTCTCTTCTACTGTTCGGGAAGGTTCCCACCCTTCTGGGAAAGGTACAACTTGGCCTCGGGCGAGGCTCTGCTACAAAAGGAGCGATTAGCCACAACGACTCGTGATTACAATAACAAAACACGAAGAACTTCAGCAGCTACCCGGGTCTGGCTGCCTTTTTGTAACTTTTTCTCACAAAAAAAATATTACCCGAATTTTGTTCATAACACCCAGCACAAGCTGTACACAAACCTGGTCTGGGCATCTCAGAAAAGACAAGTCTCGTAACTGTCATCTGTGGTTTCATACGGGTTGTTTCCAGAATATTTGAAGTGACTGTCATGGGAGAAATATTAAATTGCTTTTCAAATGCCAGCACTGCAGTAACACTTTAAAAACAATTGACACTGTCAGCTATAAGTCCTCTAGCTTGCTGGCCTGGCTTGTATACACAAGATGCACTAGAAGCCTCGACTTTCTGTAGAGGAAGGCTATTAAAAGAACTCCATGTTGTGCTAATTTGTAGGTTCAATGGCTCATTATCCTACCCAGCTATAAAGGTGGTGAGAATAACTCTCAGTCAGGAACAGATGGGTTTTGATAGAAATCCAAGGTCTGATCTGCTCTGGAAGTTTGCCCTGGTCTCTGCAGCTGATGCCAACAGCTGACATAGCCACATTGGTGCAAGCACTAGTGCTGAGCAACAAATCCAGTATTTTATAGAGTAAAGTTTGGCAAATGGCAAGAGCAGGCAAATCCCCAACATGCACGAGGATGTAAGTGCAGCTGATCCCTCGTGGAGGTGCCTGATGATGGGTTAAAATAGTGGCAGCCAAGCCCAGGGAAAGAGAGAGAGAGTGTTCACATTGGGCAGTTTTGGAAGGCCTGGGTTTGTGCCTCAGTCATGCTCGTGTGGGATGCCATGCCCTGGGAATATTGGATTTGTTCAGCATCAGGCAGGGGTGGATCCTGGGGAGAGCAGGAGGGACTCTGGCTTCAGTATGGGAGGACTTGAATCCACATTTCCTCCTGCACTCCAGTTCATGGAATCATGCAATAGAATCATACAGTGCTAGTTATTCATGGCTCTCTGTGAGAGCTTACAGAGCAGTGCAGGTTTCAAGGAAAACACCAGAATATGTATTTCTGTAGTGGATTACTTCAGGAACCAACGTCTCAGTGCTGCTCCAGGACACAGAAGTAATCTGGGTTTCTTTCTTGCACCCTCTTACACCCAAACCCTTTAAAGTTTTCTCCACTCACCAAATTGCTCCCTCACTTTCTTTTTAGTTAAAGATGTCATTTTAAGCTGCCTGTCAGAAGCTGCCTGTCTCAACCAGCAATACTGAATAAACACTTCAATACATTCAAACCTGGACACTATTGGTGAGTTTACAGGCTTAAAACCTATGACCATTTTCAAACTGGATACACATGTGTGCACACAAAGGTTATCTCAGTTTAGCTACTTTGGTTTTGCTTGTCCTTAAGAGCATTTTTGACTCAAAAATGTGATGTGTCTCATGTATTTGGAAAGAGTTGTCCAAAGCACATGATCAACATCTGTTGGTTTTGATATGCCAGAGGAGCTATGTAAGAGATGCAGAGATCAGAGAATACATTGCTGCTGTGTATATTTGTTTTTAAACTTGAATTCTCTGTTTTGAATTTGGAGTTTATCTATTGCTCCGTTTTTCTATTTAAGCAATGGGCTGAAGGAAATTTAAAAAAAAAAAGCTTGAAACCCACTTACATTGGTTCATGTTTTGTTAGTTTTGGAGGAAAAGAATATAAGGATAGAAAGCTGAAAAGGATATAAATCAGACACTGCTGCTGTACTGCCAATGCCTGGCCAGCTTAAAAGAACTAAACTACTTTAAATAGGCAGAAACACTGTTTTATGATGGCAAACAACATAACTGAGCACTAAGACCTTGGAAGGAAGTTGCTACAAAACCTCTATGGTGCTCTGGAAAAGTTTTGCAGCACAGGCACCTATAAGAGAGTTGTCACCACCTGCCAGCCTGGCATTTCCTAAAAGCAGGGGTGTAAAATTGTAGCACACCTTGATTTATATAAATGCAGCACCAGGAAAGGCCTTACAGCTCATTTTAGGTCAGTGCAGCTTCAGGGGACTGTAAGCTGCTCCCAGAACCATCTCTGAAGACTCAACACTAAGGTCTTGTCCACAGTAACGCTGAAACTCTGACTTCTGTGTCCAGACAAGGTCTGCCCCGACTGCACTCATCTTAATTAGGTTCTTAGCAAAGATCTTTGCTTCTGTGAGCTCCAACCTTGCCCATGCTGAGATTTCAAGAAGGTAAACTGTAAGCTAGACTAGCCCTCTGCAGGCACAGCCACGGAGTCACTTTGCTTCTGCACTGACCTGCATGGTGGCTTTGCCAGCAGAGATTTCCTGCAGGCACATGCCAGCTCAGGTGGGTTCTCTGCATGGGGATGCTTCAGAAAGCTGAGGTGCATCAATCAAAAATGTTACAACTGCAGGTCCACAATGTCAGCCTGCACATGCTAAAACCCCGATTTCATACCAAGGAGTTGTAATTGTGATGAAATCTTAAGGATGGTATCTTAATCCTTATAACACTTGATTTCTTTTGTATGGCTACTTCATAGTTTAACCATTTAAGCCCATTTCTATGAGGAAACTGGTAGGTAAAAGATTGAGGAATCAGCAGGGACCAGGTTTTTCTTTCATCATGAAGTCATCTGTCAGTGCAGCTCATGACTGGAATTAAGACAGGCAATGTCTATCAGGGGTTGCTAAGGATTGCTTGTCTGCACACTTCCTTGGTAGCATTTTGCAAAAATGGGTGATGTGAGGTACAGTGATGGAGGAATGGCTGCTGTGAGCACAATGACCAGAGCTGTGAAATTTCTAGGCTGTGAAATTCCCTTTGTGTGGGAACCCCCTGAAGGTGTGTCACCAGCAAACTCCTGTCCTTCATTCTGCACTCCTCCCTGCCCACCTGGTGAAACATCTTGCTACAAGCCATTAGCACTCAAAAGGTGCACAAGGGGATTTCCTGCTCCTTCAAAGATAAGCAATAAATTAGGAGAAATAAGAAATACATGTTAAACCTGAGGACACTCCTTCAAAGAAAGATTCCTTTTATAACAACAGGGTTCATTCCACAACAAAGAAGGTACTCCAGAGAAGATGTGATGCTGATATGAAATACTGATACATGAAGTATGGCTCTTACAGGATCTTCCATTCTGGTCTATCTAGTTTGTTGACACATAAAAAAGATCCAGATCTTCAGTTTAACTTAAATAAAAATCTCTTAGGAAATGTTTTTTTACACGGCATATAATTAATGTATGGAATCAGCACAGTATGTTCCTGACAGGTATAGACTAGCTCTGTACTTGATGGTCTAGCAGCCTTTTGAGCTGTGTCCCTGTGAGATGCTGTGGGAGGGAGGGCTCAAAACACTGTGTAAGGCCAGGAGCTCAGCTGTTAATTTAAAGAAAAGCCTTTAGTTTCTGGATCAAGAAAACTGTAAGAGCTATAGTAACATCTGGAGCTTTCTTGGTTCAAAGAAGGTTTTTCTGCATTTCAGAAAGGATTATGTGCATGCACAGAAAGCAGTTCCAGTGGTGTTACTGGAGCAAGGTCTCATCCAAAAACTCAGATTCCTTGGTGACTCAGAAAGTAGCACCCACTTCACAGGCTTTTACAGTAGTGACATCCACACCTGAGGGAGTTCCCTGCACCTTCCTTATGGCAGGTAAGGAAAACGAGGAGCAAACAGACTCATCTGGATAGCTGATGATGGGAATAGCCATGTCCTAGCAGCACCCCTCTCCTTTGTCAGCTGCAGTGAAAATTTAGAGGGAAGTGGATGTGTTTGGAAGAGGTTTGAAGAGGTTGGAGCCCATCAAGGTGCCTGCTGACTGCAGCTGGGGAGCCTTCAGCTTTCCCTGCTCTGAAGGCAGAGCCAGCCCAGATGGGGTGGGGAGATGCAGGTTCCCCTTGTGCTGGGTGACTGAAGCAGGCACCCTTGCAGCTGTGCTGTCCATCCTGCCCCTCTGGTAGGCACAGCTGCCCCGAAGCAAGGATGTGCTCCTCCCATGAATCATCTCCTCAGCCACACCAGTTAATGTGTCACTACATCTCTTGCTGTCTGTGCTCACCACAGCCATGGGCCTAAGACTGGTGCAGAGCAGGCAGGACCTGGGCAGGTCTTGCTCAGATGCAGGACAGCTGAGTAGTGAGGAGAAACAGGAAAGGCAAGTCCAAAGGCTGGTGTGACACAAAGGAAAAGGTGATGCAGTAACACCAAGTGAGCAGGCACAGCCCTGTGCAGCCTACTGGTGTCCACTGGAGCCTCCCATCAGGACATGCTATGGCAGCACCATGGCTCCAGCTGGAAATGAGAAGGGGTCTTCCCCAAAGTATCCAGCACAGGCAGGACTGATAGAGGCAGGATTCTGGAGCACACCTAAGCCTTGCTCATCACCACAACATCCTTGTGCACAGGTCATTGCCTCTTCCAAAGCAGCAGCCCTCACAGACCTGAGCCTGGGAGGTGCAAAGCATCTGAGCCATCTCAGAGATCAGTGCTTCTGAAATCGGGTGTGATTGTTACGGTTCATCAAAGCTCAGGCTTAACTTTAAACTCCTCTGTCATACAAGTAGTTACTGTCTGACCCTGTCTCACACCCTAGCAGTGTTGCCAAAGGAGGAGGGAAAGAATTGAAATTTTACACCGTGGCATATGGAGTGATTCAGAATTCTTCTAAAATGGAGATGGTGAGAATGTTTTTGTCAGGTCTTTGATCCCTTTCAAAAATAGAACCCCCTGGATGCGATTAGAGAGGGCTCATGCTGTGAGCTGGAGTTTTTGTAATCACTGCTGACTGGAAGTGCCTGTCAATCTGATTTGTGCATTTTTCCAGTCTGTTTTATAATACAATCAAATTGCTGTTCCCACATTGTAAGACACACTTCACAAGTTTCTTGGGAGAGGACACCAAGCTCCAAGGCTAATTCATTTTTCCTCTCAAAAAAGAATTTTTCCATCTTGTCTTCTTACACTATTTAATTTTATAATTACTCACAGAGGCTAAAAATTGATTCAACAAGCCTTGGGTAATGTCCAGGTGTTCTCCAGATTGGAAACCAGCAACTGAAAAGAGAAAAAATACAGAAGAAAAGACAAATTTTTTTCAAAATTGAGGAACTTTTTATTTCACGGTGCTTAAGTGGTTAAACAACTCTTGTAGAGTGGCACATCAGGATGTATTTCCAGGTAGATGTTCACATCCCTGTAAGGGGCCCTAAACCACTGCAGAAACAAGATAACAGAAGCCCTTGGAATTTAGCCACCAGCCTTATTTACCTCTGCTCTGAGGATACTGTAGATAAAACCTCTGAGACCCTAGGATAGATTTACAGAAGAAAGCAAGGCTGGCACATCCTGTTTCACCATGCTTAGTGCCGTGAGGTAGGACCTGTAAGCTCACAGCTCATTCTTCTGGGCCACTGCTGTTGCTGCAGCTTGCCAAGGAGATCCTCACTGCAAACAAGAACTGCTCATCCCCCTTTAAAGCAGGGAAGAATGAAAAGGAAGGCAAAATAGGATTGGGGTTTTCTTGTCAGCACAAGAGCCCATGCCTTGTTCCATCTGTGTGGAGAAAAGCTGTCACAGAAATGATGGGAAGCTGGTGGTGGTACCTGGCTGCCAAAGGAAGACACTGCCTGGAGTGTACAGCTGATGTTGATGAATGGCATAAATTTAATTGGTAAATAATTTCTAATTCAAGCTGACTTTTTTTTTCTTCCTAGCAGAACAGACAAGAGTGGAAATGTTTCACATAATCACTGATTTCACTGAAGCTTTGACAGCATTATCAAGGGCTTTTCATATTTTTGGTTTTATATGAATCCCATAAAACATCCAAACACCAGGATGTAAACAAAAGACTTCAAGAAGCTTAGTTTTGATATTTCTGTTACATTCCAAATTTGGAATGAAAGTAGGTATGAAATAATCACCTCTCCCAGGAAAATGTGACATCTCACACAGCTCTGACCATTCTTGCATAAGTCTCAAGGATCTCTGCTGATGGACAAGTCTCCCCCTGCACTCAGTGATGCTGCAAAACGTCCAGCACACCTGCCACTAAGGGAATTCTCATTCACATCCTCCTGGATGCTCCGAGTCACCTTCCAGGCCAGCAGCACCAATTGCCAATACCATCTTTTGGGAGAGTACCTTCTGAAGCACACTGATGGAAAGGTAAAGGTCTGCTGTTACTGCTCAAATAACATGAACACATCTCTGACAAGTGGGAAGGCCTTACATTCATCTTTTAGAAGAGAAAACAAAAAACACACGCAAACTGTTTTCTTTTGAAGAGAACATGGATGTTGAAGAAATGAGAGAGTTCTTGTTAAAAGAGAGCTCTCTCATATTGCACTAGTGCCTTAGGCTGCAATGCAAGATGGAACTGAAAGTATGTATTCTGTTATCATCTGTTAAAGCCAGGTAGGGCAGTGCTCTTTGTCTTCCCCACCATCCTCCCTCCAGGGGGATAGCTTCTGTTAATGGGCCATTGAGTGCCACTGCATGACTGACAAAATCACATCATCCCATTGTGAGATGCTCTGCCTAGGGAGAAGAGCCAAGCATTCCTAACTGGATATAACCCGAGATTTAGAACACCACCTTCAGCCTTTTCCACAGGATTCCCAGAGGAAGACTGAACCGTCTGCACCACCACTGGACCTTCAGAGAACTGTACCCTGCTTCTGCAGAATCCCTGCTTCAACAGAACTGCATTTGTCACTCCAGGGGACTGCAGCCACCATTTAATCAGACTGCTACCAACACCCTGACCAACAGGGTGTCAGGTTATATTCTGACTCTGTCAGTAGTTTTTTTTTGGTTGGTTGGTTTTTTTGTACTACTGCATTTTGATTTTAATTTTCCTAATAAAGAACTGTTATTCCTATTCCCACATCTTTGCCTGAGACCAAATTAATTTCAAAATTATAATAATTTGCAGGGAGGGGGTTTACATTTTCCATTTCAAGGTAGACTCTTTCCTTAGCAGACACCTGTCTTTTCAAACTGAGACAACTAGCACATTGATTTCTACTCCTGCAGCAAAACTGTGTTTCTTCTGTAGAGGACTCTCCTGGACAGAAGCAGATGTCAGACTATTGGCTAACATAGAATGCAGATTTTGTAGCAAATAACTTTTTGTTTGCACTTAGGTGGACAAGATACCTACAATGGAAGAACAAGAGCCAGTAGATACATTACACACTGAACTCCACAGGCACCAGCGGCTCTTGGCACTTGCTCACAGATGTGGGTTTGTACCCGGGGTGTTGTACATGGCTGGCTAATACCACTTACCTTGTTCATACCTCTGAGGACTGGAAAGCACAAATAATGACCATTTTCAGCTGCTCCACAATTTACATCTCTTCTGGGTGCTCAGTTAGCTGAGATATTTGCACTAAATGGGAACAGTAGGAATATAGTAATGTTGGCTGAAAACAAAAGCTGAAACGAGGGGATTTTCAGAGCAGCTTTAGGGCCTGAAAACTGCTGCAGTCTTCCTCGTTTTGTTACAGAAAGGTGTTAAGGAGTCCTAGAAATTACTCTGGTGGTGACAGACAGAAAAAAAATCGATTTATCAGCAGGCTGCTCCCCTTAAGCATTGCAGCAGCTTTCAGATACTACCTTTGGGAAGAGGGACTGGCTTGATGGAGGGAGTGAGGAGCTCTCCCACAGCATCACTCCGCGTGCAGGGTGGCAAGCAGCTGCTGCAAGGCCAGCAGTCTGCACTGCCCCACCAGTGCAGGAGCAATGGCAGGGCTGGCAAGGCCAGGCCCTCGTGTGAATTAGCACCACTGGCATTCCACTGATGGGCTTCTGCTCTCCATGGCATGGTGCTGCAGGGTGTTTTAGTCAAGATCCCGTGTGCACATGGGACAAAGCATCTTTAGTAATGATGCTGGGTAGTGTGGTGCCCTGAAGTATGCTGGGGAAAGACCTGTCACTGCTTTAATTACATTCAAACAGGCACAGCTAGAGTGAATAATACCATGAGCAGGTGAGGAATTGATTAACCAGTTTGCTGCTAAAGGGAAGGGTACCCTCTTCCTTTTCTTCCACCTGGCCTGTTTAGAGCAGACCTTGTTAGGGAGAAGGACATTTATTCACTTAGGTGTAACAAAATATAGTCCTGCCTCTCAGATCCCCACCACTGTGTGCCAGTGGGAGAGCAGGAGTGGGAGAGAGCCCAGGATAATGCAGGAATGTTATTTAGTAGGAAGACATGTTAGGACAGCACTAGGAAAACAAGGAAAATAAAATTCTTTTTTTAAAAATGTTGACTAAGAGTCAGTGTGTCTGAGCAGCAGCTTGAGGAGTCAGTGCAAAATATTTGATTAATCATTTTAATTTGAATTGAAGGAATTCAACTGCTCCATTATGAGTTTCAAGTGGAGAAAGAATTCCTTGAGGAAAGATATAAAAAGCAGTTATTGATATAGCATAAGTATTTTTTCCTATGAAGGTTAAAGAGTGTTAAATATGTTAGTAAAACCAAAAGAATATCAAAGGATGTCTTGATTACATCAACAGTGTGTTGGCAATCCAGAAATACCATTCCACAGGTTCATACTGGAAGTCAATGCCACTCCTAGGAGCAGGAGGCTGATCTGGAGCCTGACACCTGGGTCTGCTCCAAGCCTTTCAGCAATACTTGGCTGGACCTAAGGGCACAGTTAGATGGCTAATTGCTTCTGTTCCATATGGAAATGAGAGGAGGAGGAAATGATCATTATTATCCACTTGAGCACATGCTTACCTGAGTGCAGTGTGTGGCTACAGTGCTCTGTATGCAATTGCACTCTCGTTAAACAACACCTGGATTTCTCCTGAGGGTTGGTCCAGACTCAGCTTCAAGTGATATCCTTATACCCCACTCAAGAAGGTGATTGGGGTGTTGGTAGATTCTGCCTGATACCTGTAAATCAGTGCTTCACACACTGTCAAAACCTGGTATTGAAAATATGTTTAACACACTCTGAATTGATCTGTTTTTACTGAACTTGATGTGCTCTTGCTCAAAAGAGACCAAGAGAAACTTTGAAGGAATGGTTAATTCAGGAATTGTGTTTGAAAGGGCAAAGAAGATAGCAGTGCTTCCAGCCCTGGGAGTTAGATTTTGGGGTTTTTGAGGTTTAGGGTTGGGTGTTTTGTTTGGTCAGGTTGTGGGGGGTGTTTTTTGAGGACATTTTTTAGGAGCTTTTTCTTGAGTTTCACATGGAGTATCTTCAAATCCATCTCTGTGGACTCCCCAGGAAATTCACTGGGCTCTGTGAATTCAGTGGTCTCAGAGTGGAGAGGTCCCTGGCTCTGTGCTGTGAACAAGGGGAGAGAGTTACACCTGACAGCAAGCAATGAAGGACATCTGCCAGATTCCATTCTGCTTTTACGTTTGAGGAACTTCCCAGCTTCATGGGTATCAGGAAAACCTTGACAGCCAGGGATGCCTAAGGAGCCAAACAATCTATACTGTGTTTGACTTGTCTGTGTTGAGCTGTTGTCTTTGAGGTCACTGTGGGAGCAGGTTCAAGACAACCTGTGAGACTGACAAGGGCTGGATCAGACATGGATACTGTAGTACATGTACTCCTTCATTCTCCTCCTCATGCCAGGTCAGAGCTGACTGTGCAGACTCCCTGGGACTGCAGCAGATACAAAACAGGAGGATTTCCTATTCCATTGATTAGTAAAGACAATTTCAAAGCAGCACTTGCAAGTTAGGCTCATTAGTGGACTCCCTTGCTTAACATCCCCAAACATGGTGCTTGGTCTTCATAGAAGTCAAAATTTACCTTGGCTGCACTGGGCAGGGACTTGTTAAAGCTGAAACCACAGTGGTGTTACCCTGCTGATTCTCCATGTCCCAGTAACATGCAGCATCCACATACCAGATGCCACCAGCAACTCCACATTGTATTTACAGCACCAGCTGACTTGCAGTGAAAGAGAAACACCAAGAATTCCTCTCTACCAGAAGGGGTACTGGAACTACCCCACCAGCAGCTGCAGTAACACACTGTGTGCCAGAAGTCCGTCCTTCCCCTAGGGAAATGGAGCTGAGTTGGTTCTTGAAATGACAGACAGCACACCCTCAAGGTGGAGTTGAGCTGTACTCAAAACAATTCTTATTCGTCCATCTACCTTCCAGGAAGTGTTTGGTGCTCCTTTCAAGTGGGGCCAGCTAGGCAGACCCACAGAAATGTGAGTGCCACTTCCTTGTGCTTGAGAATCACCAGCCCCACAGTGGCAACATTGTCCAAGTCACATGCACGAGGTTGCTTATTCCTCTAGTGTGGGCCCATAATTACCCCTCTGTGCCCAGAAGGGCAGGCAAGCTGTGCCACAGCTCACAGGAAATAATTACAGAGCAGCTCACCTTCCTGCAGTACAACTCTCTTCCTGATACGTCCCAGAGGCAGCAGCAGCAGGATTACTCACAGTGGGTGATGTTTCCCAGCCTGATCCTCATGCCCTGGCTCAGCCATCCATCCCATCCCACCCTCCTCTGAGGCTGCTCCAGCCCAGGACAGCACGTTGATGTTGATGCAGGGGAGCCGGGGAGGAAGTGGAGGACACAGCTGTGGCTGTGGGAAGCAGCCTATCAAGAAATGCTTGTTTAACACATGGCAGATCAGCCTGCCTCAGGAGTGAGCTGTTTCTGTAAATCAAATAGCTTCTCATGAGTAAGGAGCCCAGCCCTTTATTACAGTCACATATTTTCAGAAATCGCTGTAATTCAGGGATTTTTATTGTTAACAGTTTTTGGCTTTCATGTACCAGCCTGAGGTGGGATCTGACTCCTTAGAACTGTTAAGAGCATGGGTTTCTGTGTGCTGCCAGCACCCAAAGGGAGTGAAAGCCTGTCAAGGGATACCAGGCAACCCATCCTCATTTGCCAAAAGAGAGAGATCAGTCCTTCTTCTCTGAATGCTTTTGAGGGCCCCTTTCCTAAAAATGACACCAACAGACTGTAAGCTCTCTGGAGGCACTACTGGAAATGACCACATGTGTCTGAGAACTCTGAAATTAAATTTGTAATACTCAGCTGCTGTAATCTGCAAATAGTGTTAAGCGGTAGAAAGAGGCAGGAATCACCTTCCAAAGCTCTTTCCAAGTACATATGACCAAGAGAGTCACTTGTCAGCCAGAGCAGGTGCCCCCTTCTGCTCAGCCCCTAGGAAGTCACACTGAGGATTACGGCCACGCAGATCTTTATAGAAATTTCATAAAATATAAGATGAAACATAATTATTGTCTAGTCTAGCCACTCATCCATCTCTTATATGTGCAAAGTGAACAATTTGCAGCAGAAGACCAAAAGTTTAAAGTGTGTGGGAGTAACAAAAAACAGCAATAGAAGCATGAAAAAAAGCTCTTTACCAACATTGCTTAGTTGCTGCAGTAATGGAAAACAAGGCTACAAATTACTTTCAGAGCTCTATATTTGCATTGTTTTAAAAGCTACAGCCCTTTTTTCAGAGCATTACAAAAACATCCTGCCTGCAGATAGGCTTTTATGTTTTTTAAACACTGCTTGCAAACACAAGTGCAGGTATGTGGCTGGTGTGAGAGACCCCTTGGGGATGAGGAGCTCCACACCGGGGTGTTTTGGGAAGTCTCTATAAACCAGTGTTGTCATCCCTGGATTAATTAATTCCACAGTGGGCACAGTGTTTCATCCAACTGCAGGATTTCCTGGGAGGTTTTGGGACGCAGCGAGACAAGGCAAAGCACACTGCTCCCAAGGCAATGCAAGCCAACAGCACTGCTGGGTGCTGCCCTTCTGCCCGTGATGATGATGGGAAAGGGGGCAGTGGAGGAGAGCAGAGCTTGGCCAGCACCTGCTTGGTTGATTTGTGTCCACACACACCTGCTTATCCTGTGTATGGTATGTGATGATGTCCCCCCAGGGTTGTTTGGCCTGCAGGTCCCTCTGCTCAGTGCTCTGCTTGCAGCCCATGCTGATGCTCCCCTGCTCTGGGGACAGTCTCCCTGGATGAGCATGCCTGTGGGGAAAAGCTCACATCCCTTGGCATAAACATGCATCCCAAAGGAGCCAGCAACCCACTGCCTGCAGACCCTCCTCAATCTCCTGTGGGGCACATGGCAAATCCTCAACACCCCAGTTTCATGTACCAGGAAGGTTTATCTTCAAGTTATTTTTTGAGTTGTTGCTTTCCCTGCAGAAGTTTTGTTTTGATACACACCCTTGTGTTCAGCATCTTTGCTCTGCAGGGCACTTGTGGTCCCTACTCGTGTATCAGAAGGGAGACTGAGCTTGATTAGAGTGATCAGCTCAGTTCAAGTGATCTGCTCCAGACCTCATCTCTTCAGACTGGGCTTGGCAAACAAAACCCCCCCCAGGAAATGAAGGGTTCAGGCTCAGCAGGCAAGAGAGACCTCCTGAAGGACTCTTTCATGTAGAGCTGAAGAGAATAGAGCGTGTCAGAGTTTTAAAGACAAAGTAGTGCCATCAGAGGGGGGTGCAGGCTCCACACAGGAGGGACCCTTCACATGTTGTCAGCCTTTGAAATCCGCTTTTAAATAAAAGATTTGTCTTCAGACCAAAAAAGTGATGCCCTTTATGAGTAATAAAGCACAAAGCAATTTATTACTTTTTATGGATGAGGCTACCATTCAATATAAAATAATATAAAATATAAAAATATAAAATAATATGGCTCTTTTGATTTTTTGACAAGCCAAATTCATATTTCACCTTGGGAAAATAACACATCATCTGGCTTGCCACTGGGCAGATGCCTGAGAGACAAGGGTGTTGGTGCTGCTGAGCCTGGAATTAACTTTTGTGTCACAGGCCAGCCTCAGGGAGTATGTTTCATGTCTTGGCTCCAGCACTTGTCAGAGGTGATGGGATGGAAGCTGATGGTCAGGATCATTGGTGGGAATTTTGGGCAGGCACACTGAAGCAACACTGTGTGCAAAATTGCATGCAAGTTGTGCCCCCCAATGCCCATGAGGGCTCTGCAGCCCAGCCACTGCACATATGCCCTGCTGCCGTGTCCATCCCCGGCCTGTCCCTGCTGCCGTGTCCGTCCCCGGCCTGTCCCTGCCGTGTTTGTCCCTGCCATGTCCCTGCTGTGTCTGTCCCTGCCATGTCCCTGCCGTGTCTGTCCCTGCCATGTCCCTGCCGTGTCCATCCCCAGCCTGTCCCTGCCGTGTCCCTGCCGTGTCCATCCCCGGCCTGTCCCTGCCGTGTACATCCCCAGCCTGTCCCTGCTGCCGTGTCCATCCCCAGCCTGTCCCTGCTGCCGTGTCCAGCCCTGCCATGTCCCTGCCGTGCCCATCCCCGGCCTGTCCCTGCCGTGTACATCCCTGGCCTGTCCCTGCCGTGTCCATCCATAGCCTGTCCCTGCCGTGCCCATCCCCGGCCTGTCCTTGCCGTGCCCATCCCCGGCCTGTCCCTGCCGTGTCCATCCATAGCCTGTCCCTGCCGCCGTGTCCATCCCCGGCCTGTCCCTGCCGTGTCCAGCCCTGCCATGTCCCTGCCGCCGTGTCCATCCCCAGCCTGTCCCTGCCGTGTCCATCCCCAGCCTGTCCCTGCTGCCGTGTCCGTCCCCGGCCTGTCCCTGCCGTGTCTGTCCCTGCCATGTCCCTGCCGTGTCCATCCCCAGCCTGTCCCTGCCGTGTCTGTCCCTGCCATGTCCCTGCCGTGTCCATCCCCGGCCTGTCCCTGCCGTGTACATCCCCAGCCTGTCCCTGCTGCCGTGTCCATCCCCAGCCTGTCCCTGCCGTGTCTGTCCCTGCCATGTCCCTGCCGTGTCCATCCCCGGCCTGTCCCTGCCGTGTACATCCCCAGCCTGTCCCTGCTGCCGTGTCCATCCCCAGCCTGTCCCTGCCGTGCCCATCCCCGGCCTGTCCCTGCCGTGTCCATCCCGGGCCGGGCCGGCCGCTGCAGGCCCTGGGCTGAGCGCGGGCCCGGCCGTTGTTGCCATGGTGACGGCAGAACGGTGGCGGCCGGGCCCGCGGAGCCGTGAGGCAGCGCCGGGAGGCCGCGGCAACAACGGCAGCGCTGCCCCAGGCTCGGCAGCAGATGAAGCTCTCGGGGCACTCCAGATCGCTCTTGCCCTGACACACTTCCAGCCTGACAATGGCGCACTGTTACTTGCAGGAGGACAGCATGCAGAACCTGCGGCAAATCAACAGGCAGATGAGGCTGCTGGACCTGCGGCTGCAGCTGCTCCGGGACAGGCTGTGCACGGCCCGCATGAACCGCTGCGTCCTCTCCTGCTGCTCCCTGCCCAGCCCCTGCTTCCGGAGACGGTGCGTCGCTGTGAAAAACGACAGGTAAGAGAGAGCTGCCTGCTTTCCACTGACACTGGCTGCCTTTAGGGTAGGATGAAGGGAGGTCGGACATTGCTGTCGGGAGCAAAGGTTGGTACAGGTAACTAGGGTGGGAGCGAAATAGCCATTTTGGAGAAATAAATTGAAAGGGATACGGGAAAGTAAAGATCCACCTCTTGTTTTAATTCCAGAACGAAAAGACTTGGCATGATGCTGAACTCGTGCAGTGGTCAGAACTTGGCTTTGATCGATGTGAAGGGTTTTGACCCCAAAGACATCACGGTGACGGTGAAGGACGGGAAGGTGACGGTGTCAGCGGAGCGCAAGATGGAGTGCAACACCCCCCTGGCAAAGACCAGTAACTACAAAAGGTTCGTGAAGGAATTCTGCCTGCCGCCAGGGGTGTGTGACCAGGAGGTGACATACTCCGTGGAATCCAAGTGCCTCCCACCACCCAAGTGCTGCCCACCACCCAAGTGCTACCCTTACCTCTGCCCTTAATGAGCTGCAGCAGGAAACCAAACCAGCCGGGCCATTCCTTTGCATCAAGCCTTCTCTTCATGACATTTGGATCTGTGTCAGAGCTTCTCTTACTTCTTCCATTAAAGAAAGCAGCATACTGAGCAGGTTGTGTGAGCCTCATTTTGAAGGGGTTTGGTGGGCAAAAAGGGGAGTGCCATCAGGAAAACACAGATGTTTTTGGGCATACATGACCGGTCACTTGCTGGGTACTGAAGGCAGGGCTAGAGGTGGTGGATTCAGGGCATACAATCTCATGGATTTTAAAGGCTGAGAGGCACCACTTCTGATCAGTCACATTTCTGTAAGGACACTTCTCTCAATCCAACCTCTTCCATTTGAGCCCTTGGGTATTTCTAGGAGGAAAATCTTGAAACACCTTGAGGGGTGGAGCTTTCTCCCCAAAAGATCAAGCCGTACCTTTTGTTCCCTTGGCTTGGTTCTTGCGCAGAGTGCCTGGTTGGGAAAAGCTGTGGAAGGACAGAGAGCTTTTTCTTAGAAGAGTTGGGATTAGGGTAGAACTCAACACCTGAGGAGGGAATGACACCATTTCCTGCTGAATCAATGGCTCCAAAATAATAAGAAAACATTTTTCATGTTGGGAGAGGGGGAGAATTGTCATATAATTGCTTGAAGGTGATTTTAATTTTGCTGCCCTAGGTTCAGCACTTGGGTATGCACTCCTGTGGGAAGTAGCATTACTTCCCACTGCAGAAAGGAGTGTAACAGAACATACCTGCATTTACCAGCCACCTGGGCCAGCATCTCCCCAGTGAGCACCACCTGCTTCAGGCTTCATGAGCCCCTGGGGCTGGAGGGAGGAAGGCTGCCTCCTCTTCATGTCATGCACTCCCCTGCAGCAGACTTTCCTAACAGGGAGCTCAATGTTTTAGGCTGTGCTGGCACAGAATCTGCTGTTCCCTAACCTGCCAGGGGAGAGGGTGAGCACCTGTGGGCTGCTGCTGTGCAGGTGTGCTGCCCAGCTGAAACTCTTCAGAGTGGAGTGCTGTCCCTGCCATTAGCCTGCTTGAGAAATGCAGTTGGTGGCTGTCACCTATGGGGACCCTGACTCCTAAAGGACCCTCACACCAACTGGATCAATGTGTCTCAGTGCATCCAAGGGGTCCCCAGTGCCAAAAGCACCCACTCACTGCTGCAGCAGGGAATATTCCCCTGGAAACACTCACACCTGAAGAAAACAAAGCCAGTGGTTTATGTACAGCCTGCAAACAGACAGGCTCACTTTCACAGCTGACTTTCACCTCATGAGGGTGGTGAATCACAGGGGATGGGTTACAGAGCCCTGAGTCCATGGCTGGGGGAGGCCCTTGGCTCCATCACCACCTGCTCCTGTCCTCTGGGTGGGAGGGAGCTCCTTCAGTCAGACATGTTACACGCAGATCAGCTGAGGATCAGTTTAGCTTGGCTATAAACAGCTTGGTGATTTAACTGTGGTGCAAGAAATTAACTGCTTCTGGGATACTTTCAGCATCCAGCTACCACTTGAAATAACATGTGTTAATAAATGTTAAACTTTATAGGCTTAGTGTATAGCTGGGTCAATATAGAACCACACAACCATGGAATAGTTTTGGAAGGTGACTTTGTCTAATGCCCCTACCATGACCAGGAACATCTTCCAGGCTGCTCAAGTACCCATCCAACCTGGGCTCTGGGCAACCTGTTACAGTGTCTAACCCCCATCATAATAAAAATAAAATGTTCCTTATATCACATTTAAATCTAATCTTTTTCCATTTAAAACTGCTTCTCCAGTCACTACAGGCCTTGGTGTCAAGTGTCTCTTCATCATTCTTACAGACATTCCTAATATACTGAAAGGGTGCCCATGCACAGGTAGTTTGATCCTGCTGGTGTTGGCCAAGGATGGTTAAACCTAAGCCACCCCTCTCACCTGGGAGGCTGCAAGGGAGCCTCCAGTGAGAGCACACAGCAGGGATAGGGACTGGGGATGGACTGGGAAAGACCAGCTTCCTACAAAGCAACCCACCAAGTAATAAAACCAAAACCCCTTTGTGACAGGACTTTTGCCCTTTGTAATGATTTCTACAGAAGCTGTCTAAGCATGCAGAAGGGAAACATATTTCAACACCTCCCCTCTACCCGTGACTTGCAGAACACATCGAGTCCCACAGCAATCACAGGGCTGGCTACGGCTGCTCTTATCCTTATTGCTCATCCTTTAACACATGCTCTTCACACGCTGTTCCTGAATTAGGCTCCTCGTGCTCCTGAAACTAAATTTCACTCTTGAGCACTTATTGACAGATATGACTTTCTGAGGAAAATTCTGAATTCATATTACATCCTGTGAGTTGCTAGTCTAGGCTAGTAGGAGCATCTTGGAGACCTTTCTGTAATAGAAGCAAATCACTGAAATAGTCCCTTGGTTTTGTTAATACCTACATGCTGTTAACAATTTGGAACTTAGCCCAAAATCTATAATAAACATATACTGAGAGTTTTCAAGGAGAGAATACCTTTGGAAAGCCAATATTAACCCAGCAAGCTGTATCATCTCCCATAAAAAAAATCATTTACCACTAGGTGGCAGATACTATTTTTCAAAATTTACCACCATGCAACTCTTCTATTCAAAGCAAACACACTGAGGGTGGTGTCACAAAGCAATAAGGCTGGCAGACACTGGAGCTGGTGGTTTTTTCTGTAACACTAATAACAAGTGAAGAGGAGGACAAGAGATAGAGCTGTTTTGTGATCCTGGGTGTGCAAGAGCTCTCAGGACAGACCACCTGTTGACAGACCACCATCACATTAGGTTTCTACTCTGGATTGTATTGACCTTTGATCCTGCAGCTCTCCCCCATGGAGCTAAGGCTCCTGTTTAAGGCCACTTTCATTTCCTTCAGCATCCTGTCTGCCACAGTTATCAGCCCAACAGGGGCTTCAGTGGTTCATGTATTTTTCAGTATGTTGTTGCAACAAATTATTTTTGGGGCCAATCTTGACCATCCTCACGCAGCAGATACTCTCTCTGAACTCCCTAGCACAAGGAAGATATCAGAGAGGGCGAATTGGCTCTGTAGTTCTAAATGTTAGTGCATTCTTGAACTCTAGTCTTATGGGGGGCATTTATAAATAGCCAAGGAATTTGTAACAAGAGGTCATCTGAGGATGCTAAATCCAGACCTTTCCTCAGGCATCAATTTCTAGGGGTTTTCCTGCAGCCAGGCAGTGCTCTGCTGTGCTCTACACAGGTTTAGGCTGTGTTGAACTGTTGTTTCTCTCCCTGCTATTGAAAACTTGGGGAGAGCAGTGCCTTCATGAGAAGGTGAAAAGATCCCATCTTTCCTCTCCCCCTGTGCCTCGGTGCCCACTGCTCCTGAGAGCACAGCACTGCTCGGGCAGGGGGCTGCTGCTCCCAGTGGGCAGTGCCTACTTGGCAGGGCTCTTTCTGCCAAGGACTAAATTAAATGCCTGTCACAGGGGCCAGCTCCACTCCTCACACCTCCTGTCCTCATCCTCGAGCAGCAGCATGACCAGGCTTTGGGCATCACCCCAGCCAGGTGGGGCTGGTGCAGCTGCCCTCCACTGCACCTCCTCATGAGGTGAGAAGCTTCATCCATCCATTGTGTTTGTGCTTAAAGTTAAATTTAACCATTGACCTTGCTAAGCTGTTTGGCATCTTAGTTTCTTAGGTAAATTTTCCAAGCCTGTTTTCCATCATCTCCCCTGGAGAAAGCCCTAAGAGTTTATAAGAGAGAGCAGGACCCATGTTTTCAACTCTGCCTTTGTTCCAAAGACTCCATAGATTTGTTGTCATTCTGGACTCTGCATTTGCCACCTCATTAATAACCCTGCACTGAATTTAGGTGAGGAGTAAGCTGATCCTTCCAGCACGCTTGGCATGACTCTCGTGAAGCTGCCACCTCCACAAGCATGGGACACTGGCCCTTGCTTGTCCTCTTTAACCCTACAGGTCCTTTCCCTGGTCTCTGGAATGAAAAGGAAGTTTTCCATCTCTGTCTGTCTTCTAATTCCCTCTGCCATCCCATTTGTGCCCTCCAATTGCTATAGCTCAGGCCTTTCTTTTGACAAGTGATGTGTGAGGGTTTGCTTCTTCTCTTGAAACCCCACTCTACATGAACCAAGTTTTGCTGTCCTGGAGGTTATCCTTTCAATTGCCCTGCTATGTGGTGTGAAATGCTCTCCATGCAATTGTGTTTCTCAATTTCAACATCAATTATAAATAACAGCAGGTCCCTCCTGCACTCTCTGGTTGCTTGTGCTGGTTCCTATCTTGGGGTGTTACATGGAGTCTTTAAAGGCCTGCAAGTGACAACAATGCTAGAATTAAAAAATCTGAAAACTAAAAATCATCAGCACCCACACCTCACTAGAACAGGTTTTAACTTGCTATAAAAATAAAATACAGTCTCCTCTCTTTTGCTTGTTTGGGTTTAGGGGTTTTTTGCAGAAAAGCCTGCAAAAGGGAGAGCTGCCAGGGCTCTGTTTCACAGTCACACGAGTGCATGTGGCACTTCACAACATGTCAAAAGAGAAAACAAAATCCTCTCTCTGCCGAGGTCTGGCCCAAAGCCCTGGAGGGTCCTGGGTCTCGAAGGGAGGAGCAGGGCCCGCAGCGGCCACAGCAGCCTGGCCTGTCCCCTCCCGCGCCCCGGCCCCGGGGCTGCCACCAGCCCCCGCCTGCCTGTGCCTGTGGGACACAGGGCCGTGCTCCTGCCGCCGCAGAGCCTGGAACACCACCCAGGGCAGCTGGCTATGGCCCAGGAGGCGCCTCCAGGAGAGTGTGAGCAGAAGTCAGTGGGTAGGCACAGGGACCTGGCAGAGTTTGTCACACCCAGGGACGAGCAGCCTGACAGCAGCCATGGCACGGCACTGGAGCCCAGCTTTGGGCAGCCACTGGGACAGACTCTGCAGAGCCCAGCAGCGAGGGAGGGCTCTATCCTCTGGCAGAGCAGAAGAGGGATGGGGAAGTGGAGAGGCTGGGGTCACAGCAAAGTGCTCTGAAGACACTCAGACCTGAGCACAGCCACTCAGAACAACTCCAAGGTGCTTCAGAGCCATTGCCTCCTGCTCGGCCAGCTGTAACAGAAATGCCAAGCTGTGACCACCATTGCTTTGTGTCTTGGCTTTTCCCTCTCTTCTGGAAACCTGCTGGAAATGTTTAAATATGAGCAGAATCTGCAGGATGCAAAAGAGATGACTGCAGTAGGAGATGTGGAGAACAAATTTGGCATAAGGACCTCATGCAAACAAATAATTAAAATCAGTGAGCATCTTTTGGTAGAGAGGCAGCAGAAGAAAAGGAAACCAGCACTGTAGCAGGTAGTAACAGCTGGTTGTAGCAGCTAAAAGTCATGCAGCCTTGGTGAGGTTTTACTGACTCCAAATTCAGTAAGGCTCCAGGACATTGAAAAGAGATGAATAAATTTAAATTCCAGCACTTTGAGCCCACTCATGCCATGTCTTGAGCACTTTGTATTCCCACGAAATCCTCCTCCGGACAACAACAACACACAGCAGAACTTCACCATTACTGTGAACACCTACACAGTTAGCACCCTTGGAGAAACACAGAGATGTTTACATGACCAGGACACAGAGCTAAGAGGAAAACTCAATCATCTGGGGGAAAGTGTCAAAATCCCACCTTGTCTGACCAGGTACCTGCCCATTCTCGGCTGCTTGGTGTGCCTGGTGAGCCAGGCACTCAGCTTGAAATCCTGGGCTGGCACCCAAAGAGATTTATGGATGGTAGTGCACCAGTGTAATGTAATCCTCACCTCAATATTTAAAAACAGCCCAAGGGACTGACCTACATAAACTCCAAGCCATCCAGTCTGGCCTGGGTGCCCAGCTAGCAGGAGATTTCAAATGTGGTGGAGCTGACTCCATGACAATATGGTAGGTTTCTTCTAGGAGACGTATGCAAAGTGTGCACAGAGGATGACACTTCATATTGGATTAAAGCACCAAAACAACCTGAAGGATGGAAGCACTCACTGTTTACTCTTCAGAGCAGCTACTAAAGGAGGAGGAGCAATGCTTGTACTGTAGTACTATTCAGCCATTTATATGTGCTTGCTTCATCTGGAAAGCAGAGGAAAAGCAAGTCCTGACATGGCAGAGGATTGCAGCAGGCAGGGAGGAGCAGCAGTAAATAGGTCAGCAACCACTGGCCAGACAGTGCCCTGGGGCTGGGCAGCCTTGCTGGCTCCCAGCAAAGCACAAGCTGCTGGCTCCCTGCAGGCAGGGTCCTGCTGCCTGCAGCTTGAGCCCTGTCCTCATGGGAGCTCCTGCAAACTGGCTCTTGTCCTCCTGGCCCCCAGGCAGGCACAGCGCAGGGGTGTGAGTTCTGCTCCCTCAGTGCTGAGCTCCTTCAGCACCAGCCCACCCAAGGACATTATTAGTGAGAAGAACAAGTTTCCTGCTCCTGGGTCCCCGCTTTGTGTGTTTGCAGGGTTGAATACCACAGCAGGACCCCATTCTTCTCCCAGGGTGCCTGCAGCCTGCTGTGGAAGTGGGATCAACCACCTCAATCCCACCACATGCACCCAGAGCCCTTGCAGAGAGGATATAGTGAGGACAAATGTGCCAGCTGTGTTTGGGGAGAATTTTCTAAAGCACAAACAAACCTTTAAAGAGATGTTCCATCACCCTGACAGCAAGTGGAGAGGACTGAGCCAAAAGCCAATGCAGGTCTTGATGTCAGCATGAGCACAAGGGAACCAGAGCACAGGGGACACCCTGCAAGGGATGCAGCTAGATGTTCTGCAGACCTGGTTCATTTTGCATGAACCCTTGAGCTGTACAGGAGAAAACACACACACACAGCTCTCCAGGGCTGCACACCCTCTGCTGAGCCCCCAGCCTGGGCCTCAGGGCCATGTGCTGCCAGGGAGCAGGAAAGCCAGTGCAGCAGAGCTTGGCTCCAGCCAGGAGATGGTAAGGTTTAGATTTAGGTAAAATCTGGTCTAAAAGAGGCCATTTAAAAATGAGCTCATGGAGCACCGTGCAGCTGGGGAGAGGGGAAATGCCTTGCCTCTTGGTGTCAGCAGCAGCAGGCAGCTCTGCAGGCAGCACAACCAAAACTTGCCCTCTAATAGCCTCTATGATAGGAATTTATCAGTAATAATGGACTGTAATAGACTGTCCCCGTCTGCTGGGAACCCCAATGCAAAAGCTGCACCTTGTTTGCAGCCAGATCATTGTGCCTCCTGCTCTGTGCCAGGAGCAGCTGGGCCTCTGCTGTGCCATGTCCACAGCTACAGGAGTCACCCAGGATGAGAAGCAGTGCTGCCTAAGGACAGTGCTGGGGCCTTTCTGGTTTTCTGCTCATCTCTCTGGCAATGTTTTACTGACAGAACAAGGATAAGGTTGGCCAACGGTGTCATAAAAAAAAAAATCAGAATAGAATTCCCATAGATAAAATAAACACAGGCTTGAGGACATTGTGCTGGGAGATGCTGCCCCCTTAGACTGCCTGAGAACCATGTCCAGCACCCAACTGTTTTGGCAGAAAGCTTCTGTGTCTGAGAGTCAGCACAGTATGGTACAGAGAGTGCTCAAGTCTGTACTTCATCTGAGTGAAAAAACCATGGAAATATATTAAAAGAGTAAAGAATAAAGGTTCCAAACAACATCAGAAGGAATCAGAGTGAGGGGCAAATTTAAAGTAAGAGCATTAAACTGCATGTTAGGAGGAAAGCTGACTTTGGAGCAATGCAAACAGGAAAATAGTGGGCATGGCTACATAAATAGCCTGCCCCAAAACCAAGGAGAGGCACAGGCTTTGGAATATGGCTGACGTACCAAAAGCTTTGGTGGCATTTCCCCCTGCTGGTGGTGTGTCATGCAATATTGGATTCCTCTTGACAAAAACTGGGGTAGAGCCCAAGATTCAGCTCAACCCAGGGACAGGCAGCTGAGATGTAATGGTCTGAAGCACAGTGTGCTGAACAGATGGCCTGATGTGCCTGCTGGTCTGAAAGGCTCATTAGCTTCTACAGAGCATCCTGGGGAAGTCTCACCACAGGGTGCAGGAAGGAGCTCCTGCACCTCCCCTGCCAATGACAGCAGCAGCTTGAATCCCAGCACATTTTGTATTCTGTAAGGGAAATTTTGTCTTTCAAATCAGAAATAGATGAAATTACCAGTTAAACACTCACATTCTTGCACAACAGGTATCTTCATACAAGAAAGTTTAATTGGTTCTTTGTCTGTAAATCTTGTACATCTTGTAGTGCTCCAAGAAAGCCTCTGGTTTATCCAGGATTTGAATTTTGGTCCTTAATCTCTTTTCTTCCAGCAATATTGGGTCAGTCCTAGCCCATCATGTTTTGGAGATGTAAAGGTGAGGCTTGGCATCTGTGCAGGAGTGTCTCCTGACAACACCCAGAGACCTGACTTCATCTGTGCCATCATGGGGCTGGCTTGGAAGTGAAACATTCCCCCCTCCCACCCACTTTCTTCCCCCTCAGGGAGACCCAGACTTTCCACTCAAATTCAGGTGCCTTTCTAGGCCTCAGTTTATCCTTTCTGACCTATTAACAGCTTTCTGTCCATTAGCCTCTTTGAATTCCAATTAGAGATGAAATTCAGTTTGCTCCCCATGATTCATGTGGGAAGGCCCATGAGATCCGGCAGAAACAGCAGCTCATCACTTACATTTACTATGCCAGAGGACAGCATGACAAATCACAAGTAGGGAGATGAGCTGACCTATAATAATATAACATTTTTAGAATATTCCTTTTATTTTTACAGAAGGAAAGGTAACTGAATGCGTTTGAAGACCCCAAGGCTCTGTCCCTTGCTTAGCATTAGCATCAATCTCTCTGACATTATTTGTGCTAGTTTTCTCCTGGGTATAGAGGTTTAACTGGATTTCAAACATTATCAAGAAGACTTAAAAGGTAAAGGCCAGATATTTTTATGTTCACTTGCTGAAAAGGTTTTTATTCCATCTCCCTGACCGTGATTATAGACACACCACTTCTTGCTCCTTGAAAACAGTCTTAAATTCACAACTGCTTACAAAGCCATATAAAAGCAATTTATTGCACATCACTGAACACCCTCAAGAGGCCCGAGGCAGCATTAACATTTTAAAGGAAGTGCTGGTAAATCCTTTTGCACATACCCCACCTGTTCTTTTGTTCCTACACCACATAAATGCTTGCCAGGAGGTTCCCAGCTCCACACCAAGGGCTGAGGACAGAGGGGACATGGTTACAAATCCATCCATGCTGACCTCATAAGGCTGGGTTCTTCTGACCAGATAAACCTTGGCTCCTGTCACCTCCAGGTGGGATAGGGACCCCAGGCTGGGGCAGGTGGCATTCAGAGGACAAGACATTCATGCTGCCAAAGAGACTCTCCAGCAGGTTTTAAGACACATTTCAGCTGAAATAAAAGTGACCATCACCAGTGTCATTGGCTGGGCAAAGAAATAAACTTAAAATTTCCAAATAAAGAAAAATAAAGAACAAAAGCAAGTCACACAGGCTGGTGTTTCCCACAAATTCATTGTATTTTCCACCAGCAAATGCCACAGTAATTTAATTTCAAAACACCAAATTAGTTGGGCTTTAAAATCAACAAAGCAGTAGCAAAAGAGTTTCATATGAGCTAATATAGATAGTGCAGATTGAAAGTCACTTGGCACCAGAGAGAAGTAAGGGAATTGCTCAATTTTTGGCCACAGTTCTAAGGGGTTGTAAAAGTTACATAAGCGAACGGATTTGTTATTTTATCAACTGACATTCCTTTTGATCAAACTTTCTCTTCCCCTTTTTTGCTTGTTTATTTTAGGACATTCACTCCTGGTACAGAAGGGCATCAGTTGCTGTTCATGGTCTGCTCTTGGCACAGAGAAGCCGCAGTTTGGATCTTGGATGCTGGCATATTTTACAGAAAAGAAGCATTCAAAAACATCTGCAGCACTAAATTATTTTCTGTTTAATTTATGGGTCTAAAAGGAAAAAAAAAATTGTCTTTTCCCTGGGCCACTGCTGCGCCTGGCTCCAATTTCTGCTCTGCAGGGAGCCAGACTGCAGCAGGCTGAAGGCAGCTGCCCACGCCGCAGCGACATGCTCGCTCAGCACACCGAGAGCACCCTCGTGTCAGGGAGCACCAGAACTTCCATGTGATGTCAGGGAGCACCAGGAACATCCAGGTGGTGTCAGGGAGCACCAGGAACACTCACGTGGTGTCAGGGAGCACCAGGAACATCCATGTGATGTCAGGGAGCACCAGGAACACCCATATGGTGTCAGGGAGCACCAGGAACATCCAGGTGGTGCCAGAGAGCACCAGGAACATCCATGTGATGTCAGGGAGCACCAGGCTCACCACGGCCTCCTCACCAACTCCAGTGTTTGCCCAGAAGCACGGCCTTTTGTCACATTCTGCTCCCAGCTCAGGTCTCCCAGGATTTGAAGATGTCTTGGACAGGGCTGAAATTCTTGGAGTGGTGGTTTCAGCCTATGCTGAGCACTAAGTCCAGCCAGCTAAAATAATTTTCTCTCCAAAGCTCCACTGCAGGTGCTGGCAGGGCCCTTTCTGCAGCAACATCTCAGTATCACACACAGAGGAGGCTGCACATTTGGTTCTGGGCCACCTCCTGCCCCAAAAGGACCACTGCTCAGGGAAGCCCACCTGCTGACAGTAGCCAAGCCTAGATCAATTCTCCATAGCAGGAAGGGCAGAGCTGGGCAAGAAAAACCCACAGCAGGGAATGGGCAAAGCCTTCCTGACTGCAGCCTTGGGTGAGCATCTCTCCTGTGTTTGCCATTTAGGAGCATCTACACCAGGTGCTCAGGAGGGTGCTGTGGCTGAGGGGTTGGGCTCTCTTCCACCACCCGAAGCTGACCTTTCCAGGGGTGCTGTGACCAATGCCAGGAGAGAGCAAGCTTGTCCTCCTCACTCTGCTGCTCCAGCAGCTCTGGCATTTACCTGGGCAGTGCAATCCATGGGCTGGGGTGCGGGCAGGCGCACAGGAATGTCCCAGGCTCTCCCCCTGGGCAGGATGTGGCTGTTCCCCACGCTGCTCACCACTGACCTAGCCCAGCCAGCTCAGATCCCAAGTGCCTGGCACTGGGGCCAGCATGTCCCCACACCAGTTCCTGCTGATAAATCATAGAATGGTTTGGGGAAGAGGGACCTTTAAGTCCCTCTGGTCCCAACCCTACTGCCATGGATCTGGTTGCTCAGGGCCCTGTCCCACATGGCCTTGAACACTTCCAGAGCACCCACAATGTCTCTGGGCAACCTGTGCTGGGCAGCCTCAGCATCTTCAGGCTCAGCACCAGGAGCTGCAAACTGCAGGTGGAGCAACCTGGGCTGTTCACTGGGAGAGGGGAGCCCTTGCTGTGGGGCTGCTCTGGAGGTACCCACATCCCCACGGGTGGCACCACTTGCTGAACATCCTCCTGCTGTGCTGGTTTAGCTTTCTTCCAGCAGTGCAATGGCAGAGAGAACAGTGTCACTGTGTGAAGATCTGTTTCTATCTTTTACTAGCACAGACTTTACTACAGAACTAACTTCCTAAAATCAGGTTTCCATATAGTTACCAGTGCTCTTTATACCTGTGGGGGTCAACCATAGCTTAGAAGCTTCCTCTGTTCCTTTGTAAACTTTCCTAAAGGCCCTCATTGTATTTATGATCCCCTAAATGCCCTTGGAAACACCAGGAGAATGATAAGAATCAGGCTGGAGGCTTTTTGTCAGCTTTGACTAATGAAAACCCCATTGCATGAAACAAAATGCTGTGTCCATGTCCCAGACACCAAGGTCTTGGGATGGAGGACTTCATAGTTTATGGCTTCATTTCCAAATCAGTATATTCAGATTCAGAAAAGGGGGGGGGTGGGAATTTAGTTACTTTGGTTTGGTTGGTTGGTTTGTTTGTTTAAAAAAAAATCTTAAAGCAGCTACAGGGATTGAAAAATGAACCTCCCATATTTCTCAGTAAAGAAGGATTTTTTTGGCTAGTTACTGAGTTACCTGAAGCACTGCCATCAGCATAGGAACCATTTAGAATTTAATCAGATCAGCCCAATCTGCTGAGAACTGCAATTTGCCTTTCTAATGCCAAAATAAAAATTGATAGAAGCAGGTTTTCCCTGTTTTCCTCCTGAATTGCACACCGGGCTGTCACAGGGCAGCAGACGGGGAGGGGCAGCCGCCTGCAGCGCGGCTCAGTCTCCGGGAGGAGCTCTGGGCTCCGGGGACCCTTTCTGAGCAGGACCTGTCCTGTCCCACCTCGGTGGCTCCTGGGGATGACACACAGGCAGAGGCAGCTCCAGCAAGGATGGGGAGCAAAGCCTTGGCAGCACAGAATGTCTCCTGCTTTGCAGGGATGTTGTGTGTTACAAACTCCTCTTGGCTCCTTTTTGCTTAATTTTAGGACTACTTGGAGGAAGGAGAAATAAATTACCTCAGGACAGGAAAAAAGGGAAAAAAAAATAGAAGACATTGCCAAGATGAAGCTCCCAGCTGCAGGTTCTGCAGGTCCTGCAGGTCTTGCCCCAAAGGGGGTTGCAGGTGATGTTACAGGAGCCACAGGCACAGCTTTCCCAGCTCAGCCATGGCAGAAAAACTTCCTCTGCTTTTGCTGGTCTCCACTCCCTTCTTGACAGGCACATCCAGCCCTTCCTCCCCATCCTTCCCTGTGCCAGGGACATGCAACATTCCTGTGAAAGGGTCTTAGATCCCTGCTTGAAGAGTTCATGCCCTTGATTTCAAAACTCTGAAAGGGGAAAAAGAAAGAACAGCTACAAAAACAGCCCCTGAACGATTGATTACTCCCTGCAGGTCATTCCCGAGTGTGTGACAGTCAGGAGCAGGGACGGGATGGCACTGAGCTGCCACCCTGCAGCACAGCGCTGGCCTTGGCCTCTGCTGGATATGGACACAGCAGAGCAGGAGATCCTGCAGCCCTGGCCTGGAACTGAGATCCTGCAGCCCTGGAGCTGAGATCCTGCAGCCCTGGCCTGGCTTGGAGCTGAGACCCTGCAGCCCTCACCCTGGCCTGGAGCTGAGATCCTGCAGCCCCATCCCTTGCCTGGAGCTGAGATCCTGCAGCCCTGGCCTGGAGCTGAGACCCTGCAGCCCCATCCCTGGCCTGGAGCTGAGATCCTGCAGCCCCATTCCTCGCCTGGAGCTGAGATACTGCAGCCCCATTCCTCGCCTGGAGCTGAGATCCTGCAGCCCCATCCGTGGCCTGGAGCTGAGATCCTGCAGCCCCATCCCTGGCCTGGAGCTGAGATCCTGCAGCCCCATCCCTGGCCTGGAGCTGAGGTCCTGCAGCCCCATTCCTCGCCTGGAGCTGAGATCCTGCAGCCCTGGCCTGGAGCTGAGACCCTGCAGCCCTGGCCTGGCCTGGCCCTTGCTGCTCTCTCCCCCCGGGGTCTGACTCAACGAGAGGAATGTGTGAGGAATGCCAGCACACTGCACTTAAGAATGGGAAGAAAACAGCAAAAGGAAAACATTACTTGGGCTTATTTTTTTGTGGGAAGCTCAAAAAAAAGCCCTGATTAGAGAGGGAAGACAAGCTACAACTAAATTTGTCATTTTTACGGCTTTTACACTTTGCATAGTCCTAGAGTAGCATATTTTTGAACCCCATGAGCCACAACTCCAAACTATCAGTGTGCCAGGAGACAACCTGCCCTACCCATACCCTGTGCTCCCTCAGGGACCCATTGCAATTCCCACCCCAGCCTCTCACTCTTCAGTCTTCCTCCAGTCCCTCCCTTCAGGGCAGCAAACCTCATGTACCACCAGCAGAGCCCTGGCACCCCCAGCAGCTCCCTGGCCACAGAGAAAAACAACTTTCCCAGGCATTCTTCTGGAAAAGGCTGTGAGAAGATCAGAGAAAAGAATGAGAAGCAATTCTTAACTTACTACACCTGGTATTGTGAACATGTGGAATGTGTTATGGGGATTTGTTTAGCAAAGGGTGTTTTTTTAATTAGCCAATGGTGACAAGTGTTTTGATTGAAGGACTAATTAGGTCAACCTGTAACAAACAAAGGTATAAAAGCCTGGGTTTCTTAATAAAAAATATTTTAATAAAAATATTCAGCCTTCTATAAAAGCATGGAGTCTATGTAATTTATTACCTGGTCCTGGCCCATTACACTGACACCCTCCTCCTCTGTAGCTCCCTTTGCTGCACCACAGTGGCCAGAACAGCTGGGGCTGAGGCTGCTGTGTCCAGCCAGCCCCCACTGCTCACAGCACAGGTGCTGCCCAGTGGAACACATTGTCCAACACATTCTGCAACAGCCCTCCCCTGACTGCTGCCTCCTCCCAGGAGTTCTCCCCCGTTGCTCAAGCCTTGGCAGCCCCTGTGACATGCTCCCCCTGCTCAGGCAGGTTTATGAGGCCTTAGAAGACACATGGTGTGTCCTACACAAATGATGTGTCCTGTAGGAAAGCTGTACCTTTCAGGAACCTCTCAGCAAGCAGCTGTGCAAGTGCTGCTTCAGAATGGAATGTCAGGAATAAACAATTTTGGACATTCTTAGGCAAAAAAAAAGTGGGTACACACACACACACACACACAGAGTTCTGTATGTTTCTCTCTGAAACACAAGGTAGTTCAGTCCTGGCTCTGGTATACTGGGAGTACAAAAAGGGAGAGCTTAAAGGAGATCCACCACAGATTTAATTATCTTCTTGTGGCCTCAGGATCAGGAGGGTTTTCCTAGATGTCCTTAGAAACTGGATGCAAAGGAAATAGCATGGCATAGTGGCATTCCAAGGCTGCCCAGCCAGGAGGAAGCCAAGGCCAGAGACCTGGGTGAGCCCAGCTGGCTCCACGGGGGCACGTCCTGGGCTGCTCTGGAAATGCCTTGTCAGAGGGGTGCTCAGTTCCACAGGTCAGCAGGTCAGGCAGCAAGTGCCCACACCTGGAACACTCTGGCAGTGGTGCCTGCTCTCTGGGGGATCCAGAAGGGTGCCAGAGCAAGGGGGACTTTCAGGAAGAGGTTTTTGCACCAACTACTGTCCTAGCAAAAGCCAAAGACTCTTCATCTTGCACAGTTTCGGGTCACATCCAGTAAATTTGTGTGGTTAATTTTGTGGTATCCAGCATAGCCCTGGGGCTTCCCCCATCCTACCCGAGCCGCAGAACCCCATTTCATATCTCACAGCAATTAAACAGAAAGCAGTTGACACTGCAGAGCTGCATTTGTTTCTGCAAGAGCAAGGTTTGTGCTGAGTATCGTATGGAGCTTGTTGCCATGGGAAATATCTGTGTTTGTCAAAACTTTAAAATCCAACCCAGCGTATCAAGGCATCCCACTTCCACTTGTGCACCCACAAAGCTGGGGACAAATTACAATGGTGGCAAATCAACTGTGCAGAGGATAGGAGATTAAATTTGCTCAATACACGTTGAAGACAGAAGAAAGTAGGGAGCAGCAAGGAAAACAGAAAGGAGAACATCAGTGTGTAAACAAAAAGTACCAGGGAAAAAACAGCCCAAAGGCAAAAGGATTCATTAACAGCAACAATTTATTTTACTTTGGTGACCCTTAGAGAGAGTCTTGTGATGTCGAGCCCAGCCCTGAAATGACACTGCAGTCAGTGCTCAGGGTTACAAAGTGCCCCTGTAACTCGGGCATTAATTACACTCACAGTGGCACGGCCTCAGCTGTGGTTCTGGTGCAGGTGGGTGTGGGGCTGGCCCCAAACCTCTGCTCCTCCTGCCCGGTTCTCTCCTCCCCCCAGCCCCACTCCTGAGGTACCAATACACCAATACCATCTGTACCCATGCAGAGGCTCACCATGGGGAGGGCAAAGTGCACCTCCCTCTCCCCAGTCAATCTACACCCAGCAGAGGAAAACAGAAGGGAAATGGAAACCACCCTTTGCCCTTGAGCCCAAGCAGTGCTTGGCCCTCCTGACTCCTCTCCGACACAGCACAGGCAATCCCCTCTGCCGAGCACAGCCAGTGCAGGTGCCAGTAAGGCAAGAACCGAAGATTTCACAGAGTAACTACCAGAGGCTCAGAGCTCCAGACAGGAAGGTGAGTCCAGGGGAAAGACACCCAGAACCACATACAGCCATCCAAATACTGACACTGAGAGGTGTCTCCAGCCTGCAGACACCTCGGGCTGTCCCACCTGGCACTAAACTGGAGCAGCAGATATTGTAACATCTAAAACCTGCTTTGAAGCTGCCAAACCCTGCAAGCCCTGCTGAGCCTCTGTGGAGTAAGGCAGTGCCTTCCCAAGAGCTCTAAACCAACACAGCCTGCATGCTGCAACAATGCAAGCAAAAAAATGACATTTATTTACAGCCTATTTGAGCCAACCAACATTAGCAAGATGCAGAAATAAAGCAGGTCAGTTCCTTACTGGGAGTAAGTAATAAAAAATAATTTTCACTGAAATAATTTAAGAAAACAACACCTTTCAGGTCAATTAAAATTTGCTTTAGCATTGAAATGGTCTTCAACATAGGCTGAAGTTCTTTCAGGAGGCAGGGTCTGTATTTTTTGGACATGATGTGATGAACACAAGACAGCACTGTCGTACTGCTGAGGAATTCTCCTCCTCCCCAGCAGCAGCACTGAAAAATTAAATCTGTTAATCCTTTGTTGCAGAGCTTCTATTGGTGGTGGTGGTAAAAGCCACTGAAATAGTCTCACAGGAACACATTTTGTCTTGCTACCTACTAACACCAAAAATACTGTAAGTACATCAAATTGGGTTTGTCTTTTTGTTCCTTAAAGGCTGTAGCTAACAAGGGCAGCCAACTTTCTTAACTATGGCAAAAAACTAACTTTGCCCAGTCAGGCATCACTTTGATTTCCCTTTAGAAACACACTGATCTGGGTGGTTTCTTTCGAGATACAGCAGGTGAGGAGCTGCGCACAGCTTACACCGCTCACTCACCAGACTGCTGCTGCCCATTCAAAGCCTGAAGTGGGTCAAACAGCACTGACCATATTTTTACCTTGAGTGCACTCAGTCAAGAGACACTGTCACCTAAACACTCAAGATGTGTCCTCCTTCTTCCCCAGATCCTGTGCTTTATGAAACTAGAACCTAAATAAACTCCTAAAGGTATTAATCTCATTAGGTGTGCAGGTGTCCACAAACTGGGGCGTGCTGAACATCAGCACCCAGCCATGTCCTGAATCAGAGCTGTAGATCACACTGGATCAAGCCAGCAGCACATAATCCGTATCTAAAGTGATAAAGAAAGCTTGTCACCTTCTGGTCCCCCTGTCCTGTTTAAGCACCTCTTTGACCGCGCCATGACATGGTTTTGTGACAGGCTTTTGGGTTTTGACACAGTGCCAGAAGCAGGGATGATGTGAGCGTAGGCAGGGATGTGAGGGCAGAGCTGTGTCAGCCACCAGACTGCCCCGTGCTCAGGGCCCCTCTGCACCCAAAGCATGAGGCGTTCCTGCAGCCCAACCCCTTCCCACAGGTACGGATCTTGTTCTGCCAGTGGGACTTTGGAGCTCTCAGATGCTCTTTGCCTCCCGGCAATGGGTCCTTCCCTCCGACCCTGCCCAGCTGTATTCCAGAACAGCTACAACTGTCCAGAATTTAAGTGTCAAAAGGCCAAGGAATGTGTATATCACACACAAATATCTGCGGTGTCAGGAGGCCGTGCCACGTTGTGCCCTTGGCGTCTGCTCGGGCGGTGCTTGCCGGAGGTGCAGTTCTCGTTGCTTTCTGCTGCCCAGGCTCCTGCCAGGCAGCGCTATCTCCTGTCTGTGGGATCCCGCCTTGCACACGCACTGCTGCCCTTGCCAGCCGTGCCAGCCCCGCACAATTGCTGCCAAAGGGCTCTTTGGGTCGGGTTTTCTTCCCGCCCGCGGCACCTCCGCAGCCCTCCCTGTGGTACTCTAGTGCGAGCTGAGGAGCCGAGCTGCAGGGGCTGGGCTACAGAGAGCTTTCGGCTCGGGCCCGGGGCCTCCCGGCGGAGGAGGAGGAGGACGAGGAGGAGGAGATGGAATCCCCTCCAGCCTCCTCCGCCGCCGCTCCAGCGGAGCGCGACGCCTGCGCGGCCGCGGCGGTGACTCACACGGGGGTACTGGGGTGGGGACACACACAAGGGTACCGGGAGGGGACACACGGGGGTACCGGGAGGGGATTCACATGGTGGTACTGGGCCGTGACACACGGGGGTACCGGGCTGCGCTCGCCGGGAGCCGCCTCGGCACTCGCAGCCCACGACTGTGCCGTGGCGCTGGGGACCCGGCTTCCCGATGTCCCTCCGCTCCCATGGATGCCGCCGGGCTGCCCGATGTCCCTCCGCTCCCATGGATGCCGCCGGACTGCCCGATGTCCCTCCCCTCCCCTCCATGGATGCAGCCCGGCTGCCCGATGTCCCTCCCCTCCATGGATGCAGCCCGGCTGCCCGGCCGTGCCCCTCGGGGCAGACCGCGGAGCTCTCCCGCAGCAGGCGGTGGCTCTGCGGGCGCCTCCATCCCTGCGGCGCCGATGAATCCTCTCGGAAAATCCGTGTACGCCCTGGCAGCGCTTGCCTTCCCTCCCTCCCTCCCTCCCTCCCGGGAGGTTTGCCGTCTGGCGCCTGGGAATATGCTGTCCCACAAGAGAAGTTGGAATCACCGTCCAGATCTAACTGCATCTAGAATATATTTCCTTTCTTTCTTTTACATTTTATAAATAGTCCAGCCTTCCTACAGCTTTTTTCCTGGCCTGGTGACTCATCATCGACTCATCATACTTGTTGCTTCACTTAAATAGGGCATTGAAAAGTCCCTTGCTTAAATGGGGGGGGAATCCCCAGCTGCAGATTACCAACTGACCACTTCATCCTGAAAGACCTGAAGTAATTCCTGCTGTCCCACGGCTGGGAGGTTCGTGCTGAGATGAATCAGTGCGAGGCAGAGCAATGCTATCTGGGCCAGCCAGTCTGTGAGTGCTCCTCCTTTCTGCCTGCCCTGCTTCCCTCTGGGTACTTCCAGACAGTAGCAATTTCTTTCTTTTCCTTAGCTCAACGGCTGGCATTTTTGACTCGTGTACTGCATTGAGAATTTCGCATGGATGCCACAGTTTTCCCTTTATTTCAAAAATTTGCATGACTGTCTTGCCAGCATGGTTTCCTAGCAAAAGCACATGGAGGTTTCACACCACCCTCCTGAGCAGCATCAGCTTTGCTGGCAGCCTGGGAAGCTCCCGGGACACCTCAGCTGCAGCCAGGTGAGGAGGTGAGGACCCAAAGACACTAACTAACATCTCCCAGGCTTCAGGAGAAGAAGAGCCCCCAGTTTTGGATGGCTGGGGGTTTGGAGGTGCCAGTGCTGGAAGGGAAGGTGAGCCCATGAGTCAGGGCCAGTGAGGGATGCAGCCAGCAGCATCAATGAGAGGTTCAAGCCGCTCCAGTGCCCCCAGCAAGGCTGCCATGCCATGGAGCTGCTTCTGGTTTCCCACGCCCCAAGCCCTGCTCTGGGCTGCAGGAGCTGGTGAAGAACTAGGAGCAGAGTGGTGCCACAAGGTGGGGTGACAGGGTGACTGTCACCTGCGGGTGGAAGGAATGTGGTACCAGTGGGAAACCCAATTCCCTGTGGTGGGAGTTCTGGTAAGGTGCCCCACGGCCCAAGGGTGGGGTAGCCCCTCCTCCCAGGACTGCATTCAGCCACTTGCAGGTAGGAACAGGGGCTCTCATCTCCAGGAAGGCAGGAATGCTGACATCTCAGAGCACCTGCATGGCACTGTGAGGGCAGGTCATGGTGGAGAGAAGAAAAGGAAATAAAACCGCTTATGCTCAACCAAGAGCATTAGAGGCAGCTACTCCCTAAACCTGCATAGCAACCAGATGCCAGCAGCAGCGCAGCACACTCAGCTGCAAACAGGGGAATCCCTTTGGTTTTCCTTGCCCTCAGTTCTGCTTTTGCAGCCCCTACTGCCTCAGTCAGGATTACCTGAGGAATCCTGATTACAGCTGATAAGAGTTCTGTCTTCATTGGGCTGATTGCACAGCTTGTTTGAAGATGGCTGCTCTGTCCTCTTGTTATGCTGTGCCTCCCAAACGCCTTTTTATTTAGCAGCTGTTCCTCTGCTGTGCAGCGACTGGTGATGTTACATCACGGCTGATGGGTGCTCAGGGGACTTGCTTTGTTTGCTGGATGGCAGTTTCGTTCACGTTTTGATAACCCTGCATTTTAGGCCATTAAGGTACTCTCTGTACCCTGTTTTTCTTTCATTCCAGGCAGGTTGCATGCGATACTCTCTCTTTTGATTTAGGGGAGGTGAGGGTTGCTCTTTCCAAGTGACTGCCAGGCAATTAAGCACTAAAGGCTCTGTTTCACGAGCAGAAGGGTTTTAACTGCCTGAGGTTGTTGCTCACAATAAGAACCCCATGCCAGTTTCCTGGCTATCCCCGAGAAGATCCCAGCCTTCACCATTAAACAAAGACAATTGTATGGAATTCAGCCCGGATGGCAATAAAGAGAAGTTTGTGAAGGCTTTTGTTGTTTTGTTAGTTTGTTAGTTTTTTTTTTTAAGGTAGACTTGACAAATGTCAAATCCTCTTGCATGTGTTGGAAGCAGTCAGGAGATGAGGTGGGCAGAGAGGAGACTCTGTATGTCCTAGCTATTCAAAGCCACTTAAGTTTTGCTGAGGCTCTGGGGAATACTTGGCTAAGGCAGGGTGTGCTTGTGCCTCTCCACAGCTGTTAGTGCAAGGGCAGTCCCCACCACAGCTGTGTACATTTCTTTAGGAAGTTGTTGCCATGCAAGTACCTTGACATCCACCAAAACCTTCTGAGTAGTTGAAATGAAGTCATGATAATAGCAGAATTTTTTTTTCCTCAGACAACTGTGACTTTCAGAGTAGGCTACACAATGAAGTATGAAGTTTCATCAAAACTGTGTTCTCCTAAAAAAGCTTCTGAATTATTTAATGCATTTTATATGATGATTACCTGGTTTATATCACAGCACAGGAAGTGAGTTAGCAAGTTTATCTCCTGTCTTCTGATTAATATAACAAGATAGCTAAAGATGTGTTTTGCTCTTGTTCTCTTACTGCCAAAGTATCCCATTTTCTTTTGGGCACAACAGAAAGCATTCCAGATCCCTATATCCCGACACATGGAAGCTCTGTATGACAAGCTCTGTGTTAAATTACATTCTAAGACCCAAACCCAATTGTTCTAGCTGAATATTACTCTCCCTGACCACACGTTCCAGGAGAAGCGAAGTGTCCTGCAGAAAATATGCGATACAGAACTAAAAGCTTGAGCCCATAATGCTCATATTCATTCATCATTTCTCTTGACCTGATTTTGTGCTCCAGCTTTTCCGACAGATTGTTTCCTTGGTTATCCAAGTTTGTTGCCAAAGCAGACAAATGAATCATCCATTTACAGTAAAAGTGGGGAACTGCCAAGGGAATACCTGATGTCGCTGCATGTGGCATGCAAGTCTCAGGCCAGCTGATGATCAAGTCCTCCCTCTCAGCTCTTTGGGCACAAGCCCCATCTGCACTGTGGCACCCACCCTGCACAGAGGCTGAGGACAGCCTGTGCCAGGATGACAGGACTGACTGGTTAAGGGTGTCTCGAAATAGCACTGCTGAGTGGTAAAGCTCAGGAGGAAAAGCCTCAGAGAACTGCACTCACCAGGAAGGAGGGGTAGACAGGCTGCCCTGGTTCCTGTCTCAGCTGCATCTGGGGGTCCAGACAAGCTGACCCAGCTCAGGACCCTTCTTCTTTTAAAATACATATTAGTTCACTCATAGAGCATCTAAGTCTCCCATAAATACTCCTGCTGTAATGGAAATCATTCTTTTCCAAACCACAAGGAAAAATGCCTGCTTTTTCCAGCCTTCTCTCCATCCTCTCTGGAGACTGAAATCCCTGAACACTCACAGAATGCTCAGGACATATGCAGGGTACCCTGGCACTGCAGTTCCCTACTGCTGATCCGTTTGGGTGGGATAAGCAGACCTCAAGCCCCCTAACCTATCCTGCTGATGCCAGTCCTGTGGCTGGAATGTGCTACACCCAGGGCAGGCAGGCACCCTCAGCCTCCCTCTCCTGCTCTCCCCTAAGGGAGAGGACACCGAGCATGGGGTGGTATTGCTTTGCTGTGGACACAGGGGCTAGCTCCCTCCTTTCCCAGGACAGTTTGTTGTGACACCCCCACTGCTCTTCCCCGCTGCAAGCTGAGACACGGAACGTGTCTCACTCCAGCTCCTGTAACCCTTGTCAGCCCTGCAGCATCAACTTTTCTGTGTGTGCATCACTCCAGAGTGCAGTGCTAAACTGCAAGCTGGAGGGTTTATCAATACTTCCAAAATCTTCTACCAAGAATGTATGCTATCTCTTGGTTCCCTTTGGATTAACTCCCCAGAGCCACATGCCTGCACAGCAAATGACAGCCGTGGCCACGCTGGCAAGCCCTGCCACAGCCAGTGCCAGCCCGTGTTGGCATCCAAGCACTAATTGTGGGCTTGGTTTGTATTTCTGTTTGGCTTCATCACTGAACCCAAACAGGAGGAAAAAATACGAGGTGTGCCTTTGTTTTACACACAGGAATAAGGAGGTTCTAATTATTCACAGCAATCTGTAGAAAATCCATAAAAATCAATCTTCCTACTATGTAGCCAAATTTGATTGCACAATAAAGCTAGCATTGAAAAGGTGTCTAATAATGCCCTTTCAACTACATTTTTCAGGTTAACCTTGGATTAAACCCCAAAATAGCTGATGTAATTTCCAGCTGGCTTTCCCAGTTAAGCTTTAAAAATGGTATGAGGTAAATTCACAACTATGACTCTGTCTTCAGCTGGAACCAGCCAGAAGTGCACTTCTTGCTGTTAAGTTCTGTATTTAGAGGGAGAAGCTGTATTTTATTTAGCTCACAGCATGCCAGGAACAAGCTTCCCTCAGCAGCCTCCCAGCAGTGCAGCCAGTGGGTGGTCCCAGGGCACAGCCCCTGCATACCTCCAGAGTGCGTTGCTACTCAAAAAGCACCAGCAGCTGCTTTTCCTTCAGAAAACACAGGCAGTGGAGATCACGGCATGGAAACCCACTTTCTTCCTCTGTTATTGCATGGCAGCATGAGGGTGCTTGCCTGGAAAGTCAGATTTATGTCCAGCTCCATGCTTAGAGAGAGGGGCTTCAAAGCGCACCGCAAGCACTGCTGAGGAGAGGGACAGTGACACTGCACGGGCACAGTACCAGTGGGGAGGTGGCACCTTCTGTATGTGACAGTGACACTGCACGGGCACAGTACCAGTGGGGAGGTGGCACCTTCTGTACGCTCTTCTGCAGGGCTGCAGCAGAAAACGGCACTCAAGGATCAGCATGACAGGAGAGCTGGTGAGGGGATCTCATTCCTAGTCCAGTGACTACTTGCAAATATGGAAAGGTCTCAGATCCAGAGCTGTTGAAATATTTTATCTCATGGCCATGAAATGAGAAATACCATGAAGCAAGATGGTGGAATGGGACTCACATCTCACATTTCTGAGGAAGGAGCCTCTCTTTTGCATTGGGCTGTGATGGCATATCCCACCTGGAACGAGAAGGGCAATGACTCAGAGGCTCCCTACGCAGGGCCCTGTGCCACACAGCATAAGGCAAGGAGTACCCAAACCCACAGCAGGGAAGGGCACTGAGTCAGCATCCGTGGGATTGGGAAATGTGGGGATCCCTGCGTGCAGGGATTGAGTGGGAGGCAGAGGAGCCCACATGAGCAGTGCCAATGGCCACCGCTGGCACACAGGGCAGCAGCCAGAGAAGCCAGACTGCCCAGCCATTGCCCAGCCTCTGCCCTGAGAACCCCAATTCCCTGCTCTCCTCCTGCCAGGGGACTCCTGCAGCGACATCTGTAATAGGGCAGGCAAGCCCCCAGCCTGGAGCCCATCTCGGTGCCAGCACCTCTGCCCAGTGACCCTGGGGAGGGCCACAAGGGACCCAGATCCCACACTGTGGGGTGGCAGCCACCACCCCGGCCTGACAGCCAGGCCATCAGGAACACAAGCTGGTTCCTTCCTGGGGAAGCCAGTGCAATCACCAACGTAAAGGAAATACTTTTCAACAGAGTCATAGTGGCCCACATAGGCATGATTAGCTTTGGGTGCTGAAGAAAAGCAGGAGGATGAAAAGCTGGGACAAAAAACCCAAAATCAATCCAAAAGAAATGCACAGTAGTAAGCACAGACTTGAAACTCCATTCCTGTGGGCTTTATAGTGCTTTAAAAATATTTAAAAATTAAGAGATAGTGTTCCATTGGTCAGGACAATTTTATTTTGAGGTTATTTTCCTTGCAAAGGGGTAAGTTCCACTATGAATTAAAAAAAAGGTCAATATTACAGAAAATTGGTTTATTGTAAACAAAGTATAAAGTACAACGTAAGAAATGTGCAAATCTTTAAAGTAGTCACAAAAAGCAGATCTAATACACTATTTTCAAACCATTCACTTTCTGATATGTGTCCTCAACATAATATGATAAAATACAAATAGTGAAAATAGATGCATTGTCACAAAAGCCGGTTTAAATTCTAGGCTGGTCTTTACTGCCTTGTTTTCTTCTCTGAATCACAACTTTCTAATTTAATACAATATATAATATATCCCTTTCAATTTTAGCATAAACTGCCTTTCAAAGAATAACACAATCAAGAAGCCTAAGATTCTTGGTTTTCCTCTTTAATCAACCAGAGTAGTTTACAGCTACCAAGTTTGTCTTCAAGGTGCCTGTTATCCGCTCATGACAAGCGCAGTGAGGAGGTGGAAAGCAAACCATAAGCAACACAAAAGCAGAAGCATCATGCGATGCCCAGCTACAACCAGCTGTAACAATCACAAGGTTTGCCAAAGCAGCTGGGAAAACATGACAAGCTAGTAACGATTCAGAAATGTTCCTGCCCTTTGGCTGCCCATGCACTGCCCCTGCATGCCCATCCCAAGCCCCTCTGGACACAGCAGTGTAAAGCTGGGTGTGTTAACCACCTCATGCAGAAGGAGATGTCCAAAGTCTCCAGGAGTCCAGCACCAAATAATCGATTACGATGGGGCTGGAGAACAGTTAGGAGAAAAAGACTCCTACCAAGCAAAGGTGGCAGAAGTAGCAAAACAGATTTAGATTATCTTACGCAGGTGGGTCCTGGGCTTCCAAGCCTGTGCCTGAACATTGCCGCTGTCCTTATCTGTGCCTACTGAAGACAGACAACTGAGAGCTAGAACTGGAGTTGGTCTCAGGCATGAGCAGCAAACCCTCAGAAACACTTGCATGGGACTGGATCTAGAGCATACACAAGTGATTTGCAAAATTGAAAACTGGCACAATGTGGCTGCTCTGCTCTAGAGCCTTCCCTTTCTTTCTCTCCTCACCAGTGCAAAAGACAGTCGCTATTCCAGTCAGCCACTGGTTCTCCCAGCAGCATTTTTTGTGACTGAGCGCAGGCTGCCTTTGCCTCTCCGTACTGCTGTCAGCAGCCAGTGCGGGAGAACCACAGACCGGGAGAAAAAGCCTTTTTTCAGCCAGCCCATCCCAGCAACAACAGTTAATTCCACCGTCTTCAGATCAAGTCCTTTCACTGGGCGGTCGCAGAGGCTGGTGGCACGGCCACATCACTGAGCTTGCTCACTTCCATCTGCCAGTTGGGTAATTTCTTCGCTGACAAGTGGCGGCGCGCGTGCTTCGTGAGGTGGTCGCTGCGCATGAAGCGCCGCTCGCACATCGGGCAGGCAAACTTCTTCTCGCCGGTGTGCGTCCTGCGGTGCCGAGACAGTTCATCAGAGCGGGCAAACCTCCTCTCGCAGCCCTTCCAGCTGCAACTGAACGGCTTTTCTCCTGGAAGGGATAAAGTACAAAGGGAAAAACCCAGTGAGTACTGAGCAATAAACACCGCTGCCTGAACTAGCAGGATTTCACTTAATTGGCTGGAAAGTTTCTGTTAAGGCATCTGAGCCAAAAATCTAAGTAAGCATTATACACACAAAATGTGGAAAATTGTTTATATACTAACATTTAAACATGCTGATTCGCTATCTCCAAGGCTAAGTAGTATGGGTAAGGGATTAAAAAGGGTTAAAGGTTAAAACCTCTCCAGAACCAAATTGTTTGAAATGCTCTTCACATCTCAAGACAGCTGATTTTAACACTCAGCTCCGTGTAAACTGCGGATAATGATGACTCAGCACGCCCAAAACTCCCCTCTGAAGCGCAGCCTGCAGTGATGCTTTATGTAACTGAGCAGAAGTGCACTCTGAGCCTCTGAGAAAATACATGGAAGTCTTTCTGCTACTGCAGTTAAGGGCTGAGCCTGGAGAAGTTACTCTAGAATAACCAAGGCAGGAATAGTTTGGAGTGGATTCTCACATCCTCTCATAAAACAATCTCCAAGTTTCACCCACTTCTGGCAAAGGCATTCCTGAGGAAAAGCCTACTGAGGCATCTTTAACTCTGGAAAGCATACTCCTTGTTGGGCAAGGCCTTGCTTCCACAGATGCATTACTGAACACCTTCTGACCCAAAGTGAGTCCAGCACAAACAAAGTGCTGAGTCAACTTCCCCTCAGGGAGACTTCCCGTCAGAGATCAGGCAGCTTTATAGTGCACGCTGGCAAAAAGAGTGTTTCTTTGCTGGCCCACCATTTGTTCAATAAACAGACCCAGAAATTGCTACAACTATAACAAGCTGTATACACAACCACAGTTTTGTACATTAGATTTTAGCATGCAGCAGCAGTAACCAACCTGTGTGCGTTCTGACATGAGCCTTCAAATGGGAGCTCTTGAAGTACGTTTTCCCACATCCTGGGTAGCTGCAAATGTGACTTCTTATTCTTGAAGAATCAGCCTGAGGAGTGGTTTTTGCTGTAGAAGGTACAAAGCCAGGAGCGGGGGCAATGGGAGAGAGTCTCGTGCCGTTTGGACTAACAATGGGAGCCTTTGTGCCCGGCACGACTGGCTGGGGCACAACAAACATGACGGCACCCTTGGGAACCTGGGTGCCCATGAAGACCATGGGCTGACAGAGGGCGGGCTGCTGGCTGGGCGCGGCGCCGGGCACCACGGCCGTCACAACGCCGTTGTTCGCGGGCAGCGGCACCATCTGGCAAATCACCGGCACAGGGGGGGCCCCGCTGCCTGGGGCAGGGGACGGCGGTGCCGCCCCCGCTGGCTGCTCCGCTGGCTCAGGAACAGGCTCCTCCTTGCTCACCGAGGGCTTTGTCAAGGGCACGGGAGCAGCAGCTGGCTCTGCAGTTCTTCCCTCTGCCTCGGACAGTTCGCTGGCCTCAGCGCTGGCTGCACTCGGCGCCTCGGCGGAGCACACTGAGGGCTCCTCCTTGGCCTTCGGCCTCCTGTTTGCTGCCCTCCAAGCACTGTCCTGGTACTGGAGCACACTGGCTGCTCTCACAGGGCAGGTTTTGTGGTCACAGAGCTGGGCATCAGCCGTGTGGCGGATTACACTCGTCACTCGAGCTTTCAGAGGCCTGGCTGCTGGAGACCTCTCTGCTTCTCTCTGAGGTGTGGCCACAGGAGGCTTGGCAGCCTCGGGCAGCGCCTTGCCCAGAGGATGGATCACCTGCGACATCTCCAAGTCAGAAGGGCTGTAGGGAGGGGTCAGGCACTGTGAGGGAGAGAGAGACACAGTTAGGGGGGGATGCTAACACGACATCACCACATTAACTGTTAAAAACAAGAACACACACACACAAATTGGAAAACTTACAAATGCTGGTATGGCATTGAAGTCTGCTACTCCAGGAAGCAAAGCCTCGTCACTTTCTTCTGACATGTCAGATGCAGGAGTTATAGGTCTCATTTCTGCATGTTTCTTGAGGTCTGATTTCCAGTTGCAACTCATAGAAATAAGGGCTTCTACAGCCTCATAATCACTTTTTTCAGGTGTATTGTTCCAGAAATACTTCATATCTCTCTGTTTTTCAGTCATCATCTCCATTTCTTACTCCTGTTTTGGTTAGACAAAAGAAGAGAAACTTTAAACCTGATGCTAAGTTTGAGTATTTTGCAGCTGCCTGTAAGAAGGCATTGCTAAAAACAAAAGGGGCAATGTGAACAAGGTAAATACATTTCGTGTACCTGTATTTTCCTGCCTTTCTTATTTATGTAATATTTTTTCTGAAGCTGCTAGCGAGGAAATCTGACCATGACATGAAAATTATATAATTATTTGAGACAAAAGAACTACTCTGGATCTTAAGTATGTTGAAGTTATTCCACACTGCAAGAGCTGTGTCTGAGAACTTAAGAAAAATCTTCACACCCCCCCAAAAAAGTAAATCAGAGCTTCCTCCACCATCCCACCCTCCTTCTATTTTTGCTTTGGAAACACACAGCCCTCGGGACTGTGCTTATTTTGGCATATGAGAAAGGACGGCATTTGGGCTGATTCACATTTTCTTCGAAAGGTATTAGCAACAAAAAACGTTCTAGAAAATACTCAAAGGATCTCTCTCACACACACACACGTACGTGCAAGGGAAATCACCTGCTTGGAGAACCAGGACACACGTACACAGACACACGTACACTGACACACGTCCGCACCCCCACACTGTTCATTACCCGCCCGGCCCTCACGCAGGGCTGTGGGCGGGGCTCAGGCGCGGGCCCCGCCCCCGGCTGTTGGGCGCGCGCCACCCTCACCTCAGCGCACCCCGTCGGCCGCCCCCGCGCGCACCGCCCCCGTCCTCCCCTATTGGTTTCCCCAGAGCCGCGCCGGGCGCCCATTGGTCCGCACCGAGCAAGGCGCGGCCCGGGGCGGGGCACCTGAACAAAGCGTGATCGGGCGCCGCCGCGCGCCGACCTTTCCCCCAGTTCCCCCGCGCGGCGCCCCCGCCTCCGGCGCGCGGCGGCGGCCGGCTGTGAGGGCGGGCGGGGGAAGGAGCCCGGGCGGGAGGAGCCGTCACCGCGGGCGGGGGCCGAGCTGGGGTCAGCGCCGCCACACCCGATGCCTCCCGCCGCGGGGGAAGGGAAGGGAAGCGAAGCGGCGACCCTGCGGGAAGCGGGTTACGGGGGCGACGGTCGGCTCTTCCCGCAGCGCCGCTCCGCTTCCCTGCCGCCGCGCCGCCCACCCCGCGTGGCGCCGGGATCCCCCCGGCTTTCTCCTCCTCCCTCACCGCTGCCACCCGGTACATGCAGCCCCCGAGGCCAGCGCCCGCATCTGGTCGGGCACGCAGGCACAAGAGGCTGCATGGCGCCGGACCAGCGCTGCCAACAGGTTCTCGGCGGCTCCTGTTCCTCCCGCGGCTTCTCTCGCCGGCTTGCCCCGCGGAGGGCTCTCCACGCGGGCGGCGCTCCTACAGCCCACCCCAGCAGCTCCAGTCCCCCACCGCGACTCAGCCCCTCCAGCCGCTGCCCTAGCCCGACCTCCCGCCCACCGTCCCTCCTCTCAGGGGGTCGCTCCCGCACGTGCTCCAGGGATCCCCATGCCGCACCACCCCCGGGGACTCCCTCCGTCCCAGCCGCCCGGACCCCCGGGATGCCCGGTTCGCTCACCGGAGGAGCCGAGCTCGCCCCAAGGTGCCGCCGCCGCTCTCCCGGTTTTCCTCTTTTTGTTCGCCGCTCCCCACTCGGGCGGCGGCGCCCCCGGGCCCGCGCGCGGGGGGGTGGGCGGGGCCCCGGCCGCCCGCCGGCCAATCGCCGGCAAAGGTGTGTGGGGCGGCGGCCAATGGGCGCCGGGCTGCCGCGCGTGATCGGCGGCCGCGCGGCGGCGTGGCCGGAGTGTCAGCGCGGCGTGTCCCCGGCGGCGGCTGAGTCAGGGCGGCCGCCCCCGCCCCCCCGCCGTGCCCTTCCCTCCCCGGCATCCGTGTGGGAGCGGCGGGGGCGGCCCGGCGCTTCCTCCTGCATGAGGTCACACGGCGGCAGGGGAGGGAGCCGCCTCCCCGGTGCGGCTCCCCGCAGGGCTGAGGTGAAGCGGGGCCGCGGGCGGGGGATGGGGGGGAGAGAGCGGCGCGGTCGTTCCGACCTCTTCGGGCCTTTCTGGCCCGTGCCCGTGGCTGGGCGCGCCCGGGGGAGCCGCTGCTGTGTCCCGCCAGCACCCTCGGGGTGGGGGAGGTCGCTGCCACGCGTCGGGACCACCCCGGTGTGCACCGGCACTGCCCGTGCCAGCCCCGGGCGCCGCTGCTGGCGGGAGCCGAGGCAGAGGCAGCGTGAGGAGAGCCCGGGCGGGCCGGTCCCGCGGGGCTCGGCCGTGTCTGCCCGCGCTGCCTCCGCGGCCGCTGCCGCCCGGCGGCTCGAACAGCTGCGGCTTAGCGGGGTCACTGCTGATCGCGGTACCCCGCGGGCTGCGGCGCGCCTGCAGGGCGGGAGCCGTGTGAGCCGCTCTGCTCCATGCAGCGTTTAGGGCGGGCTCTTTCCCGTCAGAAAGCTGTAATGAGAGTTGAAAGAGCGACTGTGTGTGTCAGGAGCTGAGAAGCCAGATCCAGGCCAGGCTGCAGCTGTGACTGCTGTTGGGCTCTAGAAATGCTTAGATGCTTCATTATGGTTCAATTTCTTTCCTCCTGCTTATTTAGCCTCACTTAAGAGATTTCCCCTCCTTCTTCTCTTCCTAAGCAGTCCAGCATTGTTTGCGTTTTCTTTCTTTTTTTTTTTTTTTCTTTTTAACACCTTCTTTGCCTTAGTCTTCCACAGTAAGACCAGTTATCCTCAGGCCAGTGGGCCTCCTGAGCTGGTAGACAGGGACAGGGAGCAGAATGGACACCCTTCAGTCTAAGGGGAAGCAGTCAGAGACCTGCTGTGCCACTTAGATGCTTACGAGTCCATGGGACTGGATTGAACTCATCCTAGGGTGATGAGGGAGCTGGTGGAAAAGTTCACCAAGCCTCTCTTCATCATTTATCATCAGTCCTGGCTAACCAGGGAGGTCCCACATGACTAGAAGCTGGCGACACCCATCATCCACAGGAGGGCCCAGAAGGTGGATCCAGAGAACTGCAGGCCTGTCAGCCTAACCTCAGTGCCCAGCAAGGTTATGAACCAGATCATCTTGAGGGCAGTCGCTTGACACATACAAGACAGCCACGGGATCAGTCCCAGCCAGGATAGTTTAGCAAAGCCAGGTCCTGCCTTACCAACCTGATTGCCATTTTATGACCAGGTGATCTGCCTAGTAGATAAGGGGAAGGTTGTGGATGTAATCTACCTGGACTTCAGGAAAGCTTTTGACTCCATGTCCCATAGCATGCTCCTGAAAAAGCTGGCAGCCCATGGCTTGGAGAGGCAAGCTCTTCTCTGGATTGAAAACTGGCTGGATGGCCAGGCCCAGAGAGTGGTGGTGAATGGTGCTACATCCATTTGGCAACCAGTCACCAGTGGTGTCCCCCAGGGATGAGTGTTGGGCCCAGTCCTGTTTCATGTCTTCACTGATGATCTGCATGAGGGAATCCAATAAATTTGTGGATGCCACCAAGTTGGGTGAGTGTCAGTCTGCTGTGGAGTAGGAATTCCCTGCAGAGGGATCTGGACAAGCTGAATCCATGGCCCAAAGCCAGTGGTAGGGAGTTCAATAAGGAGAATTGCTTGGTCCTACACTTTTGTCCATATAACCCCATGCAGCACTACCTGCTGTGGGCAGCGTCTGGAAAGCTGTGCAGAAGAAAAGGACCTGGTGGTGCTGCTCAACAGCTACTGAACATCATCCAGTGTGTGTGCCCAGGTGCCCAAGAAGGCCTGTGGCATCCTGGCCTGCATCAGCAATAGTGTGGCCAGCAGGAGCAGGGCAGGGTCCCTCCCCATGTACTCAGCACTGGTGAGGCCACACCTTGAGTGCTGTGTGCAGTTCAAGGCTCCTCAATTCAGGAAGGACATGGAGCTGCGGGAGAGAGTCCGAAGGAGGACAGCTGAGCTGATGTAGGGTCTGGAGCACCAGTCTTGTGAGGAGCAGCTGAGGGAACTTGGGGTGTTTAGCCTGGAGAAAAGGAGGGTTGGGAGTGACCTTATCACTCTGTAACTCCCTGAGGAGAAGTTGTAGCCAGGTGGGGGTTGAGCTCTTTTCCCAGGCAGCAAGCAGCAGGATGAGTATTCAGCCTCAAGTTGCCTCAGGGGCAGTTTAGGTCGGACATTAGGAGGAATTTCTTCACTTAAAGGGTGATTAGGCACTGCAGTGGGCTGCCCAGGGAGGTCCTGGAGTCATCCCTGGGGGTGTTTAAGGAAAGGCTGGAGGTGGCACTCAGTGCTGTGGCCCAGTTGGCATGGTGGTGTTCAGTCAAAGGTCTCAGATGCCTTTTCAAACCTAATTGTTCTGTGATTATGTCATTCTTCCTGTCCTTCCCCTTTTCAATGGTGTCACGCTCCTATTCTTTCATTCTGCTTAATTCTTCCCCATGTCAGCCAATCCCAATTGGCAGAAGGGGTCTGGCAGCAGGTGATGTGTTCCTGTAACCTGCTGGAACACAAGGAAACAAGAAACATCCAGAGAGTTTAGTTATGCCTGAAAGAGAAAAAAAGACCCAAAACAAAGAACAAACAAACAAAAAACACAAAACAAACAAACAAACAAAACCACAAAAAACCCAAACCAACCTGCAAGAAATGAGCAGTTGCTCCAGCCTGAAGATAAAAAAGGATATAAATATTGCAGAACCTGACCATAGATGTAAGTAATTTAAAGTAATACTTGATAATTTCACACACATGTATTGACAAGAGTGGTAAAGTGGTCATTTTATTCCCAGGAATACACTTTTAAATTTTACTTATTTATTTATTTATTTATTTATTGCTTTAATTCCAGTATTTCAGCTGATACATTGTATAGGTGGAGTCTCTGTTATTTGGCTTCACCAGTGGTACCCCAGACACATCTGATGGGATGTGCTCTCCTCTGTGCCCCCTTGCACCAGGCTGCCAGTGGTGGGATCCCTTTCTCCTTGCTCCTACAGCTGCCACAATTGGCACCTGAAGGAAAGCCATAGAGGGAAACCTGCATCTCCATCCCCTGTCCCTGCTGTGCAGCCTGGGGATCTGCCTGACTTTCTGACAGGTATTATAAGATCCCTGCGGTGCCTGCAGGGAAACACATTGGCTTGACTGCCTTATCTAGAGGGAATTGCCAAAAGAGAATTCACTTCAGGATGATCCAAACTCCTTTCACTACTAGCAGCAAATAGTTGTTTGCAAATCACTCCATTGGATCCCACATCTCTGGGTGGAGAAAGGAGAGTGTGTTTACTGTGTGTTTCACACTGAAAGCAACGGGGAAAAATGTTGATAAAATGGTTGCTTGGCTCCCAGAACATGCTGTCCTTTGCCTGACGGTGCTACTGTCACACAGGGCACAGCTGGGGAGAGAGCTCCTGCCTCACAAATGCATCTGCCCTGGCTGAAATAAAGGTTGTGGAACAAATACTCAGTAGTTCTTGGTGAAATTCTGTGTTTGCTGTTTATGGCAAGTTCTGTCGTTGTTGTGATTGCAAGTTGTTTTATTTAAAACATTCCAAAATCTCATTTGAAACAAATTATTGCCACTAAAACTAAATCTGTAAAAATTGCACCAGCCAATGTAATAAATCCACTCACAAAACTAATAGTTTCTCTGTACATTCAGAAAATTGTCACTTTTTCACTCTTATTTGCATGTAATGCATATATACAAATATTTTACTGATACATAAAGAACTTTAGTGTTAAAAATCTAGTTTACAACATGAAGAGAAGTCTGTAACATGAACTACTGTCACAATTTTTGGTTTGCTTGCTATGGCAACATGTTGAAGGTGTGTGCTGGACTGTTGGAAGAAGTTACAGTGATTCCACAGTAATCTTCTATAAGTGAAGTGCTCTTTGGAGGGAATGCAATTATTTTAATGTATAAAATGGAAAGGTGAAATTAGCATAGTGATGTTTAAGCTTGATCATGTGCATGTCAGATTTGTCATAAGGGTGACTTTCATCTTTGTAAATACTTTGGAGTTTTGTCCATATCTGTTTGTTTATGTGATGTGAAGTGAGTTAGGATCCAACACTGACAAGTACTTCTTGACTCTGCTATGGTGTGACCACGAGAAAATAAAAGGCTGACCTGCAATGGCAGCTCATGCTTCAGGTGGCCTGTTCTGTTTTGTTCTCTTCCCACTCTTACTTCTCTCTGCCCTGTCCTTGCTTTACCTCCTTGCCCATCCTCCTCTTGGCTTCCCAGAAAGCCATTTCAGCTCTTTGTTGCTGTGGGTGCTGCAGGATCGCCCTTGCTGCCCTGGCACCCCTTTCAGCAGTGATTCTCCACAGGTCCTCTTGGCTTGCCTGTCCCAGCTACCAATCTCATGTGCCCCTGGCACACACCGTGTTTCTTAATACCCCTTAGGGCACCTTCCCTTCCATGATGTCTGTACTGCTTTTGCTCCATGAAAGCCTCTCCCTGTGGCCATTCCCAGTAAGCTGCACTTGCCAGAGCCTGCTCTGCATCACTTTTGGCCATTCAGATCCTGCTGCCTCCTCCACCATTTCTGGGTCCTCCCTAATGTATTCCTCCTCCACTGACACCTCCAGCCGCTGATGTTTCCAGCCCTGCCTCCCCAACTGCCCTCTTTGCTTCTTTAAACCATCTTGTTTCAACTTTAATTTCCAGAGCAGCCCTCTGCAGCCACGCCTCTCCTCAGTCTGCTTGTCTGGTTGCTCAGGCAGCCTCTTGCTCATTGTGCCCTGTGGGAGATCCTTCTCACCCCCGGGCTCTGTTCCCACCATGTCAATGCTTGTCTGCTGCTGCTGCCATCCAGGTGCAGGGCCTGCAAGTGTTGTGTTGTGCACTGACCAGCTGCAGTCAAAATACACAGAAAGACTGGGCTTGGACTGGTAGGTCAAAAACCTGTTGTACTTCCCTTCCTTTAGGCCAGATCTCCAGATGAGTTCTGGGTTTGGCAGGGACTATAGGCTCTGGAAAAGAGACTGCCTGGTGGTGTGGGGGATTGGGATGCAGGTGGGGTGAAGGACTTTGTGAGAGGGTGGAGAGGGGGTTTGCTGTGCCTGTCCTCCCCAGGCAGGCTCGACTGTCATCTCAGTGGCATGTCCTGTGGCTGTGTTGGTAGCAGCTGGCCTTGGCTCAGGAAAGAGCAGTCCTCAGAAGTGAGGAGACATATCAGTTTCTTGACTCCCACAGTCCACAGGAATTTGGTGTCCCCCCAGAGACCTCCAGTCCCTTCTAAATGCACAGTCTGGAGCCCTGTGTGTGTGTTCATACACTGTATCTTCTCCCCCTGCTCTGTGCTCTGCCTTTGAATTACAGAGCAGAACTGTCAAAACCACCTCTCCCAAAAATAATCTCTTGCTTCAGAGGCTGGAAAATGTGACAGCTCATTTTCATATGCAGAACGATGCAGTGGGTGTCTGAAAGCAGCTGAGGCTGAGGGGGTGGCCGAGGACAGGCAGCTCTGAAATGGCAGCTGGGAACATGAGAGGAAGGACGGAAGGAAGGGAGCAAATGAAGAACGGGGAGGGGGCGGAAGGAGGGCCGGAGGCAGCAGACAGCAAGTCCAGGCCATGAGAGGGTTGTACCATGGGGCTGTTCTTTTCCCCCTGTCCTTCTACTGCTCCCGTTCAGTTATTGAATTAGAAAAGTATCTCTGCTGCTACTGACAGCAATTGCCAAGCTTGATATATCAGATAACTGGGGAGAGGGAGCATACAGCCAGCAACAAGACAGCTTGGTGCTTTTTTTGTCTCCTTTTTCCTTCTTCTTCATGCCCCATTTTCCTCACATATCCTAACCTTAAGAAAAATCTGTTTCATCCTGGTTCTTCAATTGCTGATTGGAATACCAAGTGAAAAACAGAACTTGTCATTAAGATTTCAGTTTATGGGTTTCACTGTGCTTTACCAGTCTGATTGCCAGATGGAGCAAATCCTGTTTGCCTGGCAGTGCCGTGTTCCTCCCCAGCTCTGTGTGATACTCACCCTGGTTTCTGTGTACGTGCATTTTACAGATTATTGCTCATGGCCCTTTGTCTCTGGAGCATTTGTGGCCATGCCTGAGTCACTGCAGTTCCAGTCCTGCTGTGCCTGCTCAGTGGAAGGATTCAGAGGCTGTCAGCAGTGTTGATGTTTGCACTGCTGCCATAGGAGACAGCCTCATGGGATCAGGGGAAACCCCAAATATCCCTGGTGAAGCCAAAGGGCAGGTGAGAGAAACTTCTTTTTGGCAAGTGAGCTGTTTCCAGTGAAGTTGATCTTCTCTGGCAGCACTGGAAGCAGCTAAAGGATCACTGTCAATTCACAAGTATTTTCCCTTCAGTTTCCCAGAGAAGCTGGGAATGTGGTTTTATGCCACCCAGGAGGAAATGTGTGTTTCTTTAGGAAGATGTTTAGGATTTTGACTGTTAAGCACTTGTTGGTTATTATGTATGCCTCTTACACTACATCTTAAGTTTAAATTTCCAGAAGACCCACTTGTCCATCCTGCAGGTCATAGAATGGTTTGAGTTGAAAGGGACCTTAAAGATCATCTGTTTTCAACTGCCCTGCCAGGGAGGGGCAGGGACACCTTCCCCTAGACCAGGTTGCTCAAAGCCCCATCCAGCTTGGCTGTGAACCCTTCCAGGGATAGAGTACCTTATTTTTCTAATTGAAAAGCTAAATTGTCATGGGATTGGGACAATAAATTAGAAAAGAAAATTGGGAACACAGCTAGTAATGTACTGGCCAGCTTTCTAACTGGTCTGGGGGCTGAGGCTAAGTCAGGTGAAACTACAGTCTCCTGAATCTCACCCCTCACGTCAGAAAAACAACTTTGTTATCTGTGGCTTATCTTGGCTTTGGCATGCAAAATTAAGAAGGTGTTTTAAGTTGTTCCTTTATCTCTTTGATTTCTACCTACAAATAAGCAAGAGACATTTTCCACTTCTCATGTCAGGACATCAAGGCGTATTTTTTACTTCTGATGAGTACATATTTCACATAAGACTGTAGGACAGATGGCTATTTTAGTCAGCACAGAAAGAACCCAGGTAAGTAAATGATTGCTTCAATACACACTAAAAATTGTGAGAGGTTTTATACTCAACTGTTTCAGTGCAGGATTAGGTGGTATGCCAACAAGAACTTTCCTTGGGTCTTGCAGCTCTGTTTCTTCTGAGGACACTGTACAGGATGGTTGGTCCTGCACAGCTACAGCCCTGCTTCCATCTGTCTTTTTGGAAGGTGAACCAAAACAGGAGTCTGGTCAGCTCAAACCAGCCAAGTCACATACTCACTGGGTGTCTCGACCCAAGAAATCCTGGAAGTCCAGTGGCAATCAGGAATTAATATTGGAATGATTTGTTAATTCCTTCAGTGCTTACTATTTCCCTTCCCATGGTGTGACCATGTGTTTATTTTTGTTTAGTATCTTGTGTGATCTTTCTTCACTTGTGCAATGCTGGTGGGTTTGTTGATAACCTCCAGTGAAGTGCAACACTGCTGTGTCACATGGAGTTTGTCATTTCACAACAATACAGGTACCTTTGGAGAGCTGTGGAAGAGTGAGGCAAAGTGACATTGCTTTTGTTGCAGACAGAGCTTGGAAAATATCAGAAAACACAACAGAGAGTGTTTTCTGCTTGAGAGGATAACATACAGGTCTGTACATTTCACCACTCGGAAAGGCATATTTAATATATTTCGAGTTTTCTCAGTGTCATGATTGATTTATCTATTAAGTATAAAACTTAAATGATCGATTTGAATTTGTGCTATCAAAAATCAGTTACTTAGAAGCTGAACTGTCAGCCAGTAAAATGAGAAGCAGACAGCCTGTAAGCATTGCTGAATAAGCTTGTGTAGCTAACAAAGCCACCTGTTCCTGCTATGATCAAATAAATGTTTTTCCCAATGGAAGTGTTAGAAACACATTTGTGTCCTTTTCCTGCCAAAACAGAATTTGCTTATTACACTGTGACCTAAAGGCTGCTTCATTTTAAGATGATCTGATGGGCTAAATCCTAAATTGCCATCGTAAAGGTATGAAGGAGATGAGGTGGTGGTGGTTTGGCACGTAGCACTATAATATAAAAGTCAGCAGGGACACTTTGCCTTTTTTCCTAACAGGAATTTCCAGACCTCCCACTATAGGTATTGTCCTGGCTTGGCTGGTATAGAGTTAATTTTCTTCCCAGAAGCTGGTACAGTGCTGTGTTATGGATTCAGTATGAGAATAACATTGATAGCATGCTGATGTTTTAGTTGTTGCCAAGTAGTGCTTCCCCTAAGTCAAGGACTTCTCTGTTTCCCATGCTCTGCCTGGAGGGAGCACAGCCAGGACAGCTGAACCAAACTGGCCAAAGGGATATTCCAGACCATAGAATGTCATACTCCCACACCATGTGGGACCTGAGCATGGCATAAATGGTGTGGAACAAGGGGTGGAGAAGGTGCTGGCATTGGCTGCAGTAGAGTTAATTTTCTTTGTGGTAGCAGGTTTGGCCTGTGGTTGGGATTTGTCCTGAAAACAGTGTTGATAACACAGGAACGTTTTCATTATCACTGAGCAGCACTAATACAGAGTCAAAGCCTTTTCTGCCTCTCACCTCATGCCCCCAGTGAGGAGGCTGGAGGAACACAGAGAGCTGGGATAGCTGATATATATCCCAGCTATATATCCCAGAGGGATATCCCACGCCCTATGGATCATGCTCAGCATATTAACGTGGGGGAAGAAGGAAGGGGAGGATGTTTGGAGCAATGACGTTTGTCTTCCAAAGTCACCATTCCATGTGATGGAGCCTTGCTTTCCTGAGGATGGCTAAACATCTGGCTGTCCATGGAGAGGGGTGAATGAATTCCAAATTCCTTGGTTTGCTTTGTTTGTGTTCCTATTAGACTGTCTTTATCTCAGTCCCTGAATTTTCTCATTTTTCTGATTCTTTTCCCATCCCATTGCCAGGGAATAAGCAAGTGGCTGTGTGGTGCTTCGTTGCTGGCAGGGCTTTAGCCATTACATGTATTTTGATAGAAGTCATGGGATCTAAGGATCTTCTTTCCTTTAAATCTACCTTTAATTATTTTTGGCCTATTGATTAATTTAATCTTCATATGACAAATGAGATAGAGATGTTAATAGCTCCCACAGTGTTAATTTATGAATGTAATACCCAAACCCACTGTGTACCTCTTAGTTTATATTCAAACAAACAATCTCTAGATAGGAAAATTAAAGTGAAAAAGGGCAGGTAGCATGCCCTTCATCTGATACAGACTGAACTGCATCCAGTTTGGCCCCCTGAAGCTGATACACTCCTCCTGTATGTGTCACAGGCCTTGAGCTCTCCCATGTCCTGCTGCTGTCTCTTGCCAAATTCCTGGCTCACATACCACACCCTTGGCATCATGGTACAAAACACATCACTGACATGCTGTTAAGCCACCCACTTGCCATTAGTAATTGATTTCCTTATTTTTCTTAAGATTTCACAGGAATTAAGGCAAGGGGCACACTTGTGAGACCTGTGGAGATCAAGGCCTTGTGTTTCATTTAAAGACACATCATAAGAGCCACACCTTTGCTGCTCACATAGTCTCTTAGCAGCAATATAAGGACTAAGCAATTCTACTTTAAATCTTTAAAACAAGAGCCTTTGTGAAAGTCAGATTTGGTGTTCCTCAGTGCAAGTATCTCCACTGTGAGCTCAGCTGGCATGTGGGGCTGCAAGGACATAGATCCCTCTTTATTCTCCCAATGCACAATGTGCAGGGATGGTGTTGGCTTGGTCAGAGACTACAGGGAGGGAACCCTGTCAGTGGGGTTGCCCTCATGACCAGAAAAACTTGCCCAAAGATTTTCATCAGTCTGCAAGATCCTAGGTGTAGCTGGGATCCCAGGTGTAGCAGGTTATGCATACCAAACCCTGCATGGCTGCCAGCATCCATCTGCTCCCTGAATTCTCCTCTGTGTGTCTCACTTGGCTCTTGCAGCTCAATTTTGGGAACACACACTTCATTCCTGCAGCTCTGCATGGGACATACACACTTTGGTCTTGCAGCTCATTGTTGGAGAGTCACCTCACTCCCACAGCTCATCCTTGGTCCTACAGACATCCCACTCTATGGGAGCCACAGTATCCTGATTTTGGCTGGTATACAGTTAATTTTCTTCCCAGGAGCTGGTACAATTCTATGTTTTCAACTTAGGATAAGAATAATGTTGATAACACACTGGTGGTTTAGTTTTTGCTAGTAGGGCTTGCAAAAAATCAAGGGGTTTTCAGCTTTCTGTGTTGTGCTAATGAGGAGTTGCACAAGAAGCAGCAGGGAGCACAGCCAGGACAGCTGATCTGAACTGGCCAAAGGGATATTCCAGACCTCAGAATACCACATAACTGTGGAGAATTGTCTGGAAGCTGCCAGTCACTGCCCAGGGGTGGGATGGGTAATGGACAGGGGTGGTAAGCTGTTGCACTATGCATCACTTGTCTTTCTTGGGTTTATTTATAGCTCTTTTTGTTCCCTCCCATTACTATTACTATTATTATTATTATTATTAATAATAATAATAATACTAATACTAATAATAATAATAATAAACAACTGTTGTTATCTCAACTAAAGTGTTTTACCTTTTTTTCCAATTCTCTTCCTCATCCCACAGGGTGGGGGGAGCAGTGAGCAAACAGCTACGTGGTCCTTAGTTGCCAGCTGAGACAAACAGTAAGAAGAAGAGGAACAGTGTGAGCCTTGTTTGAGGTGACATGCACAGTGGCATCCTGACCTAATGGAAGCTTTTCTAGAAGAGGGACTGTCTTGTCTATAGTAGAGAGGATACATTTTTCCAAATGGATTTGTGGTGCAAACTGGGTCCATGTAGCTGGTTATGGTACCACAACTCTGCAGGGCCTGTGAGTGATGTGTTGGCATTAAAGGGCTGGCAAGCAGCCTTCTGAAGAGCTCATCAGCCTGAGCCTGCCTCTGACTGCTGTTGCCTGGTCCAAAGTCTCCTCTCCACGAGGGGAGGAAGGGACAGTGGATAAGGTCAGTGTCTGAACGGGTGTAGATATGTGGGCACACATGTGTTGCAAAACAGCCATGGAAGGCTCTTGAGCATGGAGAGAACACAGGCATGGGAAGGCAAGGAGGCCTGGGCAGGTGGGCCCTGTGCTGACCTGTTCCCCTTCATCTTCTCTGTAGGTACAAATCATCTGCTCCAAAGGATCCTTGTTGTCTGCAGCAGAGAACTGAGCCAGTTTGCAGTGTTTGACCCTGGGCCCACGATAATTCTTGGGTTTCAACAGCAAAGTGTATATAAGTGTACCCAGAGTCACTATGGGTTGAGTTCATTTAAGATTAGGTGTTTATAACACAAGCATCTGGTTTGTATTGTCAGTGAAGTGCTAATAAATATAAACCACCAGGTTCAAGCAAGTTATGTTTTTCCCTGATGTGGAATGAACTACATTCGGAGCTCTGTTGACTCCATCTCCCTGATGATAATGGAAACCTGGGCAGCAGCCTCAGTGGGGGACTCTGCAAAGCAGGTGGGGTGAGGTGGATCCCACCACAAGCCCACAAGAACCATCAGCTGGGCAGAGCAGAGTCCCATGCAGGTACAGTGGGAGCAGGTCCAGGTTGTGTGCTGGCTGTTGGCGTGCAGGTGTTCACATCCACCTCTGCAGCTCAAACATAGCACACACCACCCTTTGCTGCCAGGGGACCTGGGGAAAAACTGAGGGGAGAGAGGAGACACTGTGATGGGCACTCAGATTTAGAGAAGTTGAAAAGGCTGAGGGACTTGCAAGGGCACCAAGGAAGCAGAGAAGAAGGTATGGTGTATCTATTGAGATGGGGCACATAGAGGAGAGTTTCAGATCCTGTAGTTAACCAGGTCTCACAGAGCAGCTGCCTCAGGGGAAGCTTGGTTACCTTTATCCTGCACCAGAAGCCTCCACTGTGCCCATTCCCCCTGGATGTGCTGCACAGCATGGCAGCTGTCATTGCAGCTTTGCTCTGCTGAAGGGCAGTGGCTCTGTTCCTCAAGGTTTTTCAGGAACGCGCTTGTCCATTGTGAATCTCTTCTTTGGTCCCTGGCTCTGTCTCTTTGGGTGAAGCTGAAGGACTGATGTAAAAAGCTTCGTGATCCCTTTGGTTATCAGTTCAGTTTTCACAAGTATATTTTGTATTGAAAAATAATTTTAAAAGTCAGGAGACAGCCTGTGTGTAAGTAGCTCCATTCTCCCAGGAGAGAGTTGACATTAATTTCTCGCTACTTCCAGGAACGTTTGATTTTGTAAAATGCTTTTTTTTTTCTTTCAACATTTCCCTAGTATCTTCCTGTTTCTGAGTTAGCTTAAGGTGGGTTTTGAAGGTAAGCTCTATTTCTACACAAAGAGAATTGACTGAAAATGGACTGATGTGTTCATTTACATCACAAACTTTCAGGAAGCCTTTTCACAGGTGCTGTTGAAAAGTTACTGTTTTGCAGTAGTGGAAGGACAAAATGATTCTTGCAAAATACTGTTTCATCTCCCTTTTTTCAGGTACTGAAAATGCAGATATTGGACAGAAATAAAGAGGGTGTGATTCTGCAGCTCTTGATGCCAGTGCAGTGAACTGGCATCAAGAGTAAAGAGCAAGGACTAAAAGGCAATGGGAAAGAGATGTCTACCAGAAGAAAGCTTGCATCTAGTTGTTAGTTTCCAGAAGCTAACAAGATGCTTTGGTTAGTTTAAAGATGCCTTAGTTAGTTTTGAGAAGTTTTCAAGATGGTTCTGAAGACCATCTTCATATATTTGATGGCGCCAGATGTAAAAAAAACCCACTGATGTTGTAATGTCTGTGTGTACACATGTGTTTGTTTTGCAGCTAGAACAGTTTTAACTATCAGAAAACTGTTACATCCTGCTCTGTGCAGTCAGGGTCATGCACTCACCAGGAACAGTCCTCAGAGCCCCCCAAAAAAGGGCATTCCCAGCATCAGTGTGGGTGTGGGAGGAAGAGAAAGCAGCAAGTGAGGGTCAGGGGGTTCTTGTGCCTGCAAAAGGCTTTGTCAGATAAAGTGAGTCACATTTTCCACACTTTTATTCTGCTGGTGTGTTCATTCTTCAGCTGCACAAACCTGGATGCCCTGGTGGTGGATGCCGCTCTCAAGGGTCCTGCTCACAATCAGTGAGCACTGTCTGGAACCAGTGCTGCAACATGAGTACAGGAAAAAAGGAGAAAGGTGGAAGCCCTTTGGGTTCCTTTGTCCTCAGGAAGCTTTACAGTTAACCTCAAATTCAGGTCAGTCTCATGAGACAGTGAATGATCTAAGCTGTAATTTATCTGGAACGTGTAATATCCGTAACAATTCTCCAGAAAGTTTGGCCTGCTGTTTGAGCTTCAGGTTCCCAAGACTTCCTGCTTCTGGTGAAGTCCTGGGAACTCCTAAAGCTGGTGTGACACCTCCTTTTCCTCCACCCCAGTGTTTTGTGTCCTGTGTGAGCTGCATTGTCACATATTGTCACCCTGTCACAGTTTGGGTCTGTTTCCATAGGCTCAGTTAATTAAAAGCTCAGATGTCATTTAAAAGCAACTGGAGGAGTTGCTGTCATAGAAAAATCAGTGTTGTACCATCCTGGTCAGCACACCCATGGAGGGCAAAGCTGAGACACTAAAGTACATGTATGTGAAATAAAGCCATGTCTGGAAAGCATTTCCTAAATTAAAGAAGGACAGCATAGCAACCCATGCTGAAGGAAGCTTTTTGGATCCAAATTAGGATGACAGAGATGATACAGCAAAGATGTTTTCAGGTGCAGATCTACGAGTGAGCCTGCATGCACAGACCCCTCTCCTCTCTTTGGGATGACTTTTATTGGCACAGTATCTGACCAGCCCAAATTCAAGTGGTCTGTGGGTCTGTTTGGTTACTGAAGAGCTATGTGGCAACTCTGGGTGAATGCCCTTGGATAATCCTGCTGACACTGGGTGTTGGAGAGCTTGAGGTTTTAGAAATTTTGGATCAAACTTACTCTTGTTAAATAAACAATGAGTATTGATTGGATCATATGAGCACTCTTTCAAATACCGCAACTCTCCAGAGTTCATTTTTATGCATTTATACTCTCAGAATGCTTTGAATTGCTTGTTTTGGTCTATGCTAGATCTTTACTCGTGAAGATCTATATACTTTTATATGCATGGACCTGTGCACACAGATAGGATGATTTTCAAGGCTGCTTAATGATTAAAACTTTATTTGTTTTAATTGGAGACTTGAATCCCTTAGGTAGATTTGAAAATCTTAGCCATAATTCTTTGCTTATCTTAGTATATTGGGTTAAGACCTTTTCCATGTTAAAATAATTTCTAAGTGCTCTTTTCTTGCTGCCATGAAATAAAAATGTGTTTTAGTGGAATTTTAAGAGCCATTTGTTTTTCTAGACATATCAGTTTATTTTACTCATTTGCTGTTTCATTTACTGAGGAAGCTCTTAAATCACACTCTGTTTATATTTTGTACTGAGCAGAGTAGCAAAGGGTTTGTCTGGACTAAACCCACACATCTATAAAGGCCTTTTATTATCATTATTTGTACAGCTTAAATGTCCTGGAAAGGTTTTCTCATCTTAAATCTCCCAGCAGTACAGTTACATATCTGGCCTCAGATGTATGTCAGGAGAGCAGCACACGGCCCTGCCAAGTGCAACACCGCGCACGCAGACCGGAGCTGTGTGCAGCGCTGGGAAGAGAGCGAGGATGGAATCTGTAAACAGAGCAGAGTAGGTGAAAGGCTGCAGGGGCTCTGTTTACACCGTGCGAGCGGGAAGTGCTCGTGTGGCACGGGCGGCTCTGTCCGGGCAGCAAGAGGAAAGCACAGCCTGTCTCGGTGCTGCTTCCCCAGGTGGCTCGTTACGCCACGCTCCATATCTGGCAAGGTGCTGCTTGAAGCCTGGAGGAGCCTCAGCCACAGGGTCTTCCTTCCTTCCTTCCTTCCTTCCTTCCTTCCTTCCTTCCTTCCTTCCTTCCTTCCTTCCTTCCTTCCTTCCTTCCTTCCTTCCATCCATCCATCCATCCATCCATCCCAGTGCCTTCCCAGCTGCTCTGCTGCAAGGAAAACCCTGGCCCGCAGCCCAGGGGAGGCCAGTGCCAGCAGTGGAAGTGACTGTGGGCAGTGGACACAGGGCTCCTTGCTCTGTCAGCGGGGCTGCCCAGCGCGGCTCCAGGCTGCACAGGGTGGGTGATGCCTTTCTGAGCTGCCTGCATGATGAGATGGGCTGGGGCACTGCGGAGTGCTGGAGCAGGCCCAAGTGTGGGGAAAACCAGCCCATCCCCAGACCTGACCTGGATCTCATTGCCAATCTTTTGGGTGTCACTCTGTTGGGTCTGACTTCTAGTTTAGGGCAACATTTTCCTCTTTCACTCCCACCAAGGAGAGGATTTCCTTGGGAGTACCACGTTGAAATAAACACAACTTGGGAATTTGCTTATTCTCAGAGTGAGCATGGGACTGACTGGCTGTGCTTTAAGCACACCCAAAAGAAGATGTAACTCAGGAGTTTTAGACTGGTTTTTAAACATTACTTTGCCTTACCTGTACATGTTGAAATGCCATGGACCTCAGATTTGGGGTTGTCTGCAACTGATGGATATGCTGTAGGTGTTTTGTTAAAGAAAATACTCACTAGTCCCCAGCAATTTATCAAAGGTGCTTCCCTCCCCATTTCCTCTCCAGCCCCAAGAACAAGAGCTGACAAGACTCCAAGCCCTGGCAGGACCACATGCCCTGTGGCTGTCCCTGTGACTGAAAGGGCTGAGAACTTCCATGGAGCACCAGCACCTTCTCCTGCACTCCTTTTTGTTTTTTTAATTGTAGCCTGGCATGTGGAGCCGCTGGCACTCAGGAGGGGAGCCTGTGGCTGTCCCTGATGTCTGTGGCCCCTGCCAGGGCTTGCTTGGCCAGGCTCAGAGTGTGCCTCCTTTGCACACTCGCAGACACACTCTGGTTTGACTCTGGTTGAGCAGGAGTGGCCACAGAGCAGGCTGGAGGCATCAGCCCCATCACCAGGGCCCTGGTCCCTCTTGCCTGCAGCAAGAGCAGCCCCATGTTCTGCCAGGGGCATGAGGAGTGGCCAGCAGCTCCTCTCTGCTCCAGGTGAGAGGGCTGAAAGCACCTACAGCACATGCAGGGAGTGACAGCTCATGGCTGCATCATCATCATCCTTCAGTTACTCATCTACAAGCCATGCCAGCTCGGGAGAGGCCTGAGGAGCTCACTGAGTGCCAGTAGCTGGGTGTGCCCACTGCTCATCATGCCTTGGGGGGGATAATTGCCTGCAGGGAACGAGCCATGAGTGGACACCGACCTGCACGGGGACCCAGCAGGGGTGGACGGTCACCCAGGGCCCGATGACCAGCACAGCTGAGACCAAAGATCATCACTGGACCCAGAGATGTGTGCGAGGCATGTGAAGAGCAGGTGCACAGACTGTGAAGGTATGAAACCTCGGGGATCTCTTTGTGGGGGTTCCCTCCCCAGAGGCACCCGCTCAAGCTGTTGTTGCTGCACCACAATTAAAGTATTTTAATAAAGGAGCCAGGTGTTTGAAATTCTGCTACGGGAAAGGCAGGGTGGGGACAGTGACCGTGTCAGTGGTGTGTGATTGGAGTCAGGTGGGGCACCTGGCAGTTCACTGGAGCTGCCCACTTTGGGTGATGTGAGTGAGACTCCCAGAGTGGCTCCCAAATGGACAGAGAAACTTCCTTAACAGTGAGGCAGGCATACTACCATGTCATCCTCCTCCTTTGCTGTTTTTCCATGGGCACAGGACAGCCTGTGCACCATCCAAAAGGACCTTTAGGAGATCTGTTGTGAAATCTCACAACCACTGATTTTAAAACATCCACAGAAGCCACAATCATTTAATAAGCTGTCTCCTGATCTGGTCCTGCCATTTGTAGACAGTACTACAGACACTCTGTGTGAATTACAGACTAGATACCAAGCCAAACACTGTGCTTCCATCTGGAGCATTACAGTTCTGCTTCTTGCTTTTATCAGTTTGTTCAACTGGGCAAGGGAGCCTAGTGCAGAAATTGATTTTCTTTGGAAAAAAATTAGCAATCTACTTAAAGCTGAAACAATGCCTTGTGACTAGCTGTCGGGGCCTTCAGCTGGTCTGACTGTAGCTTATTCCAGACCATGATGCCTTATATGTTATGGTGCATGTCCTCAGCTTCACCTTTCCATCGTGCATCTTATCTGAAACCCTGCTCCTGGGACTTGCAATCATTCATTTGGAATTAAAACAAAACAAATCACCTTAGATCTCATTTATTTGGGAAGCTGGGAACTGTACTGGGTAAAGAAACAGCTTTTGGTTTGTTGAATACCCTGGGGACATGCTGCAGAAAGCCCAGCATGCTGTGTGTGCAAAACATGCACAGTGTGGAAATAGAAGCTTACAAGACAATGTTTTAAGGTGAAATTGCTGCAGTATGAGACAAACCCCAGAAGCTCGAAGGGACAACATCAGTCTGAGTTTGAGGGATTGTTAGTAGTCACTGGAGAGGCAATAGAAAGTCACAGGTAGAAAGAAAATGGGGTCATATGGAAAGAGGCAGGTGGAGCAAGCCCAGCTGCACCCTCTCCAAGCCCAGAGCAGCATGTTGGGCAGATGGGCTCAGTCTGTGCCACAGGGAGCCTGCACCAGCTCCTAGGAAACCCAGTGCTGCTGGGGGCAGGGGCTGTGATGCACTGCAGAGAGCTGTGGTGTGACAGGGTGTGACAGTGGCACCATATCCCCTCCCTCCTCTCCCTGCTAGCCATGCCACATCCAGAGTGGTCTCCTGCCCTGTCCTGCCAGGTGCAAGGCTCTGGCTGGCGGGTGTGGAGGATGCCAGTGCCTCGGCAGCCTGGCACACAGCTTGGCTGTGGCTGCAGTGTGGCCCTGGTGTGGCATGTAGGCTGTCTGCATTCCTGCACCTGGGGCTTGTGGCCACCATATCATCTGAGTGCTTTAGTCCTGTGTGACTGCACAATAGGGCACTTGGCATGTGAGACAGAGATCTCTAAAACTTCTCTAATTCTGGTGTCCTCCAGGGTTTTGCACTGGAGCAGGACTCATCCTTGCCAAGGTGCATCCAATGTAACCAGTCTGATAGTTTAATAGGTTTAATGTCAAAGAAACTCCCTGCTCTGAGCTGGAGGTGTTACCTCATGGTTGCCAGAGACTGCTTGGGCCAGCAGCAGCAGCAGCTTTGTGTGCTGAGCCTGGAGCCACAGCCCTACGTGCCTGCAGCCAGGTGAGAGGCACCAGAAGGTTGTCCAGAGCACCAGGATCTGGAGCCTATGGTGAGCCTATCTGGAGGCTATGTGTGAGCCATGGGCTGCAAGGCTGCTGTGGGCTTTATGTGCCTGCCACTTCATTGCCAGGCTACAGGTGACTCCCCTTATCTTGGCTTTGAGGTTTGAGATGACTGAACCCCACAGAAATGCCCAAGCAGGCGGCATTCTCCAAGGCCTTAGGCTCAGGGGAGAGCAGCTGCATGCCAGCCATGCAGGCAGAGCAGCAGTGGCCCGTGGAGTGGGTGCATGCCGTGGGTGCAGTGGGGCTGGGGCTGTGGGTACCTGCTGCCGCTGGAGAGGGGCTCCAGCCCTTTGGCAGCACCAGCGATGCGAGAGCCCCTGCTCCAGGGACATTGCAAAACGCATTTGGCAGAAGCAGAAGCACAGCGTGATAAATGTGCTAAGCTAAACTAGCTTTGCTTTGTGGATTGTTTTTTTCTCACAAGCCACCAAACAAACCCCACTTTGGGGCCTCGGCAGAAGCTGGGAATGGCTCTTCTGTTTCTGCCTTTCCCCTGCTTGTCCATTCCCCACTTGTTCAGCTCCTTGCAGGATCTCACAGGGCCTCCACAGCTGCTGCAGCAGCACTGTGGAAAAATGCACTGTGGCTCTGTGGGACTCAGCTTGATGGTCCCAAGGGATGGAGGGCTAGGACTGCCAGGGGAACAGCAGCCGAGCCAGCGGCCACAGCCTGGCATGCTGGAGCCTGAGGAGGAGTGGTCCTCCTTGTGGGGCTGCCCATGCAGTAGAGACTCCCTAAAGCCATCTAGAGAGTGTTTTAAGTGCAAACATTGCGAAGCATTGCCTGGCCTTCCTCTAGCTAGCAGGGAAAAAAACAAGAATACCCTGGAAAGCTATTCTGGTCTTGCACGATTCTCAAGTGGAAAATTTCATCTGAACTGATTTCAGCTGGCGGGGTTAAGGGAGGTGAGGCCCAGCTGCCGCTGGCTCTGCAGCACGGACGGACGGACGGACAGACGGACGGCTCCACAGGAGCCCGTGCCTGCCACGCGGGCAGGGCTGGGTCTGGCGGCGCCTCCGGTGGGGAGGAAGGAAACCAGAGCCCAGGGGAGCGCAGGGCTGGGATGCAGCCCCCAAACGGCGGGGCCGCTGCCGCCGCTGTTCCCGCTCCCCGCCAGGGAATGAACCGCGCCGGCTCTCCGGGTGCTCAGGGCTGCCTTTCCACCCTGTCCCGTCTCCTCTCCGCAGTCACTGCCCTCGGTGCAGCGGCAGGGACGCTGGGTGCGGTGTCTGGCGGGGCTAATCCCTGTCGTGCAGGAATAACATGGGCCATGTCACCAGCCCTGCTGACGGCACAGCCCTTAGCGCCGGCCTTGAAACCGTGCCAGGGGAGCTCGCCCGGGGCCAGGGACCGCGGCCTGGAGCCGGCGGGGGCGAGCGCCTCCCGGCCAAGCCCAGCTGGAGAAGGGAGCGTCCGCTCCTCATCCTTCCCCTCAGTGCTGATATCCCAGGATCAGGCTCTTTAAAACCTAGGGCGGGCTGGGAACTTGCTGTTCAAGTGTTCGTTGTTGGAAAGGAGTAGTAATTTGTCGAAATTGCAACTTCTAATGGGAATGTTCGTATGTGTAAGGGAGACAGAGTCCCCTGGTCCTGTGCCCTGGAGTATCTCCCACCTTCCCCTCTGTCTGGCACTAGTGTGGGTAGGTCAGTCCCCATTCTCACACAGAAAGGCTTTGGATCCTCACTCAGACAGCTCAAAAGAATGGCTTTTCCAGCCAGCCCTGCCCACAGCACCTGCCAGCACAGCTCCAGCCGTGTGGGCCAGCAGCGCTCAGCCAGGGCGGTGGTGCAGCACAAACTGCAAAGGGGGTTTGCGATCCGCTGTCAGACTCACCGGGTGATTCTGTGGGGAAGAGGGCCCGGCAGGTCTTAGGTTCAACTGCGGGCTCTGGGCAGGTTCAGCCATTAGGTCAGACCAGGCTGCCCAGGGCTGCGTCCCGTCGGGGCTAGGAAAGGCTGCAGGAAAGGATCCCGACAGCCTGTCTGTGCAGCCCTTGGCACTGCCTCCCGCATCCAGAGGCTTTCCCCGTTCGCAGCTCCAGGGGCATTTAAGGAGCGCGTTAGAGCGTGACGTGGCGGCTCGCAGCGTGTGGCGGGGATTCCCCGGCGCCGCCGGGACGCGGGAGCGGCGGGGCAGGGCCCGGGCGGAAGCGGGGCTGGGCCCGGGCGGGAGCGGGGCTGGGCCCGGCCTGGAGCGGGGCAGGGCCCGGGCGGGAGCGGGGCAGGGCCCGGGCGGGGGCGGGGCAGGGCCCGGCCTGGAGCGGGGCAGGGCCCGGGCGGGAGCGGGGCAGGGCCGTTCCCTCCGCTCCGCTTCCCCCCGCAGCGGCTCCGGGCGGGCGCGGGAGCTCCCTGCTGGCCACAGCTCCCGCGGCCGCCGGGGGAAGGAGAGGGGCCGCTGCTTCAGGGGCTGCTTCCGAACGGCACTACTCGCACTGGAGTTCGCTGCGTGTTGCTGGTGCTCCAAAGGGGAGTTACTGTGAGGAGGGTGCCCACCGTGGAGCCCAGCACTGCTGCCCAGAACATCCCTCGGCCATCCCAGCTGCAGCAAGCGACTGACAAGTGACCTGTAGTGCACAGCTTCTCCTTGCTTCATCACCTTCCACCCGGGGATTTCCACTGGAAAGGTGTAATAAGCTGCTGACACGCATAGCTAAGTGGTTTGCTTAAGGGTATGAAGAAGAGAATTCAGAGAGGAGGTAGTTGAGCAAAACATAGTCAGGATCTAAAGGCAAAATCTAAGCTTGAATTCTCTCCCCTGTTTGACTGATACGAAGGAGTTGCTGTATTGACATGGCACAGTAGGACAGGACACGATGCACATGTGACAGATTGAGCTCTGCATTACTGCCTACTGCAGCATTCAAGCATTTCAAGAGAACATTAAAATAAAGGATTATATTTAACAGAACTTATGGGAAGCAGCCGGCTGAAGACAGGGGGGATCAGCAGGGAGTCCCTGCTGCCACATCCAAACTCAGGCTGACAAACACAATTAGCTTTGTCCTGTGAGCCAAGAGGGTAATCCTGTCAATGCCCCTAATTCAGCTCTGAGACTGAGTTGCAAATAGATGGAAATACAGAGGGAAACAAGCTTGCAAATAAAGTGAATATGCATGTTACTCCAAGTATAAGGACTGTAATAGGAAGGGTCCCCACCCTTCCCACATCTGTGAAAGGACCAGCTCTTAGGAAATAGCCCTGGAGTCCTGGGTTAGAGAGACCTTCACCCCGCAGCCCCTCTGGCAGTGCTACAGACACCCCCACTCCCCTCAGCAATGGACACAACAGATCATGCTTTTCCCTAAAACTCAGGGCAAGTACTTTACTTCCAGCAAAAGGAAAAATTAGGTAACATCTGACACACTCCTGCAGTACATGTGGCAGCCACAGATATTTTCTCCTTCAATTATGATCAGGCCAGTTAAGCCATCTTTGGTACAGACCCTGTTCCTTCTCCTGGCTTCTTGCAGCAGTCAGCTGGTACTGCCAGCACCCACTGAACCCCTCCTGCAGGCAGCCACTGCCACCCTTGCTGGCATCCAGGCTGCTTCCTAGGGCTGCATTTGCTTTCCAGCTGTTGCCCAAGGCCTTAGCAAAGCCCTGAAAGCATTGCCCCTCCTCTCCTCACAGAAGAGGAGACTCACAAGGTACAGTCCTGGTTCAGCAAGATCAGGCTGGACCAGAACAAGGGCAGTTGCCTGGCTGTCAAAGATTAAAAGCTGTTTTCTAGCCCAAGTATTTTTTGGGGCGTGTTGTCTGTGGTTGGGCGGCAGGTTTTCTTTTAGTTTGGTTTTAGGTGTTTTTTTGTGGTTTTTTTTTTGTTTAATTAAAAGAACCCCAAAGGTTCAAACCTGAGACACAGACAATTCCACACACCCCTCCCGCCCCAAAAAAAGCAGAAACAAGAGTACATAGGAAGCAGCAAAATATTCAGTGGTGGATCCAGGGCACCCATTTTTATTCTGATCCAATGTAAGCCAGTTGTGCAGCTGCTTGGGCACACAATGAAAAGTTGGAACCATTTCCTCCTGGTTCCTAAGAAGTAACTGGCAACACCAGTACCACAGCCCTGGATCTTCCTTAGGAAATGCAGGCAGGCTGCAGGGCTGGGCCAGGGAAGCGTCCAGGCCATGCAGGAGCATGGCAGCACACGGGAGCAGCGTGTGCCGGCCGTGTCAGACACCCCTGCTCCTGCCACAGCCTTGGCAGCAGGAGGGGCTGCAGCTGTGCAGCGAGCACAGCAGGGCTACAGCACCTCCAGGTACTCTACAGAAACCATCCAGCTTCCACAGCTGGTAAAAATTCCCAACTGCAGTTACAACATAAACAGTAGCACGCAGCAAATCAACTGAAATACATACTGTGTTCAGACTCCAGGTTGGCTTTAATGGCAGACTGTCTTCAAGTACAGCAAGTATTTCTGCTCTGACCACTGCTGCATTTATAGAGAAATTGTTTTCTACTTCTCTGTAAGTTAACATAAAACAACTTTTAAAGACTATATGACAGAATCCTGTTTGATTATCTAACCTTAGGCAGCTGTAGTTGCATTTAGTCAAAAACCACACAGCAGTCTGTCTTGTCTAGAAAGACCTCAACAGTAAATGGAAGAGCTTATCACTGCTTGACATGGGTCAGCTAGTAACTTCAGGTTAAAAAAAACCAGAAAACCAAAACCAAACCAAACCACACATTCCCCCTTTAATTTACTCCCTTTTCACTTGTACATTTAATTACAGTAATCAGTGTTTCTTAAGACTGTGCCTCTAACACATAAGCCATTTTTTATCTCCTAACTGGCCTGTAAAACTGTTCTGACAAATCCAAACTGAGAATTTACTTGCAAGTAAAAGTTCATTAAGTTTCATAAAGCCTTTCCTTTACAGAGTCAGAAAATAAAATTTCCTCCTAGCTGGCACTCATGTGAAGTACACTTGCAGCCAAAGGGTATAAATTTTACCTCCAACTAAAGGGTTCAAAAAGTCCCTTCTAGTGGTAGGATCCAGGCCTCAGTGCATTATTTCAAAACCCTAAAAGCCCCTTCTCCTCCTCCCCCCAGTCTTCAAGTAGGGAAAGTTAAAGTGAGAAAGCAAGCAAAGGACCTTGAAGAAATTGAGAGGCTGCAGTAACACAATAAATAAATTCTCTGACCAGTTCAAGCAGTTCATTACTCAATGCACATATACTTGCAGCAGTCTGATTTACCTTTACATTATGGATACAGAAATGAAGTCCAGTGCAAGAGAGCATTTGAGGTTTCTGTAGTCTTGTGCAGCCCTACCCTAGAATCAGCACTATACAGAACTAAAGTTGAAAGTTAAGACTTTTCAAACAAACACTATTAAAAAAGGAGCCAAAGGTTCTGTGACAACATGCAGAATTGGACTAACCCATGCTGCCTCAGGGCACTGCATGCACACAAGCTGGGACAACCTCTCCGTGCACACCCATGCCTAGTGCAGGTTAGCTGGTTGGTGTGAAGAACTGAATCTAAGGTCATGCTCTAAAAACACACCACAAATTGCCTTTTAGCCTTCCAGGAACTTACATGACTTTTCACTTCATACAGATTTATCAGTCTTAAAATTTTCACTGTTTAACACAAAGCCAAACCAATGGCTTGAGAAAAGAAAGCTTCTCAAATCAATCACATATACACCTACTTTATAGCTATCTGCCTAGCTCCTCCCAAAGTTCGCCTGAAAAACAGTAAAATCTACACAAAGTTTTATTGCAATCATACAAGGGATACATCACGGGTCAAATACAACAAATACTATGATGCAATTTTACATTTATTAAACTACAGTTCAAAGCACAAATTTACACATTCTAAATACACTAAAACATCTAATGAAGTCACACTGGTCTCCCACTGACATTTGATATATCTGGGCGAAAGACAATAACTTTACAAGACTTTTCTAACAGGAATCCTTAGTATAAAAACTGTGTACTTGTATGTAAACTGTTGAAGAACCCAAGTGATGGGTTTCCATCTCCACTAAGTCATCCATTTTGTTGCATATTTAACGCTCAGGGGTTGAATGAACTTGATTTTAAATTTGGACACCATTAACTAACCCTCCCACCCCCCACTGAATTGTAGCTGTAGCTTGTTTTGCCTGGTCCCCATTACTATTACTATTTTTTCAAGTTTTGAAGAGAATGAATTGAATTGAAGATTGTTCCATTTCTTCCGGATTGGAATGTTGACCAGACAAACTACAGACTTGCAACTGCAGGTCTAACTGAAGCGTTAATGCCTGTTTAAGCTGCAGTGGAAAAGCGTTCTTCCGGGCTCAGCTGAATGCACGAAGGCACAAAGAAGAAGTTCTTCATCAATGTGTCTGAAGCAATTCCAGCATCTTGCATCTCATCCCTGCAGCAGAAAAGGTCAAGAGATGTAACAGCAGGTTTTCAGGTTCAATTTCCCTTCAGACAGCAGGTGCCACGCAGTATGTGCGGCCAACTGCCCCCGCATGGCTTGGCCTGGCTCAGCAGAGGGAGCCCAGCTGTGCCAGTGCCTGGCACCCACAGAAATGCTGCCACTCGCCAGGCTGGGAGCACAGGGCCCTGCCTGGGTGCAGGAATGGGATACCACACTCCCCATCACCACAAGAGCATCACTGCCCTTCCCTCCCACGGTGGTGCCAACACTGCACACAAGCTGTGGATATGTGTATTAGGAAAGCTCAAAGGTTGATGTTAAACAGCTTTTGTTAAGCCAGTACAAGACTTGACAACTGTCACTGAACACACAGGTGAGATCACTCAGGTATTCTGCTTTCCTTTGTCAGCCCTAAAGCAAAGTAGGCATTTTATCAGAGATCTCAGTTTAGTCTCATCAGTAAAACAACAGAGACCAAAAAAAAAAAAATCCACAAACTAAAAAGGCACATTCTTGCACTCAGCATTTCTCTGTATTTGCCACTGAATGGAATTCATAAGTGCACACTCCTGAAGGAAGCAAAAGCAACCTTGCCACTACCAAGACAGTTTCCTTACCAGTCACTGAAAGACATCATGTAGTAAATCAGTGGCCTCTGATAGTCGTTAAAGGTGGACTGTTCACCCAAGGTACCAGAACCCATATTGTCAAAGATCAGCCAATCTCCCACGCTCAACTCAGGAAGAAGACAATTTTCCACAATTTGATCAAGCTCATCACAGGATGGACCCCAAAGGCTGCTTGCAAACAGAGGCTCATCTTCCTTGTATTTCTGTATGGAAATGATTGAGGCAATTCAGGCTTCAGTTTATTGAACAAGAATTTTCAACTATACAGAAGGTTTATTTAATAAATAATATGCAATTATATATGTATGAAGTGTTAAATATATATTCAATAGACAAGGATAGAAAGGACTACCTCTGAAGAATATACAAGGACTCACCTTGTGAACCTCTGGGATAGTATTCAGTTTCTCAGACAATTTACTTGCAAAAGAACCATAAACACCATCATTTATGTAATATGTAAATACTGGTTCATCCTCATTCCTGGTTTGCTCCACTGGAAGTAAAAAAAGAAGTTGTCTTGCATGCATGTTTTGTCATAAGCAGTCCTTTTGCAATCTAACTTAAGTCAGCTGCTGTCTCCTGACAAGGGGGTTCCATATATACTAGAATAGGAGAATTACAAGCAGAGTAATCTGTATGAGACCAGATTATAAATTCAGTTATAACATTAAGTGACAGGCTTAATAAAATTAATACTTTCAGTAATAACCACTGCTAAGAATATAAATCCAGAGAAGCAGGGAAGTAGCTTGCTTTGTGACATGATTTTTTGTGTTCTAACACAGAACCTTCTAACACACCATCTGTGATGCACCCAATATAGGTTTAACCTAGTAAGGATACAGGAAGTGCCACACAAAAGTACCTGTGAGACACACAGATAACCTATGGTCAGAATCCAGAAGGCATACTGCAGTGTAAGAATTAGGGGATGCACTAAACATATAAACAAACTAGTCAATCCCAACTAACAGAGGGCAGTTACCTGTACTGAGACATAACACAGAAAACAAATCTAACCCTTACCTCCAGAAGGAAGAAGTTTATCATACTCAACAGTCTTCTTTGCAATGACATTCACTGCCAGTGTAAATGCAGATGAAACATAATAACATCCAGGCTCTGCAATCACATTAACACCAGATTCCTTAGGAAAGTAGACATCCAGCAATGGCCTGATGACATGATTAACCTAGGAAATTGAAGTCAGAGGTAAGGCCAATGAACTCAGCTTACAGATGTATCACATACACACTTCCAGTCAGCACACCAAATGCTTACTCTGCCCCTCCAATCTCTGAGAAATGCCTTTACCAGAGGTCCACAATTTATAAAAAAAACCATGTAAGAAAACTGGTCATTCTGCTGAACACTGAAGATTGAGAACCATGAGTCTGAGTACTACACAGTCTCTTTTCACAACTGATGCTCAAAAGCTGTGGTAGACTCACAAGTGCACCAGTAACTTCAATGCCCATCCAGCACATCAGATAATGTAATTACATATGAACCCACAAGAATGGGTAAAGGACCTTTTCATGATCAGTTCTGAATAGTATCATAGAAACAGAATTATTTAATACTAATGTTCGTATATTAGGACAGATATGTCAAGATTAACAGATATTTTGGATGCATAACAGAACCATTAGAATTGAGAGAAAAGCCCTGATTGCTGTTAGCAACTCCTCACTTCCACTGTGCTGAATTCATGGAGCCTGTGTTTAAGACAACATACCAGTGTAAACTGGGTATCCTGTTCTATGTGCCACTTCATACTAAAGGTGGCATTTAGGCCAAGTCAGAGGCCAGCCAAATCAAGACCTCTAGCATTCTGTTCCTAAGCAAAATACTGGAAATTTTCATCCAGTAGCAACAGGGTTTATGATCCAAAGCATGCTAAGGCACCCTGCCCCAAACCATGCAAGAGTCACTGGCTGGACAACAACAGTCAAGAAAAACCTTGAATTATTACTGCTAAGGCTGCTTCAGATAGCAATTTAATCTCTAGCACACTTAAATGAGCATTCAGCCCAGATGAACAGGATTAAAAAGAAGTCACGATCACCTCCAAGAAGGGATTACACCATCCATCAATCAAGAACATAAACCCAACAAGTGAGATCTTGAGTTACAGTCTAACATGGAACTTAACTATGTTTCAGCTATCAATTCAAGCTGCAGTTTGAAGGGTAAACACTTCAATTTCTTCAAAAGTAAGAGTTTCAATTTCCAACACATTGCATACCTCTTCCAGCTGAAGTTCTGAACCTGTGAAGCCCCCACCAATATCCAACATGTTCATCTTAAAGCCAAACTCTTCCTAAAATGCATAGGCAGAATGTAAGTACACGAACAACAGTAAATGCAAAAAGATTTTCTTGCTCCTTACTGGGTTGTTTTCTGTGTATTTAAGCTTTTGAAACTATTTAGCTGAGTACATCTAATGAGGGAGTAAGGGCATAGTGCAGCTCCATTAAATCTAGAAGCAAAGCACTGGGATGTCAATAGAGGCTGGTTACACAATTCTCTGCAAGCCCCACAGCAATGTCAACTCCCATCTTGTGGCTTTTGTTATATTCAGACAGTGTTTGCTGAACAGGTGGTGTATTCTGACAAAATTTTAGGATTCCACAAATTTTGTGACAAGACCACTGCAACAAATTTGCACAAAGATCAGTGAGATCCTCAGTTTTATTGCCCCCACATGTTACCAGCCATAGCTAAGGCACTGCAGTAAGAAGAGTAAAAGGACTTGCAGTCTTCTCTGTTTAGTTTACAAACTCCTCATACCACAACAGATGCCAGCATACAATTGTTCAACCTCAATGTAACCTAAAAGCACCAGTTGTGTATTTACAGGACTGAGATTTGAATATCAAAAAGGCTTGACCCAAAGTGGGAAACTAATTTAAACAGCATGTAAGGCTACTGCCTATCAGTGGGACAGCATTCATTACCATAATTAGGACAAAGTTGGTTTTACTTCTATCACACATCACAAAGCAGTATTTAGTCCCTTACTAAAAGTTCAATTTCCAAGGATTTTTTGGAAAGAATGTAGTGGGCTTGCTAATATAATTGGACTAGAATGGCTCCTCTACTGTAGCAATTGCATGTGAGTATAGAGGTACTTACAGCCATGTCAAACACACACCGAGCATCAGACAGAGCATGAATGTATGTCTGCAGATCCTTGCAAGAGCCTGAAACATGAAATCTGAAAGAAATAAAAATACAGTAAATACACTGAACCGTGCAGCTTTCAGACCACACAAATAATTTCATCATATAAAACAGCAAGAGAAGCAATTCATTCCCAAGTGCCCCAAAACAAGCTTAAATGATAATACACAGCAACTGTGCAAAGAAGCTCAGACCACCACTGCCTGCTATTGAATTTGTACTTGAGAATTGTCTTCCTCTTAATCCTAAGAATGTCCCACAATATTCTCATCTTTGAGAAACAACAGATTTACTGAATTTTTCAGTCTTCACTATCAAAGTGGCTGAAAGTTGTTCTTCAGTAGTGCCAAAGCTGCAGAGAAGTACTGATGCCTACCAAAAGCTCCTGAATCCCCTCTTGTTCCTTGTCCAAGAGATTCAAGTACTGCCATATGCACTTAGTCACTGAGGTGCTAAAACAAGTGCCAGCATTCCCATGGGATTCCTCAAGAGGCATATGGTCCACTGGTTCTAGACAGACCATACACACACCCGAGCCACAGTGTTCTCTACTCCAAGTCTACTCCTTTAAGGAATGCCATCCTGAGGCAAAGGTCACTTTTCAAACTTACTTGCATGAATCCATGTGTAGATTTAAAAATTATCTAAATAAAAAATAATGCACAAGAGGCACGTGATTTTATAAAAATTGGTTAAGATACTATATGAAGAGGAATGTTTTTTTCAGTAGTATCTATTTTTTAAAGATATTTGCAGTTTATGCTTTAACATCCATTTCAAGCAGATACACAACAAAACATCTGTGGTTTAAAACATCAAAATCTGGCTTAACATTTTTTTATTGTCTTGATGACCCATTTATTCGCTTGGTTGCTTTCCTAAAACAGTTATGAACATGTGATGGATTTGCAGCTGAAGGTAGACAGAGCAGACTTGTGCATGCATTTTTCTCAGACACAGTAAAATATCCATCAAGCTTACAGGTAAAATACCACAGATCTGTACAAATTTGGAACTCTAGGATTCATTCCTACCATCTGCAAGCCAACAACTTATCTGAGTCCTGATATGATCAAAGAGTGACATAGAACCTTAACTCTTACAAAATTTGACCCCATGTTCATCTTGTTCAAACTATCCAACCTATTCCATGCTGTACTAGCACTTCTGTTATGACGTTTATTGCTGGAAAAATACACATCAAGTTACCACAGAAGTTCAAGAGTACAGTTAGAGAATAGGAGAGGCTTCTAAACTTAGTTTTCATGCTGACAGAAGGACTTATGAGACTTCATTTCCTATTGTTTTGATGCCTGTAATAGTTACTTTGTTTCATACTAGTTTGAGCTTGCAAGCAAAAGCTCATGATTCTAAATCAATATGATATTGTTTGTCTAGGGTTTTTGTTGATTTTTTTAAAACCCTGTAAAATAGTATCACCAGGGAAAAATCCTTTTCTCTTTTACATCTTAAGTACCTCATCTTAAATATCACAAATATCTACTCTTTTACATCTTAAGTACCTCACCTCATATCACAAATATCTACTCAGCCAGCAGAGGACAATGAAGTTACTCACTTGACACCAACTATTTGGACTCCCAGCTCCTTAGCACATTCCATAAGGTGCCTACAGTTCTTCAGGGTGGTGCCAAACTTCATATTCATCTCCTCACCAGCAGTAATGTCTTCTGTGGCAATGTGCAGTAAGAGCCTAAGAGAAGGGGAAGATGATTGGGGCAGTTGGTTTACATCATCAGCACATGTGAAGCCTGAAGATTGTCAGAAGTGTGTTGATTATGTTGTCAGTACTCCAGCTCCATCGATGGATGAATCAAGGCAACCTAATAATAACAATCCTGTACAGAGAAAAAACTAGCAATTAGGGGCTAAAACATGGAGCCAACAAGGACAAGGGATTTCGAAATGCAGCAACTAAGACTCTTGCAGCAGCAAGAGTCTGTTGAGTGCTGTAATAAAAAATAATGTTACCTTCTAATAAAGCATAGTTCCTCATAACATCAGTAAGACTAAAATGATTTTTCCCATCTCTGTATCCCTCCCCAGCCCAGAGGTTCCCCTTCAGTCAGACATGTATCAGATTTAGTTAAGCTCAGCATCCAGGCTGAAAGCAAGCACACCCTGGCCATATCACATAACCTCCCCTTGTGGCTGAGCACATGGACTCAGGATGAGGGGGTAGGGTGGTCAGACCATTCCCTGCCCCTTCTTCCAGGACACTGTGGAGCACAGAGGCAGCAGGTACCATTTCTTACATTCTTATGCAGTGGAACACCTTCCTCTGTCTGGTCAAAGCCTCATTTTGGGTAGGTTTGGCAAACTGCAGTGCCAATGCTGACCTGTCTCTAAGTTAAAGTAACATTTGAGGGGCAAAGGCACAGTCACATCCAAACCTCTAGAGACATACCCCCAAAACCACCCAAATTCAAACTGCTGTCCACTGAGAAAGCCACACCCCCATAAGATCAAGTAATTAGTCATCTAGTAAACTAAACAGAGGTGCTGTCATGGCATACATGCAGACTGGGCAGAGCACACTGGAGATAACCAGGATGGGGAGTGTAAATGAGTGGAGGAAACTCTGCACATGGAGTGAAACAGCTCTTTACAAGACAGGCAACAAACAGAACTCAGCCTGGCCACTACAGTTGGCCTAACATCTACCATGACTTCTACAAGTACTTTCCAAATGTTTCCTGGTGTGTTTAGCATGCATTTTATAAAGAGCAAAAGGTCCTAAGTTCTCAAACAGGTTGCCCTGCAAACCTTGTTAATTTATACCATTTCATCTTGAGAAACTGATGAGCATTTTCTTTCCTGCTTCTCACTAGCACAGAAAATTGTGTTCAAAAAATCTGCAGTCAAACAATAGTCTGTGAAGCATTTGGAAAAATGTGCTAACTGAAGCAAAAAACTGTTACAAGTCAAACTCTTTAAAATGTAATAGAAAAATTCAAATCCATACTATGATTTGTAACCTCATATTAAGATTAGTCAAAACCCCTCCTTAAGACATCCAATGTTAAACTGACAAATTGTTATAGCAGCATTTATGTGAATCAAGGTATTTTCAAGCAAAACCCACTAAATCTGACTTCTAGAAATCTAAGAGGTTGTTAGAATCATGGAAATAAATCAACATAAAAACTAACAAAACTCTAAAGGCACCAGTGAATAACTGGTAAAACACTAATGGTTTAACAGTCAGCTTTAGCATTGCCAAGGCTTTCGAATCCATTCAGTATACCAGGGCCAGCAGTTACAGAAAAGTTTACTTATCATGCATAACATTTTTGCACAGAAACTTCTCTCCAGTATGCAAAGCACAGACAGACTTCCATGAGGATGAAGTATAATCACCAGCAACAGCAATATTAAATCTTGAGTCTTGAACAAAGAAAAAAAACTCTCTCAAATACCACCACCCCCCAAAAAAAGCACCAAAACAAGTCACAGTTTTGGGAGACGACACAATACTTTAATCATGACTGTTCAGAACCAAGGAATTTGTTAAGGATATCAGGAATTCAGTTTCTCCAATGACATTTATGGAAAGCTATATCTTCATTCACTGCAAAGCACTGTAACATTCTCTTCATTCTGGCTCCATATTTCTTAAATGCATGGCCCAAAGCTAAAGCATTCATATGTGAGGGATGTGATGTGAAATGACAGGAGTGCCAGTCAGTCCAAGAGACCATTATACATTGCCAGCAATAAAGTTGCCATATTTAACAGCTAGATTATCAGCTTTGACCACTTTTCTACAGAGAGCAGCTGAACTAATACCAAAGTGACTGAAAAAATTTTTCACTGTTTTAATTATGTAGAAATGCCTGTAGGTGTATGTAATAGACCTGCAGAGTGTGCCCAAACCCCAGGTGGGATCCAATGCACATGGTCATTTGCTGGTAGCTCAGCCCTGACTTCAGCCAGAGCCACTAATATCCAAATACAACTCCCTGGAAGATAACACTGAAGCCAAAACAGAGCAGGAGGAAGATGTTATTTGCAGGTGATGAAATACCAGCCTCCTGAGCTTTAATCCCTGAAATTTTTACATGAAGATTGCCCTAAAAAAATAACTTTCTCCCAAGATTTTTCCCAAACCAAGGGCCATTGTATTAGGAAGCCAAGACTCAGTAGGAAAAGATGCAAAAAAGCTATTTTCAAAGGAGACAGAAGAAGAAGAGATACAAGTGATTTGTACTAAAGAAGCCATGTACTTTGCTTGCAACTCAAGCCACCCAGAACACAGGCAAAAATTTCCCCCCACATTAAAAGCAAAACTAGGATTTTGACACTTACTTGGCATTTGGATGGTTACGTGAAATTTTCTTCAGCTCAATGTCATTGTCACAAGTCATGATGTTTATCCCAGCTTTTGCTGCATACTTGATCTGAGAGGCTTGCTTGCAAGGGTTTGTGTAGATGATGTTTTCAGGAGAAATGCCCAGGTCTTGTACCAATGCCATTTCAGACTGAAAAGCAGGAGCATACCAGAGTTTGACAAAGTGCACAGCATCATCTTTCCTGAATTTTTATTAGATGTGCTCTATTATCCCACTAAAGTGAAAACTACCTACTGCTCCTAGGGCAGAAGTACAGATTTTCAACAGCCAGTTACAAATGAATTCACAGTTCAAATTTTATTTATAAACATGGCACCTGGCACCAAAGAGATGAATTTACACCAGCAGACATATGAAAGAAAATAAGGCACACAGGCAAGGAAAACTTACTTTACTGGAACATGCAAAACCAACACCAAGGGTCCCCAGAATTTCGAGTACACCTGGAGTAGAATTGCATTTTACAGGGTAAAATGGCTTTATTGGTGCCATCACGTTCTGCCATTGCATGTTATTCCTTACAAGCTTTCCAAGATCTCCAACATAAAATGCCTTTTTTCCAGTCTGCAAAAGGAAGAATAGGAAAATAAAATGTCTGAACTTGTAGGTTTGCTGTCAAGACAAACAATCCCAAGTCTTAAAGAACTATGTACCTTTTTTTTACCCTGGTCTTAAGTTTTAGATTTGACCTTGAATAATGTTTTTCTGTTCAACTAGCAATTTGAACTAGTTTAAAAAAACCAAAGGGAATACCTACCACTTCAGAGATATTATGAATGCTATTGACAATATTCTGAGATTCCTGAATAAAAGATGCTACTCAAATGCCAAATGCTGATTTTATAAAAAACACAGATTAAGTTACACACTTTTTTCAACTTTTTATTTTCAGAAGTCTGCAGCTATTTATGGGAAGAAGATCCACTGGGATGAAAGCTTCCACAGTCTCAATGAATTTATAACTTATTATAAATGGAATAAAATCTGATGCACTAATATTATTTTAACATCTAATAGCTTGTTTTACTGAAAATTTGTCTGATGGTATTTTAGTTCAGGCAGTCAAGTTTGAGACTGTTCTCCACATCTTGTGAAGAATGAAGTTCAAAGGAATTTTAAGAACTAGACTTCATGTTAAAGGTGACAGAATCAAGTACACAATCTTTAAGAAAATGCACAGACTTTTCTGGAATGTTAAGTTCTGCACATCTGTTACAATATAGTCTTTCTCACTATGGAGTCATGATGCAGGTGTAGTGGATCAAACTGCAAACAGATCATTCCAGATTTGTCCATCATGTGCACTCAGTAAAAGTACTGTAGGTGAATGCCCTATTGTAAATCAATTAAAGACCATCACAAAACACATGATGGATCTGAATCAAGACTGTACATCAAATGTCAATTCTAGCACTTGACTTTTGCAGATCTGAAACTCTACATGTTGTGACTTATTTTATACAAAGTCTTTATTTCTGTTTAAAAAACACAAATAGAAATTCCATCGGGTGGAAGCATACTGACCCCCTGTACGGGTCACCAGCAGGATTGGGATCTGGAGCTTTAGATCCATGGCACAGGCCTCTACCCCTTGAGCTAAAGGAGTAAATGAAAGCAGCAGGAGGCAGCTATCCTCTGTGAGCCAGCCAGTGGTTGGAGACATGACATGTTGCCAGTAGTTTACCTATTTATTTGCTAGACAGAAAAAGAATATTAGGAATCAGGATTTGGGAATCCTACACCTGAGTTCAGAAGGCCATGGAATTTAGCTATTTGATTGACCACTTGCACATGAATATTAGTTCTGATAAACCAAGGGAAAAGTGAGCAACTCACAGGTATGGCATATGAAGAACACAGGATTTGCTTAATGGAACATTTTTAAAGTTTGCTCTTTCTACAATTTTGTCTACAGAACAAAAGCTACATCTTCCTGCCTCCTAAGAAATGAGTGAAGCCTTATTCAAAAAATGACTACTGTATACACAGAATTATTCAACTTTCTTTCCAGTTGGCTGCTAAACTTCAGTAGCTTTTACAGTTTTTCTTGAAGGAGAGAACCTCACAATGTGCTTGTACCAGAGTTTCCACAGGGGAGAAGGGTAACAGGAAGATGTATGAATATTAACCATGATGGCCCACAAAAAATTTAAACATGGCTTTAAACAGGCTCACATAAACGTTTTTCAGAACTCTGCCATATTTTAAAGGAAATAACAACAAAAAGGTTCTAACTGAATATATCCACTTGGATAATTTTAGGTGCTTGTTCTAAACCCCAATGCTAATAAAATCTCTTCAAACAGTGAGATAGGAACCTGTATTTAATTACATCAGCCAGACTACTTTCCTGATAGTCACACTCAGGGCAGTAAGAGCTGATGCCCAAATTTCCCCAACAGAATTCTGCCCAAGGCAAGAAAACAGCAAAGCAGCAGAATTAGAAGAGGAAACTACTTTTTATAAATAAGGTGAGTGAGGCTTAGCTGACTGTTTCTTTGTTGCTGTCAGCTCATCAGCTCTAAAACACTTTGACCTAGTTTGAAGACTTAGGGAACTAAATCAAAAGATCTGGAAAGCAAACTTACATGAGTATGTTCATAAATGCAGTTGTCAATAACATCTGCAAGAGTTGCTCCTTCATCCAACAGACCAATGGAGTAATTTGCATCCTCAAGAAATCCTTTCATCTCAGCCGTATTCCACAAAGCCGACAGTCATAAACCAAGAAACACAAGGGATGGGCTTCCAAGCCTTAAATCCGGGTCCTTAAATTATGCAACAAACTGCAGAAAGAAGACATGTGTCAATGGAAAAAGAGGCACAAAGCACACCATGCTGCTGTTTAAAAATCAGCTTTCTACACCTGATGTCCTACAAACAGTAACACACCGTCTACAAAGACCAAAGAGGTTTTTACTCTGCTTGCCCTGCATTTGGCAGAGACATGGATAGAACAATTCCACTGAAGCCAAGAATAAAACAGAAGCTGGGTACTTTAAATCTGACACTAACTTCCAGAAAGAACTGATGCAAGGCTGTTCTTGAAAAGAATTCCAGACTGTATGCACACTGATCTGCACTGAGTTTATGCAAACGATGAAAATACTGCAAGTGCAGCATAATTGTACAAATGCCTCGGTTCTTTTCAAATAAAGCATCTTAAGTAATGCTAGCATTCAAATGTGCAACTGGAAGACTGCCTGTAACAGAACATTCCTGAATTTGTTGTAGAAAACTTGTACCTTGTTGATTAAATGTTAGCAGTGATGTATTTGTACTAATGTTCTAGTTCTTTTGATGCTCATTTATAAGCACTGCATTTATACATTGTATTTATTAGACATTTATTTTGTTGTTCTGTTCATAATGTTGCCTACAACACTTAAAACTGTTAATTGCAAAAGAGAGGTTAATATAAAGAAGCCACTAGGCTAGAAGTAACTTAAAAAGTTATAATCTTAGCATGTAGAATTGTTATTAAAATAAAGTAATAGTTACAGTCTAACTTTATTTGCATCTTGCTCATCCTCAGCTCTTCACTGCAAATTAGCTTGGTAGTTAGTAGTTTATACAGTGTTTCCCAAAATATAAATCAACAAAGTCAAAACACTGAAAATACTGTTAAATATAGTCTTAGAATGCAGACTGACTAATCTCAAGTAAAAACCAGCAGAAAATTACCAACAGCTGACTATATACCTTCATTTGCTTTACTTGATGAATAGAACAATCTGCAGTTCACATTCCATTAGAGTTGTGGGTCTTGTTTAAAAACAGCTTCTTAGCTAACATCAACCCACTGACCACATTTTTGTTTCAACTGTCATCTTTATGACTAACACAAGATTGATCAAAACCAGCTAGCTAACTAGATTGCTTCTCTAAATGAAGACCTAAGACTTTTTTAATATCTCAACAGAAGTTGCATAGTACTTGTAAAAAAAGTGATGGTTGTTTTCTAAAGCCACCTGCACTTAGATTTACAATAGCAGAACTATTTTTCTAATTAAAAGTATTTCTAGAAACCACAACCATTATAGCTGAAAGCCAAAAATACTTCATTAAGACTATATAAATTAAGATAATTTTGGCTTCAAATTATCACAGGGCCATGGTATTAACTCAGTCTCATGTTTCATCCACCACCTCCATACAGTAAAAAAAACTTCACAATTTGCAACATAGGTTTGGTTAATGTTGTTAACAATAGGAACAAAGTTACTTTGCTGTAGTTTAATACTACCACAACTAAGCAGCAGTTGCTCCTGCTTGTCATTATGCCAAATAATGGGAAAGGAGCCAGCAGGGTTTTTAATATGCTTTCTGCACAACTCAAACATGCCCCCTATGTTTGTTGCAAGAGGAATTTACTGCTAGGTGAGCTAAGTCAGTGGTAGCAAGAATATTCAGTTCTGTTCAGAAGCTGAATGATAAAGACAAGTAGAGCAGATAAGAAATAGTTGTCTCACACATATATAGTGAGTCCTATGATTATTTAAGGGAATCCTGAAGATCCAAATCACAGAAGAGCAAGATAATTATCACATTGATGTAAGGATTTAATGAGTTATAAAAACAATGACTAGGTGGTAGACTATAACAACCAGAAAAGTCTTTAGTCAGTCATATCTCAGAATGAGACTAATAGCTAAACCTCCTTAAAAAAATACCACCACTGAACAAAAGAAGCTTGTGAACTAAGTTTGCCTTAGAATCAGTCCAACAAAGATGGACACTACAGTCATCTTCATAAAATATCCTTGGTTTTCAGAGGCAGAGGACCAAAAAGCTGAGTTATCTTTTCCCCCCCAAGAAATAAATGCTGGCATCAGCTTTTTACTGAAACATTTTAAGGAATTACTGTGTATATAACAGTGCTACTTAGCTAGATTTTTAAATTTTGGTTGAGGTTTTTTTTCATGCTACAAGCCACTTCCTACACTCTACAGCTTGCAGACAGTCCAGAGTCCCTTCCACCCCAGATCTACCCTACTGGAAGGCCTCAGCACACCCAGTGGAACCAGTCACAGCCCTGAATGATTTTTACACTCACCAGACACACATAGCTAATTGCTTGTACATTGTATTTCAAATGAAGCAGCCCAATCTAACCAACTACACACTTTTCCTCTCTGAGTGTGGATGTTCATCTGAGTTACAGTGGAGTAGATTTAAGCTAATTGTTTAGTAGTCTTAAAAGAAAGGCTTTTTTTCCATAGTTAATGACTGTGGTGTCCACAGCTTTCAGACAGAAGGTGCGGAAGTATACTTTCCTTCAAAAGCTGCCCCTTTAATTTTGGGGAGACTCAGCTCACATAAAGCATGGGGGGAGGACTCTAACACCAACTCCCAAAGCCACCACCAACAAAAAGAACAATTATCTAGTAAGTTAATTTTGATAAAGGTTATTTCCTAAACAAGACTTGTCTCCTGCTCATTCATCAAAAAGCATTTTATGGCCAAGAGGCAGGTACCAAAAGGAATATATGCCAGTACAGATTCAATGACAATGGCAACAAACCATAAACAACCTGATATATCCTCTCCCAGCATGCTAAACAGTGACTGCTTTTTCTAAGCACATCCAAGACATGGAAGCTTCTCCTTTTAACAAAATTAATCTAGTAGAAAAAAAGCTAATGTTTGACTACAGTCCAATGTCCCCTTTTTGGAATAAATCACATCTCTTCAGTCTTGAAAGGAAGAATATTCTGCAAAGAAAAAACAAATTCCTAGAAGCACTGCTACAGCACCACTACAAGACAGTGGCTAGACAAACAATTCTTTAAGGGGTTAATACCTCACAGTAGGATTTGGGACTCTGCTGTCACCTTATTCTGTCTTGACTGGTTCCCTCCTGAGGGGGGTGAGGAGAATCAGTGATAAAATTTGCAGAAGGAAATCTAAATGATGGTTTAGGACTTTTTTGATGTCTGTAAGATGAGCCAGAACTCATTAGAGCACAGAGCTCACTCCTTGCTGGAAATGCTGACTTACTGCAAGTCATTATTTGACAGACTTGGTGTGGTAACACCACCCATTCTCACACCTGAAATGTTAGTCTGCACAATGCTCCAGGACATATATTTTAAGTCAAACAAAAGCTGTCAAGTGGTATGAGACTTCTACATAGGCATGTAATTGCTTTCTTTGAAGTAAGCATTACATCCTCAGGCTCTTTAACACAATGGCTTCCCAGATGAAGAACTCAAAGATAAAAGTGTACCTATTTAAACACTGCAATTACTGCAGACATCTGGAATAAAAGAAAATTAAAATTCTCTGAACAGAGTCTAAACACATGCTTGTCACATATAAGCATCCACAACACATACAAATTTCTTTTCTTTACCTTGTCCAAACTAGGTATTGTTTGGCCTAAGAAAAGAACTTTAAAAACTCCAAACACCTATAGGTTTGGGTCTTTCATTAAAAACTTCCTCTGCAAAAAAGGTCTCTGCAAATGAAATAGGCTCCAAATAATGCCTCTCAACCACATCTTATTAAACAAAAGTATTTATGATCAATAAAAATTATGCTGATGCAAAAATCAAAAAGAGCTAAAACCAAATTATTTTCTCATTCCTTGCAATACTGGTTCTTCAGGGGTAACAAATCAAAATAAGAAATTTTGTCACTGTCATCAGCAATTCAGTACAGAACAAGTATAGTAGAAAAGTATATATATTATATATATATTCCCTATACATGAGTCCTCTGCTTTCAGTGCAGGGAATACCTACTTACAATGGGAGTATCTTTTAAAAAAAAATCCAAGACACCATTTCACCAACTTGAATTGAGTTATCTGAACACCACCACTAACCAGCTGATGGAAATGCTGAAACTGGAGTCTTTTTTCGCATTACTCAAGTTACCTCTCAGCACAAATCCACTGAAGGTCGTAAGTAGGATACCTGTACAGCTTAGGTCAGTTGCAGCCTACTCTGTTCTCTCAGCAGCATTGCACACAGTTAAGCGAGCAGTGTAAGAAGAACAATTCTGCTGAAGCAAGCAACTGGGATAGAAACTGAAAAAACAATGGCCCATCCAGCATCTTGTACAGGAACAAAAACCTCCTTCTGCATTCCTCAAGTCTGAATACATTATTCAGACCCAAGAAGCTCACAGAGCTTACAAAAGAATGGTTACTCTTCTGAGTGCACATATACTTCCGTGGCAGCAGACCAGCACTTCTCTTTTACAACAGTGCAAACACTCACTTCCCTATTCCAGCTCCTCACTTGCTCAGCCAGTGTTAGTGCTTGGCCTCCCCACTGCCCCCACAACTCCCAGCCCTCCTGTTCCCCAGCTGCCACCAGCTCCATCTACACTAAGCTATGAACTTCCAGCCCTCCTGTTCCCCAGCTGACACCAGCTCCATCTACACTAAGTTACTAAGGCCTTCAAATTAGTGACTCCAGATAGCTACTGCTTCCACTTGGCATAGACAGGCCTTGCTAATACATCAGACTTCCAGCATTTCTGCCCAATCAGATGGGGCAATAAATAGAAGAGATTTTAAAGGAGCAAGACTTCAGGCCATAGTTGCTGGACTGCTCAGGGAGTGAGAGCTTGAAGAGCAGACAAAACTAAACCCCAAGTCTTCCCCTGCCAGTGTAACAGAAGGAAAAAGTGAGATGGAGAAAATGATAAAAAGGAAGTGAGTTTAATGGAAATGTAAGTACACCTTCAGACAGAAGATTTTTATTTAATTCCACTGGAACATTAACATATAACATTACAGTTACATTTAAAAGCTCACTTGACCTTTTTCCCATTAAATCACTTTGCAAGTTGAACAAGACAAAGTACCAATTAGCTCTTTAACTTGCATGCTAGCTGCATTTGAGGCAATGACCTGTGCTTCAGCACACCAAAACAGGTGCAGATTTCCTGGCAAACACCACTGCTACCTACATCACCACTACATTCAATATTGAATCATTTCTATTTGTGTACAGTACATAATTGCTGAACACTAAATAGATCCAACCTCAAAATAAATACACATTATCTGAATATTCAGCTGCAAATGAAGCAAATCCAGTGGCGTTTCCATTCTAGGGCAATTTATACCTTGTATCATTTGTCACAGCACAGGAGTCTACCAGTTAGAGAAGGAATATTTCAAAGAAGGTACCAGAACAGCCTTCATCTCAAGAGTAAGAACTTCTGTCACAGCCAAAATTCTCTTCAGTTTTAGAAATTAAGATGCATGTATAGTACCTTAAGATTGTATACTTTATTCACTCCTTCTAACAATTCTTCTGCCTTTCCTAGCTTTTCACTATTTTACTTTATTCCTGTTCAAATGCAAAATGTCATGCAAGAGTTCTAGCCACATACAAGAGCAAACCAAAACAAACTGGAGAGGCAATTTTCTCAGCTATTTTCCTTATAAAATCCACACCTCAAACATAACAGTGATATTCAGAAAATTCTCAGTGTTAACTGAATTTACTCGACTAGAGTATTCAACTACAAAGAACCAGATATTTGCAGTTAATTCAGTAAGTTTCAAACAAAACAAATAACAACCTCTGGAGATAAAGCCAAAAGTCAGGATAAACCAAGCTCATCCTGTGCCTCAGCAATTGTGGTATTTTCAAAGAACAAGTTTATCTACATTAAGTACCTTATTAGGATGCATACTAACACAACTGGCATTTGGAATCTTTGTGGTCTTTAAAAAGGACCTGGCTCACTAAGATGTACTTAACCACTTGCAAGTTCTACATTAAAAAGCACTCCATAATTTATAGGTAGTAAGCCAAACAAAAATGCCTTCAGCTAGACAGGAAAAAAGTAATACAGTACAAATAATGTATAAAGTCAGCTTGAATGCATTTGTAATATCTGAGTTAAGACTATTGTTAAAAACCACATAAAACTATTTTAAGTTAACAGAACATGATAGCCACATACATTTCAGAGTTTTCTGTGCTCCTTAAGATCAGCTATGTGCATTCATTTGTTTTCCATTATCAAGGTCCTGTTTTCCTTTAATATCTATTTGCCACTTCAAAATATAAAGGCATTTATAGCTGGTACACATTTTCCATCCAACATTAAATTCCACCTTCTACTGTAACCCCACTACAACTATTTGTGGAAATGGATAGTAATTAACAAATAATGGAGACAGGCATTTGGGAAGGCACACCCTTCATGATCAGCCTGAGTTATTGTTCACAATAGCAAATCTTAACTATTTCAGTATAAACTACTCAAACTATACCGTACTTAGCAAGTCATGAGTTGATGTTAACAGTCATGCAGACCAATTCTTGACTTCAGAATTATCACTGAGACTGAAGTTACAGCATTTTATTTCAGGATTTCTGCAGCCAACACCCCTAATTCAGAAAAGTAGCTTTATTTACCAAGTTTACTGCAGAATTTCATCAGATAATTGCACTGAGAAATGTGTTAGGTGAGTAAAATGCTTAGTTTAGTCCCCCTCGCCATCCTGAATGAAAGTCCTCTGTAATTTTGTTAATCTACACCAAGACCTTGCTTATCAAAAAACAAGCTGTATTTTTGCAAGTGCTTATCCTCCTGCATACAGATGAAGAGAGACTTACATGGACAAGTTAGGAGATGGAACCCTACTATCATCAGCTAGGTTCCCAAGGTGGCTCAGCGTTGAAGTCGAACTGCTCTCTATAAAGCACTTCTCCTAAGCCCTCTGGATAGTTGTAAACTTGATCAGAGATTTTGCCCTGTAGGGAGAAAAATGCACACAAAAATAAATTTCATAGCCAGAACAGAATAAAAGCTTTATAATAAAACATGTAACAAATGCCTTTTCAGTAGTGCTTTTAAGGAGGCTTGCAACACCCCACCATGAAAGTCTATAATCACACACCCAGTTTTCAAGAGTTAATATAAACTCTGAGCCAGAGCAAGGCAGATGTACAAAGAACTGCTAAAACACATGAGACTGCTTATTTTACTTATCTTTCACAGTCTGAATGAGAAGAGTTTCAAAATTAATGGCAAAGATCTCTACATGATCCTACTGTAGGGTAAGCATGCCTTAACACTGGATTACTCTCCCAGAAGTGTTTTTAACCCTGTAACCACTGCATTCTTCCCCTCCCCACTTCCTTTCTATTTTAGAATTCCTTTGCCACGTTCCTACTCCCTCTAATGTGAATGAACATGGCATGTGGGTGAAAAATAGTGCTTTATATAGTGAAACTGAACACCACACAGACAAATCCAGAAATGAGCAAGACAGTAAAAACAAAGTAACTTATGCTTGCCTTTAGGAATGAGGAAACATTTCAGCTGGCCCTTAAAGACTATTACACACATCAGCAAAGCAGCATTTTAAAGTACAAGGCTAGGTTACTCAAGGTAAAGCACTCACACAAACAGAACAATGAGCATAAAAGCAGTCAAGGAAACATTTATTAGGCCTGTTGAGAAGCTATTCCTCCTAAAAGCAACAATAATTTTCATTCAATTAAATACACTACCAAATTGGTCACATGTAAACCCAACATACAATAAAGTTTCTACAAATTCACTGTGATATATGGCATGAAACACAGAACATACCAACCTATTTTAAAAATGAATCTTTGCTACTTCCATTATTTAAGCAATACTACATGGATTGACTACAAAAGCCTGACTTCTGGGAATCACCCAACACAAGATCATGGCCATGTTAGTTAAACTCCTGAAATACACATTTCCACTTAATTCTTGCGACTGGAAAACTAAATTAGTGCACTCCATGAAGTACTGCAGAACACACAGAGGTAATGCAACTTGAGGGTAACTGTTTCACAGCAACTCCCACCGAGCAATCCCTGCAGCTTTACCACATAAATTAGCATTTACTAGCATGCAACATTAAAAACAAACCTCGATGCTTCAAAATTGAGATATTATGGAATTTTGCCAGCTAGAATTAATGCATATGTATTACATTTAAGCTTATCCTTTTCTTTCACTAAAGCAAGAAGTTAGTAACATTTAGTTCTGCACACAACAGGAAGGTGTGGCCAACATTTAAAATTAACTGGTAGTTACACTACTTCCTATTGCTGTTCTGATACATACAAATTTTCCAGTGACAGGAATTAAGTTTACCTTCCTAGCCAAACAAGTCATTAAACACAAGTGCTTCTAGGTAGAGCACACAACCTTCAGTGCAAAACTTAAAATGCAATGCTTCAGTCAAATAACACCTGCAATATTATGCCAATAAATATTCTCCCATGTCTCAAGGAGGAAAGTTTACAATGAAAATTCCTGTGGAGCAGGAATGAAATCCAACAATTTTCTGTAGAAATAGTTAACTCTGAATTGTGCCAAGTTCTGTCTTTCAGAACTTCTCCAAAATGGTATTTATGTAAAGGATCTCCACAAACATATGCAAAATAGTCTGACCGCTCTTTCTGTGCAGCTTTGCCACTTCTAAACATTCAGAGGAAAATGGAACAATTTGAGCCTTTCCAATTGCAGTCACTTTAGTCTATTTTAACCAGCAGAAAGGGATTTTGCTGTTGAGTGGCAGAGCTGGGCTACCACTTTAAGTACAAATGTGTTAGATGTCCATAACCCCTATGGGCAAACGCAGTTTTACAAAAATTGCATGTGTTATCAACCACAATGAAGCATTCCTTGTTTAAGGGTTTTAAAGTGGGTATAAAAGTATTCTTTGCTAAGCACCGAGCTTTGAGTTGTGGGAATAGTTAGCAAGGTAGCTTTGCCTTTTAATATTCAAGTGGCACCTATATGCACGTGTTTATCTCTCATCTGTTGGTATACCCTACTAGCAGGTTCCTGAGGTTTGACTGCAGCTCAAGCAAAAACAGGCACAACTCACCTGAGGACCCAAATCACCCCCCAGCTGTCAGAACACCCGCACCCCTGCAGAAAGCCCAAAAGTGCCCAGCAGGGCTGGGCTTTTTCCAGTTCACTGGCCCCTCTCACCTCCCTATGTGTGATAACAACAGGCCTACAAAACCAGGCATCAATCCATTTTCTTGAAAAAAAAAAATAAAATCCACTGCATGTTTCTGAGAAGAGACCCTTTAGTGGCTTGAGCAAAAATATCCATTAACTAAACCCTAAAAATCTAGCATTACAATGACCTTGCACATTTATACCAAGTGACAGACTCCAAGGCACCAACTTACTCTGGTTCCCAGAAAAAACCTAGGTATTTCTGAGTTACAGTAAGCCTCTTCCAGTGCAGGGAGAGGACACTGTGGCAAGGGGATCCCTGGGGGGGAGCAGGTCCTGAAGGAAGCACAGGTCCCTGAGGAGTTCTCCATGAACCACACTCTTGCTCCTGTGATACGTCAACAGCATCTAGAGCTGAAATCTACCATTATACCTCAATTAGCGCACTACACGATTAAGCCTGCTTCTAGGAAGGGACAGTCTTAATTCTCTTCCAGAGCACTCTGTCTCCCCTTTAACTTGGAGAGCTGGAATCGTTTCCAGCAGCACTGCTGCCATCACACACCTGCAGCAGCCTTCCAGGGAGCAGAGAGAGGCATGAGCTGCGGGTCCAGGGGCCGCCTGCAGTGCTGAAAGGCAGTAATCCTGCCTCTGGCCTCCAGTAAAACTGTGCCCACAGGAGAAACATTCCCACAGCTGCTCACCAGCAAACAACACCCTCCCCCTCCCAAAGAGCCTCCTTTTTCTGGGGTTTAACAGCTTCCCCTGGAGCTCAATGCCCAGCGGGAGGGATGGGGGGAGCAGGCCGGGGGTCTCGGCCTAGAGGAGGCAGCGAAGGGAGCTCGCCACAGCCAGAGGCACACGGGGAAGGGGCTGCCTTGTCACAGGCATCAGCCACAGCAGCAGCAGCATTGTTCACACGGTGACAGGAAGGAAAGAACTAGACTGGACCAGTCCAGACTGGAACAAACCCCTCCTACCATCACCATTATTCACAACCCCCACCTCCCCCCCAACACCACTGCCTCCCATGTTTATCCAAGGAAGAATAATGGGCAAGTGCAGCGTCTTCAGAGACAAAAATCCGGCAGCTGGGGAGGGCAGAAGAAGTAGGGCAGGACTACCCCCAATCCACTCACACACAAGAGACCCAATCACGCGTCTGACTAGATGGTAGGCATTTCTGCACTGTTTTATTGGCCTTCACACCGTGTTTTCATTCAGGGTGGCTACAACCGACTGGGACTACACAATTGTATCCTGGTTAGTCACCAGAGACTGCTGCAGAGGTCTGAAATGCAGCGCTTCTCCTGCCTACAGGCACAAGGAAGCCTGTACACAGGCACAAGGATTTAGTACTGCAGGGGATGCCTTCAGAAAGGCTCAAAAGGTTTAAGCTCACTTTCTTGCCTCTTCACCACAACCAGGTAACCCCCAGCACACACAGGCATCTTCATGGGCTCAGACTGATGACTGGAAAAGATCTGCAGCACTGTCCAGTACTCAGCCATACCGGCATCCTCTTCAGCCACATCACAACCTGCACTTGCACCGTCCCACTTCTGCATGCATGAGCCCGCTTGCTCACCGTGCCTTCAGCTCTCCTACCACCACAACAGACACCTCTACTGATCTCCCATCACTATAACTCTGCTGACCTCCTACCAAACAGGGAACAGCACTGCAGGCAACATGCACACACTTTGGCTACCCCAACATTCAGGTGCACACACTTTACACACAATAATTCAGCTGGCAGCTGAAACAGAATCTCTTCTCCATACTTTCCAAAAGCCGCTAGTACACCAGTGGCCAAATGGACCAAAATATGTTGGCAGAGACAGCCAAGCCAAGAAGGTTGAGCTCAACCAAGAGACCTCCAAAAGGACCAGCGGCACCAAACCTGCTACAGCTACACTAAGGGTCGGACCAAGGGGAAGGGTAAAGGGTGTACCCGTGAAATGACCACAGAACTACTCCCCGGGCAAAGTGCTAATGGGAGGGAAGGCTTCCCCTCCACATGCCGGGTGACCGCACGGCCCTTCAGCGCGCAGGCAGACCCGGAAAGCGTCACTTGTGCAATGCCCTTACGGCTCGGGCGTTGCTCTGACAGCCGGCGCTGCCGCCCCGCTCCTCGGCGTGGCCCCTGCTGACCATGCCGAGGGGACAGGTGAGGAGGCCTCGTGCAGCTCAGGTGAGGGGAAAAGTGGAGCATGGCAGCGGGAGCCCGGATGGATAATCACGCTCACAGAAGCACAACATGGCCCCTGAGAAGCAGGCGAGGAGACGCCGCGGCCATGCTACCAGCACTTCTGCCTCTGCCCCCGTCAGGCTGCCCGCGCTGAAGCCTGTCACACACGGCTGTCCCCGGGGGCTCGGGGGAGCGCACGGCGTGTGGGTCACACGCGTGAAGGGAGCCTGCAGCACCCGCACTGCAGCCCGTACTGCCAGCCCAGGCTGCTGCCACAGGGCATCGGGCAGCCCCTCGCCCTGAGGGATCCAGGCGAGGACGCCCCTCGGCCCCCACTCCCAGGCAGGGGCGCCCTGCGAGAGGCAGCAGCGCCCGGTGGGCGCGGGTCTTCAGCCGCGGGCACTGCCCCAGCTGCGAGGGGGAAGACACCGTACAGCCCCCCTCCGCAGGAATCCGCCATGTTAGGGCGGTCGCCGAGCCCCCGCCGGCCGCGAAGCCGGCGGTCCCGCCGCCCTTCCGCGTCCCGAGGACTGCGGGAGAGAGGTACCGGCGGCACCGCCGCAGCGTTCACCCCGGTGCCCGGCCTCCGCTCCCGCCCCGTCACCGCTCGCACGCAGCGCTGTCCGCCATGTTAGCGCGGCGGCCGTTGACCCTCCGCCCGCCGCCGCCGCCACCCTCGGGCGCGGGGGTCCCGCTGCCCGCCCGCTCGGCCCCCGCACTGCGGCCCCGCACCGCCCGGCGCGCCGGGGGACGGGGGGAGCTCCGGCTCTGACTCATTCCGCCGTTCTCCATATGCCGCTGCCGATGGCAGCCGCTCTCGCCCCACGCCGGCGGGCGGAGAAAGGGCAGCGGGAGGAACTGGCCCCAACCCCAAACCTCCCCGGCAGTCACCGCCACGGTACTGCCCGCCAGCTGCCCCTCCGCCCTTTCCGGGCACCACGACCACTGCTGCCCGTCCGTCCCTGCGCTGCCCCGAGCCCCAGGCCTGGGCAGAGGGAAGCCCCTAAACGCTACCACCCGCCGCCGGTGACCACGGACCCTCCGGCCCGGTTCGGAGCTCGGGGTGGGCGTCGCCACTATTTCCCTCCCTCACTCCCACCACCACCCCCACGGGCGGCGAGAGCCCCAGGACTCCCGCTCCGGTACTCACGTGAGATAACGGCCCGAAAGATTTGGTAAATCGTCTTCTCTTTTTAGGCGGAATTTTTAAAGAGGGATGTGGGAACCTACAGCAGAAATACAGGCGGCGGCAGCGGCGCCTTCCAGGGCCATAGGCTGCGGGGGCGGCCGGCGGGGAAAGCGCAGCGCAGCGCTGGGACCAGAGGGCACAGGCGAAGAGAGACAGAGCCGGAGCGGGCCGGGGGCTGCGGTAGCGGCGAGCGGAGACGGGAGCGCGGCTGATGAGCGGGGAGCGAGCGAGCGGATGCACGGAGCAAGAAGAAGGGGCTGTCGCCGGCAGCGATTTTATAGAGCGGGCGAGGCGGGGCGGGACCCGGGCCGTCGTCACCGCACCGGGGGCGGGATCCGCCGCCTTCCCCCGCCGCGGCAGCCGGGGCGCCCTGGGCCGGGGCAGTGAGGCTGCTGTGTCCCCGGCGGGGATGGCGTGTGTCCCCCTGGCGGGGATGGCGTGTCCGCGGCGGGCCGCCCGCCCTGGCTGGCACCGAGAGCGCTGCAGGAGCGGTCAGGTCTTTGGTTAGTTCCTGACATGAGCCAGGGCAGGGACACCGTCAGCATCCCGCCGCGATCCCGGGCAGGTGGTTACCATACGTGTCTTCACACGGCATCTGGGATCTGTGCTTCTGTCATGGCTTCCGCTAACTCGAGACCTATTCTGTGTCACTACAGCTTTGAGCAGGTGGAAAAAGAACGCAGGGTTCAATGTTCAGCCAGAGGCCTCGTTCACCGAGTTAATAACAGCCTGACAGCTCGCCTTGATTCCCTGGGCATTGATAAGCTGCTCATAATGCTCAGCAGAGGAAATTAATTACACCGCATAGCTGGCAGCCTCAGTCTCCCAGCAATTTCAGGCCTTCAAGAATCCTTTAAGTAAATACATGAATTGAAGCCTTTAGCTGTCCCGTAGAATTCACACAGTTTCACTGAAGCTCTGGGACATCTTCAGCACACCTCAAAGCCTTGACTTCTCTCTCAAGGCCCTTATGAGGGCGCATTGCTCAGCTGCAAGTAGAAAAGAGCCACCCAGAGATGAGGTGCCTCAGTTAAAAGTCACAAAACTGTTTCATGGTGGAGCTGTGGATGAACCCTTATCTACCAGACTGGCTCTGCTACGTCAATTTTACTAAACCTCACAGAGCTGCTTTTAAAAAAAAATTCATTCCAACAATCACAATTTTTTCCAGATACTAAAATATGTAGGGATGCAGTTCACTGAAACCCACCAAAAGATACACTTGTTCCCAAAAGTACTTTTTCCTCTCAGGGCACATTTATGTTCTTTTTAAAAGGTATGTTAGTACAGTTTGCATTTATTCCCAAAGCAAATTTGGGTTTGTTTAGTTACATAGCAGAGAGAATTTAGAAAAGGAGTGAATAGACACACACCTGTCATATCTTAAGTAAAAGGATGGGACTGAGATTCCACAGCACACAGAGATGGAGTTTGTTTACTCTTTTCATCTGTTATCATGTTCTATTTTGCAAATAATTTTAAATGAGGAGGAAGAGAACTGAGAAATATATGCAGTCTCATTATCATGTCTCCTTTTTTGTGGTAAAAGCACTAGTAGGTTATAGATGAAGTTAGTTAAAGCAGGTACATTGATTAGAAAGTCAGAAAACCCTCTTATATACACTTGCAACAAACCCTGTATTGAAGACCAAAAATTCAGCTTTACAGTTTACAATGCTGTTTATTCAGGTGTGTTCTGTATTATACCCTTCATCAGGGACTTACTTGTATTTTGAGTTCCCATTCCAGAATGCAAGTGCAGGATGAAGGATCAGATCATATTAAAAAACAAAACCAAACCAACCAACCAACCAACCAACAAACAAAAAAAAACCAAACCAGAAAAAGCTATAGAGAGACAGGAAGAGAAATTTGAGCAGAGCTTGGTTATGGTACAGTAATTGTGAATTATTAACAGGCAAAGAAAGGAGGAAGGGATAGAGGGGAGGACAAAGGTTATAGTGATATATACAGAAGAGCAACCCAGAAAGCTGCATTCATTAGAAAGGTAGATTTTTCAAAACGCATCTTTGGAAGGGATATAAACTAGGAAAAGGACTTGACTAGTTTGGAGATATTACTATGTATTTTATATATGTTGTTAGAGTCTCCCATTGGTAATACTCAAAGATATCCCAGTGAGATATGAGTGATCTCATTGGCACATGTTACTGCCACATTCATCTTCCCAGGAGAGTTTTTGTTTTGGTAGGTAGGGGATGTTTTTAATATTCTTATTGGGAGTAAGAAAACAGATGGATTAAGAGGAGTGCATAGTCACGTAGGACTGGAAAAAGAACTTCAGTTTGATATGCAATTAATTGGGGGATCTGTCAACTATTTTAAAAATGCATGGAGGGAGGGAGGATTTCCTGCTCATGAAGGAAGCAACACTTGAAAACAGAAACATAAACTTCATCCTCTCAAATCTACCGGGCAAAGAAGAGTGGCACAGTGTTAGGGAGAGTACAAGACAGAACTGTGTAGTCACCTTACACAAAATGAGAAAAAATGATGGATGAATGCTTTATACAGTGCTTCTGCTACTACAGATGATATTAATGCAGAACTAGAAAACTGATGCCATAGCTCAATGTATATGTACATATTTTAGCAGTCCTGTTTTGTCTGGAGAGGCAAAATATAAAAAAAAGCGTACATAAAATTTCCTTCTGCCTCATTTCTCTGCACTCAGTTTTAATACTTGGATTCCTAACATTGTATGGCTCCATATCCACATTTCATAGGTTAAGTAGAGTAAAAATTTACATTTTCTGCTCCAAAGAGAGAAAGTGAACAAAGCACAAAATGCATCTCCAGCTCTAAGTTTCCTTTACTTCCAACTGTGAGGCACTTCTACCATTTTTGGAGGTTTTTTTGCCTCCACACTTTTTTTTGAGTATGGTTCACAGTTGGATGCAGACAAAATCAGGTGTTATCCCTATGACGCAGATAAACCGGAGCAGGAAAGACATCCTTCCCCTCCTCATCTTTTGGAGTGCAAAAAATACTCACTAATGAGGCAACCCAGTGGCCAGGAGCTCCAGATTGGTTTGGACAGATGTCTGAGGGCTGCCCAGCCTGATGACCTTCCCTGCTAATCCCAAGTATTTCCTTCTCTTAAGGATGTCTTCCTAAGGGCTCCTTTCTCCTCTGGTTCTCCCATTTCCTCTCCCTCTATCGCCGCTCATCAGCAGCAGGGTCGGATTCCACTCCTGCAGTGAGAGAATGAGATTATTTCCTCCTCCATCTCCTCTTCCTCTTCCCCCACTGCTGCCAACTCCTGCAGCGGTCAGTGTTTTTTTCTTAAAGCCTCAGGTGCAGGAATTACGTGATTATGCAGGAATTTCATCTTCCACTGAAAATAAAATGTTCCTAGCTACTGCAAACTCAGTGCAACAGAAGACAAATACAAATAATGATCCACCTCCCAAACTAGGGAAAAGGTTGCCTCAATTTCTGAATGCCTGGACTTGAGAGTCTGTTCCCTGTTCCATCTCCTTTTACATGTGGTGTCACTCGGTATGGTTGACACTGGGTATAGTTAAAAATCTGTTGCCATCCAGCTGGAGCACTCAGCTCTTGGGGTGGGAGGAAAGAATCAGTCCAAAGTGCATTTTTGTCTGAGCTGCTCAGGGCAGGAACGCCCGTGCACAGGGAAGAGTTACGAGAAAAAGAAAATGAAGGCTGTGATAGCTCTGGATCCCTCACACCAACAATGACATAGAAACACTAGAACTTCAGTAGTTCCTCTTTTTAGTAAAATAATCTGTATAAATAGGACCTTGTAGAAATAGTATCAATTGATACTCTGATCTTCAGACCTCTTTTGATACTGCATACTTTGGAGCTATTAGTGTTCCAGCCAGTTGACAGAAATGCTGATAACCAGTTGGAGGATTATTCATAATTATTAAAAGCTCAGAGGCAATGGGAGGAAAGACATCTCTGCCTTAACTCACAGGGACAGTCACCTTTCACCTATATTTACTGTTTTTCTGAATCAAAACAACTGGGGCAAAAATAGGGTTCCACTTTTCCATTGGTTTCAGAAGAGTGTAATTTCCATGGAGAATAGATACAGAATAGATCTCATACTCAAACCAAGTAGTTTACACAAAGTTAATGGAAACATCAGCTCAAAGGACTACATAGAGACATCACAAGCAATTAAAATTAAATTTGGGTTGTTTTACAAGGTCAAATAAAAAGAGGGAAAGAGCAAGAGAAAAGTCAGTCTCAGTTTAGAAGTATTCAGTGATTTACCATAAGCTGATTGCAGTTCAATGCTAGAACAATGTCAGCACCAAAAAATATAGACTGGATGGGCAGAAACTGAGAGAAAAGAACCAGCCAGAAACCGAGTATCACATCACATCACATCACATCACATCACATCACATCACATCACATCACATCACATCACATCACTCTCTCACCAGTGGGACTGGGAGAGAATCAGAAGGGTAAAAGCTGGAGAACTCCTGAGTTGAGATAAAGACAGTTGACCAGGTAAAGCAAAAGCCACTCACACAAGTAAAGCAAAACAAGAAAAGAATGAATCACTGCTTCCCGGGGGCAGGCAGGTGTTCAGCCATGTCCAGGACAGCAAGGCTCCATCAGATGTAACAGTTACTTGGGAAGACAAATGCTGTCACTCCAAATGTGCCCCCCTTCCTCTTTCTTCCCCCCACTTTTTTTTTTACTGAGCATGATGTCATGTGGTCTGGACTGTCCCTTTGGTCTGTTTGAGTCACCTGTTCTGGCTGCGTCGTCTCTCAATCTCCAGTCTCCCTGCCAGCATGGCAGCATGAAAAGCAGAAAAGCCCTTGGCTCTGTGTAAGCCCTGTTCAGCAATGACAAAAACATATTTGAAGCCCTGTGTTCAGCAAAAATCCAAATTATAGCCCCATACTAGCCATGGTGAAGAAAACTAACTCTACCCCAGCCAAAACAGCACCATCCAAGCTACTAAATGAGGGCCATTTAAGAGAATATTCAGATATGAGCATTACTTGAGAGTCTAGCCACCTTCATGCCTACTCCACTTTAAGTAGTAAAGAAAACTTGAAAGTTTTAAGTATCTGCAACATGATATGGGCTTTTTACTGTAGGAAATGTGCCCAAGTTGAAATCAGGTTAGAAATTAGGGTTCATTGGGTTCATTTGGTTCATGGTGTGATAGATTTTGAGCTATTAATCACACCCATTCCAGTTCCAGTCATGCAGGTGCAATGCATCATCACTAATACCTGAAGGGTCAGCTGAAGACCAAAGGTTATGCCTGTGTGGAATTTATCATTTCTCATTGCAAATATCTCTGAATTGGAGAAGTGGCATGGAGTTCCCCTGTGCAGATAAACAGGAGGCACTGGTTCCCAGAAGAGTGAACAGCAGCAATAAATCAACTTTAAAACACAACAGTCCAAACACTAAAGCAGGATGAAGTGGTCTGTGTACCATGCAAGGAGGTCAAAAGTATGCATATCATGTGCTGTGAGTGATGGTTACTGAATGGGGAGACTCTTATTAACTTTTTTTGGAATGAATGCTCTCTCTGTCATCATTGGCTGCATTTGCAAGAAGTTTTTGTTCCCAGATGTTTATTCTCAGCCCTGTACTTCTTGTGTAAGCAGTCTTCCTCAAATGTGATCCTAGCTTTGTGCAATGATTAAGAGTTATTTTTAGGCTGTTTGGCTTCCTAGTTTCAGTGACAGTCACATTTCAGCTTTCTGAACATGCACATGTTTGTCTCATGATTTCTAGTAACAGCATCCCCTGATAGCCTCCAGTTTTGCTGAGCTTCCCCAGGCTGCTAGGGCATTTTGTCAAGAGTGAAGACTCACAGTTTTCAAAGGAAAGATTTCCAGCTAACCCCTGGAGAAGCACTTTCTACTTGTCAATGTCTTTCATCACCTTCCCACCTCTGAGAGGTGGTGATGATCTCCCCCTTGTTATCCAAGAGCAGCAAGAAGGGAAGTGGTCTCTTGAGATTGCACTCCAGTGCCATTGGAGATGCCGCCAAATGTGTGCCTGTATTTTCTCTCTCACTGACAATGTTGTCTCACACATTTTGGGGTTGAGAGAACCACAAGTCAAGGCAGAGGATTTTCCCACTAGCATGAAAGGAGCAGGACTCTTGCACAAAACTCTAGCAAAGTCCTCTGCTATTTTAAAAGCAAGTAACAACACATTTGAAAAGAAAGATTGACCCATTTTAATCTTGCTTACTTTGCTTGCATGATTAGAGTTGTTATGTTAGCAGGAGGAAGATGAGCAGCATGTAGCACTATTCACTTCCCTCTGCATTTGAATTTTCTGTGACATATACATTTTCCCCTTAGAAATTGAAGGCTGTTTTAAAAAAACAATTATTTTTTCTTCCACATAAAAAAACCAGAAAAGCCACAGATTATAGGTTGGCAATAGTGACCAGCATGGAATAGTTACCTCCTTAACACAGTTCAGAGATACAGAAGGACCTGTCAATCTGTGTCACCTGCACACAGGAAAGAACAGGGTGTTGTCATGTCTATGGTCTGGTTGTCACAGCACTGCAGGTGTGATGCTGCTGATACTCAGGGTCTTCAAACAAGTTGTTTGTCAACATGCTTTTGAGTCCCTTATTGTACTCAACCAAATTTGATCTTCACCTCAAGAATTTGTGTCCATGTACCTTCTACTCTTTCTCTCTAGGGCCTGGGCCTTAATGCTAAGATTTGTAGCTTGCAATTTGTTTTCCCAGCCTCAGTCTTTTTGTGGTCCTCAAAATCGAGGAAGGAAACCCCTTTTGAATTTTGTTGCCATTAAGATCCCTGTTCTTGTTCAGGACTCGAGACATCCTTGGCTCAAGAATGTGGAGCTATGTCTTGGCTCAGATACATTGTTGGAGGTGAAACAGTAGCTGTGGAAATCACCTGCTCAGGGTACTGTGTCAGTGCTATTCCCCAGCTTTGCTATTTCCAGCCAGGTTTGCAGAAGCAACAGGAAAGTTAGCAAAGCAAGGCAAAGAGTGCTGGGTTATTTTTGTTACATTCCGTTTCCTTGCAGCTGGTCAAAATACTCAGTACCTTCCAAATCTGATCAGATAGAAATGCAAGTGAAAACTGAACTTGAAGTGAGCACCAGACAAGCCTGGAGCAGTGTCTTGTGTTTGATGCCCTTTGTCCTGCCCTGTTTCAGCAAGAGTGAACAGCCTTTTGTGCACATTCACACCAGAAGATGTAAGTGCAAAGCCAGAAGGTCTCACCTATTTTTAACATCTCCTAAACCCCAGGGCAAGAGCCAAGGAGGATATGGTGCAGGACAATGGGGTCACACCAGCCAGGAAGCCCCAGGACAGTGGAGGCTGTAGCCAGAGCCCCACTGGTGGCTGCAGAGCAGGAAGAGCAGAGGGCAAAGAGCTGCTGAGATGAGCTGAGCTGAGCCTTCAGCCCCAGCCAGTCCTCAGGGGTCCTGGCCCTCTCCCTGCCACGGTGCTCTGCCATGTCTCTGCTGTTTACCTCCCTGCAGAGAGCTCCCAGGCCAAGGAACAGCCCCTGCAAGCTGCGCTGCTGCAAGGAGCAGGGAGATGGTCTGATGTAAGGAGCTATTACTGGTACCAGTAAGCACACTGCAGTGGCTGCTTCCTGTGTACTTACTCTGCATCTGCTCGTGAAAAATGCCACCTAAACTGGACTTGGCCATTAGCTTTGCCTGATGCTCTTACAATGGGATTTGTTTCTTTTTATTCGATACAGTTTTGCAAAGGGAAAGATAATTGCTGTTCCATCTTGAAACTAAAACAAAAAAAATAGGCAAAGCCACTATCAGCTTTCTTGTCATGTATAATTTTCTTGCATGATTTAGAATTTGTTTCCTCTCTTTTCTCCTGATGGGAAGTGTGGGGTAGGGACCCAGCACAGCATCTAGGAAGCTGCTGTAGTCCCATGGTTGAGCTGGATCATCAGCTCAGGTGCCACAGGAGCTGGAAGGAGAGATGGCTGCCCCCATGTCATCCACCGTGGGAAAAAATGCCCAAAGCAGTGTGTATTTAAGGTTACCCTCTCCCAGATGGCCTTTTACTCAGAACATCCCAATATGCTGTTAGTTATGGGGCAGGGCCTTGGGCTTAGGTTTGTTGTGAGAAACCAAAGGCGTGCTTACCATTTTTTATGACAGCAGCAGAGTTAAAATGAATGATTATAATAATAACTGCAGAGTGTGTTTCTGAGGCTTTACTACATGTAAACACAATCATAAGTGTAATCAATGTCAATGACTTCCATTTAATTCTCAGACAAAGTTTGCTTTTAAATACCACACCAGATTTGACACGGTCAATGATAAATGGAATGCAATTAGTTCTACTATTTGCTTTGATGATATGCTAAATTATTTCTTACAACAGACCATTTATTATCCAAAGCTAATGGTTATACTCTTGCATTTAACAAATCTAATGTATATTAAACCGTGGCAAACTGATAAGTTTCAAAATTAGATACTAAAGGCTAGAAAAAAGTGATTCCATGAATGAGTTTCATTTAATAAATCCTTGTCAATGCTCAAGTCATAAAACCTTAAATTGGAAGAGTTTTATATCTATTTCTCATAATTGCACAAATAAAAAATAATTATGCTGCCTCTTAGTGATTTGCAGTCACTTAATGGATATTTAATCTTAAGGAAAATGTCTAAATTTAAATGTTCTTATGACATTTTTAGCATAATGCATCTTCTAATTGTTAATAAGAAAATTAGTACTTTTTCTTTCCTCCAGAAATTTATTATGAGCTTACTGTGATAATTGAAAAATTAACAAAGAGAGTGTAGTACTTCAGAAGACAAAAGTAATTTCCTAATTTTTCACTTTGTGTTGGTTTTGCATGGCCTGGTTTTTGGTAACAGGAGGACCATAGAGGTGGCTTCTGTGAGAAGCTGCTGGAAGCTTCCACCATGTCCAGCAGAGCCAACCCCTGATGGCTCAGAAGATGGACATCCTGCTGGTCAAGGCTGGGCCAATGAGAAATGGTGGTAACTCCTCTGTGATTACAGATTTAAGAAGAAATCAAAACAAAAGTGGGAGGTGCAGTTCTAATTCCAGCCAGAGAAGAGGAGGAGGTGAGAACATGTGAGGGAAACAACATGGAGACACTAAGGTCAGTGGAGAAAGAGGGGGAGGAGTTGTTCCAGGTGCCAGAGCTGAGATTCCTCTGCAGGCCATGGTGATAACCATGGTCCAGACCATGGTGAAGCAGCTGTGCCCCTGCAGCCCCTGGGGATCCATGGGGGATGCAGAGATCCATCTGCACCCCCTTGGGATCCACGGGGGATGCAGAGATCCACCCACAGCCCATGGTGATCCATGGGGGATTCAGAGATCCACCCATAGCCCATGGTGATCCATGGGGGATGCAGAGATCCACCCACAGCCCCTTGGGATCCATGAGGAATGCAGAGATCCACCCACAGCCCGTGGGGGAGGTGCCCATGCCGGAGTGGGTGGATGCCTGATGCACTTCTGCCTGTGATCCAATGGGAGACCCAAAGAGATACAGAGGGCCCTTGCTTCCAGGTTGGAGCAGCCTTCCTTGGAGGACTGCACCCCAAGGAAGTGACCAATACCATAGAAGTTTTGGGAGCACTGTGTACCCGTGGGAGGCACTCACGTTGCAGCAGTTTTGGGAGGACTGGTTTGTGGAGAACTGTCTCTGTGGGAAGGGACCCCATGGTCTCACAGGGGAATAACTTCTCTCCCTGCGGAGTGGAAGAAAACCTCAGGTGATGAACTGACCAAAACCCCCGTGCCCTGTCTCCCTGCACTGTAAGTGGGAAGGAGGGAGGCATTGGATGAAGAAAAGGTGTTTTTAAGGATGTATTTTACTTGTCATTATCCTCCTCTGATTTTGTTAGTAATAAACTCACTCTGTATCTCCTTGGTGAGCCTGTTTTGCTCTTGGAGTGTTTTCTCCTGGTCTTTAACTCATGAACCCTCTGTTAAATTTTACTCTCCTCTGTCCAGCTGCAGCAGGGGAAGGTGAGTGAGCAGCTTTCATGGGTGCCTGGCATTTGGCCAATGTCAAACCATGACACACATTTCCAAATTTTCTTCTATCTTCAAAAGGCAGGTCTGTCCCATCTGGATTTATATTATTCAAAGTTTCAAAATAATGCAGACCGCAAATTCAGGTTGTTGTTAGAGAAAATACTTCCATAACATGATGGGTTACAGAAATGGACAATTAATTCCTATTTCTGTGGTTAACTTAACAACAGCAAGCCAGGCCTACACCAGGTTGCTCTGCCCCAGTCACCCTGCACACACTTATCTGCCCCCTCCCAAACACCTCCTGCACTCCCTGTTCTTCCTCCCTTCCTTCCACCCACACCTGGCTGCAGCCCCTCCAGGCACATCCCTAAATCTTACACTCTTCTGCCATTCCTCAGAGATTTTTTCTCACTCTAGTACCTTCTCCCATTTTCTGAGCTCCATGTCTTCTTGCTCCTTGTATGCAGGGGTTATTCTTCTCAACAGTTCAATCCCCCTGAAGATGATAGGAAGAGTTGACACTAGGGATGAAGGGAAGCTTAGGAAATATACCAGTGTTTCATGATGAACACTCAAAAAAAATCACAAATATCATACTGGTCTCAGTAAAATCTTAAAAATTAGCAACCATGGATTACCCCTTCTGCCAAGGATTACACAGAAATAAAAAGGGCATCTTGGCATTTTTCCTTAGAAGAAAAAGAAGTGCCCTAGACATTCAAATCATCCTTCCAACCTTGTTGTCCATACAATGTCTTCATAAATCTGTTAATCTTGAATAAAAACAGCTGCAACAGGGAGATTTGACTTGGGTAATTCCACTTGCAGGACCACTGCTAATACACTGCTGTGCTTGGTTGCCTTTACTTTAAGGCTCTGCCTCATTATTTTCTCTGTAAACTGTCTGGTCTCTAAATTCTGATCAGATGTATGTTCACATCATCCAAATGACATCCTGTCTCCTGCCAACATTTTGGCTGGGATAACATTTCCCTTGAGGCTCTCCATCTAGATAAATGAGACCTCCACAAATTCTGCATGACTGGCCTAGGGCTGCCTGAAGCTGCAAGCTCTGCTTAACTCTGCCCCTACACTTCATAGTATGTATTCATCGCCCCTGCATCTTTATTTATCATCTTTATTCATCTTTATCTTAGTAAGATTTATAAAGATTTTTGACAGATGATACATACCTTCTAAACTTTGTTTTTCCAACAGAAATATCAGAAAGTGGAAGAGAGCTGCTTCTTTTTCAGTTTGAGGAAAGTTGCAGGCACCAATAGTAGCAGTCTATCATTGCAGCAAAGGCAATCCATCACACTTGCTATGCCTTCCACTCAGCTCCAGTCAGATACAGCTCTGTGGTTTTAGCACTCCAAAGTCTCTGCATTTCTCCAGAGCAGCACTCATCTTTTTCTAGGAAGTCATGTTAAAATGAGCCACCTGCAGAAGGTTTTGTCTTCAGCTTTTTCTTGCAAGTAAAAAGGATTTATTTAGCAAATAGAGTCCTCTTCTTTTGAGGAGCAGGCACTGGGTAAACACATTCTGCTCATCATTTTCTTCTGCAGCCGAGTGGCTGCTTGCACTGAGATGAGGTATCAGCAGGAGCTCAGTGATCATCTGCTCTGTTTAGCCAAACAGCATTGGCTTGGACCAGCCCCAGCCTACACTGTCTTCTCCCTGGCCAGTCCTTGGCAGGCTGCTGGGGCAAAGGATGTTAGGAGATAAGGAGGGAACCTGGGGCTGTGGAGGAGGAGGGAGACAAGGATGGGATGAGGTGAGATAGGATTTCTGCCCATATTGTGGGAAGCAGACGTGGTTACTGCTGCTGTCCATGGGGCAAATTGTCTCCTACCACACCTTAGATAAACCTCTATGGGACAATGACACCACAAAGCCATGCAGTTCATGTACCATTACCATGCACCAGAGCCCCATAGGGGAGATCTAAATCACACATTCACATGGCATGCTTAATGACCCCATGAGTGAAGTATAAAATAAAGGTGATAATAAAGAGCTGCAGCAAAATCCCTCAGGACACTGATGAGAAAGCAGGCAGCTCTGCTTCCTGCAAGACAGGCACTGATTTCCTCTGATGGCAGACCAAGCTGTCACTATGGCTGCTTGCTTTAGCAGGGGATGCCAGCTGCATGATACCATTAGCATTCCTCATCAGCCACAGCTTATGTCTCTCTGTGCACACTGTTGGAAAACCAGGTCATTCTCTTGGCTCATCCTCCTCTGATAACTCCTCTTTTCTTTCACTGCTGGGAAGCCGAGGATGGTGTAATTAGTTTTCACTGATGTTCAGCTCTATGTGGAACTGCTTTTGTGCCAAGCCAAAAGTGAAGTTTTCACATAGTTTGCATGCCCTAAGAGGAGGAAAACTGGAGACAAATTTGGGAGGCACCTATTTTCCTTGTATAATAATGCTTCAGCTGATATTTTTCAAAATACCACAGAGAATCCAAATGACATGTTAAACTTCCAGTACTCACTGAACAGAGAATAAATGAGTGTGATTCCAATGAAAATACAAAGTTAAATACTTACCCGTGCCAGATAACAACTGGTACTGCAAGGCTGTCATAGCAAACAATCTGAAATCATGCCCTTAAGTAGAAAAGCTGCCCAAAGTAGTATTTAACTGCTTGGGGTTTGCAGGCAGATCAGAGACCTGATATTCCAAAGAAGCTGCGGGGGAAGATAAAAATGAAAAATTCAACCCGAACCCCAGATAAGAAGTTCAGGTTTTCTTAATAATATAGTGGAAGAGATGACTTCTAAACCTGTGAGGAATAAATTTTGAAAGACTTGTATAGGGCATGATATAGAGAGATAAAGCAACAAACTTTATTAAAGGATTAGTGATTTTGAGCTGTGGGTTAAATCATAAACATAAATGCCCACAAAGAATTAACTGGCTGGTACAGTGAGGTTTATATACTTGTAGAGTAACTGTATCAGTAATTAAAGCTGCATTAATGTGCTTGACTGGTGCTCTGAAAGTGTCACTGTAATGGCAGTCACAGCACCAACTGAAGCAACTAAGCTGTGAGACAAGGAGCTACTGGCTACAAAGGCTCCTTGTCTGGAATATGCTTGAAGTTTGATATGTTAGTACACTATTAGGAATAACATTATTTAAATAATAGTACATCCCCATCTCCCAGTGTTTAGTATCCACTGCAGTAATTGCAAAATCAACCAAATTATATGCAGTATTTTAGGGGATAAAATATGAAGCAGAAAATGCTTTAGCAGTCATTCATATCCTCCCATCACCAGGGGGGCTCTTTGGAAAGAAGTACACCAAGTTTCAAGCCACTACATTGTATTTTGGGAGGCTGGGAAAGATCAAAGTCACCCTGAAATTACAGTTGGATGTGATGACACTAGAAACATTTAAATTTCTCTTTTTCAATTATTTAAGTTAAGAAGTCCTAAACATGGCATATTAGCTGTCCAGACCTCTGAAAACACAGATCTGTTCCTTCAGTTAGGTGAGAATTTTGTGGGAATACTTGTTCTCCTAAAGCAAAATAATAATTTTTAAAAAATCATATACGAGCATAGGTGATCCTAGTTGCTCAATTTCAGCACAGTAATTTTACAGAAGCTTCAGATACATCAGCTTTATTAAAATAGGATTTGGCTCAGAAGGCCACACATCCCTTAAACTTGTCATAACAACTCCAGATATAATAGAAGGCCAAGGACAAACTATGCTTCAGATATGTGGTCTTAGTTACAAATACATTTGTCTTATTTTTCAGCCTCATCTCTTGCAAGCAATCAGGTTTCAAATAAATCCTGAAGAAATAACTCATTTTGATAAGTTCAGTGACCTATTGCCTGTTTCCTGAAGTGGTCAATTTAATAAAACCTACTTCAGTGTTACCCACAATCAGTACCAATGTGATAATGGATATAATCTCAATCCTCTATGTTGTGTGAAAACAGTACTTTGGTTCACCACAGTAATCACAATTTCATACATATACAAGACCAATACTAAGGACTTAATAGCTACAATGAATACACAAAGAATTAATTCAAAGAACCCCTGGAAAGGAATCCTTCCTTAAACTTTTTTCCAGATTTGAGCCTGGAATGTCAATTGTGCTTAAAATGTAACTTGCAGCAATGAGCATTTTACCATGACTGGGCTTTTCTTATGCGTGGCAAGAAGTGAGATAAAGGAGCTTCTCTGACATTAGGTCCAGATTCTTGTAGTCTACATGCTTTGGTGATATTTAGAATATGGAAATATGGACAGTATAAGTGATGGTCTTTTGTAATGCAGCTGCTGAGATGTTAGGAAGAAACATAAACCTTGAAGTTGCTTCTTCTCATAAATGAAACAGTGCCTCTTTTATTACTGGAGGTGCAGAGTTAAGTACCCTCTAGTTAGATCTTGCAGTAAAAAGAATCACTCTGCTTTAGAAATTAACTCTGCAAATATAAAAGTATGAGCAGCCACAATTTTTAATGTTTTAATACATATCTTCAGGGGAGTGGGAGGAGAGAGATTTCCAGGTTCACAATATATCAGGATAAATGCCCTTCTAAAAACATTGCATAAGATAGTGTAATAGTTCTGGTTTGATTCATTTATGACTAAGGATTTTCTTTACAGATGGAGGGACACCTCTTCCTGCTGCCAGCCCTTGGCCAGCTGCTACTCCTGGCACTTGTGTTCATCCAGCAAACAGGCTCACATCCCGGCTCTAGCAGGGCATTGATCAGTCACTAACACTTAAAGCTGAGTAAGACTTCCATGGTAGGATAAAGTGACAATAGCAGGGGAGGCAGATTGTAAAAATCCTACCAGCCATAGTAACATGCACTGAAGGACAGCTTGAGTTTGCATATTAGCTTCTTTGTTTGTCCTTCTCCAACAGATGATACTTCTATTGCATTGTAAGTGAGCAACATTATTTGGGTTTTTGGGTTTAATTAAAAGATAAGAAAGCTAAGCCCTCTTCTATTCTTATTTCTTGCAGCTAGTGATCTCAAAAGTTTTCACCAAAGAGTTGTGCTACTATCCTTGTAGTGACATATCAAGAAGTGGGAAAAGCAGAAAACACTAGAAACTTAGAATCATACAGTATTCTGAGTTGGGAGAGACTCAAGATGCTTCAATCCAACTCCTGCCAAAGGGCAGACTAAAACATAAACCATGTATCTAAAAGCATTGTACAAAGTCTTCTTGCCCACTGTCAGGCCTGGGGCCATGACCACATCCCTGGGGACCTTGGTGCAGTACAGATCTCTGAGCATTCAGCCCAAAAACCATGCAAAGAGACCTTTTGTTGACAGCACTGTCATGGAGAGTGCAAACCTTAGCTGTGGTTGTGCAATTGTGTAGCAAGGGTGCTAGAGGATAGTAATTAGCTGAGTAGGAAAAGAAGGTCTGTGGGACTGAGTTTGGGCCTCAGGCTCTGAACAAGAGCCAGCATGGTGGAGCTGCTCAGAAGCTGGTGGAGACACTGCCATGGTAACGCCTGCGGTTGTTGGATCTGGTTCAGAAGGTTTGGCTCTAGCACACGTGGCCCATTAATGTTTATGCAGGGTAATATATTATAAATGAAAAGCAGTTCTGGGGGGGGTCCTTTGTGCTGCTGGTGATGAGGAGATTCTTTCTACAGTTTCATCTTTAGTAGGAAGAATGGTTTCTAGATCATTCATGTCTCACAAAAACGTTGCTGAAAGTCTGTGATTGCCATCAGCATCCTAAAAATGTAGATGTACCATCAAGATCTATCTACTTTCATGTGCTTTTTCATTAAGAGAATATTCTATACGCAGATCAGATCCATTTACCTCCAGCTTATTGCAGTTACATATCTAAAGCATCACAGCCCTGAATAATATCCACAAGTTGTAGCCTTCTACCCAGTACCACAGTGCATACACCTCATATATACAGTCAAACTGAGAAGGAAAATTCATGGTCCTTCTTTTCAATAAAACAAAATTATGGGGTCACTTCTCCTGACTGAAGACATACTAAAAATAAGAATAACACCTGATGAAAATATTCTGAAAAAGGCAGAGCAACAAATGATCCAGTAAAGTGTCTGGCTCCTTGAGCAGTAATACTACTGAGCAAAGAACTATCTTCTCTTTGTGCATCATAAATCCTGTCTTCAGTTCTTAAATTTTTCACAAGTAATCTTCCCAAGTAGAACATAAAAACAGTTCCTGCCTATCTATGTTACAGGCATAAGGGCCTCCTAAAGGAGCAAGCCTCACTTCTCCACCATCATCATGTTTTACCATAATCTCCTACACTTTGTGGGATGCCTGGTACTAAAAACAAAGTTTATTTACTGAAAAAAAAATTCTAAAATTACTGAAATTATTTTTAACTGCTACCCCAGAACATTTACATGGCACTTAAATATAGGTCTAAAACACATGTGGCTAGTACTAAATGTATTTGCATTTCCATATTTGTGTACTTTTAGGAGTGAAAAGGATTTAGACCAGCAGTTAAATGTTCCTTTAAGGATGATGTAGACCTTACCAAGCTACTGTGCACAAATTGCTGCACACTTTTCCACTTTTCAGGCCCCTTCGAAGTTCCTCAAAGTCTCTTTAATGTTCAGTGATATGACAATCATGGGCAAGCAGGCATGGCAACGTCACTGACACTGCTCGTTTTCAGAAACCCTGGGACACCTTTGGCTAGGGTGTGTTATAGCACAGATGGTTTCAATCTTTCCTTTTATCTCTTCAACACCAGCATGACAGAGCAAACACTTCCAGGGCGTTGGGGAAGCTGACACACAGAGCAGGACTGATGCTGTGTGTGCTCTTGCAAGCCCCAAATGCCAGGGAGCTGCAGCCACCTCTGGCCTCCTCCGGTCTCATGTGCTGCATTGAAGCTTACTACAGCTTTCCATCTTAGCTGGGTTCAGAGAAAGGCCAAACTGAATCCCAAACCAAACAAACAAGCCCTAAGTGCCCCTACAAGCTTATCAGCATTGCTGAAGCTTTTCTTTAATTTCTTGTTTGCTTGTTTGTGCGAAGAAAGCTGCAGTCACTTAACAGGCTTGGCATTGTGTGTAACTCTCTGCATCAGCAACTAGGTCAACCAGCAGGGTAAAGCACTGTACAAGTGAGAGGCTCCCTCAGCTCAGCCGATGCCTGCTGATTATATTTTGGGAATTAGCTAGGTAGAAGAGAATGTCCTCCCAGGCATGTGCTACCCTGAAATTTTAGTCCATTTGCACCAGTCATTTGAAACCTCATCTTGGCCCCAGCTGAAAGCAGTGCTAAGCCCATGGCAGCTAAAGCAAGACAAAAACAGTGGAAAGTTCAGGGGGTCTGTCTTCTTCTTTGCTCTTTTCAGCACTTGTAACTACCCAGTAATTAGTCACAGCATCCAACACTATATAGGGCTTGTGCTGTGTTCAGAGAGTATCAGCTTTCCCAAGTGATGCAGATAACTCTTGGGTAAGATAAAAGTGAGAGGATAAAGACACAGGATATTTTTACCTGGACTATTTTTATTTACCATATGAACATAATTCCTCCCAGTGCCTTAGGCAAAGACAAATAAAACTGAAAAGATGACAGCTACCCTTACGTCTAGGCAGGCAGAACTCCCCAGCCTGCCAAAGCGTGGGTTTGCTTGCTTCGTCTCTAGTGGAGCTGCCTCTGTTGTAGTGCCATCAGTTTGGAAACACTGCTGCAAGAACATATTTTTGGCCTTCACTCAGAAACTCCTGCCAGCCCTCCACAGAGCCTGGGAGACCTTTTAGGCTGTGAGCTTGCCTTTAAGGGAAAAGTCCTTACAGAATAAATGATTTCTGCATTGCTCTTGTAGCTCAAATATTCAGATATTCTGTAAATAATAAAAAAAAAAACACAAAAAAAACCACATCAACAAACAAATAAAACTGACAGCTCTGCAGAGCTCCACCTGGGACATGCTATTGCTCTACAAGCTAAAGAATTATACTAAGATTACCTCCAAACTCACCCATATGACAAAATTCTCCTTGAATCAGAGCACCAAAGCATTTGTGACTGCACAACAAATGCAGACATGAAAAACTGAGGGACATTTATTTTTCTCCTTTTTTTAAATCTAATCTTTTTTCTACTTCTCCTTTTATAAATCACTTAAATCTTCCACATTATGCAGAATTTGTGAAATTGCAGCCAAGTTATTTACCTACAACCCTGTCTGCCCTTTCTTTTGTGCTGTGCCCTTTGTGTCTATGCACACAATGACAGCACTTCACCCTATTTCAGGAACAATAGAGTCAGAGGGGCTTAAAGGAGGCTTTGGGGGAGGTCATCAACAACCTTCTGGAGGGGCTGCTTGCACAGGGCTAGCAGTGGAGCTTGCCAGGGGACATGGCTGTCCTGCCCAGATGGTGTTGCTGTGCCCTGCACCTGGCTCAGCACATCTGCCCTGCCTGTTGAGGTATAGTGGGAAAGGATCTGAGCTCTGGGGAGTAAGCTGGCACCTTCACAACGTGCTCTCAGTATGCAGTAGAAGCAATCTGGAAGACACTTTTAAAAGCCCTCCAAGTGCAGAGAAGGAGTAGCTGCGCAAAAAGTTTGTGCAAAATAATATTGACCTTCAATTTCACACTCTTAACTTCCTTAACAACAGCTTATTTCCAGGGTGGATAAGCCTGAAGATGGAAAAGTCTGCTTAAGCACAGAAACATGAGTACCAGAAATGCATCAGATAATGACAATACAGAAAATGTGTAGTGTGGATTTCTATTCTCTCTTCTGATACAAGGAGGAATGGAGAGTTTAAGAAACCAAAATGTGACCCATTTAGGAGTGACATGAAGTTAGGTTCTCTCTCATGAGAGACAGTTCAACTGTGGGACTCCCAGCTGACAGATATCACCAATGGCTAAAACTCTGTAGGAGTTGGTAAGGGCATGAACACCAACACCAGTGTTCAGAGTTGCAACACACTGAAATTTTGAAATCAGTCATGGTTTACCCCAGTCCTCAGCTAAACATGGTTAGTATATTTCTTGCCCCTTCCTCTGCTGAATACTGTCAGGGAAAGAATATAATGCTATGTGAGTCATGTGGCTAATCCAGCAAAACAGCTGGTGTGACATACACATGAATGTTGCATTAAAAACAGCATGACTTTGTAATAGTTAGAGGCCTTGGTGGCAGTGGCTTTCCTTTTAAGGAGTATCTCACCCATTTGTGTATTTTATGTCTTGTATAAATTCATTAAGAACTTGAAAATAAAAATGACAGAAATGTAAAATCTGGAAAATTAACTATCTAGTGACTGGATGGGAGGTGGAAGCTGCCAGGAGCCTGTGTGTGCTGCCCTTAAAAATCAGATGCATGGGTTAGATTACAGGTATGTTATGGCCTTGGATATATAAGGCTAGTGCTCAACCATAATTAGCCCTGAACACTTCCTTTCCATAAAGGGACACTTTAAAGGAACCTATTTAAATATATATAACTCTGTAGAAATAGCCTACTTTGAGTACTTAGAAGTCAAATTTAAAATATAATCACACTAGCAGAAATATCCAGCAGTCTGTGCACATCTCCAGCTCAGCAAAGGACATATCAAGTATTAGATCTCCAATACTCTGGGTCCCCTGCAAGCACCAGCTCTTATCAGTTGTCACAGTCTGCATTAATCCTTCAGACTGGCTGTGTGCCATTAAGACCAATGGGATGGGCAAGCTACCAAGGCAAAAGGTCTCTCTGCAAATGTGGGGAGACAGAGGCGGTGTCACAATGCTTGCAACAGAGACTGGAGGAGCATACAGTATTACACTGGTTTTTACCCACTTACTGCAAGTTCATTAAAAGAAAAAATCATGGGCTGTGTAGAAAAACTCAAAGGTGGGGATTGTTAGTGGCATCAGAAAATAGCAAATATCAATAAAATGTAATCAGAAGGGGGTTTTTAAAATTACCTATTTTGTCGGTTTTGTAGCTGGCATGCTGCAGATTGTACATTACTATCACTATTTTGGTGCAGAGCAAGGAAACACAGAAATGGCACCTACTCTTTCTGCCAGCCAGCCCTTGCTCAGCTGTGTATCCTTCACACAGACACGAGATCTACTTCACCACAGAGACATAAATGGAATCAGAGAATCACAGGATGATTTTGGTTAGAAGGGACGTTAATGATCACCTAGTTTCAACCCCGTGCCATAGGCACAGACACCTTTCACTCAGCAAGGGTGTTCAAAGCCCCATGCAGCCTGGCCTTGGACACTTTCAGGAAGAGGGCATCCACAGCTTCTCTGAGCAACCTGCTCCATCCTGCAGAGCTGCACTGCTCTGCACAGGTCCCACAGCTGTGGCATTTTGTCTGGGCATGCATTAGAGGCACATCCAGGCTTTCCCAAGGCACTCTGTCCTCATGACCACAGCATACACAGGTCCTGCCAATCTACTGTATAAATGTAACTCCAGGTATTAGCAGACAATGACTCCTCATACCCCAGTGATGCAACTAGAAGATCAGACCAGAATAAACTCCTGCTCATGGTAGCCTGGAAACCCACAAGCCTCTGGGCCAAAAGATCCCAGGAGTTGTCATTATTAAAGAAGAGAGGTGACAGAAACTCAAGAGCTACCTCCAAATCATGGCTACCCCATCACAGCAACCATAGTGGTCCCCCACTTGCAGGACAGCATTCCCCTGGAGGGCTCGTGGAGGGCAGGAGCAGATCAGTGCAAAACGTGAGGAAGAATGGGCATAGAGGAAAAACATACAGAGAAGAAGAAAAGCATATGAGAGTGAAGAAGTCAAATAACTTGCTCAAAAAAGAAATAAAACATGCAAAACACCTTTTAAGAAAGAAAAAAAGTAGTTACTATCCCAATAATAGTTATAAACCAAAGCAGTTGCTGAAGTTAGCACAGGGATTTTATTCAGTTGCACAGGAAGGGAAGTGATCCACCAAGCACTTCTGTGAGCAGCATGTGCTCTGCATTGCCACAAGCACTGTCTGCCAAAATATCTCTTTAAATATATATATCTAATGTGAAGAAATAAGGTTTTCCATGAATTTCTGTCCAGCTAGATGACCTTCCCCTCTGTCATAGCCAGAGAAGGCCATTTCTTTCCTTTGGCAATTATGCCCTTCTTAAATACATTTTTACCTGAAACACAAATAAAATACAGCATTTAGACAGTTGATTTCAAATATAATGATCCCAACTTGAACTGCACCATTTCTGTCCTTTTTGAAGCTCTCCTGTGCTCATTTTCCTTATTGGGAAGTGCATCCTTTCAGCCAGCCTTTGCATGGTAAGAACTAGCAGTCCTATTAGTAAAGGTGCATCCTGAAATACAAATCTAGATTTCTGCTGTTGATGAGAAAAGGCAGCCTGGACAAGGTAGCAATTTCCACAGTGGGGCCTTTCTGACCATGTGCTAGGGGCTGGAAGCCTGGATTCAATCTTCACTCAAACACTGCTTGAATGAGAGCAGGTCAGATCCCTTTCCAATGCTTCATTCTCCTCATTCATAAAATAAACATATATGAGAAACTTATATTTCAGATTTAAGAGTGAAAGTAATATTAAAGAGATATCTTTGCTATTGGAATTTATTATTATTCACACTTTTACATGTCCTTTCTCACCTGCAACGTGTTAGGCATTACCTTACATGAAACTTGGAACTGCATCTACCAAATTTGGTTTTTTGCCATCCAGGTTGTGCTTTAGGCAAGAAAAAGTGCCTCTGTATCTTACTGCTGTCTCAAATACATGTAGCAAGTGTCAACAGTTCTTCCAGCTATCCCTTTTCTTCTCAATGCATGCCTTATCTTAAGAAGGTGCTGTTTCTCATTGTACTTTCCAAATCCAGGGAATTCAGTGCAAGATTGTGTTATCTTCATTGTTTAATTGAAACACTGTTGATCTCATTACTAATCCATCCAAGCAGAACAAATGTGATTGAAAGGAATTTGACATGGAAGAATCTAGTATGTTATTTAGCTCAGCTCCAGAAGAGCCAGCTAAAAAGAGAGACTTCCAATGTTTTTAGCTCCAGAATAAACAAAAGACAAAAAGATGCAAGGGATGTGATGGAATGAACTGAAAAATGTTTATTGTGTTTCTGCATTCCAGGTGTCAGACAGAATAAAATGTACTGCTTGTCTGAACTTTGGGCTACATTTGTAGAATAGACTCAAAGACAAAATATCCAAAATGCCACTGGCTAGTGATCACTTATCCTCATGAATAAGGAGTAAGTGCTACCATAAACTTCAGTGCCTCCTGTGAGATAATTTCATTTTGGTAAAGAAATGGGGAATATACTCAAAGATCTAAATTTACCAGCAGGTAAATCACCACCCTTTTGGCAAATTAAAAATAAACTGGCAGTGATAAGTGTCACAAAGTCCATGTGGTTGCCTTGAAGGTATGTGTGACAAAATGGGACTTCAGCTCCCAGGAACCTTGAGTGAATTATTAGCTCTGCTGCACGTCTGTGAAGAGCCAGACATACCATCCTTTACAGACTGTGAAAAACAAGGACAGAAGATAAGCTGTTCTAACATTGCCCTCTATCAGAAATTTGAAGTAAAGACAAAACTTACATGATTTATTAATTCTGTATGTAGCAGATGTTACTCTTGTAGTTAGCAAAAGAAACATATAACATCATATAAACCACAAACACATACGTAATTTTATTTATGTGATGACAAGATTCAGAGGAAGTGCTGCATGGATCAGCCTCTTGTTCCCTCACCTCTGTCCTTCAAGTGCTGGCACACTTACAACTACTGAGTAGATTGGGTTAAAGAACTGATTCCACTGAAAAATAACTGAGGGGATGGGAAAAGGCTGTTTTCCAACCACATGAGTCAATTATGTGGTTGCAGATTGCTCATGCTGGTCAAAAGGGGAGGAAATGTGGGGCAGGAACAGCAGACAAGAACATAGACGGGAGATGATGACATTATAAGCGGTCTTTGCAATCTGATATCAAGCAGTTCATTATCAAAATATGCCCTAAAACATTTTCTCACATAATGCGGTGATGAGGAAAATATTTGGCCAGGATTATAACCAAAGGATTTAAATGAGGGGAAACGGAGAACTTCTGAGAATACAGTGAATTACTCATATTGGTTTTTAAAAAATAATTTTAAAGGAAAGCCGTCTAGGACAGGTTTTTTTTGCTTTTCAAATTTTGGGATTTTGCTTTTCTTGTCAAAACTACTGTGATGGTAGTGTGTATTATGTCTTCTTTAGTCAGCAACTTCTGTTCCAATGTGTCATCTACAAAGGCACAAGGGACATACATCCTGCTAAGCTGAATGACTGCTTCTAGAGCTGGGTGCCAAGTTATAACAGTTGGTACTTTATTGTCACTCATATCTTCTGAATCTGTCATAAAACATAAATTGCCAACCCATTATTGCTATTACTGATGTGATTATACATGGTTTCCATTTTTCAGAATATACAGCCATATAACTCACTTAATACTACTCTATGATAATGAAATTACCTAAATGGAATTGTAATTCAGTGTAGGCTCACAGTAGGGTTCAGGCATTTAACTCCTGGGAAGTGATACCTGGCATTATTGGTGTCTCAAGACCTTATTCATGGCTTCTCCCCCAGCTCCTGAAGCATCCAATCATTCTGCTGACAGACCCCTCTGGACTTGGAGATTCCTTCCACTGTACAGATCAGTAACTGTGCACTGCTCTGCTGTGCACCCTGCAAAGTTCTGCTGCCTGAGCCCGGCAGCTGGGCTCTTCTGTAGGTACAGGTGTACTGACAAAGAGGGGACTGCCTGACTTTGGATTATTTGGGAATGGGACTAACATGAGATCTGGATGCAGCAGGTGTGGATGGAAGTGCTGCACAGTCATGGGCCTGAACACAGCCCCAGGTGCTGCACACTGTACAGGGCTACAGCCCAGGAGCCCCAAAAGCAGCCCCCATCAGTTTGTCTCTACACCAGAACTCTCAATGAAGGGCTCTGAAACAGACCCATGGCAATACTGAGCTTCCCTTCCATAAATCAGGTGCTCTCCCAAATCACAGCAAAGTATTTGAGAACTCTGTCCTGTTTGGAAGGAGGGAGGCAGGGCCAGTGCTGTCCATGTGGAGTGTGCAACTGGGATCACAAATGCTGTTCATAGCTTCCCTCAGCTGGATTTGGAACAAGGCTTTGGACACGGATTTCAACTCTGTCAGAGTACAGCCTGCCCCACAGCTTCTCAGGCACGATGGTTTAAATCCTTCTGCACCTGTCCTGAACATGCTGCCCACATTGTAGAGAATAATTAAATGTTCATATGCATAAATACATATAAATGGGGATTTCAATGTAAATTGTGGTAATTTAGGAATTTAAAAAATTTGGAAAATTCAGATTTATTATCTGCCTCAAGTACTTGAACTGAAGCTGAAAGTCAGGGATGAAGTTTTAAAACAGAAGCAGCTAGGAAAGTGACCTTCTGTCTCCAGCACAAAGCTTACCTGATGAAAAAATATTTTCTACAGTTTGCAAATGTCTTTTTTCAAAGACTTACATTTCAGTCTTAAGGCTTGTGTCTCCCAGGCAACATCAGGAAAGATTGAAGAGCAATGTGCTTTGATAGATATTTTTTATTAAAATGCTTTCAAAAGAGCACCTCCAGGAAAAATAAATAACAAAGTAATGGAATTTTTTTTCTCTGCTTTCTTTGAATAATTTTGGGAAAACAATAGTGTTTTTTATCTCATTCTCATATCAGCCAAACTGATGGAAGCTGTAGGATGGGGCTTTATATTGCAGTTTACCGATGTTACAGAGAACATTATGACCTTACCTAATTGCATTTATTTTTCAGATATTTGAATACTGCACAACATGATACTGGAATATAACTACAGCAATATTATTCTTCCCTATCTTTTGATCTACAGATATTTTTCAGCTTTAAAATCATAACTTTCAATTTTTAGGGCTTTAGTCCTGTAAATTGTATAGAATCCTTATTTTACCACCTTTATTACCAGAATAAAAAAAATAATCCCACTGACATATAAATAAAAAATAATTTAAAATTATGATAATGTTAAATCTGATGATAAAATTCCCATTGTCCTCAGCAAGTCAGTTTGTCAGCTTTTCTTAGTATATCAGAGAAGCCTTAGAGGACACCAAAAAGCAAGGGAAATCTGTCCCATCTCTGATGATCTCTGTTGGATACATCCACATACCAAAGAACACACAGCTCTGCAATAATAATTGGAGGAAATTTGGCTAAAAAACAAATAAATAAATTTAGAACAGGTGAATAATAACCTGGTGAATAAGAACTCAAATAAAATCTGTATTTCCTTCAAAAATGACCAGAGATGTCAAGACCCACCACACTAGAATGGGAAGCTAAGTTCACCACGTTCATTCATAGCTGTGAGGGAATGTGGAATGTCAGTCCCCACTCACAGCTGAGATGTTTCTGCAGGACAGAGCCCTGGATGCTTCTGGCACTGCCCACAATTGCTCCTTGGCCGAGGCTCCTGCACAGCTGCCCTGGGTTCCCTCCCTGGGGACTCCCCACTGCTGCCTGCTGCAGCACACGTGCCTGGGGTCATATAAAATCCTGTGGGACCCTCCTAACCCTGAGTAGGGCTACTGTCATCACCAGGATATTTAAACAGCAGCAGCTGCTTTTACAACCTATCTCACGTGGTCTCATTTTTACTCTAGAGATCTAAAAGAGCAACCACTTCATGCAGCTGGTAAAAGATCAAGTCTAAGGGCAGCCCTGCCCCCATCACTTCTTGCTAACTCCCAGGTAAGCTTCCTCAATCCTAAGTAGTTTTATCTCAAATACCTCCGTGCAGCCCAGTGCACACTCAAGTCAATCTGTGTTTAGCCCGTGCATATTAAGAGTATTCAACAAAAAATACTCACTCAGATATTCAAAGCTCAATACAGGCCTGACCCAAAGTAATTTTTGACATATATTTTTATTATAGAACAAAACTTCTATACAAGGATTTAAAGAGATAATTATTTTTCAAAAATCAAAACAAAAAATAACTGAGATCAAAAAGACACATAATAGTTCCCTCCTCCCTGAATGAAGTCTCAACAAATAGATTTCTCAAGACATAAGAAAAGAAAAAGTATCTATTTTTTTCCAGGCTTCAGAATCCTCATACAAATATCCTTGTCAGGCCAGATGGAGTAATAGTACAGGGAAGTAGTATAAAAATATTATTGAACATATCTGTTTAATCTACGATATATCCACTCCTATTGTAGCAGCTGTGGTTTTAAATGCTACTATTTACAGATTTGTCCCTAACAGCATTTATAATGATTGCACACCTGGTTTGGGTTTCCTACCAATATCTCATGTAATGACCATACTGCAGCTCACCAGTACTGTGCATTTATTCCATGAGTGATAATATCCTGGTAGTTTGATTTGTGCTAATCACTTTTTCCTTTTTTTTTGTTTTCTAGTGAAGAGTTGTAGATTGCCTACAGCCTTGCTTTGTACCTCATTGATATCAGTTAATCAAATGGCAAATATCATTATAAAACCAACCACATTAGGCAGTGGACATTAGGTAGCAGATCATAGGTCCTTGTCCTCAGAATGCCCTCCTGCAGTTTTACAGGCACGTTGTCACTTTGCAGGTTAGAAATGCTTGCTGTTCATCTCTTAAAGACTTTTAGAGTATCATTTACTAACCACTCTGTTTATTTATAGAGGGCGATGCCAAGTTTCCGTCTGATAGCTTGGAGCTACGGATCACTCAAAAAAATCTTATCTTGTTCCAAAAATAACACAGATAATGTCTTGCATTTGCTGGTTAGTGTTTGCATATGGCATTTATTGCCACATTTTGAGGAAATGCCTTGCAATACTAATGCGAAAATGTGCCTATTGTAAAATTTTATAGGATTTTTCATTGAAAACTCAATAATGCATCTGTTAAGAAATTTTTCTTGCTGCAATTGTTAATTTGGGATTTAAAAATAAGTCTGTCCACTTTTAAGGTAGGCAAGTTTCTATTTTACTGTGTTAGTTTAGGGTAAGCCTTTTTATACTGCTATGAGAAAAGCCTCTCTAACAAAATTGTACCAGTAGGAGCATGTAAGAGCATTTTAAAGGGCTGTGGGCACTCCAGCAATGGGAACATTTTCAGCAGCCTCTGGTGGTTGAAGGACAACATAAATGGCTGAAGGAAAACTAATCTGTCAGATCAGATCTTGTTTAACAACATTCACACTTTGACTAAGCAGAGTTTGGAGCTTCTGCATCTTTAAATACTTAAAGGCAGAAGAGCTCAGGACTAGAGGTCTGAAGTTGCTCCCAGAGTCACAAAGCCACATCCTTCGCTGGGTTGGAACTGTGTGAAGTCACCTTTGTGATATCTCTGGTCACATTTGTGCCTTCTCTCTGCTGCACAAGCCACCCACAGCTATACAATGGTTCCAACTCTTGCTTATTTGGAAAAAGAAAAAAAAACCAACAAAAAACTGAAGAAAAATAGGAACAAACTATTTGTTTCCCTACAACCAGCAAACCAAAACAGTTTGTCTTTTGTGCACAGTTTCTGCTTTCTTCAGATAATGTTGTGAATTACAATGACAGGCATTTTCACACAACTTAACTAGCAATAGAACAATTTACAACCTGCTCTTTTTCACTCAGCATTTCTACTCTAAGCTAAGACAAATGGGGTTAGGTGCCAAAATAAAACAGCAGCAGTTTCTTCTCATGTGCATGTTTTTCCACTGTCACCTGCATGCAAGCCTCCTCTTTTCTCAAGCCCTTCACTGCAGACTGACAGCAGTTAAGCATTCCAGCACGTTCCCATAGCTGAGATCTCTAAAGTACACTCTGTTTTCCAGCACTGTGTGTTTTCCCAAAGCTGATATTTTCCCCTCTACTGGGCATTCGTGAGGACGCATCTCGAGTGCTGTGTCCGGTTCTGGGCCCCTCACTCAGGAAGGGCATGGAGGAGCAGGGAAGGGCAGCGGAGCTGGGGAAGGCTCTGGAGCCCAAGCCCTGAGCGGAGCAGCTGATGGGGCTGGGGGTGCTCGGCCTGGAGCAAAGGAGGCTCGGCCGGGACCTGAGCGCTCTGCAGAGCCCTGAGAGGAGCCTGAGGCCGGGGGAGGTCGTGCTCTTCTCACAGGTAACAAGCAGTAGAATAAGAGGACAAGGCCTCAGACTGTGCCAGGGGAGGTTTAGGTTGGACATCAGGAGGAACTTCTTCACTGGAGGAGTGATTAAACACTGGAATGGATTGTCTATGCCTAGGCAGGTGGTGGAGTCGCCATCCCCGGAGGTGCTTAAAGATAGACTGGATGTGGCACCCAGTGGCAGTCTGGTTTACATGGTGGTATTCAACGTGGTGGATTCGATGATCCTAGAGGTCTTTCCCAGTCTAAATAGTTCCATGACTCTGTGTTTCTGTAATCTGAGGAAAATCTACTGGCCGCAGCAAGAACAAACACACACGCTTTCAAACCCGACCATCCTTCTCTGTCCAAAGGGCAGAATCGTACAAAGCCTCCTTGACACTGGGCCGCCCTGAGCCACATGTAGTTTTACACCAACTCCCTAATCAAGCCCACATTAATCAGAAGTGGCCTGGGGCAGTCGGTACCCTGAGGTGCCTGTGACGATAGCACGGTACGCAGGAGAGCAGCCAGGCCGCCGGGGCGGGGCTCGAACCCGCGGCCCCAGCGCAGCCGGCAGTCACTGCGCAGCCGCGGCACCAGCGCCTCCTCCCGCCCCTCGCGCCCGGCGCTGCGGCGGCGTCAGCTGACCGCGGGTCACGTGACCCACCGGCGGGTGAGCGGGCGGCGGCGCCGGGGATGGAGCAGTGACGGTAACGGCGGGGCCGGGCCCGGGGCGGGCAGGGGCAGGCAAGGGGGGAACGACGGAAAGAAGGACGAGTGTCTGGGCTTCCCCGAGCGGCTGCGGCAGCGCCCCGGCCTGCCCCGGCGCACGGCCTCCCCCGGCTCCGGGCCGCGCAGGGCCTGGCACGAAGGGCTGCGCCGGCCGGGCCCGGCGGTACCGCGGTTCCCGGGGGCTCTGCTGGGCCTCAGGGCCGCCGGGCCGCCGCTCTGCCGGTGCCGGGGCTGTTTGCCTCGGGGAGGCCGAGGGGACAGCGCGGCCCGGGGAGCCCAGGCGGTGCCGGGCTGTGGGAACTGACATCCAGCGCTGAGATGCGGCCCGGCGGCTCCGTGGGGAGCCAGCGCAGCGCCCCCCGCTCCCGGGCCAGCCCCGGGCCGCTCCGCACAAGCGTGGGCGCTCCCCACGGAGCACTGTCCCCCGCTGCCTCGCGGGGCCGCTTCTGCTTAGGGAACGTGGAGGCCGAGCACCAGACGTGATTTCTGAAAACGAGCTTGAAGTGACACTCTAGGGACTCCGTGCTGGGCCGCATCAGTAAACGGAGCTTTCCTGTTGAGCTAAATAGAAGAAATTGTCCCCCGCCCCTTGCCCTGGTTTTTGGGTTTTTTTTTGGAAAAATACAATGCTATAGCTGAGATTCGGTTTTGACACCCCTGTATGTTTTTCTGGGTAAAGCACTGAAAACACTTGTTCATAAGTTTTATTTTAGATTGTAGTGTACTGCATGACAGATTTTTCTTTGGAAATGAAGCAGTGTACATTACAAAAAAGTCCTGGTCATTGAGGTACATTGTGTGAATAGGTTACCCCTTCTTACTGCTTATTCTAGGTTTTATTTTGAACGCTTGGTATTTTCAGCTTTATCCTGTGGTTCTTTTCTTTAATTTGCTTAGCTTTCATTTTAACAATCAGTGTGTATGTATTTTTGTCTGACCAGCATTTTTATCTGTGTTTCAAACCATTCTGTAGCACTTCTCCTTTCTTCACTTCTTGTTTAGTATTCTCCATTGTTCTGGTTTCAAGGCCCCTCATGTAAAAAACATTTAAAACTCTTCTAGCAAGCTTTTTGTTCCCTTGTGTGTGTTTGATAATACCTCCATTTTACCTGAAATGTGAAATTATCTTACTTCCCGTGACTGTTAGAGATGGAACCCAGCTTCAGGAAAACCAACCACACAGACAAAAAATGGTGAGGGAAAAAGGGAAGTCCAGTGACTTAATGATTCCTGGCAGCTACAACTGTTTCTTCTGGAAATTTTATAAATATTCTGTAGAGTATTGATGTTTGTGGAAAGCATGAGAATGTGACGTTCCCTCTGTCTTCCTGAGTAGGATCTTGGATTTCTGTGTTATTGCTTTTCTGTATTTTGCTTGGATGTTTGCAAGTTGCTGCTGCCACCGCTTAGTTTACCCAACAACTTTTTCTAGTCCTAGTCCTGTCAAATCCAGACAAAAACAGTTTAAAGCTTCAATACTTTGAGAGTATGTGTCAGCTGCAGTGGTGTCTCCCTGAGTAGGTGAAGTTTACTGTAGCCTTTCCTGTGCCTTTTATAGGGCCAGAGTTCAGTGGAGTGCAGGAAAATCTCTCTTGTGCCAAGTCTGGCATGCATTAAGGAAGATAATGCATCATAGTAGTCCAAATAAGAGGAAAATTTGTTTTGTTCCAAATCATCAGTAATTAATAGACTCCTGTGGAGACCTGTGATGTGAGATACTGCAGCTGGTGCTAAGCAAAGCAGCCCTGTAGGGTAGTGATAACTGATGTTGTGTGTCTGGTCTTGTAAATATTGTGATTTCTCAGCTACCTGCACCTGCCCTGGCATTGTCTGGCACTGCTGTGCTGGGCCTGGTGGGCAGTGCCAGATGTCACAGAGGGTGTCCTGTCAAGGGCCTCAGGACTGGCTGTCATCATCTCCTGCTGGAAATGAGGTCCTTTAAGTCCAAGGGGATGGATGGCTGCTGTGCCAGGCTGTGCTTCATGATAGTGATTTAATGGCTGGTGAACTTCAGTTTTAGGCTTCCTGAGGAGCTGAGCAAAGAATCAGCAATCAGGCCCGTGTCTTACCTGGAATTGCAACACCCTTGAATGAATACACAGGGGAAGGAACTCTGTGTGTTGTTTTGGGCAAAGTTTGCTATCACATACTGGTTCTAGTAAATACAACATTTGATTCGTTCTCCCTCAAAAAAATTGAGTGCTGTACTCTGTGCTCATGAAAACAGGTTAGTCTCTGCTCATCCAAAGCTGCTATAGAAGACATTGCAGATGTCAAAATTTAGATTCTGTCAAGGTACACTTTGATTTTGTTCTTCATTCTCTGATTAAAAACATCCAGTAACTCTCAACCAGCTGTTTCTGCTTCTTAGTGACAAAAGAACATAAATACTCTCAACTTCCTGAGCTTGTCTGCAAAATAAACCAACATCATTTGTATTTAGTGCCAACACTTTCTTCACTAATTCCAGTATGTGTAATCTTATTGATGGTTTGCAGTTGTAACAGAGATACCAAGACTAGAAAGTGTTCTCCTTTTTATTGAAATTTTTAGCTGCCAGGAAAAGCTACTTGAAAGAATAAACTAGAGTTTATTGCATTTAAATAATTTTAGGTATTGATTTACTTTAAAACACTGTCCTAATCTGAAAAGTGATTGGAAAAGAGATATCAGAGTTGAAATTTGTTCGGTTTTTCTTATTTTTTCTGATGTTTTCAGAAAAAGTTGTCTGTTTTACAGACACTGGAATGTCAGAATTCAGGACATCCCTCTAGGTGTCCAGAGTTGCTGGGACCCCTGCCAGGGGGCTCAGAGACCCTGGCACACAGCCCAGAACACCTGTGGGTTTGATTATGACTCATGGAGCAAATTGCCAGCTTTGTATGAAGACCTGAAAGCCACAGAAGTTTAAGTAGTGTAATAATAAAATTATCACTAGGTGAAAAAGTATATTTTGGGGTTTTTAGAATAGGGGTTTTGGGGACAAGATGGAGGGCCTTGGGTGTATCCAGCCTTTCTTCTTCTTCTTCTCTACCTGCATCTTCTGCTGTGGTGTTGGCACTTAGAGATTGGTTTAGAGTAGAAGCTCACTGTCTAACATAGGTGATGGGTATTGGAAAACAGTTGTAAACATTGTATACAGGGATAACACCTCCCTGGGGGCAGGCAGAGTGCCTGGGATTGTCCTGCTGGCTGGACCTCGGCAGGGCAGGAGAAGGAATTTTATAGATAAGAAACAATAAATAACTCTGAGACCGAGAACTGAAGAGCTCCGACTCGTTCTGAACGTGCGGGCTCAAACAGAGACTTTTCACAGAGACTTTGTGTCTTGGGGCTGCAATAAACTGCAACCTCCTGAGACTGGAAAAGGTGTGAAAATATAACATGGGTCCTGTTTTATCTGATTTCTTTTCAGTTAGCTTGTTTGCTTGTTATCTTTCTGTGAAATTGCAGTTGCTAATGAAAGGTGCTAATGCTGCAAACTCAGCCCACTTTAACATACAGGATGGGCAGTTTAAAAAGATTTTCCAACTGTGTAAATGTGATTTGGAAGATAGGAAAAAATGAATTTGAAACCACATGATACTTCTGGTAAAATCTCTTATGGTGGCTGTAACAGCACTTTAGCAATGTGGAATGAGATGTTTTTCTTCAGGCAAAGCTTTGACTGCTGTATTAATGGCAGATATTTTTTCTTCTTTCTCTTGCTTCCCTTCTGCTAGCATCTTGCCTTTATCCTCTGAATCAACAGCCATCAAGATAAAGGCACAAAAATGACGGAGTTTTGGCTGATTTCTGCTCCTGGAGAAAAGACCTGTCAGCAGACATGGGAGAAGCTACACGCAGCAACTACAAAACACAACAACCTTTCCACTAACTCAAAGTTCAATATTCCGGACTTGAAGGTATGGAAACCCTGTGTCATGTCCTAAGAAGTGTGTTTGTTTTGCACCATCTTTGTTTCTCTAGATTAAAACCTGCAGTTGATTTAGAGAGAGCAGCTGACTTCTCTTGATGTGTATGTGTGGATCTAAGAAATAGTTCAGACAACGGTAATCTTTTTTTTCTGAACTTCTAAGTTAGTTGTTCACACTGTAAGTTTTCAAGATTCAGCAACCTGTGTTCTTTCAGCAAATAAAGCAGTTTTTTCTGAGGATGGTAGTCTTGATCTCATGATGGTAGCAGTTACTTGGAGAAGAAAAATAAGAACTTGTGATCTGATTATTGAGAGTTTCCTTTGACGGTTTTGTTTTGCCTTTTTAAAAAATTGTTTTAAGTTTTTTCCCTTCTGAATTGTCTGCTCCTTTTCTCTGTCTGAGATACAGTGAAAGGTTCAAATTAAAATACAGGAGTTGATCAAAGAGCTGCTCTGCCTTTTCTCTGTCCAGAAGTAGCATTCTTCTATTAGAGCAGTGGTTTATCTCTGACTGAGCATTCCAGTGTGACCTGCCAATGTGTTGTGGAAAATGGAAAAAAAACTGTTTGAACTATTCTGTGAGAAGCAAATAGTAACAAAATCTGAAGGTAGTTATTCTTGATTTAATACAGTCATCAGGATACGGAAAAATTATGAGCCAATGTATTCATTTAGAAAAGCTCTTTCCTGATGCCTGGATGTTTCTTGAACAAGAATTGGAGCTCAGTGAAAGCCCTTCAAGGCTTACAAAATTGAGGAGAAAAATGCCATCAGTCTTGGTCTGTTGAGTGCATCAAGTTCAGGTAACATCATGCCTTTTTCCTGTCTCTGCTAAGGAATGAGCCCAGGGCACAGAGTGCTTCAGTGTGCCTTTGAACATCTTCAAACTGCCATAACTTGTGTTCACATTTGGACTGTCCTCAGTTAGAATAGGGACTAGAACAAATGTCTGTCTCCTCCCAGGATATCCTTGGACATGAATCAGGATGGCTTTCAAACTGTAGGGTGCCTGCAGCATTTAGAGGAGTTACTGCTGAAAACTGTTGGGGCCTATCAGGGTTAGAAGCAATTTCTTTTGCTTCTACTGTGCTTCCTAAAAGGAGCAGAAGCTGAATATACTTTATATACAGTGGGAAATAGTCTGGCTTCTGTGGACCTGGTGAGACTGCTAAAGCAGTGAGATCCTTTAGTTAAAACTCATTTAAACAGTGGTTTAGTCTCCACTGAACAGCAGTCTTATTGCTTAAGGACTTGCTTGTCCTGAGGCTTTTAAGTGACTAGTTAAAATGAGCTTCCTTATTCTGCTTGTGGCCCACAAGAAGGTGAGGCATGGAAAGTCATTTGTGTGATATTTTTTAAGTAATTCTGCTCCTTTCTGCTTCAGAACTAAACAGAAAAGGACTAATATGAATTTGAGTGGTCAGATATACAGAAAGTAGATGCTAGGTTACAAATATGTTAAATGTTAATAGCCCTGTAATATTTCAGGGTGAGAAATGTGTACTCTAGATACATGAGATTAGGGAAGAAGGTATTTTTCTGGAGGGGAAGGGAAGAAAGAGTGAAATCTTGTAGACAAGCTAGATATTTTATTACCCAAGATGCAAAAAGTCCAGACTCTTGTTGGTCTCACTGCTGCAGTACTCTGGTATTGTCAAAGTTTTTGATGTCCAGGTTGCCTCCAGTGCTGAGATTCCTGAGCAGTGAAATTTCACATTTGATCTAAAGTAGTGAATTAAGTGCTCAAGCAACTGCTTTGTGAAAAATGCAGCCAATTTACAGCATAGACATTGTTTTAACATGTTTTGGATGGCTGGATTGCAGAACTGAAACTGAGCACCAAACTAGAGAGTTAGATCTGATCCTGTGGTGCTTTGAGGCAGGGGTGATATCTAACAAGTGAAACAGTGTGGCTTTGGTAAATCAAGGTGTCTCAAATATTAGAGTCCAGCATTTTATGGAGTTCTGGAGAGATACTTGTTGGGAGATGTAGCTTTTACTGTTAGCTACTTTTCTCTTTCTATGTTTATATACATCTGCTAATGCATTTTGATCTTTGCTTCTAGGTTGGCACACTGGATGTTTTGGTTGGTTTGTCTGATGAGCTGGCTAAACTGGATGCATTTGTGGAGAGGTAACAGTTCATTTTTACTAGGATGCAGAGTATTAGAATGATGTGATGGTTTGCTGAGTTCTAATAATACACAAGTTATTTTCAGCATTTTTTGTATCACAGTGATCCTCTGCAGGCAGTCAGCAAGCTCAGATTTAAGAAAGCTAAGATGTTGGTTTTCAAGAACAGTATCTGTTCTTGAAAAAATGAAAAATAATCTGAACTTCTTATGGAATAGTAGAACATTATGCATTCTCACTTCAGTAGTGCTGGGTGGTGCTAGGTCCTGGAGAATTGTTAAAAATTGAGCCTGACAGGTGCAGGGAGTGGTGAGGAAGTGAAGTAAAAGCTTGTAATTCTAGCAGGATTACTGTTTACACACTTTGAGAAAGTAACCATGTAATTTCCTAATCCATAGAAATACTTAAAAGTATTAATATTAAAATGCAAAACCTATTCATTTTGAAGAAACTAATGACTTTTTGAAAGTGATTTTAAGCAAAAGTAGCAAAATTTCACATAACCAGAACTCATGGAGCCATCTTCTGCTTCAAGGAGAGCAATCTTATATAGACATTTTTAATTGGAAAAGGAAACTATTTGGCCTGGCACATGTGAATAATATTATACATGGCTTTTAAGTTAGGAAGGCAGGTCTTGAGTGTCAGATTGCATTGTCAGGGTTATCCTGTGTTTAGTTTGTATTACTGTTGACTTCTACCTCTCTACCTGTTTCTAGAAAGGGGTTAGAATTTTGGAAGTACAACAGACTTTAAAAAAAATTGCAATATAGTGACTTTACACTTGAAGTCAACACCAATGTGAGAGAGCTAGCTCACCTTGTTGAGATCTGGTGAGTAGCAGCAGTAGAGATTTTAAATAAAGTTGTGGAATACTGAGAAATCGGTCTCCTTCAGCTATTGAGCCCAGCTTGTGCTCTCAGAAAGTTTGGATGTAGAGGAGTCATCATCCTTGTTTGATCCAGTCACTTTTGATCCAGTCTCAGGCAATTTAAAATGAGTTTTATGAATGGTATTTCTCAAATGACAGGTATTTCTCAAAGGGCTTTATTGCTTTTTTTTAAATATATTTTTGTCTTTTTCTTCCAATTTTCAGTGTTGTAAAGAAGGTGGCCCAATATATGGCTGATGTTCTAGAAGACAGTAAAGATAAAGTTCAGGAGAATCTTCTGGCCAATGGAGGTAAAGTGTTAACCATGATATCCTAATGTATTCTAAAACTGTAGAAGGGAAGGCAATGATCCTGAAACTTACTGAGGTACCAGGAGGCCAAGTGCAGGGGGCTGCTCGTGGGTCAGGGAGCCCTCAGTGTCAATACAGGTGGGGCATGGATGGATCAAGAGCAGCCCTGCTGAGAAGGACTTGGGGTGCCAGTGTGCATTTTATTTCAGTAAAGAGCTGCACTTTTCTCTGAACCAATGTTTTATTTTCAGAGCCATTTAATAGAATTATCACAGCTTGTATTGATGGAAGAGAGGCTAGTATGAGTGGATGAGGGCTTGGACTAGTGTCTTTTGTAGATAGATGTACAAACCTGTCACTTCAGGGGAGCCACATGGTCACTGCTGCCTTTTTTGCCATCATAACCTTCCCTTCTCCCACCCATTTTTCACACAGAGCAAAAAGTAGTTGCTTTTGTCTGTAGTTTTCCAACCATCCTTGACTTGGTGATAAATGTCATTTACAGTCTACAGAGGTGGTGAAACCAATATCTGAAGGCAGAGGTCATGGATAATTTACAGCTTGTTTATTTTCAAATTTCTTAAGCAACAGGGTACACACATGGGAAGGTCCAGTCTGTTACAGTTCTCTTCTGTTAGAGCAGTTCTACATAGAATATAATACTTTTTATTGTCATTTTATTGTCAATCTTAACAAAGTTCTTTAAAATTTTAGTTGACTTGGTCACCTATATAACAAGGTTCCAGTGGGATATGGCCAAATACCCAATCAAGCAATCCTTGAAGAATATTTCAGAAATTATTGCAAAGGTAAGGTATCTTGTTTTATAAAACTTCCCTATTTGAACTTGGGATATTTATGCACAAAACTTGCTCTCAAAGCAATTTGTCTGTTTTAGTCAGCAAACAATAGTAGTGAATTTTGTAGCAGCTAGTAACCAAAGAAATACATGGGATGTGCCTAGGATTTGGAGAGTGCCCTCTGAAGGCTATCATGCAATCTTTGCTGATTTTTGTTTCCTAGGATCACTGAGCTAACAAATAAATAGCCAGGAAATGATATTTGCATTTCAGTTTTGCTGTGTTAGCATATTGTTTGTCTGATGTTCTCAAACCCTGTGGGCTGTTAAGCAGTGAACCAGGGAACTTATTTACATTCTGAAAGCTGTGGCACTCAGTTGTGAGGGGAGAAATAAGCCTTCATTGTTAGATGTAAAGAAAGCTCATTGAGAGTTTTCATGTGTTTTCCTCATCTTTACTTAGGCAAAGTGTTTCATACATTGAGGGCTTTATTTTTTTATTTGCTTGTGAGCCTCTACAGGGTCCTCAGGAGTGACTGGCTTAGACAGTGAGAGAGTTCTCTGTAGACAATCCTTGCTTTAAGATCTTCCCAGCCTCTTCAGGTTGTTTTTTCCCCTTCCCTGCTTTCTGTAATCTACAGACTGGCTCTTGGAACTGCCTGTGTTGCTAACTGGAAGTACATAACTTGCAAAAAGGAAGGGGCTGTTCTGGGTACTATAGAGACAGTCTTTGGTGGTGGATGTGTAGGGACTATAGTGGGGTTGGGATGGTGGTAAGTGCTGGCAGACTTGTGCTTTGCTATTACTGCAGATTCCTGAAACTGTTACATTAATTTTTTTGCAGAGATTACAAAATTTTAATATATGCTACAAAGCTAACTGAAAATGCAATTAGTACTTTGATTTTTGAGATTTTCTTTGGGACTATCATTGTATCTTGAATTTATTTCACAAATTACATTTAGTAAGTATTCTTGGAAAACACCTGCAGTGTGGCCTTTTGTTAGAGGATGACTGACTGGCTGTCTTATGGCTCTGAAGATTTGCACATTAAGAATATCTTACAGATATAAAATTAAAATAGTAACATCTGACACTAGCACATATTTACTTCTTCAGAAGAAGGTACCAAAATGAAGCACTGAACTTTTTACAGCAGTTATAGTACAGCACTTGTTTTTGCAGAAATTAAATTTGTTGAAAAAGAAACCTAGGACATGAAGAGATATGCCCCTTCTTTAAAAATTATCAAATATTCAGTGCATGTTATTCTGTGTCCCAGAGTCTGCTAGATAAATAATCTGCTTCAACAAAGCTCTAGAACCTGAACTTCAATTGTCTTACATTCTTCATCTACTTTAGGGACCTCATTGACCTGTTGTGTTGGATAGTAAATGTAGACAAACAGGTCTGCTGGAGTTCAGCTTGAGTCATCCTGTTGGGGGTTTCCATTTTGCTTCATGTTTAGCTGTGCTTGTATTCCATAGGAACAGCTTTAGGACATAAATGTGTAATAAATCTGATTTCAAATAGTTTATAAAATATAAACTGTGAGCCATAGATGTATGTCCATAAAGTAGAGAAGAGAAGGAAGGTGACTGAAGATGCCTTATGTTCCTACAGAAATGACCCCAAGGAGATCATATCACAGGACTTGAAACAGTTTTGTCCCAAGGCAGAAAGAGTCCTGACAGAGATAAAGTCTTCATGTAATCACATGCCAAAGTGAAGATATAGGAAAATTGATAGAGCTACATTAATTAAAATCTGTGAAGCCTCTTGACAGGTTGATGTTAAATAATTTGAAAAGTTTGTCAAATAATGAATTACTACATTTCCTGTGTGGTTTTATGTCATCCTCACTCACTCAGGCAGCACATTCTGATGTCTGTCAAAATGAGTAATGGCAACTGCGGTGGGGATTTGTCAGTTGAGAAGAAATTACAGCAGTGTCAGAAACATTTAAAATAAAATTATATCTCCTGAAACTATTCATCAGTTTTTTCAGCTTTCAATTTGCAGAAGTTTTGTGGACCCCAGCATCAATACAGAAGACTTTTGAGATGGCATCTGTGCTGAGAGCTTCACTTAATCGAGTTATTCTTTGGATTTGAAATTAGTGATCAGACTTATGCAAGGAGACAGCCTCAATATTTTTAGTGCCCATGTCCAACCTTTTCAGCAGCCCAGGCATGCATCCAAGTGCAACAGCTCAGCTGTATGGCTGCAAGACACTGGCTAATGACTACCAAAGTGGTTTAAATATCTGGGATTGCTCTGTGTAGAGATAGGCTCACTGTGTTAGACTGGCACTTTCCTTAGCAATACTGTGAGTCTGCCTCCTTTTGCCATGACCTTTGTGAGTTATTCACCAATTCTACTCGCAGAAGGAAGTTTGTATTGTTGCCTCATTTGGTAATTTTACAAAAATTTATTTTCAAGAGCTCTGTTGTGGCATTGAGGTTTGTGGTTCTGTATTCCCTAACATTCAGTAGGAAGCAAAACTGGTTGTTTTTGACAATAAACTTCAGTCAGTGCAGCAGTAACAGGTTTTTATCTAAGCAGTCATTTTTTAAAAGACTACTGACTCTACAAATGAGAGCAATTAAGAGTATTGTCAGGTAGGAAATGCTGAATGGAACTGGTTTGTAAAGGCAATGATGGTATCAAAGGTTTTTGGGTTTTGTCATTAATAATGCATAGTTATACTGTTGTTGAAAGTTTTGATCCTTGGAAGAGGCAAAGGGTTGTCAGTCTGGGGAAGAGCTAAAATGCGCAAAGGTACTAGCTTAATATTTTCTGATTATTTTCCTCTTATGTTGTCCTCCAGATGTAAAAAAAAAGGTGCTGGTGTTACTTCTTGTAGTATTAATAAGTTTTCATGAAGGTATATGCCTTGTGTGACATCTGCTGAAATATTCTGCATGTTGCTTTGCTAAAGGTTGTATCAGTCAGAGGATTTAAATAGCTTTAAGTACTCATCTGTTTAATTTTGTCATTTTCAGAGTATTTTGTCTAAAGGATTTCTGTATCTGTAAAAGTGCAAACTGTTAATGTGTTGCTACATGAAAATAACAGAATGTTCAGGCTTTTGAGGACTTCCTGCTACAGACAAGCCAACTTAGGTGTTACCATAAACAAGGTCACTATTTAATTAAAAGACCTTGCTTTTAAGAGAGATATATTTTGTGGAAACAAAATCATATCTGCATCTCCAAGCTGAAATGTTTTATGCAAACAAAATGTTTTGTCAGTGGTCTAAGTGTATATAAAGGGAGAGTCCCTTGACAGTGTTCAGAAACTTTTCCCTGGGGATTTTTTCATGCTTGTACCTCTTTACTACAGTGAGGAGGCAGTGAAGGAGGCAGTAGGCAGCATTGTAATCCCAGATCAACACTGTGCCATTGCAGTTACCCAACTGTTACTGAGTGTGCTGATTTTAAAACACTTCCTTGTATAAGGTACACACTGATATGAGTATGGTTGGCAGTTTAACATGTATTAATTAAAGTGCTTCATTTGTTTTGTAGTCTTCCACTTGCTGCCAAGTTATCTAGCTGGGAATGAATAATTTTTGGTAATCATGCTAATGAAGCCATCCTTCTCAAATCTATCCTCCAGGATTACTTGAGCAGCAGTGGCAAGCTGAACCTAAGTTCTATTCTAGTTCTTTAGACACAGCTCCTTTTCTTTTCATTTTTAAGGGAGTAAACCAGATTGACAATGATCTAAAAGCAAGAGCCTCGGCATACAATAATCTCAAAGGGAATCTTCAGAATTTGGAAAGAAAGAATGCGTAAGTTGTATTATTTTTTGCTAATGTAGTGCAGGAACGTTATCTCATCATGAAAACTTAAGAAAATGTTAACTCTAAGCTTAATGTATTTTTGAGGTGTTTATCAGTCTTGAAGAGCATCTGTCATAAAAGAACATTTATTAGCAGCTGTCTGGTTGGTGCTAACTTACCTGTGATTGAACAGCAATTAAGAAATCACAAGAGCATGTACAAATAGCATCAATTGCTGGAACTTCTGAGAGGAGCTTGCTGTTAGTGGTAACACTGCTACTTAGATGTCTTGTCTAAATAAGAAAGTCTTTCCTTCACACCACCTTAACTGGTTTTCTTCCCTCAGAATTTACCAGCAGAGACAGTTGGGTACAATAACTGTTGGGTACACAGAGATATTAAATTAAACGAGGACTGTGTGTTGTCTTGTCACGTACGTGTGATGATTATCAGTACTGAGGTACAGTAGTTATTCTGTGCAAATGGGGTTGATTAATGTGCCTGAACCCTGCCATTACAGTGGATGGCACAAGCCTGCTGGCTGATTCAGAGCCATGGGTCATGCCAATGACAGTACATGACAAGGTGTTTTAGGAGTGAGACATCAGTTCTGTGCTAAGCCATGCAGTTTGTCAGCTGAACGCTGTTAAACCTATGTGCATTCTTGGTCTTTAATGAATACAAGGAAATACACTGCTTTAAGTTTTTATTGATGTTCTGCATGTGGGTCTGTACTATGTTAGTTATAACTCTGAGGCTCCATTTGCTAGAATCCACAGTTAATGGTTTTAATGGTTCTTGCCATTTTAAATCACTTTTTAAAAGACAAGTTCTCCCCTTAAGCGTGTGACGTATTTGGAATATGCACAGCAGTGGAGCTGCTGATAAAAACTTCAGTCACTTTGGACAGTGAGATATAAAGTGCATACAAGGACATTTTGTTTGCTCTGCTAATAGCAATTATGTAGGTAAAATGTATTTTTGAGAATGCTGTATTATCAAGCACTGGAAACTGTTATCCAGACAAATTCAGTTCTTAAACATGTAATTGTTCTGGCTTTGTTTCTCTGCAGGGGAAGCTTGCTAACCAGAAGTCTTGCTGATATTGTAAAGAAAGAGGACTTTGTACTTGATTCAGAATATTTGGTCACATTATTAGTGATTGTGCCGAAGTAAGTTTATTCATCCTAAGAGTAGAATACAATAAGAAATATAAATCAAATAATAGATCTCACAACTCTATAATACTGTCAGAATGACATCTCAATTTACTTGGGGCTTTCCTGGATGAGCAAACAGAACTGTTAAGATGCTCAGGAGAGATAAGTGAGCGTCTGTGCCTGTGTTCCTTTGTTCACCAAAACTTCTTATAAAGACTGCTGGGTGCTCATGAATTTCTTGAAGAAACTGGAAATTAGATTTATGTCTCTTATTCAGTGTTTGCTATGAGTAGACATGCTCCAGATAGTGTCCTTATGAAAGTAAGTGCTGAGTAAAAACAGGACTTGTTTTACATTAGAAGGCTTAATCATTAAATTATCTTGGTTAGGACTATGCCAACTTCCATCATTTACTGAGTGAACTCTTTACTGCTTTGCTCTGCACGTTTTTAGATTGCCTGAACACTGTTTTTTGGGTTTTTTTTTTACTTAGCTAAGTCTGTGCCATTGGAACCCTGCTTATGTCCTGTGAAAGGCTTGCTGGGGGAGCAGGCTGTTCTTATTTGAAATATGTGAACAACAGAAACCTCATGTTTTCCCTTGACCAAGGAAAGTGGTGATACAGATGCCCTCAAAACTGTTGTAAAATGAAAAAATGGCCCTTGACTGGAGCTGCAAGCAGAGAGCTCCTAATTTGTGAAAAGCCCACTGGCTCTCTTTACCACAGGAGCTATTAGAGTCTGTCAGATGTTTTTCCTCTGGTGAAGGAAAACCAATTTTGCAGTGGCTTTAGCAGAAAGCAGGTGGTTAGAATATCTCTGCTGTTATTTGTTTTGTTTTTGCTGTTGAGAGGATGGAACCTCTTCACAAGTAACTACAGAATAACAGGGCTTCCAAAATTCCCAGTCCTTCAGGCAAGTGCAGGACTCTAGGGAACCAGTGTATAATTGTGGAAGAAGTATTCCTCTGCTCAAAAGAGCAGAGTTGCATGAGGAGTTTCTGATTAACTTTGACAGTTAATTCCATTTGGTCCCCTGAGATCTCTACTTAATGATGATTTAATTTCATAGTTCTTTGATTTAAAAAATGTTGCACTTGTAAACTGACATGAAGACTGAAAATATGTTACTTTTGCAATCACTATAGTTTATTTATCAATAATTATAAAAACAGCATGAGGAGAACTGAGTGTTTCTTGAGTCTTGCATATTTCTTAAAACCTGCACCTGAGACTGATGATGTGATGATTAAATGTTGTTACCTTTAAAACAAAGCCTTGATCCATTAATCTCAGATTAAAAGTCTAACAATAACCTGTGCATTCTCTAGGTTAAATTACAATGACTGGGTTAAGCAGTATGAAACACTAGCAGAGATGGTTGTACCACGTTCCAGCAAGTAAGTTGTGAAATGCTAAATCTCATATTTGCGTGTGCTGTGTTTCAGGAGTGTTCTTTATCTAGAAAGACTTTGAATTTTAAAGATTGGTCCAAAACTTGTCAATATGTCTAGCTTTATAGCTTCATCTGATCAAATCTGATCAAATAATTGAGGAAAGATTCAAGTGAACTCTAGGGTTAACAAAGTTATCAAATGTAACTTATGTGAGAAAAGTAAGAGGATTGAAGAGTTAATCTATTCTGGTCAGATATATTCAGCCTCTGGCTGGAGTGTGGTGGAGATAAGCAACAAATGCTGGCTGCTAGCCTGTAAGCTTTAGGTCTGTATTCACAGGATTTGAAACAAGTTATATGAGCTCTGAAAGCTTCCAAAGAGTGGAGAACTGGAAGTGTAAATTTGTTGTGTTGAAAGAAAGGTAGCTTGTATCTTTGGGTCCTTGGTATCAGCCTGCTGCTAGGTGCTGTGGTGGGCAAGATTAAACCACTTTAACAACCTTGTAACCACTTTGACTGATAAAGTCCACATGTAGCACAAAGCATCGATTTGTGGTTAATTTTAACTGACAGACTGAGGTTTTGGTCAGGAAAATCTGATGCTACCAGTTCTGTGCCACTTAAAGAATCTGAACTTGCTCTGGATAGCTTCACATTTGGAAGACATGCTAGTGCTTCTTATTTAATTATTGGGAAACCATGGCCTAGGGCTGGCTTAAGAAAAGGCAACTTGTTAAACTGTTGGATAATGCTTGTATTGAAGACAGTATCACATTGAGGAACAGTCTAAATCTGTTAAAGCTTTTTTTTCCTAAGGTAAAGCCTCAAAATAAGCAATATTATTTTTAATTATAAAATAGTAAATCTAGGGGTCATCTTTACAGCCTAAGAAACATTTTGTTTTGCCAACCTGTATATTTTTAATTTGCGTATTTTTCTATTTTATATCCATTTCATTTTTCTTTAAAACACACATTTCTAATAAAACTGTAGTCCAAACGTTCAGTCCAGTACTAAACCAGCTTCAGTTACTTTTTTTGTTAAATAAGTTTTAATTTGAACAAATATCAAATGAAGTGGTTTTGTGTGATGAAGTCTCTGAATGTGAACTGTAGGCTGCCATCATTTATGAAGAGAGCAATTAAGAGCAGTCAGTTACATTCTGTATGAGGTGCTTAATTTGGGAACTAAATCCTGTATAATTATCTACATTTATGTCTTGCCTTGCAGCAATAAAGTACAACATGTGGTACTGTGTGACTGATCTGTGCTGGCTTGAACCTGGTTAATTCTGACACTTGGTTTGTTTTCTTTCTGTGTAGTGTACTCTTTGAGGACCAAGACAGCTACCTTTGTAATGTCACCTTGTTCAGGAAGGCAGTGGATGACTTCAAGCACAAAGCCAGAGAATATAAGTAAGGTTTATTTTGTGTGCATTCTGTCTCTCATGCTTTGAAGGATCTCTAGACAGACACTTTTGATTTTATTGCAGATTTATGGTCCGTGACTTCCAGTACAATGAAGAAGAGATGAAAGCTGATAAAGAAGAAATGAATAGACTGTCAACTGACAAGAAGAAACAGTTTGTAAGTCTTAATAAAGTGGTCATTACAGAAGTGTGAGACATCTAAGACTTGTTATTGCTACATAAAATTTTCATGAAGTTGTGATTCAGAGAAAGCATTGTGGGGATGACATGATATAGGCAGCCTGCCACCCAGCTAATCTACTCTGGGATAATTGAATTTTGTGCAGCACAAGTGCTCCTCACTGCATTGAACCAAGGGCTGGTATTGCAGCTGATAATGTTTGAAGTTTGAAAATGGACAAGTGTTTGAATTGCATAATCAGATATTACTAAAAGAATCTTTAATATAGTTAGATCATGACAACTGAGATGGGGACCTGAAGGGACAATGAGAAGTCTCATTAAATGTCTCTTTACTTTATATCAAAACACTCTTGAGCAATTATGTCCATAGTGAACTCTGTCTTTATCTTGTCTTTTATTGTGGTACAGATATTGAGTAGCTGCTCAAACGTGCATAATGGGCTGAGTCTTTTTCTGATGTTTGAATAGCTTATTTTTTTCCCTCTCTATTCTTTCACAGGGGCCTCTGGTTCGGTGGCTGAAAGTTAATTTCAGTGAAGCTTTCATTGCGTGGATTCATGTGAAAGCATTGCGTGTTTTTGTTGAATCTGTTTTAAGGTAATGAGGCAGATTTGAATAGTGATTTTCTCCCTAGACTTGGTAAGAATTTACATCTAGCTTGGGTTTACCAAATTGAAGCATGTGAATGCTGCTCTTCTGGTAAGGAGGAAGCTAAAAGTAGGGCAGTAAGAATAGCTGGTGGCAATAGCTCTTGTTGCCAGTTGTGAAATATTTGAAGTAGATAATTGTGTATCTTCCCCTTGGATAGTCTTTTCACTATTGCTTTAGGAGTTACAGATACTCTGTACATAGCAGGGAGACATATTTGCTGATTTTTAGGTTACTTTATGAGCTGCTTGTAACAAGAACTAACTGCATCTTATATTAATGGCAAATTTGAATAGTTCAGAATAACAATAGCTTGGCATCATGAAATCCATGCTTTTTCTTTAAGACATGCCTTTTGTAATCTAAATTTTTCAGTTTTAAACCGCTCAATATTCTAATTAGAAATTTTATCTGCTTTTTTTTCTTCATACTATCCACAAGTGTTGTTACTAGTCAAGAACAGATGTAGTTGTTCTGCAAAGGAAAGACCTTTATTTTTTATAGTTGAAGATGTTCCTACTGTGGTCAGTAAAGGGCAAGGTGTTTTTAGCCTTTTTGATCAGTTATCATAAAGGAGAAAAAGAAAACAAATCACATGAACTTGTATTCTTGCTGCTATGGCCTTGTTGTGAAGACAAAACTTGAGTAAAGAATAAAGAAGAAAGCTGAACCTGACTGAAATGTTGGCAGCAGTTTCCACACTCCTAGAAAGGAAGATTAAGTCAAAACTGCATTGTCCGCCAAGTGTGATAAGCAAAGTAAATTAATGGAATGTTCAAAATTTAGTCTGTGTTCAGGTAACATTGAGAATTATGCTAAATACTCAAGGATTTAAAATTATTTTAAAAATATTTAGGCTTCTGTTTTGTTATTTTAAGCTTGAAGTTCTACTTTTTTGTTGTCTTATGAATTATAAACACAGAATGGTTTTGCAAAAATGGAAATTAGCAGAATTTCCTCTTCAGCAATAGGATTCTTTCTCAAAAAAAAAAATTTCTGCTTTGAATTATGAAAGAAAGTTTATTTCAGCATTTCCATGGTTTTCTACTTGACTTCCTCAGGTACGGTTTGCCAGTTAACTTCCAGGCAATGCTGCTTCAGCCTAATAAGAAAACAATGAAGAAACTGAGGGAAGTTCTGTATGACTTGTACAAACACCTTGACAGCAGTGCAGCAGCTATCATTGATGTAAGTACTATTTAACTGCTACTAGTGTGTTTAAACTAAGTCTATTGGCATCATTAAAAAGCTGCCCCTCTCCATATTCTTCATTTTCTCACAGTACAGAGAATTTTGTCTCCATAAAAAAATGCTGCCTCTGTTTTACACTTTTTGCAGGCAGATGGTGTTTAAAGTTGCATCCAATATATTTGAAGAGCTGTCTGGTTTAAAAGTCACATGTAATTTCTTATTACTGCATTCTTTCCTACTGCTGATGGAAAGATACAGACTGCAAGTTAGCACAGTAGTCCTCTGCTGTAGAAGGCTGAATCATTGTCAAAATGGAATCAGCCTTTCCATCTGTAGAGGTCTCATTTTCATGTGTAAAAACTGGTTTGTTGGGAGGCTTATTCTGCTAATTGACTTTGTATTGAAAAGCAATGATGTTCATAGTTAAAGGTTAACTGAAGATACCATGAGTTTAGCTGAATTAAAAAAGATTCTTAACGTTGTATTGAATGTAATGTATTTCCAGGCCTTTTTGTGGAAAGAGTATGTGAGACAATTTAGGTGAAAATTAAAGATGCTGAACTTATATAATGTCCTGGATCATACAGCACCCTATAGCATTCTCATCAGAAACTGGCAGTGTTTAGATGTAGTAGTGATGATGTGTTTACTATAGTAATGGATGTGAATTATTGGTACAGAACTACTTAGACTTCAAAAAAGCACTTTGTATTTAATTTGAAAAATACTGTTAGTCATTTGTCAAGGTTCTAACTTTACCTGTTACTTAAACAGTCACTTGAATGTGAAAATTTAACCTTGAAATCTTACCTGGCCTATTTGCTTCTAAAACATATTAATATTTCAGCTACTTCTTAGTAGGAGTCTGAATTGTAAGAGTATAACTGGTTTCAAAACTTTATTTGCAGGCAACTATGGATATTCCAGGTTTAAACCTCAGCCAACAGGAGTACTACCCATATGTGTACTACAAGATCGATTGTAATTTGCTGGAATTCAAGTAAAAGTTCCCTAACATGACAATCTTCTCAGTGTTGGTGTAAACAAACAGAAGTGAGGTTGAAGTATAATAATACTTTTAACATTCTACTAATCATATGCTTGCTTCTTATGTTAGGTGAATTGAACACACTGTGGTCCATCTCTAGACATTTTCTTTTTAAAGAGCAGTGTAGGTAACCAGCTTTTAATCGACTATGTCTGTAAATGTATATTGAGAGAATTGAAGTATTTATAAACAGAGTGATTTATTTAAGGAAAAGCTTATCCCTCTTTCCTATGGTGGTCTGTGTTAATTCCATTTACTGTTGTTTATAAAAAAAAACTTGTTTACAGAAGACTAGTGTAAATGTTCATGGCCATTTTGTTCATTTGATTTAGTAGATACAACTGTGTTAACGTTGTTGAACTGTGATGTAAAGTATGTAAAATTGGTATGAAATCGTGCTTTCTGAATGGTTTAAAATTACAATTGATGCACTGTAAACACAGGGAAAATAAACATACCTGTGCAAATGTGTCACTTTCTTCTACCACATAAAATTGCAGATACTTGTGTCTAAACTGAAGCAATATGTTAAGTCTTTAATAGTGCTGCATCCTGCACGGCACTGGTACAGAAATAGAATTGGCTTCAGCACAAGTACTTGTAGGAGATGCAGGAACTAATTTTGCTTTGTGCAGAAAGGCTCAAGTATGTTGTTTGGCCACCACACATATGTATGAATGCTTTTCATGTTTATGTCTTTGTGACTAAAGAAAAGATGTGAGACAATTACTGGGAAGATGACAGCAAGCTGGGATAATAACAAGCTGGGCTGAGCTGGGATTTTGATAATTCTTCTTTCTTTTCAGTCAGTTGAAGCTTGAGACAATTTTATAGCTTTGCACACTGGGCTATTAGATGCTCACTTTTTTTTTTTTTTTTTGTAATATCTGTTCTCCAAACAGGGAATATGATGGCTTCCCTCTCATGTGGGTAGAGAGGAGTTGTTTATTTCAGTAGCATCTATTACAAGTATTCTGCCTGTCTGAGTAGCTAAATATGCAGTAAAAGCTGCAGTATTGTTTAAAACTGACTTAAATCGAGTGAGACTGGAGGAGTTCTGATTTATCAAAATTAGTATTTGAAGTACTGTAACCACTGTATTCTTTTCTCATTTAGTCCCTAACTGAAAATATCAGAGCTCCAAGAACTCGAGAGCTTTCAGCTGTGGGATCTCTAATCATAACCCAACAGCACCTTGGGGGAATTGGCTAACTTTGTAAGCCTACATCGATATCTCTAATTATTAAAAGGGAAGTCTGGGTTTTGAGTGCAAGAGTTGCATCTAGCTATTGATTTTGACAGGGTTTGACATCTATGAAAATATTTGCTGTGTAAATTTATGTTTGCTTTTCTTCCTGTTTTTATAGACAAAAAGGGAAATAGTGAGATCAGGTGTCCTGTTGTGGTCACATTTCTGCTTCTCCCACTTCTCAGTTCCTTACAAAAGATAACAGCTGTTAGTCTGTTGTCCAGGTTGTTAAAAGTGTGCCCAAGTGGAAGAGGTTTTCCCTTTTATCACCCAGCTCTGCCTCTTCCTCTGCCTTTTGTTACTGCTGCTCACAAAGCAGTAGTCATCTTGGTTCTGAGCCCACTATAACATGTACACACTGCTTAAAGGTAAAGAGGGTTTTTTTGTCCTGCCTCTCTAGTCACAGGAGAAATCAGGCTGAACTGTTGTCTCTGTTCTTCACCTTAGTTCTCTTTTGATTTTGTTTTCGAAGCTGTTCTACAAACAAGTGCAGGTAAGGGCTTAGGTTTCCAGTAAGTGCTGTATGAAATGCTTTGCTGTGTATTTCACCCTGCTCAAGATACTGGTGCTTGCTCAATCAGCCTTAGATCCTTCTGAAGTGAATGGAGGCAAAGGACACCACCATCCAAAGTGAGGGAAGCAGTCAATATGCTGAAAAACAGAGATGTGGAAATGCTGGAGAAATGGGCTGATAGGCCCTGCAGGGACTGCAGCCAAGAGAATTGCCAAGTCCAGTGCTGGGGGATGAATAACTCTTATGCCCCAGTGTGGGCTGGGTGTGGACTAGGCAGGAAGCAACACTGCAGAGAAGGAGCTGGGATTGCTCATGGGAAACTAGTTGTGCTTGTGGCCAGCCTTCTCCTGGGATGGCTGCTAGCTAGAGGGTAGCCATCCTTCCCCAGTATTTGGCACTTGTAAAGTCCTGTCTGGGCTCTGTAATGCAAGAAAATGGAGCACCACGATGGAGAAAGTCCAGTGGAAGCTACCCAAGCTTGTCAGGGAGGTGGAGCATGAGACACTGACAGGGAGAATCGTGTCTCTCCATGCTGGGGAAGAGATGGGAAAAGCAAAGAGCAGATTTTACTGATATTTCCAGCTGCCTGAACAGAGAATACAGAGAAGATGGAGCCTTCTGATGTGCCTGAGCACTTCTCAGAGGTACATGGCAATAAGGAGAGGCAAATGATGCAAGTTTGAATGTGGGAAATGCTCACTGGAGGCTGTGGTGGGTTGACCTTGGCTGGTGGCCAGTTACCCACCAGCTGCTCTCTCATTACTCCTGCTTGATGGGACAGGGGAGAAAACAGGGTGCTAAGGCTCCTGAGTTGAGATAAAGATCAGTTACTGTCACAGGTACAACAGGGAGGCTTTGGCAAGATGGGAGAGTTGCAGTTGCAGGAGTTTATTGCCAGTTCAAGAAGATTTGGTTCATGAGAAGCAGGCAAAAAGTGACACACCTTATCCCTTTTGTTTTTCCTGAGGCTCAGCTTAACTCCTTTACTTCTAACCTCTGTCCTTCTGTCCAGCAGCTTAGAGAGATGTTAATAATTCCTTTCTGCTTTATCTTCCCCCTCACACGTTTCCCCTGCTCCAGCATGGCTCCTTCCACACACTGCAGTCCAGAGTAAGCCTAGTCTAGCACAGATCCTCTGTGAGTCACATTTCCTTCAGGGCTTGTTCCTCTGCTCTGATTTGGGTCCTCCAGAGGCTGCAGTGTGGATATGTGCTCTGGCACACACTTCTAATTAGGCTGCAGGACAGTTCCTGCTCCGCTGTGGTCCCTTCTGTGAGCTACAGGGAAATAAATAACCTCCAGTGCATTTCCTTTCAGTGATGTATCTAGTCTGGCATTACTTGTGGCTGAGTAGACTCAAAATTGCTGTTTAAAACAAGGGAAAATTGCAGAGTATTAAATATTAGTAACCAGCCTGGAATAGCTGATGTCTGGATATTGTTGGGCCTTTCTAGTGATGAAGTGAGATGCTTTGGATACAGGAGCTGGGAGTCAGTTAGATTAGTTAGTCAGTCTGTTAGATTTGATTTATAGGGAAAAGTTAGAACCAGACCCACATAATTTTACAGTTTATTGTATTTCTGTGGTTCTTCAAAGATTCCTGGCAACTGAAACAAAGTTAAAGCTGTGTAGAAATGGAAATTTTTCATTTTGTTTCCAAAAAGCATGGCAAGTGATTAGGTTAGAGAATAATTTGTGGAAGAAATGAAAAACATGGTACACTCTGGAATGTGAGGAGTATGGGAATGTTATTTTTCTTATAATTAAGTAACAACAGATGATTTATGTCTTAATAGGAAAAGCAGACATAACTGGATTGTTACAATTTACAGTCTGTAGTCAAAGTCTGAGAAGGGGAGATAGCTGCTGCACAGGAGAAGTATCTACAATAGCAATGCACTAGTCTTTTAGTAAATTTAACATAGATCTTGAAATGCTGATGGATGCCATTTGAAAGCTCACAGATAAAACTTAGTAATGAAATTGTGTGACAAAGCAATACTTGCAGTGAGTTCTGGGATCACCAGGACTGGGAAGAAGAATGAGCAGGGAACTGGGGAGAGGCAGTAGGAATGTGCAGCCAGGAGCTTGTAGGAGAGGCAGTTAAGCAGACCCAGTAATTCCTTACTGAATGGGAAAGGGTATGAGGGAGCATCACAATAGCTGAGGTCAGAGCAGGAGAGGATTTCAGTGAACTTTAAGGAAAATTAACCACGACAAACCTGTTGGAAGAAAATAAGCATCTCTCTATCTTGAAGAAGGCCAAGAGGAGGATGGGGGGAACTATTAACCCAGATTTACTGCTGAGGTCTGGGCAGCTTGGCCTTGATCTCTGGGAAGGATGAAGGAGCAAACTGTGCCAAGGACAGGAAGGTGATTAAGGGTAGTCAGCCTGGATTTGTGCCTTACTGACCTGATAGACTTCTGCAGTGAGATGATTGGATCGGTGCATGAGAGCAGAGCAGTAGCTGTTTGTGTATCTTGGCCCTTGATGCTGTCTCCTGTAGCATCATTGGCAATCTGATGGACTACAGACTAGGTAAATGCATGGTGAGGTGGACTGAGAAGTAGGTGAATTTGTGGGGCCAAAGGTTTGTAATCAGTGACACAAAGTCCATGCAGAAGCCACCAGCTACTTCTGGTATATCCCAGGGTTCAATACTGGGGCCGGTATTTTTAAACATTTTTATTAGTGACCTGGATGATGGGACAGTGCACCTTCACCAAGTTGGCTGGTGACACAAAACAGAGGAGAGGCTCATATGCCAAATGGTCCCTTTTCAGAGGCACTCAGTACACTGCAGAAGTTGGAGCATGGGAACTTTGGGAAGTTCAACAGAGGGAAATGTCAAGTCCCACATCTGAGGAGAATGCCACCTTGGCCACATACCAGTACACACTGGTAGCCAACTGGCCAGGAAGCATTCTTGCAGAAAAAGGACCCAGGGCTCCATTTGTGAAAGCTGAGCATGATGCAGCAATGGAGAAGGCCAGCAGCACACCTTTGGAAGAGCACTGCCAGTAGGAAGAGGAGGGTGGTTCATTCCCTTCACCTCAGCACTAAGGAGACACCACAGCTTGGCAGTGGCTGAGGTTGGCAGGCACCACTGAGGACCATCATTGAGTCCTCCCTCCTGAAGCAAGGTCAGGAGAACAGATGGCTCAGTGCTGTGTCCAGTGAGGGGTTGAAAATCTCCAAGACTGGATACTCCACAGCCCTCTCAGTGCCATCTTCCCTGGGGTTCAAACATCCAGGTAGTAAACCTGTGTTCTGTTTAGGCAGGATAAGATGCATCTCTGTGCCCATTGTCTCTCTTTGGGCACCACTGAGAAGTCAGGCTCCCTCCTTACACCCTCCCATCAATATGACTAAACATTGATAAGGTGTTCTTGGGATGAATTATTTTCTTGAGCAGAGGGTACTGGAGGCCTCTGCAGTGTTCAAGCGCTTGTCTTCTGGGGTTATTTCTATTGTAAGGAATATAGCTCTTGGATATAGCAATGCATAGTGACCAGCAGATGTGGGATCTTTGTTTCAGTTCTTTTTTAATATATAATAGGCTGAAATACATTTAAACCTCTATATTAATTCAGGTTTCATAAAGATGTTGATGATTTTGGAAGCTTTCTGAACGATTAATGTATCTATGATCTGCTGAACTATTAGATATAGTTCAGGCGGTGTCTGGTTTCTCAGAAGTGTTTAGAAAGTAACTTCTTCCCAGATATCTTTGTACTTAAATTGTGCTTTTCTGGCAGAATTCCCACTGCAGAAGGGATGTTTGAATTGTGCTCCATGTCAACAATTGCAGTGTTTGTCTTCTGCCCAACCAGGACTGGATTCTTAGAGTGAAAGACTCCAGTATTTGCCAGCAGCTTAGTGTTTGTTTCCAGGCAGACTGTGTAGTTTATCTTCTACTGACTTAAATATCTTTAAGAGCACAATTGGTGAGATGAGTCAGAAGCAAATGGTATCACACTTCACTTCATGGGGATAGGATCCCTGCCTGGGATCATTTAATGTTGCTTCAGTATAAACAAATGAACTCTGTCACTCTGTACCGTGGCATTGATGGCAAGAATCGTGGATACACTAAATCATGAATGTTTCCTCTTGCAGAGGTCTGGGGTTTCTGTTTCACCAAGAAGCTCACATTTTGTAGGCTCTGGGGAAATACAAGTGTAATATTTGTATTCCTGCAGCTTCACTGAGTGGGATGTGGTTTTCCTGAGGTTCTTTGGAGTCTGTGAGGGGGTTGTTGCAATGCTGTATTTCCCTGAGACACTGGGTGGGATGGTGGTGGTGAGACCTGGGAAGCTGTGGCTGTGTGGACATTTCTGGACAGTCCTACATTGGACAGAGCCAATGAAAAAACTACAGGGGAAGCTACTTTGGGCAAAAGGAGGTGGTGGAGAGCCAGCCTTGAGCAGATGACAACACTGTCATGCTAAAGAGTTACGAAGAGCAGTGTGTGTGCCCACCATCGTAGGACTGATTGCTTGGTTTTGGCCTCACTATCACTTTTCTGGAAATGAAATGGGTTTAGCTTTTGTCCTCTGCAGGCTCATCAAGGATCTCTCGTGTCCGGGTGCGTGCTGTCACATGTCCTTGACGAGTTGCTTTGGTTGCATCATGTGCAGAAGTGAAATCTGTATTTTCCACCTCTAGAGAGCAACCTCGAGCTGCTCTCAAGTAACTGCCGGGGTAAAGCTCTCACGGAGCCTTTGCTGACTGATTTGAGTTTGAACTGAAGTGTTTGGTCTTTGAATGGTCTCGTGGTCTCATAGTACCAAGGAAGTTTTTAATATTCTCTGTAATTACTATGTTTTGCTTCCCTGTACTCCCTAAAAATTCATGCGGTGCTAAGCACATATCCAGCTTCTCTCTGAAGAGCCTGAAACAATTGGTATGTCCCAATGGTGGAAGAGAATTCTGGTGGACTCAGAATTGCTCCTTAAAATGGTATATGTCTAATTTAAGGTACATTATAAGATTTCAATATTTTAAAAGTAGGTTCTTTGACTACTCTGTTTACTAGTACTGCTTATTTTACCAAATATTAAATGAAGGAATTTGAGGGATCACATGTACTTTCCATCAAAGCAAAAGTCTTCAGCTTCCAACCTTCTGTACTATCTCCTTTTGCAATGTTCAACCCTGCTCCACACCCATGGCAACAGGAGAGATCCTGCAGATGAAGGCTGTAGAGCTTTGATACAGGCCTTTAAATATTTTTTAAATAGATTTGTGAGTTTTTTGATGTGTGAAAATATTCCTGTAGTCCCTAAGCTACTAAGTTTTATTTCCACAACAAACTTAGATTTTTAAAATCAATTACTCAAAATGGAGGACTTTGATAACTTCTAGTAGAGCCTGGCCTTTTCCTTTCAGACTCTTCAGGAGAAATTCCTGCTCTCTGGGGACATGTAGGAATCATGACACACAGTTACTTTCTCTGGCACCTGTTTGTTTTGCCTTGTGTGAGCAACAGCATCAGTCCAAAGCAGATTTGCCAGCTGGTCCAGCTGAACCCCACCTGTTTCCCCATGTCCTGGTTACCTCCTTTGGCTAAGGGAAAACAGAAAGCTGTTTTCACCTGTAAACATGATGGAGAAAGCAGCTGTAAGAAGTGTCACTCTGGCTTGCATGGGACAATCTCACATGGTAAGGCCCTGCTTTCCCACAGCAGAGCAGCCAGGAGCAGGGCCTCAGCCCTGCTGGCTTCCCAGTCCTGTTCTGCTCTCTCACATCACCTTGGTTTCATTACTCTGTCACAGGTTCTTGCACGTTCCTTACTGAATCTCTTAATTCTCTGTCCTCCTGCAACTGCAACTTTCCCATTTTCCCCTTTTTCCCACTTCTTAACACTCTTCTACTACTCCCTTTTCTTATTCCTCTTGTATTTATAAACTGCCACACTACCAGAGGCTGCATTTTTGAATGTTTTCATGTTGCTAAGTGATATTTTTCCTCTTTTCTCAACAGCCTGGTTTTCTTAGAAGTGTTTAGTACCTGCAGTTCCCACTTAGCTGCCCTAAATTCAGATGCATTTTTGTCTTTATCTCCCATAGCTAAATAACAGTTTACCTTGCCACATTCACCCTTGTGAAAGCTTGTAGTCATTACTAAAACTGTTTTCTTGGACAATACTGTTTCAGAATTGGTTATATTTCACAATGTATTTGTTGACTGTGTTGTGTGTTGTTACAAGAGACCTGCAACCTGCTCATAAGGGTTTATCTAACCTGGACCAGGCTCTGGAGCCTGTGACTTGAATCCCATCATGCTGCAGCCATCACCAATGCCCCAAAGTATTGTGAAGCAAAGGAAAGGCTGATTATTTGGCCAATCTGCTTATTATGCTCCACTGATTAAGAGTCTGAAAATACTAAATTACATAGGGATTTTCAGCTACTAATGCTACAGCAACTAATCAAGATTAAAAGACACTGTTTTCACCAGCTATTGGAGTCAAACTATCCATAAAAATTCCACTTACCCCTTGTGCAACTGTGGATCAGTTAGCTATGTCAGTGTTCTTTCAACTTAATTCAGAGTTAAACATGTGTCAGAGAAACCCCAAGAAAACAAGCATCATGAGCTTAGATGGATGCAATAGGAAATAGACAGCAGGTGCAGCCAGAGAGAGTTCATCCCCAGGTGACAGGGCTGTACTGCTCTGGGGCTGTGTGGGAGAGGTGGCAGTGCCACTGTGGCACCACGGAGGCTTTGCTAGCCTGGCACTGATACTCTGGGCATGCAGATGGCTTAGAAGGGCTCAGCACCTTTAGAGACACTGTAAGGAAAATTTAAATGTACTTTTTCGGACCATGATGAGTAATCTGTGCACAGAGAGGAATGTCTGCCATGCAGAACCCAGCCTGTAGGAATTTCTTACTGTCATTTGCTCTAAACTAGTAAGACTCTTTGGCTTCCTCCTTCTCCCAGCAGATAATTTTCCATATCAAATAGTGTTGAAGCAGTGGGATGCTGTTACTCTGCCACTGCTGTTACCTGCACACAGCCTGGTGTGAAATGGCAGGATCTGCCTTAACATGCCGTTGTAGCACTTGCTGAGTGTTTCCCCTTCTGAAATAGATCAGTTCTGGCACCATTGCTGTGCTGGTGGATCCTGGCTCTACACCATTGTGTCAGCAGAGTGTTGTAAGGCTCCCTGTGTCTGCACTTACAGAGAAACTGAAAACCAGCAGATTTTCATTCCTGCTGGCAACAAAATCTGAAATTAATAATGATGAACTATTTTCTCCTAAATAGTAAATCAATGACATTTTTAACTGGGGTACATAACTTTGAAGAATAAAGCTTATATCAATTTCACTTGATCAGAATGAAGTAACAAGTTTCTTCCCAAATACCAAATGGGTGCAATAAGAATTCTTCACTTAAACTGTCCAAAATTGTTAGTTTCTAGAAATGTGCGACACACCTGTAGTGGCTAAATTTTCATAAAAATTTAGAAAAATGCTTGTAAGTACATATCTATGAGCATCTTTGTTACCAGCTAGAGGTGGTTTTAATCCAGTTTCCCTCTGGTCTTCACCTGGGATTGTCACCTTGCGGAAATGCTGTGGTTTAGAAAAACATCTTTGCCCAACTTTGGCAGAGGGAGCTTTGGCTGGCTCTTTTGCAAAGGACTTTTTCCTCCTCTGAAGACTTGAGGTGTTCCAATGGCACTGTAGATGAATGAAGATGGATGAAAGAACCAAACCTTTTGGAATTGTGTCTCTAAGGGGACAGCACTAAAGCCATCTTGAAACACCAACACACCTCATGGGCCTGGGTGTATTCTTTGTAGATGATAAGCAGGCATTTGCTGCCACCGTGTTCAGCACTGTGACTGCTGTGGCAGTCATTAGTACTGCAAATAACAGTTTCAAACCTAACACTCAGTGCTTTTCAGTGGGACCAAACTCAGTGGAAAATTGAGAATTAAACTATTTAGGAAGAATTAGCCCAGCTGATACCAGAATGGATTATGGTACCTACATCTTGGTATTTTTCTAGAAATTACTGTGGTTAGTGCTGTAAAGTAGTGGTTTAAAATTATTTTAGTATATTTCCTAATAGGAAACATATTAATACAATAATTAGGTAAAAATAACTTAACATTCTTTTAAAAAGACCCACTTCTAATTCTTAAAATTCAGGTTTAGTTATTAAATATTTCAGCTGGTCTTATTAAAAGGTATTGCTTAAGATAGCTAGGGATTCTTTTTTGTTTCTGTGAAAAAAAAAGCTGCTGTAATAAAAAAGTACATTTTTCATTCAAGCACTTCAAACTTCAAAGCTTCAAAACTTGGAGCCTAAATGAGTAGGTTACATGCCATCCCCATTTCAGTTAATGATCTCTTGCCATTTGTTTCTGTTAGACTTGGATTGCACTCAAAATGCTGAATCAAACCTATAATTTTCCTATTGTTGTGCTTTGCTGGAGGACAGTTCAGGCTCCTAATTCAGGTCTTTGTATCTCTTGTTGGCTCTCACACAGCTGACCCCAAGAAATTTAATAGCCAAATGAGAATAATAATACAAAATCCATTCTTGTTTAAAATAACTGTGTGGATACATTGTTCCTCTTGGACAATTTCCTAATTAAAATTAAAAAACAAACAAACAAAAAACCCCCACACAAACTCTCTCCACAAAACCCCCGAAAACCCACAAACAAACTAACAACCAAAAAACACCAACCCAAAACCAACAAACCCACAACAAGTGGTCTTCCACGACAATGAAATTCAAGTTTCAGAAGATAGCTGTGAATGTCACAACAACCTCTGGAAGTGGATCAGCTGCTTTACAGAACTATTTTTTTTATGTAATTACTAACACCTTGTTTTATCTTAAGCAAATATTGACAAAGGACAATATCTAAAAGCAATATATTTTGAAGTAGCCAACCTTTTTGCATAACTTGGCAAGGGAACCAGGATGCGAAGCATTTCCTGCACAAGAATGGGAGGAGCAGGGTTAGCAAACAGAAGGCAGCTTAACCAAAGTGTGAAATTCAGTTCTAAACAGCAAAAATGGTGATGTCTGCATGTAAGCTGGCTGGCTCAGCTCTCAGCACAGGCAGCCTGAGCAGTTTGTCAGGGCTGTGTGAGCAGGCGTGGCCAGTGCTCTTTCAAGCACCATAAGGCAGCTGAGATCTGCTGGTAGAATCACAGAATTGTTTAGGTTGGAAAAGACCTTTAAGATCATCAAAGGTAGGATGATAGGCAAGACATGGGGCCAGTGGGAGGCCCATATCCACCTGGATCCTACCTGGATCATGAAATGCTTTGCTTGTCTACCTGAATCCCCTCTGGCAGAGCAGCTGAACTTCTCTGTTCCTTAGATCCCCATGGAATGTAGTGGGCCATGGATAGGGTTACATGTCTTCATCTCATCCTGAATCCCAAGGGCTTCATTTCCACACTGTGATGTCTCCTACCTCCTCAAGCTGCAGTTCTTCCCTGGAGCTCTCTGCAAATCTCTGTTTTGCTGTTTAATTTTGTGGGGGTTTTCCCTATCTTTATGGTGAATCACACACAGAACACGAAACAAAGGTGCTGCCAAGTGTGAAGCCAGCCAAGCATTGAGGAGTGCGCTGGGACTGTACCAGTGATCCAGCTGTGGTCAGACACAGCAGCTTCAGGCTCGTGGCTTGGTCTCAGCCATCAGGTGTGCAAAGAGCGAACACTTGGTGCCCTCCAGCTGCTGCTCTCCTCTGGGGCCAGCTGACTCAGGCTGCTCTGCTTGCACAATGCAGCCACAGGCACAGCAGGGGCACAGTGAAGCTGAATGAACACCTGGGCACTGAAAGGACGTCATGGATAGACCTAATGGATAAAGGGATGATACCCTCCAGCAGTGTTTTGGTCCACAGAACAGCTCCTTCTGAAAAGAGCAGCTGGGTGGATCAAACATTCAGAGACTGTTCTGAGCCTAAATGAGCCCATGCCTCCTCAAAAGCAGCTGGGATACTCCTCAGGATAGAACTTCCTGAAAGGGACCTCTTTACTTTTATACATATCCTAGCTTTTATACATATGTCCTAGTTGGTGTACTGGTATGGTATCCCATACAATGTGTGTGTTTATTTTTTCAGCAAACAAGGGCTGGAATATTCCCTTTTTGCAGGCTTGTAAATGAGGGAGTGAGCTAAACTTCCAAATTTCCAAGTATGTTCAAGTTTGCAAATCCATCCAATCTCAATTAAATTTAAGCCCAAATATTCAATGACACTTAAATGTTATCTATTCACTTTGAGACACAAAACATGCCAGAGTGGAGAACCATGAAATTCATAATTTAATAGAATTCCTCAAATAAATAGGAATGCATTTAGTTATTTACTATTATCACCAGGTGCTTCCACAAGAGTGAGGTAGTGTCTTACCAAAGGAGAATAACTAACATTTCTAAAAGAGGATTATCTTCGTTTTCCTTTCCTGAATCGACGGGCTTCTCACTGCAGTTTGTTTGACTATGGAATTAAAAAGTGTAACAATTTTAGACTGGGGCAAATGAATCTGTTTAAGTCAAGCAACCCTTGAGTTGTCACCATTTACAGACAGTCACATCACAGCAAGCTGAGATCAGTGCTACCTTACATTAATTCACAGATGAATCAACTCTTTAAGACACAAATTAATGGAACTGATCTTAATAGAGCAAGAAAAATCTTAGCTGAAGAGGGAAACCTCCCTCATAGGAAGAGGGCTTGGTCATTCGATGGAGAGGCAGCCCTTGCCAGCATTTCTGCTCCGTCTGTAAGTGAAACCTTCTGGCAAACGGAGCTCAAGCAGGCAGGAGCAGCTCCAGCCCTGCTCTGCTTCCAAGGGGAAACGCGGCCGCGTTGTCGTCATTCAGAGAAGGAGTGCAAGGAAGAAATCAGTAATCTGCTGACATGGGAATGGCAATGGAGAGGCAATGGAGATATATTTTGAAACTGATGTAAATCCTGTTTGGTGACGTGCTGGTGAGTCACCAGGGTGGGTGGAAGTGATTTTGCATAATAACAGTATCATCTGCTTTCTGCAACAGCAAACACCGGCTGGGTGCAGCAGCCAGTGAGTCATATGCTGCATATGCTGTGTACCAGCCTAAAAGGGGGGAAACCTCAAAATATTTACAGTTGCATTTCACATCTCAGTGCTAAAAAGTATTGGGAGTGGGCACGGGTGGTGCACAGCTATTCTGGTTTCCTCTGGACTGACCACATCCAACCCAGGAGTCAGAACTTTGGAGGAATCTTAGGAAGATGCTGCTCTAGGCTCCACAGTGTTTAGACAGAATAAAAGAGGACAGATAGCAGGACAGGATCTTTCAGAATTAGCATTTATAAAGAGTGAGACTGAATTCAGAATAATTGCACTGAGGTAAACTTTCAGTGGCACTTTCAAATAAGCTCAGCAGAAGCAGTGGAGCTCAAAGGAAGACACATGTACCAAAGGTTGTGCTGAAGCTTAGAAATATTCACAAGTACTTATTGAATGGAGATGATTTTTTTTCTCCTTTTTTTTGAACATTTTATTATTTAGATGACAAAATATGGTTTAAAATTCAGCATGATTGCTCTTAATTGGACTCTTACACACTTATAGCACAAATGTAATTAAGTCCTGCCAGTTTCCATCTCCTTTCTCCTGTCCTCCTGGCACTGTAGGGAACAGAAAAAAAGCCTAGGAAAAGAAGACAGCAAAAAAAATTGTACTTGTCAGGTTTATAGTTGACTGAGTAGGCCCTGTATATGTAGAACTAGAAACTCCTGAAATTACATAGCTTTCCTAATGTAGAACACAACTAATGGAGTGTCTGACTACTTCCTTTTTAATTGCATTTACATTTTCCTGCACTGTTGCATTAGGCTGATAGAGCATCTAGTATATTTCAAAACAAATGAATTACCTGTAAACAATTAAACTGTGGCAGTACATGCTTAATTTTGTAATACCCACAGAGAGAAGAATGCATCCAAAGGAAAAAGTCAAATATATTTTAATTAAGACTTGGGTATTAGGGCCATAAAATTTCAGGCTTGCTCTGCCAGGAACAACTGAAGTGCTAAATGTTTACCCAGTATGATACTTAGTTACATAAAATATTGCTTTCATAACTAGGTTTTATGATTTACCTTCTTAATTAGGAACAAAGTGTAGTCTTGGAACAGAGTACAAGGTAAACAGATTTGATGTGGAGGAGCTCTACAGAGACTTGGGTAGATGAGAATAAATCCATCACTGCTCTGTGCTACAGCTCTGTTTGCAGTCTGAGTTTTCCAGGGACGTCACGTTTGGTGCCCATGTCAGCTTCTGCAGGGCAGCAGTGACTGATTTGCACCTTTTAGGGACAAACTCAATGGCTCTTTCTGCTGGGGAACACCACCCAGGTACTTTGAGCTTCTCTTTGCATTATCCTTTCTTACTTACACTTAATATCCTTGCTGGATATTACACTTGATGTCCTTTATTCAGGAGCCCTAATCAATAGATATTTAAACACTCTCAAATTATGCCTGGTGCACAGCTGACCAATGGTTTTGTCCCAGAAAATAATTTTATTTCACTAGCTACCTGTTTATTTGAACAACCCAAAGGGACTGGTGGAAGACCTTAGACCTTCTTTAAGAGACAGATCTCAACCTGTCACAGCTTAGCAATACTTTGTAGGATGTGTTTCCATAGGTGGTCATTGCACCCTCCAAACAGTCTGGTGAAGGCAAGGGCTGTTTAGAACAACCAGCAGCTCTCAATGTGACAAAGTTCCTCCAAAGTTCATCCAAGCCAAAGTTTCTCCATTATGACCTTTTTCCTACCTCCTTTTCTTTTGATCCCTTTGAACTATTTGAACTCACAGGAAAGTAGGAGTTATTTTCCATGAGGACAAATACAGCTAGCAATTAGCAAGCATGCTATCCCCCAAGGATCCCCCTTTTCCATCACCATCACCCAGTCTCTGCTTCTGTGCAGTGGTTGCAATCTACTTTCTATCCTTGACTGCAAGTGGGGTAGCTCTGCATTCCAAGAGCAGTAAAGGGCACTGCTGCTCAATTCACACATGGAGCAAAGATCCTCATGCAACTTTGGAATGTTTGAACTCCCAATGTTCAGAAGTTAGATGAGGCAAACCTGAGGTTTTGTCTTTCCACATACGAATTTTGAAGATTTCTATTCACACAGCTCACAGAAAGGGCAGGATGCACATTGTACAGAAATGCACATCTGCCCCAATTTTCATAAGGTATCAGTGAGATGCCATGCAGTGGGGACACTTTGATGCCTTCAGTGCATTGGTTTTTCACTACTTGCTGGGAAAGTGAATATGATTATACTGATCCTAAACTTCCCAGTTATGCAAAGCTTATAGTTTGTTCACTGGGAAACATTTACTATTCACAAAGGAAGGAGACTGGACCCTGGCAAGTTCAGGTCAGCATTAGAGTCCAGATGTGGTTCAAAGGCTGAGAAAGCTGAAAAGAAATGACCACAAAATTTCCTTGAGAGTACTCCATCACAGGGAACTTCTGTGCTGCCAGGCTACAGTTATTCACAATTGAGAATCTAGTAAATTATTATTCTGAAACTAAATTTTCAGAATTTAGTTTCAGATGGGAGAATTCAAGGCCTTGCTCTCTGACTCTGTGAAATTGGAATTTGAGGTTCTGTTTCAGAGTAATTTTCAAACATGAAAAAGAGGCAGTGGACGAGTGAGTTAATTTACCTCTCTCTATTTATGAGCTGTTTGGAGCTAGCTTACCAAACCTTCACATGTAGCTAATATTGAGTATCATCCACACATGTCCAGGAAGCTGTGAATACTAAACTGAAAACTTGCCTTGTTTGATTTGCCATATCAGATAAATGAAGGCTACTATTTCCTTATTGAAAGAAATGCATAATTAATGCAGAGCAATGTGGAAATTATATGGTATAAATTTCAAAACTTTTAAAGACAATTATTTGAGAAATCAAGGCAAGCAAATTAAATCTTTCAAGTGTTCACAGCAGTAAAGAGGAATGCTTAATAATTTACTCATATAAACTGTGTGAAAGCTGCAGAGGCAATCTTGCTTCCAGGCATATTGCAAGCTTGGAGTGATGATGTCAAATGAGTGTATAACACAGCTAAATAATTCTCATTCTCCTCAGATGCATGGAATACATTACTAGAAAGAAAAAGTTTTAAATTCAAATTCTTCTCCCTCCTCTAAAAATGTTCTTGAACCACAGGGATCCTGGGTAGGTCAGTAAACTGATCTGCTGGTGCTTTCTGGGGTGAAGAGATTTGTGAGAAAAATTGGGGTCTGAAACCAGATTTAATACCATCTAATAAAACAAGCAGAGATGCCACACAAAAAAATGAAGAGAGGCAGGACATCTCCTAAATCTCCTGTTGCTTCTTCTGCACCTAACACTGAAATGGTCATTGGGATGCAAAGGAATCAGTTTCACCAAAGGGAAAATTAATAGTGGGTCCTACAACAATTGTGCATGGATTTTATGAGTAAGAGTTTCTTTTCATTATTTTAAACCTATTTTCGAGGTAAATGTAAATTCCCTGAAATTCCCATCCCTTGTTCATCCCCTGCCCACCCTGCCCCTGCCCTTTTACTTCCTACTCCCATTATTTCAAATAGCATATTTAGAAACCAGCATACACAGAGCAGACATCCCTGACAGCATGAGGAGGAAAAGCATCACTGCAGTGTGCACAAGGCAGCACAAAACCAGAGCAGCTAAAGCACAGTCCAAGCTCCACTAATAGGATCTGTGGGAGACCACCCTTTTTTAGCAATTAATGAAGAGAGGTCAGATTTTAATGCCTTAATCATCTCCAAGAGTGAGGGTAGCAGCATGACAAATTAAACTTGATCTAAAAAATTGCATTTTTAATCCCTCTCCTGCTAGGCTACACCACCTCAGGCGCTGAAGTAAAGGAAGAAAAATAAATTGTAAAGTTTTTCCCCTTAAGTGTTCTGCAGATTTTAATTCTTCACTTGCACGTTGCCATCAACCTCTTCCCACCCTGCATCAATTGATCTCCACCCAGCTTCACAGGGGTAGTGAGCAGTTGAGTGGTTCCCATATGATTACCCTCCTGGAAGAGATGGAATCAGGCCAAGGGTTCAACTGATCCTGGGTATTTTCTGTTTCTGGAGGCAGATTTCCTTGTCTGCCCACTTCCTTTCCCTATGCAATTCTCAGTACAAAGCTAACATTATTGAATTCATACCCTTGTGCAGTTCCCTTGCTGTATTAAAGATGCCATCTCTGTTTCATGCCAGCCAACATGCACTCCCCTGCCCTGGGCTGTGGTATTTCATAGCCACAGCACACACCCTCCGCACAATGGCTCTGTGCCTCAGAGTTTGCTCTTTAGCTCAGGAGGGAGTCAGGATGGGGCAGATCCATCAGCGTTGTGCCCTGCACACCTGGCAGTGAGGAGTCATGTTCAATAATTCAGAATGAATTATGATAAAAGGGTACCCACAATTGTATTTGGCACTTTTAATAAAACAATGCAAACATCTTTTTTTGTCCTAGTCTCTTACATTTATTTTAAACACACCAAAGAATGAAACTTCCTTTAGCTATGGGGAAAAAATTACAGTTTTAAAAAGTAGTTCTCAGTCCCACTAGGAGCTGATGAAAATAAAACAAAATCATTTACTTACTAGAGTAAACAAACATTTTATTTTAGTCGTACAAAAAAATCTTATTTGAAAGTATGTTTTTAAATTCAAAATCAAAATGACACCAGAAGTTTAAACATGAAATCTGTAATAGTTCCATTATTATTTTTCTGCAGTAATTTTCTCAACACTCCACCAAAAGTGGAAATTTGAAAGGTGTTGTGAAATACTAGTGCAAGGAAAATGAACATGGTTCAATGTAATGCTTTAAGGCTCCACTTCACATTTATGGTCTAATTCCTCTCTAGTGGGGGTAGTAATAACAGGAAAGAAAGAGAAGCCTTTTGTTGCTCTTCTGCCATTGGTTTTTCAAGGGTTTGAAAACTGCTAGGAAAAATAAGTGCCAGAAGACAAAGTTCCTGCAAATAGAGCTAGAACTGAAATCAAAGTGATGTGAAAGCACACATACCAGCAGGGAGCAGCTGCCAGAGCCCCTTAAACTTTCAAGTTAAAATGAAACAATATACAAAGGCTCCCCCAAGGTTGTGCTCCAGTGTGTTCTTCATTTAGAGCTCTTGGTCTAGGAAGTTTTGCACAGTTACAGTGTGAGACACTGATGTGTTGGTCAGGTTTTCATTTGAAGACTCAGGGATGTCTGGCAGTTTTTCCTGGGCCATGCCCCGTGCTCACCCAGGGCACACACAGCTCCTGGGAAGGGAGTCAGGATGTGTGTTAGGTTCCTTTATTGGCTCAGACACCACTATATCCCATTGCCCTGGGGACTGTTTGCTGGGGAGCAGTTTGATTGAAATACAATCTCTTTTTTACTGCTTTTTATAAAAAGTAATGTATTTTTAATCAGCAAAACATTACCACAGCAATGAAAAAGTAGCTTAGAACATTGCCCCAGTCACCCTGGGACCTTGGCAGCACAACTATGGGGACAAGAGCTGCTGGCAGCCCCCATGTGGGTGAGGGATCTCAGCAGATCTCAGTCAGAAATTAGGATTGCTGGGAGTGAGTATTTGGCTGGGAAGTTGCTTAGAAGCACCGCAGTGGTCATGTGTTTTGGGAAGCACAGGGGGTGATCTGGGAGCTTGTTCAGCAGTGCCTGACCTGAATCCCTTCAGAACAAGAAACAGGACCTACTGCCTGGGATGCAGAGCTAAGGCCTGTGGGATCCTCATAAAGATCTTGAGCCAGCCTTAGGGACAAGAGCTCTTACTCCAGAGACTTTGTGTTCCTACTTGCAGCTCCCAAAACACTGGACAGCTTGATTTTGGATTTCAGTGGATGAATCCTTTACAGCTGACAGCCATGCTGGGCGATGGCATGAAGTGCAGAACATGACTTCTGTATTGTTCTGTAAGTTCTCACAGGGTAAAGAGTCATTCCTGCTGCTCTACTGCAAAATTACTCCAGGAGAGAAACCTTTACCTGGGATAAAGTCTCCCCCTCAGGATGAGATCCCACAGTGTTTAGTGTTCATGGGGCTGGTTCCAACCCTGCAGGGACCTTGTGAGGCAGCTCTTGCAATACAAACTGCGACCACCATCAATATGACTCAGGGCAGAATCTCTGCCTGTCACTCCGATTACCCAAGCATCAGTTTAAATTACAGTCTGTTTTGCACGAGTCTCATGTTCTTGGTTGTTTCCCAGACTGAGTATTCAAGAGGAAAGAGTGGAGTTGAGCACTCAGTATTGCAGCTTCAGTTCCCAATTATGCAGCAGCAAACTGCAGCACCAAAGTGGGAGCAAGGCTCTCCCGGCTGAAACAGGGAGGGGACGGCTGGCTCAGTGGAGCAGAGCCCAAGACCCAGCCAGGGCACACGAGCTGGGTGCAGGGCCGGGCCGGGGGCTGCTGTGCGGTGCCAGGTGTGGCACGGGGGCATGTGCGTGTAAATCCTTTCCACGCAGACCCTAGCCCGGGGAGGAGAGAGCTGCCCCCGTGTCTGCCCCGGCATCGGGCACCGGAGGGGCTCGGCAGGGCAGGGCCGGCCCCGCTTCTGGGAGAGCCCCGCGGTGGGGAAAGATCGGGGACAGCCGGGAGGCGGCGGGATGGGAGAGCAGCGGGAGGGGAGGGATGAGGGTTGCGGGAGGAGAAGGGGAGGGGACAGCCAGGAGCCTGGGTGGGGTGCGGGGGGACAGCGGAGATAATAAAGCCGGAGAGAAGGGGTAGACGGAAGAGCGGACCCGGGGAGAGCTGGACGAGCGGGGATGGGGCCGAGGGCGTGAGCGGGGCCGCGGGGCGGCCGTGCCCGGCGGGGCGATGCTGCCCGGGCGGCGGCGGCTCTGAGCGGGCGTCGCCATGGGCTGCGGGGGCAGCCGGGCCGACGCCATCGAGCCCCGCTACTACGAGAGCTGGACGCGGGAGACCGAGTCCACCTGGCTGACCAACACGGACTCCGAGAGCCCGCCGCAGGAGGGCGGCAGCGCCGAGGGCCCCGGCCGGGAGCAGGGCGGCCCTCGCCCCGGTGAGTGCGGGAGAGGCGGGCGGGCACCGCGGGGAGGGGAGCGGCGGCGACACCCTGTGTGTGCACCTACACACCGTGTGTGTGCATCTACAGATCGTGTGTGTGCATCTACACATCGTGTGTGTGCACCTACAGATCCTGTGTGTGCACCTACACACCGTGCGTGCACACGTACACATCCTGTGTATGTACCTACACGCTGTGTGTGCACCTACAGATCCTGTGTGCGCACCGGCCCCCGCTGTATATTCCCGTACACACCCGGTGTGTGTGTGCATGCAGCGGGGTGTACCCGTGTTCCTGCTGTGAGAAGAGCGTACCCCGCCGCTCCAGCCCCCCCGCCAGGAAATGCAGGCGCCCGAGGCTGCTCGGAGGGCCCGGAGCCTCTGCCCGGCCCGGCCCAGCCCGCCCAGAGCGGCCCCGGGAGCGGCCCCGGGAGCAGCGCCGGGAGCGGGCAGAGTCGGGAGCGGCCCCGGGAGCGGCCCCGGGAGCGGCCCCATGCGCTCCGGGCTCTGGGCTACCGGAGCCGGCTCGGGCTCTAGAGAGCCCCTCACGTCCGTGCTCGGCTGCGAGCGAGAGCGTACAGACGCCGTCAGCTGTGGAGCAATGTTATCAGAGGGAAGAGAACTCGGTCCTTGAGGTTCTTGAGGTTCTACCCATACGTGGCTTTTTCTTTTACAAGACAAGTAACTTAGGAAATAAATTGAAATTGAGGAAGAGGCAGCTTTCTTCCACACTACCTCTGATGCCTTCTCTTATACAGAAAGTTGACTAGAGGGTGGGTTGGATAGGAGCAGACCTGCAAGTTTGAATTTCCCAGTTCTTGTCAGTATGCTACATCCCCAGTTGTGCACCTGAGGTGTTATAGAAGTGACAGATATGAGAGAGGGATTGAGGAGCTCTGATCTGATGTGCAGTTTAAATTGATGTAAGAATTATTGTGTATTGCAGCAGTATCTAGAAATCTCAGCTTAAGTCCAGAAATTCATTGTGCTAGATGTTGTACAAATGGTTGCTGCCCAGAATAATTACAATTTCCATGTAAAGCAGTAAATGCCTATAGGCAGGTTCAGATGTAAATAAGTAACTTTACAGCCTTTGTAGAAAGTAATAAAGCATCAGGAAGAAATTATGAAAGTGCAGGAGTGAAAATTCACAAAGGTGGGGTGGGCATCAAAGGCCAGCTGGAATAGGGAGACCAAAACTCTCGGCTGACCAAAATGTGACAGGGAGGGAGAAGTCACAAAGGGTCTACATTGTACTCCTAAAGGCCAAAGAAAGACTCTGCAGTAGTCACATGGGAAACCATGAGAATTTGAAGGTGAATGAGTCTATAAGATACCATGTTAAAGAAGATTAGATAAGAAATTTAAAGAAGCTCAAGATGATGCTGAGCAGTAAGTTCAAATTATGGGTAACAGTGTTGTCTCCAGCAGTGAAAGCTAAACAGTGTTAGCTTTTTACCCACCATTATCTTAGCCATGTTTACTTTGAGTTGTGCCTAATCAAAAACAGAAGCTAGACAGTTCAAGATCTGACTCTGAACACGAGGTAATAAAGAGGTAGATCAGTAAGTATTCTTCCTAGAAACATGGGGTAATTGACTTTGTGTTTGGAGATGAGAATACCAGAGATAAGGAGAAGAGAACAACACTCGAGACCAGCAGAGACTGATGAGGGCATGAAACGCTTTACAAGACAACCTTGCAGGAGAAATCAGAAGGAAAGTGATGAGGAAAGTACAGAGTAGAAGCAAAAACAATTCACTCTTCAACAGAGATTCACTCTTCAACAGAGCTGTGGTGGCAGCAGTTTAAGGAGCCTGAGGAGCACACATTGCTCCCAATTAGTGCCTCAGAAGTCGTGAAGTACTTCAGGGAGAGCTGTTGTAGGGTAAGGTTTGAGATAGGGAAGGAAAAGGGATAAGGAGAGGTACTCCAGGGACAATAACAGTACTTCAAGTGAATTTACAGATGAAAGGGAGAGGAAGGAGCAATTGGAGGGGCAAATGAGGTCAAATATGGGTTTAAGACATGAAGAGGAATAGGTGACTTTATTGTGAGAACTGAAAACTAACTTAGAGTGAGAGACAAACAGAAAGGATAAGGGAGGGGACAAGAGCAGGATGGGAGAGATGGGGAAATGGGAGATGGCACTGGCACAAGGCAAGGCAGGAAGGAGCTCTAACTGGGACACAGAAAGGGAGGAGGCAGCCAGGCAAGGGGGCACCAGCCAAACGAGGTTGGGGAAAGACGATAAAGTTCTTCTCTGTCATTTTTCATTTGGAATAAACTGGTGAAATTCTGTGAAGACAGAGACATGGAGACAGGATGAAAGAAATATTTGGGGAAAAAAAATTTGGGAAAAGACAAAAGCAGTAAGAGGTGGTTGTGATTGCCAACATGTCTCAGTTGTAGAAAAAACCAGCAGAATTGGACATCAAAATGTAAAGAGGAGTAAATCACTCAGGGATGAAAGAATGTCGTGTATACAGAATCAGAGAGTGTAGCAGTGAGGAAAGGGTTAGTAACTCCCATACATTAATCTTAGTAATTTCATACCACCACAAATTTCATCATATGCTTCTCTTTTTTCATCCAGTACATTCAGGTTTCTGTGCCTGCTCTCATTGGAATTGTACGTATTTCTGTAGCCAAATGTTTGTACCTTTACCAAAGCATTTTGAAAGCTTAAATATTATTAAATTAATAGGAAAGCATTGAGTTTTTTTATTATTTTCTTATTTGCTTTTTTATTTTTCCAATTTCAATTGATCCCTTCTTAGAGTATTTATTAATTTCTCTACTTGATTTTTTACATCCATTTCTATAAAGTGTATTGTAATCTCCCTATTTTTAAAGGAAGACATAGAGGCCAGTATTAGTTGCTATAACATATCTAAAATAAGAGAGAGGGTCTTAGGTTCATGAGAAGTGACTTAGGGGATGAGAAGTCACCAACAGACACAAATATAGGTGCTTGTAACTTACATAGTAATGTCTATTATGTAACTTGATAGCATTGCAGTACACTCCTGAGGCTTTGCCAATGAGGAACAGGGCAACCAGGTATGGATGAGGAGGGATAGAAAAGTAACAACTCCATGAAGCACTGTAGGTGCTGGAATTGAAAGGCATTTTCTGGAAAACAAGTGTGCGTACTGTTCATAGGATGAGTGGCTTCTGAGAGAGAAAAAAAAGAAAGAATCACAATGAGCCCTTAGAATAAAGCCATTTCTTGGAAGAACATCCATTGCTATGTGAGCAAAGAACTTTTCACAGGACTGAGCTACTGCGTAGGCTATAGCTGGGGGAAATAATAGGCTGCATTTCTGCTTAGTAACCGTTCCTTGATCCTTGCAACTCTTTGCACAAATTGCTTTCTCTTTAGAGGGTCTGATTCAGCTAAGTGGAACTGTTAGCAAAGCAATGACTTTCAGAGGAAGTAATAATCTGTGGGTACAGATGAGTCCCCAGGGCAGCCACCACGGGTTGCACACAAACCACGGCGAAAAGGTTGAATTCACAAAAAGCACACAGAAACTCTCAAGTATTTTGGAACATGCTTGCACAACCTGTTATGCTGTGTTGGGATAGCTTGCTGAAATGTAGATGTAGATGTGGATGTAGATGTAGATGTATATCCTAGAAATTTAAGATGTATACTTTATTGCCAGAAACCAGAACTGTAAATGTACTCTATGAACACATTCAATATGAACAACAAAAAAAAAATTAATGTTGTTTGTTTTAAAGCAGGTTTAAAGCCATTTTATTTCTACTTCTTTCTATTTTCACTGATAAGGTTAGCTGCTGTATTCAATTATTTTTCTTTATTATACCTTAAAGCCCCTCAGAGTGGATATGGGTCTTTATCTTGTGGTCAGAAAGACTTTACAATCCATTTACCCCGCGGGCTGCAAGTCCCTTAAGACAGGATCTCTCCTCACTGTTTTTCCACAGCAATCAGTGCAGTAAGACCCCAGTCTTTAATAGGGATTGTTATTGAAATGCAAATAAAAGTAATTAATTTTTAAATGATGTAGCAACCAAGTAAAAAATAATTCTCTTGTCTCAGAATGGAAAAGCTGAATATGGATTGCCTCAGGGCTGACTTGTTCCTCAGCTATTAAATTACTTGTTGATTTTTTATCATAACGTCACCCACACTATCAGCTAAAATATTGCTTTTTATTCTTTGAACTTTACACTTTTTCCTTAGTGAAGTAGATTTGGGGGTTTTTTTTCCTGAAGCGTATTAAAGAAAACATTATCCATATTTCACACAGACTCACCTGATGTACTCAGGAGGACAACTTGCCCATGGCATCACCAAACAGAACTGCAGTAAGTGGATGCTGCCAGGAATGAAACCTGCAGTTTAGGATCAGTGAAGACATTTGCAGAACAGCTATGAAATGGGAGGGCAATCGAGTCCTTTGTAAAATAGAGAGAATCAGAGGAATACGGGGGAAATGTTATCACTGTCTAGCAGTCTGGCTGGCTAACAGTTTATCTCGCACGATTGCCCCGACATGCCTGTGTGTTTGTGAGTGATTCGTGCCCTGCTCTCTGGGGCTCAGTGCTGGCTCCCGCTGCTGCTCCGCCGTGGCCGGGTGGCTGACAGCTCCGGGTGTTTCATGGGCCGGGCTCGTCACTGCAGCTCGGCTTTGGCCGGGCCTCAGGATGCCGAATGCGGCGTTTCAGGGGCAACCTTTGGCGGGGAAGTTCTGGCCAGTCCGTTTCGGGCGGTGTGCGGCGGGGGCTGCGAGCCCGAGCAGCCGGGCCGGGCCGTGCCGGGGCAGCCGCACCCGGGCCGGGCCGGGCCGGGGCAGCCGCAGCAGGGCCGGGCCGGGCCGTGCCGGGGCAGCCGGGCTGTGCCGTGCCGGGGCAGCCGGGCCGGGCTGTGCCGTGCCAGGGCAGCCGGGCCGGGCCGTGCCGGGGCAGCCGGGCCGGGCCGTGCCGGGGCAGCCGCAGCAGGGCCGGGCTGTGCCGTGCCAGGGCAGCCGGGACGGGCCGTGCCGGGGCAGCCGGGCCGGGCCGTGCCGGGGCAGCCGGGCCGGGCTGTGCCGGGGCAGCCGCAGCAGGGCCGGGCTGTGCCGTGCCAGGGCAGCCGGGACGGGCTGTGCCGGGGCAGCCGGGCCGGGCCGTGCCGGGGCAGCCGGGCCGGGCTGTGCCGGGGCAGCCGCACTCGGGCCGGGCCGTGCCGGGGCAGCCGGGCCGGGCTGTGCCGGGGCAGCCGCACTCGGGCCGGGCCGTGCCGGGGCAGTCGCAGCCGGGCCGTGCCGTGCCAGCTCCGGTTTCCGTGACAACGGGACGATGCTGGCTCGGACCGCGCTGCCGTCATCCGCTCCCGCCCTCTCCAGGTGCACGCAAAGTCAAGAGCTCCACAGACATAAATAAGCAAACATCAGGTTGTCAATTAAGAAGCCCGTGCAGCAAAGCGTTTTTCGTGAATTGGGCTGCAGAGAAGTGTTTAATAAACCATGTGTTTTAGGTCAAGAGACAAAAATGGATCAGTGCATTACACAGGAATATCAGGATCTCTTTGTGCTCTTATGCCCTTATGTTCTTTTATTAACGGGTTGTTTCAAAATCCGGTATGTTTAATAAACAACTATAGCAGTGATTCTGATGTGATATTTTCAGGAGATAGCCTTATTACAGTTCAGAATTATGGTGAAAGTGAATAAATGCAGTTCTTCTGGACTGTAGACATATTGCATCCATTCCCTTTCCATGTTAGTCCAGACCACGGGTATAATAATGTGTTGTGTTTGTGTGGCAATGTTTTGTAGTGGGAGCAGGTACAGAGTTGGTGTCTGTGAGAAGCTGCCAGAAGCTTTCCCCATGTCCTGAGGAGCCAGGCAGCTCCAAGATGGACCCAGCACTGGCCAAGGCTTAGCTCATCAGCAGTCGGGGGGACACCTTTGGGATAACATATTTAAGAAGTAATGGGGGGAAGAACCTGCAGAAGAGCAGCTGGAGAGAGGACAGAGGAGAGAGAATGTGTGAGAGCAGTGCCTTTGCCATTTCCTATTCAACACACTGTTGTGGGTTGACCTGGGCCAGATGTCAGGCACTCACTCACTCCCCTCCCAGATGGGCAGAGGAGAGAAAATTCAATAAAGGGTTCATGGGTTGAGATAAGGACTGGGAGAGAGATCACTCATTAAATACTGTCCCTGGCAAAACAGGCTCAACTTAGCAATATGAAATGAATTTACTGCACTAACAAAATCAGAGCAGGATAATGAGAAGTAAAATAAGCCCTCCTTCCCAGCTCTACCTCCTCCCCCAGTGGCTCAAGGAGGCAGGGAATGGGGTTTATGGTCAGTTCATCACCTGAGGCTTCTCCTGCTGCTCAGGGAAAAGGGGTGTCCCTCTCACAGGAGACAGTTCTCCATGAACCTCTCCAATGTGAGTCCATCTCAGGAGCAGCAGCTCTGTGTGAACAGCTGCAGTGTGAGTCCATCCCATGGGCAGCTGTGCTTCCAGCACTGCTGCAGTGTGGGTCACCCTGCCATGGGTGCAGCCCTCCAAGGACAGCTGCTCCAGCCTGGGACAGGGCCCTCTCTCCACTGGCTCTTCCACAGGGTCACAGCCTCCTCCAGGCACCCACAGCTCCCGTGTGGGTCTCATCCACAGGTGTGGGTGGATTTCTGCATCTCTTTGGACCTCAGGGGGCTGCAGGGGCGCAGCTGCTTCACCATGGGCTGCACCAGCGGCTGCAGGGGAATCTCAGCTCCGGTGCCTGGAGCAGCTCCTGCCCCTCCTTCTCTGCTGACCTTGGTGCCTGCAGGGTTGTTCCTCTCACATGTTCTCACTCTGCTCTTCTCTGGCAGGAAAATTACACTGCACTACAACCTTTGTTTGGATTTTCTTGTACAATAATCATATACTTGGGGTTTGCTCGGTGCAGAAGGTGATCAAGGATTACAGTGTTGGCCTAAACCACTATTTGTTGCTCCACAAGAGATCACTGAAATTATTGGAAAAAATCAGACTCAGATGATAAATACAGCTTTTTGTAATGACCATATTTTTCAGCCCAACCCTAGCTGTTAATGCTTCCTTTCCACACATTTTCACCTTTGCTGTATTTGATAGTGCAATAATGGCTTCATTTCACATTTCAGTTAAAAAATGGCACCAATACTTATTTGGCCCATCTGATTATGCTAAGCAATCTACTCCACCACCTCTGGAAGTATTTTTAAATTTATTGATTTTAAATAAATATTGACTGCCATAAAAAAAAAAAGGATGCATCCATAGATAGCAGAACTTAAGTAAAAGTGTCAAAGGTAATTGAAAGATGAGAAATTTTTTTCTATGACCCTTCAGCTTGCTATTCTGCGAGAGGTATCAGACCCAATTGCTGGGAAATCTTCAATGTTGTTTGAGATTAGGTGGTTCTGATACTGCATGAAGCCTCCTGAGCAGTCCTGGTGTCTCAGGGGGAGCAGCTACCCCCAGCCCTGTGACAGAAGGGAGGGCAGGGGCTGGACAGGGCTCTCCAGGTGCTTCCTCCTTCCCCAGCAGCCTCTTCATTGCACTGTCTGCTCTGTGATTTTCTCAAATCACTGCAAGAGTTGTAATGCCAGCCAACCTAAACTGTGATCATCTTTGCACAAAACCTCTCAGGCTTCGATTAGCATCCATTCAGTTAGTGGCCAACAGCCTTGATAAACCCTCCCTACAGTCTAAGGCAGACCTGCTAGGATTGATCCCCACAGTTTACCCCAGTATAATAATTTACCCACTGATAAAGAAAATTCACTGAAAATGTCACGTACAGGACTGAATTACATGAAAGACTTTCCCAGCTGTCACAGCACCAGGAAGCAGAAATGCTGTTGAGCATCAATAGAGATGATTTGCAGGAAGATGAACTGGAACCATCTCTCCAAATTGCTTCCCTGTGAAAAAAACCCTCTTTTTGGCAGCACTGAAATCTTCAAAGGCAAAAATATTCCTAGTGATTGAGAGCTAAGGGTCTGTCATTAACTAAAGGAAGGGATTTTACTCTGTCTCTGCAGCATGTGGTGGGGAGGAGGGATGGTGAGAGAGGGAGAGTGCCTGAAAGTGTTTGAGCAGGAAACCTGAGTCGTGGTTCTGTCAATGGCAGATCCTGCCTGCAAAATGCTGAGAAGGAAATTGCTCTGCAAAATGACTCTTTTTGCGGAAACAGCACTCTTTGCCCCATCCCAGCCTTTATATCCTGATTCAGGACATTTAAAAATTGTTTTTTCTTTTCCCTGGGAGTGTATTTACACTTTACAGACAGTTCTAATTCTGCATTTTCCAGTTTAGAAATGTAGAATTCGTAGCAAAAATTTAAAAATTTTATTAGATTTAAGCAAAGATTCCTGCCAATCTCAAAGCAGAAGAGCAATGCATTGCATACAGGGAACACAGTTCAGAGTGCAGCTTGCCCTGTTGTTCATTGATTAAAATTTCCAAAATTTCCACATAAAGCACATATGGCAGTAGTTCAGCATTGAAGTGGCCAAAATCTCTTTTTTCTTTAACTGTAATCAGTTCTCAAAATATATCTCTTCATAGAAACAGAGATGGTATTGCTCGTTCCAACTTTTTTCCCCTCAGATGCCCCTGCAGTTTAGAACAGATTCCAGTTAAAATAAATCTGGGATTGAAAGTTGGGGTTTATCTTCAATTGCAGCTGTAATATTTAAGACTAAGGAACAGAATGCTCAAAGCCAGCAGTTTACTGTAAGGCTTTCTGTCTGACCTGCACCCAGCACTCCTCCTTTCTGTTGTACAGGAGCAGATCTCTGGCTCTGGTGAGTGGGTCCATTTTTCAGCAACTGTCTCACATGAAACAAGGGCCTTGGTCCCTTGCTGTGCACAAAGAAATAATGCAATGAGGCAATTTTATCTTCTGATGAATACATTACAAAATAAAACACCAGTCTGCTTCCCTAGACTGCCACAATGCCTTTTCTGTTCTGTTTAGGAAAAACACAGGTTAAAAGTAAATGAAAGAGGTAGATGAAGGAGTGGTATTTTACCAATTAATATGGACAGCTGGAGGCTGTGAGCCAGGACTTTACTTTTTAAGTTTTTCTTGAGTTCACTGAGCCCCTCTGCATTTGAAGCAGCTGATTAAAACAAAGCAATGTTGAGCCTCCTCCTGGCTCTGTCTCTTGGGACATGGAAGGTTTAGGCTAGCTGGTCCAGATGTATGATAGCTACTGGAGAGAAAAATAACCAACCCATTCTTCATTGACTGACTGAAATATTTTGATTGTGGGTTTTTTTACCAGTTTCCAAACAGTGTATATAGTTGTGTTTCTGTCTCTGTACATTTTGTCTAGATATTGTCCTCATGTTGCACTTTTCATTTTAGTAAACTGCTAGCATTTCCCATCAGAATTGGGCCATCAGAATTGTTTCAAGCACTTGCAGTACTAAAAGCATGAATATCTGACATTTGCACAATGCTGATGCCTGAATGCTTTCTGAGTATTTACACTGTGTGTGGAAAAGATGGAAAAATGCAATGGATTTATCTAGAAGATGGTTGATGGCTGATGGCATGAAGTTTTAATGTAGCTACTGCCTTCATTTTAGAGTGAACATAAATGTGAGTGATGACTTTTTAACATGCATTCAGATGCATTAAAGCCAGAGCACTTTATGATCATAGTTACACTGGTTAAGTCAGCAGTATCCTTCTGTATATTTATGCTGTAAGGTTGGGAATGGCACCATGCCATACAGCCCACTGGACTTCTCTGAGTTAATTCCCACAAGGAACACACCTTTGGGACATTGAGACTGAATTTACAGCTTTCCAATGGTTGACATTTTGCCTAAGCCTTTGTAAATTATCCCAGTAGTCAATCACTATTTTAAAATATAAATGTGTGTTGTGGTGTTGTGGGTCTCCAGGACAAGGTGAGAGATGAGAATTGACTCCAAGTTCTCAGAAGACTGATATATTATATTATATTATATTATATTATATTATATTATATCATATAATATCATATCATATCATATCATATCATATCATATATCATATTACATTATATTATGTCATATCATATTACATTATATTATATTATATTATCACTAAAGAAAGGAAAAGGAGACCTCAGAAGGCTAGACAAGAATGATAATAAAACCTGTGAGTGACCAGAGAGTCCAACACAGCTGGACTGGGATTGGTCATCAAGTAAAAATAATTCACAGGGAACCAATCAGAGATGCACCTGTTGGTAAGCAGCCTCCAAACCACATTCCAAGCAATCAGATAATTATTGTCTACATTTTGTTTCTGAGGCTTCTCAGCTTCTCAGGAGAAAAATCTTGGCGAAGGGATTTTTCAGAAAATATCATGGTGACAAATGTGCAAGGTACTACTTGGAATGTTTAACTTCAATTCCAGCTGCTGAACCTTGGCAAGCAAAAGTGAGGATTCATTTCAGCTCATGTTTCATGTACCTTTAAATGTTTTTCTTGAGGATTTAGATTTAGTCTGCCTAAATATTTTTGCTGCTCCTCAGTGTGATTAAGTGAAATGATGCATTTTGCTCATCATGAAACTCCAGGTGTGTTTAGCTAAGTAATGAGACTGATAGTAATGCTTTGCATGTCCATGTTGGAAATTAGTCTAGACCATAATGAGAGATGTTTTATTCCTACATCCCAAAGGAGAAAGAAAGCCCAGGTAAAGGAGAGGGAGGGAAGGAGCCTGTGAGCACCTCCAGCTGTAGGCACTGCTCTCAACAGGGTGGGCACCGCTGTGGGAAGGGAGACTGAGAGAGGGCCAGCAGCCTGCTGCTTGTTTTCCATCTCACACAGTGCTCTCCTGTGAGGAAAACGTCTTTCCTGGCGTTTTAAGGAAAGGTTTAGACAGGAACTGAGCCAAAAGCCCACACTTTGGGAAAACAGGCTGATTTATCATAATTTGGACCCATGATACAAGGTATTGTGCATGGAGTATATAATTTTTAACATGTACTTTTCATGGGCTTTACTGAAACACAGCCAGTATATTTGCATGTGGAAAAGCAAATACCCCCACTGTCTATCCTTCTGAAATCCAGTACCATGAAAAGCACTTCAGAGCTTTGCTATTTTGTGTTATTTTTTCAGGTTGGAGGAAGGAGTGGTCTGTTTCTGGCACATCATGTGACACTAGTTAGTTGCTTAATCCATTCTGTGTTATTTTTCCCAGGCAAAAGATGTATTCAGCTGTCAAGGTCTTCCAAAATATTGCTGATGCTTATTCCAAAATATAGTGAAATTTTGGTTCTTCTATCTTGCTCCAGTTATCAAAATTTGTACCTTCATGCATTAAACTCTGTTGTCTTTCTGGTGTTAAGCCCTTACCTAGCACCATGTTTGTCTTTTCTATCTTCCCTTGATGGTCAAGCCAATTCCCTTTAATTCATCCTCTGGACTCTATTTGCCATGAAGAACCTTTTGTCTGGAGCTTTGAAATGATCACATATTTGTTAAAGAGTGTTGCAGCATGCTTTTCCTATTTGGAATAAATATAAATTTTTATATTCACCTTTATTTCACAGACATGGTTGCAACACAATTAAATTTGTTTACAAGACAGTTGTTCTGTGATTCTGTATCCCCATTTGAAATTGAAATATACCAATATGCACAGATTTAGCATGTACTTGTGACTTCAGGCCATGCAGGTGATATCAAGGTTTGCAGCTGGAGAGTTTGTTTGTGCTTTAGGATGAGCTCACTTGAAATAAGCTTCCCCCTGTGAGTGTGGAGGGAGGCACAGAGCTCCTGGCTGCCTCCCCACACCAGCACTGTGCCTGGGCCTGGCTCAGCCCTGCTGCCTGCAGACAGCTGGGGAGAGACCTCCAAAATGTGTGGAAAGTGAAAATGTGTTTGTTGTATTTTGCTTCACTGTCTAAAATTCATATCATATTAGAGTTCAGAGAAATCATTCTGGATACTCTGAATGTCTGGGAAGAAAATTTATTGAATTATTGTATTTACTAATACAAAACATTTTTTCAGATAATATTTTCCTGCTGCAGTAGGACATCCCTCTGTAAATCTGGATCCTTCATCCTAGCTCACAAACCCACTCTCTGCTATGTGTCAAAGTTTCTAAATTGTTTCTTGTTAGGTAAAAGAGCTATTGCATATTTCCTGAGCATCTGGCCTTATCCCTGAGGCTACTGCTTTGGAGGAAATTACTTAAACCTGACTTTTGTCACAGTCCCCACTCCATTTTTTTTGGATCCTCGCTATGCCTGGTTTTTGCAGCCAAAGCGTGCACCAGCCCTCAGGCCTGCAGATGCGTGGCTTTCCCAAAAATATATAGTTTCAAATCAGGAAAATAGGTAGAGAAAGCAAATGTTTCACTGCTTTCTGTGCTTATTATCACTCTAACATTTAATTCAAGAAACTTGATGATGATTGCAAGCATGTATTTCCTCTGGAAGCACCTGCATGTGGTGATAATACTTTCCATTTTTCTTCCCCGTGAGCTTTCTCAGAGTCCATCTTTACAGTGCAGCATCTTTTTAGGCAGGCACTTTGTAAACCAGCATCTTATGCATTATACATGAGATAACAGTCCTGATAAATAAAAAAGGGTGTTGCTGAACTAGAAAATGGAACCCTACTGGTTTGTTCATAGTCAGTTCCAAAGGTATAAATTCAGCTAATCAGCAGCTACCTGCTTTAAACAAACGTATGCCTGTTGTTCCATAACAGAACACCTGAGAGCACAGGGTCTCCTGGGTACTGGGTCAGACCTAGAGCAGGTTTGGGTCAGAATTCATCTCCTGCTTTAAGATGAAGTGGAAGAATACTGTGGCAAACACACATGGAATGATTTTCTCCACAAATAGTTGATTCTGCTGGCTAAGATTAACTTTGTCTCCTTACTGCAAGGCTTCATACCCTGCCCAAACTTCTCAACAGCATTAGCTACTGCAGCATCACTGATTTTCTTAGTCACAGAAATGTTCGGGTCACCTTGAACCTTGCTAAGATTTACTCTTTGGATTAAGCCTGTGCAGGAGATCCAGGCAGACCTGCCTATGTGTTATTTGTGGTTTGAGAAGTTTCCTGCGGTCCTGATATTTTAGGGCTACAGAATTGTTCCCCCTAGATCTCTTCTCTGTCTCTCTGTGCCAGATGTCAATCCATGACATTACTTTGCTTTTCAGACCAGTTTTACATTCAAAACCTGAATAAATTAGGTGATTTCCCCCCTTTTCACATCATCTTTGTACAAAGGTGATACAAAAATATTCATACAAAACTGGTTAGAAAGAGTTAAGAGTAAAAATTTCCTCTCTTCTTTATGAAATACTGTTATTGAATAATTTGAATTCTTAGGTGTAACTAGGTTCTATGAAGAACTAGAACAGCATGTATACAATGCTTCTCTTTGGTTTTCACTAGTGTTGCCATTATAATAAAAGAAACTAGAAAAAAAAAGAAATACAGGCCTAATGTCTTAAGTTTTCATTCTGAATTTGACATTTTCACTGACTTCTCTGTGATGAGGACCCTATTTACTAAAATAATTATTTTCAAAGCTTTCTTAGGCAGCTCCTCCCCAGGTAAATGTGGGGGGGAGGTTTAAAGCTATATGACTTAAACATTTTGAATGGACATAACCTTGCAGGTCTGTGAGCAATCTTTCAGACTGCAATTTTAAATATCTATCTTCTCAACCACAAAATTGGGATGATGCTGTCTGACAATTTATGAAAACTCTTTCCAAATTTTAAAATTATCGTTTTTGTTTTGTTTTATTGGAGAGCTCACCAAGCTAAGCTGCTTGTTCTGATTCCTGTGCTACCTCCCAAGTTGTGCCAGTCTGACTGCTTGCATCACTGGGGAAAAAATAAAGTCTAGGATTGATTTCAGTTTGAAATATCCTTTTTTCCCCCCGATGCTGCTGAAAAAAGCATTTGTCAAGCCCCAGCCTAAGGGATTTCTATTGGCATGGTAAGAAAGGCAAGACTTAGTGTGCCTGTGCAGGCCAGCAAGCAGAGGGGAAGGTGGTAAACGCTGCCATGGGAGGACAAGTTCTTTTAGGCACACTTTGTGCTGGAAAGGTAGACTTGGATTTATGAATTTATGAGCAATGGGGCTGCTGCAGAGCTGTTCTCCCTGTGGCCATTGACACAGAACTTGTGTGTGTTCCTTCCAAATAAACCTGATTACATGCAGTGAAATACCTGCCCCTTGTCCTCCATTCCTCCCCACACAAGGAGCAGCCTGGCACTCCCCAAACCCCAACCAGCCATTCCCAAGGGAAGGGTCCCCATCACATTCATGGGCATTTAATAATCACCCAGAAACTCAGGTTTGGGAATGGAACCTTGAGCATATTGCAGCCTTGCCAGTTCATTTGAAAGTAAAACGTGTGTACTTGACAGAGCATTGAGGTGGGATCTGCTGTTTCCCCTGGCCTAAAGAGGCCCACAGACTTTTGGCAGGGGTGCCATGAATGAGAGGATGAGAATGAAAACAGCATTACTGAACCCGTTCATTCAGATGTTTACAGTGTTTTAACAACACTGATGTAAACTGAAGCTCTACCATGAAAGACCAAGGAGGTTATTTACCAAACCCCTGCTGTGAGGATGGCATAAATATCTCAACAGTTTGCTTGTTTTAAACCACAATGAGGCAAGACCCTTACTATTGCCACCCTGCTGACTTTTAAATTCCAATAATACATAAGAGAGTTAACTCTTCATTTTTGTGTACTGTGGCAAATCCTAAATAGCAATGCAAAAAATATTTGCTATTTTAAAAGCAGCCCTGGGTTCCTAATCCTTTTTAAACATCATCTCTGTTTGGCGATCATAATTTTGTGTTATGTATCTAGTCTATAAAGTAGGTATTGCTTTATGGATTGCCAACAAATCTCGTGCTCTTAACAGCACTGCTTATGTATGCTCACTGTAATTTCTTCTTGGTGTTCATAAATAATGAATCACTGAAGCCTCTAAGCTGTTGCCCACTGTCTAAATCATCTATTTGCCAATGAAAATGAATTCTAAAATAGTTCCTTAACTTCAGAATAGCAAACATATTACAGTATAAAATAAAAAATCTTTTTGCCCAGTATTGGTGATACTAGGTCATCCATATAAAAATATAGTAGTGACAGTGGAATGCTCAATTCTGATATTTGGTTTATATTTGACAAGTATTGCAAAAAAAGTCACACCCCTGCAACACAGGATGCAGCAAGTATGCTCAGGCTGCAAACTAACAGAGACAAAAAATGATCCAGATATACATTTTCAGGATTGAGATTTTCCATCTGCCTCTGGAAATGGATTAATGTAAGAAAAATCTTTCTGTGCAAGACCAAAAGATGCAACACAATCTGATAAATGAACAATTGGACTTAATAACAAAATGGCTTTTTAGCTGACAGATGTTTCACCAGACAATTTAGTCTGAGACCAGATGGCCAAAGAGATACATGCTGGAAAGTAATTTCATAGGATGACTCCACAGAAGGAAAAACTCATCATTTGGAAGTTTGAAATGTCAAAGACTCAATTAATGGAATTAGTGAGTAATTCCCGTGCAGTTTGCCTGTTGAGAGCTGTGCTCAAGCTGGTTCTCAGAGCTCCACTGCAAGGTGGAGCAGTGAGCTCCTGGCTGGAGCTCTGACTCACAGTGGCTCGCTGCCTCTCCATCTCCCTCCCTGACAGCTGCTTTTGTCTGCAGCACCAGCCTGTGCCCCTCTCTGCTCTGCACCAAGGCACTGGTGCCTCTCCTCTGGTCCTGTGGAGTGACAGGGAGAGGTAAGGCCTAAAACACAGCTAGGAGGGGAATTTTGGGAGATGCAGGAGAGGTGAAGTTTACTGTTGCCTTACTGAAGTTGCATCTAAACTTGGACACAAGAACAACACCAGTTTTTATATCTAGCAGAAAAGGCAGTTTCCAAAGACAGAAGTATTTTTGTAAAAAATAAATTATAGTATTTTCAACTTTCAGTTCAAATTTTTTCAATCAAAACCTACATGACAGCATTATTAGTTACCACCATTACAAGTTAAAGTGTCTTTGGAATACTCTGCCTCCATCTTCTGACTGCTCAGGGAAATGCAGTGACTAGTTTGGAGTCAGACATTAACTCACAGAATGGTAGAATGGCTTGAGTCAGAAGAGATCTTAAAGACCTTTTATTCACAAAATTTTATATATTTTCAAGACCAAGGCTTTGAATATTTGGGTGAAACTTTATTGAATTCAGTCATTTCTTTTGCTAGCTAATACTGACAAATGTTGCTTTCTACTGAAAAGTCATCTTTTTTTACAGATTTCTGAGAAAGAATTCATGACTTTGCTTCGTTTTTAATATCTTTAACACAGCACTTGAATTCCTGCTTGATTAATATAGAAGGTCTTGATGACACAATGTCACTTCATATAGCCATGGCTTGTCATTGTTTTCCCACATACTTTTTCTCATTTAGCGTCTGTGACTCCTTAATTTTTCTAGGTTTGATACCTGCATTGCCAGTTAGTAAATTTGCCTTCTTTGTTTCTCTTTTAACATAAAGCTCTTCATAAATAAGCTTTGACAAAAACTAAACTGAGAGCAACAGTCATCCACCCCACTTACTCCTTGTATTTGGATTTCTGACCCATTGTTGCAACCAGATGTTGAGTGCTCTGCACCCAGCATAAATGACAACTGGTTTTTGTTAATGCAGTAAGACGGGAAAATTCATCTATGCTGTCCAATATCATATTGTACAATTCATGTGTATCCACACAGCTAGAGCAGAAAGCAAACCACTCATTTATTTGATGGCTGATAGGCAAAACAACATGAAATAATTTTTTCTAAATTTCTCAACTTCAAATGAAAAAAATATTCAAAGCAAGGCCATGCATAGAGCAGCCTTTCATCCATATTGGTATCATCTGCCATGCTCACATCTAACCCCTTCATTTCCCAGAACTGGAACAGATCTAAGGGGGCCTTCTCTGGGTCTTCAGTTCAACTCTTGCTCATGCAAGGAGGTGTGTGTGTAGAGAAGTCAGTGGAGACCTGCAGGTGACAAAAATCCACTGACATGCTGCACTCATTGACTGTTTTCCCAAGATTTCCTGAGCCAATGGTTCCCAGAGCAGTGGACCATAGGAAAAAGGCCAAATGATGTAAAATGTGAGGATGAAGATGCCACAGGGAGGTAGACTGCTCTCACTGGGTACTGTACCACACCTTGCATCACTGACACCACCACAAAATGAGGCAAAACAGAGACAGGGCAGAGCCAGCTCAAACTGCTCCTCACTATTAACTGCCCAATTCCGTGTGTCCCTGCTAGGTCTTCTGGAGGATGGCAAACTGGCTCACACAGGGGTACCTGCAGCATCAGCCACAGCTGGAATGCTGAATGCTGAGAAGAGGAGCAACTGTGGCTCTCAGTGTGCAAACCCCATGATCCACAACATGGGAGCTACAGCACAGAGACAGAATGGCTTCAGGACCACTGAGGTATGAGAATTATGGTCACTATTGCCCAGCACTAGCTTCAACCGGGTCTAAGTTACTTTTGTGACAGTTTTTCCCTTTGCAGTGAAACTGTATTCAGTGTCTTGAGGTGTGAGAAAATGGTGCCAGGCTGCACTACAGGCATGGTGTGATGGAGCTGAGCACCTCTGACAGTGCTTCATGCCTGAACAGCCACAGAATTGATGTTTTATTTGTCAATCAGTGTAACACACACTTGCTACAGTAAAAAAAAGCCCCCATGCTCATTTCTTTCCAACTCAGTCCAGCTGTGGCATGTATCATACAAACTACTTAGATTAATTATCTGAAAAGGAACATGTTTTCCCTTAATTGCTGTTCTGCTTAAAATATGTGCACTTCATGAACCCTGGTTCATTCAAAGCTGGAGATGAAGCTTGAAAAAGTCAATGGATGTCTTTTCAGTAACTTCAGTAGGCTTTGGATCAGATTCTCCCCCTTTTCCCCCTGACTTATGTGTTGTGTACATTGTGTACATTGTAAGGACAAGGTTTGGGGCTATACCAAAGTCCAGCCTTCTCCTGCCACAGCTGCCTACCCACCCACCTGCCTCCTACAGCCTTCCTTCCACTCCTGCCCTGTTTGCACAGCAGCTGCTGAGCTGCTGCAGACTAAAGAAAGCCAAAATCTATGGCTGGTTTACTGCTTCCTTGGTTTCTCATATGAGATGGTGTTAGCTAAAAATTTGGGGAAGGAAGGCTTCCTTGTTTTCTGGGTTATCTGCAGATGTAGCAGATAAAGTCCTTTACATGGCCCTTGGCATTTCTGGGGGAATCTCAATTTCTACTTTGAGAAGTGCTTGCCATGCTGCTGTTGCTGCTTCCCCTACTTTTTCAGGGGAGTCTCCTCTTGCTACAATATCATGGAATTTCACATCTGGGGAGAGGGAGACTGTAAAGGTTTGGCAATCACAGAATGTGCAGTCATGGGTGAATGTTTAAATCCCTGTGGGAATCTGTCAAAGGTACACTGCACTTCCTTCTGGGTGAGCATGAATTGAGCTTTGAGGTATTCCCAGAGTGGAATCATAAATAACATCTTTTATGTTATATTTTATGTCCAGTTTTGCCCTCTGTGAATAGGTTGCTCCCTGAATTTGCATTACAGTTCCACAAAATTTGGCACAGCAGTAGTTAAAGGGTTAATATTTGCATTCAGTCTCCTGCAGACAATGGTGGGTGGCCACTGTCCCCTCAGCTTTTTCACCTTTCTCCAAGGGATAAAATTGGTTTTCTTATCTGTACAATGCTGGCTGGAATGGCAGCCCTCTTAAGCATAATTTTTACCTTTTCTTCCAGTTTTTGCTTTATCTCCTTTTCTTTCTGCAACTGTTTGTGCAGCTGCTCAGTTTCCAAAGATAGTAACAATGCAGTTGTTTTTCTGCCCTCTATTTCCTCTCTCCAATTTTGTTTCACACTGCTGTGTTTTTTTCCTACCTAATTTCTACAATAATTGTCTTTCCCTATGCTCTGTTGAAGCGAACAGAACCTTAAAATTATCTTTCTCAGTTATAAGCTTGTTATTGGGTTTCCAATCTTTCTTTTATTCCCCTCTCAAAAGCCACTGATGACTTTAATACTCCATTTTCTGATTTCAAAGCAGCATGTTCTATATATAATATATTTGAGGGAAGGACTCTTTAATTCCCTTTTGCATGTAAGATAAGTGAGCCTCCAATACTGCATAAATAATTGCTTTGTATTTCCAGAATTTTTGGGCCCATTTCTTTCCTGCCTGGGAAGGAGCACATTCATAGTTCTGTAACTGTTTATCCATGGCAATCCTGCTGACTACACAAATTCTTCTGTCACATAAAAAATCAGAAAGGCAAACTCCCCCTTTGCTTTCTGTGTTGTCTGCAGATGTAGGGGGCCTGGGGGCCCTCCCTTCCTCACTCAGCATTATCTGCCTGTCTGAGATGCTGGGAGACCTTCACAGACAATATTTCAGAGTGAGCACTCTGGCACTCTGAGCCTGGGGAGGTGCCAGAGGCACAGAGGGGTGGCACAGTAATTCTGGCCAGGAGTGCAGTCCCTCATGCAGAACTGACATGCATTGCACTGTGAGTCTGGGCAAACTCAGTAAGACTCCACATCCACAAACAGGGCAATTTCTTGCCTCTTGGACAGAGTAAGATCCACAAACTGCTGTTGATAAATGCACTGACATCAGAATGCATAAGCAATAGTATTACTGTGGAATAAAGCTTACCTGACAGGAGTCCCCATGGGGAAGGAGAGGGTACAGCCTGTTGAGCATCCCAGGACACAAAGGAAGAGTCTCCTCTGACTTCCCTCCCCTGTTAAGTCATATTTATATTGTTCTCTTCAAGGATGGGGGAAAAAGTTTCAGTTGACATAATTTCACACTTAAATGGAGTTTGACTAACTTTATACACATGCAAAGATTGTACAGGTTTTACTTTGCTAGCATACAACATGGGGCATGAAAAGGAAGATGTATTTTCAAGTTCAAGCAAATTTCAGCTTTTGATCACCATTTGGGTCATTCCTTCAGCTTAAGTCCTGTTAGGTGTGTTGTTTTAAACAGAGAATGACTGCAACACCTCTGTGCAATTCCATCCTTTGTTTCTTGCCTCTCTCAGACATGAACAAGCTCCCCTGGTGTCTCTGCTCCTCAGGCGTGCACAGTTTGTTGAATTACTGCCAATGTGGGCACTCCTCCTTGTTGAGCTTTGTCTTTTGACATTTTTCCACAGAAAGTGCCTCAGCACAGCATGTGGCAGAACAGCTACACTCACTCCATCAGAAGCTGTCCCATCTTGAGAGTCACATCCTTAAACCAAAGGGTCTGAGCAAATGAAAAAGGGAATTTGGATTGAACGTCACCTTGCATTTATCAACACACAACACATCAGTACATGTCTATTTGTTTTATAGCTCCATTGTACTTTATCTTTTGTATTGCTATAGTGCAAAGATATTCCCAGGTGACATAAAAGATACTGCATCTTTTCATCAGATACTGCTGTATCTTTTCATGAGATACTGCACCTCCAGGTGGACAGGGGCACATTCCACAGCAGCATGACATCTAGAGCCATGGGATTTCTGTAAATGAAAAGCCCAAATGCTTGTCCTAGCCACTAGCCCACAGAGAAATCTTAATTGGTGAGGTTGGATATGGTCGAACAGAACTACACAATTATCAATCCAATTTGAAAAAGACTTGGTCACAATTCATAATTACAGTTTGCACCTGTCCTACTGTTAGAGAAAATGGTCTAATTTTGTAATTGAATGGAAAATTACTTCTGTATTGCACTTAGTAGGAAGTATGGGCAAATTCCCACAACATATTAATCATGTGAGTGTTGACTGTGATGGTACAACTCAGTGAAGTGTGGGTTCCTGCCCTGAGGCCCTATGACTTTGAAGATACCCTCCTGCATTTTCTAGCTGAGATACATTCAGTAACACGTATCTCTGCTGTTGCAGCTCAGTGCAAAACAATTTCTGATAACTAAAGCATTTACATTATTCTCCACATCCAATGCAGGTACATAATAAGTTGTTTAAACTTCTTATAATAAAGAAAGAAATATATATGCCTAGAGAGAAAATGTATCTAATTTAGGCTCCAGCTCTGGTCTGCCATTGTGCATCTCTGTTTTTCCACTTTTAGGGAACCATAAGGTGAGCATATAATGTGAACACCTTAAGTTGCCTAGATTTGAAAATCTTAAAACACATTAAGATGCCTAGAGTTGAAAAGGTGATTTTCCCCTGCAGCTCAAAATGTACCCATTTTATCTCCCTGAGCATTCAGGGAGAATTTAATAGAGTTTTCCTTTTGTCTCAAATGCTATGGAATACAGTGCAATGCAGCACATGGTGCCCTTGCAAGGCTTGGGTTATGCCATTAGCCTGTGGGCTAGCAGGGGATAAATCATGTCGCCTCTCTGTTTCTTACTTTTTCCAACATCAAGCTCTAAAGCACCATCTGCCTTATCCCTTGATACCTGGTTATGTCAGGGTACAGCTTGTGCTGTTGGAGGGGGAAAGGTTTGACACTGTCAGAGAAATTTTATTATCCTCTCGTGACTGTAATGTCAAAACAATTTAGAAGTAAAAGATGATGATGATGGTGGTAATAAAGAAAGGAGTGGTAATACCAGTGAAGGTAACAGGTTGGTCAGATATCCCTCCAAAGAAGAGGTGGTACCCAGATTATGTCCCTGACTGACAATAATCTGGTTTGATTCTCATTGTAGTCTTTGGCAAGGACTTGCATGAGCAGTAGCACAGGGGGAGCAAATGGCAAAGGTGCTGGTGTATTCAGGCTGCAGAAATGTGAAATAATACACAGCAACAAATTAACTCCAGGTGTTTCTCTGTGATATATATGAACCTTCCATTTATGTCAATGGCTGAACTTTATCAGATGTCATTTTACCTGGCACTCTTACCATGTAAATAATGCCTAATTTACCTGGTATTCCTTACACTGACAAATAGTCTCATGGAACACTGGCAATGCAATAATCAAACCCACCTAACCCAGCTATGTGTCTCTATCAGCCCACATCTGGGTACACTTTATTAGACCTATCCAGTTTCCTGTGCATTATGGTGTGTTGCTTATGGCAACGAGCAGTCTGGGAGATGGAAAAGTACAAATTTAAATTAGGGATGCACTTGCATGCCTCAGACAGACTGACTTTTTTGAATATTGAAAATAAACTGATGAATCTCTGAAAGGTATATATTGTGCTTGGATCTTTTATGCAGGCAGTGGTAATTTAAAACTATATTTTCACATCAGAAACATAAAATCAAGTACAGAAAATTCAAGCTCAGCTGATGATGCACTATTCACAGGGACATGAAAAGGAATCTCTCATTTTCACTTCTGGACTGAAACCAGATTTATTTGCTCTGCCTTTACAGTACACACATGCAGAGATGATAATTATAGGCAAGAATGTTGATCCAAAGCCTACTGACATCCACTGCCTTTGCAGCAGATAAAAGCTTGTGTCCACGCTGAATGAGACAGTTGCTCTGCACCACAGTGCTGTGAGAAGGATGCTGGAGACATTCTGTTTATTACATAGAACTGTTTTTGTAAATTAGGGGTTAATCACCAGTGACTCTTTCTGCTGTCATTGTGGAACTCACTGTACTGTTTAAAACTCTCACAGAGTAAATGGGACACACAGAAAACGTCCACACAAGAAGTCGCCATTAACGTTACAAAAGGCATCAGACAAAGTGACAGAAGAAAGACAAAGAATTGTGCCAATTAATGAAGAAAATTGCAGGTGAGGATGGACTTAACAAAGCTTCACTGCACTTTAAATGTCAGTTCACTGAAGACATGAAGATCTCCAGGTGTTCCAGGTTGAATACAGCAGACAGCTGCTACTGAGTGCCTCCAGAAGCAGGTCTTGTGGAAACCAGCTGCAAGCACCATAGACATTACAGTGTTTGTCTAAAGACAGACATAGTCATTTGTCTAAAGCAGTGGCACTGCACAGACGTACACATAAAACCCATTGTATTTGTTTTTTACTGACTTTCATGTTATCCCTTGTGTATGTCCTGTTCCACATTGCTATTAAGATGAGGCTGGATAATAAGGGGTACAGCTCATCACAATTAAAACCAGGAAATGAACAAATGAATCTGAATTTTTAGTCATAAAGTTGTTTTGAGTGTGGACATTTAAACCAAGAGTTCATTTAAAGCACTCACATATTTTAAAACACAAGCCCAGACATCTCAAGAAAGTGAGACTAAAGTCTAGTCTTCCACTAAATCTCTTTTCAATTATATATAGGTTAAATATAGTTAAGTCATACAGTAATGTTTTTATATAGTAAATGTTCAATTACTTAGTTTTAATTTATTGTTTGTATTGACATAATTTTGGTCTTAAAAATAGTAACTTTCATATTGATCAGCCTTACTTGAAGGTCCTAGTCTCAACTAGTAAGTAGAGTTGTGGCTACTTGGTTGTTTTATAAATGCCCCTTTGATTATGTTGAAGCCCAGTCTGCCTAGGAAAAAAGTTACCATTTATATTACAAGAAAATAACCACAATCTTTAAAGTCATATTCTAATGTCAGTTCAAAAAGTTAACTTTCTTTCATAAGATATAATAAATTCACTGTGCTGAACTTATTTAATACATTGTGAGCATACCGTGCCACAGTACTCTATGATTATATTAAATATATATCTAAAAAGAATATAAATGTTCAGTATAGTGAAGTCTAGGAATTAATTCAACATATTACTTCTTAATATGGAAGTAATAATATATATTCTCTGTGAGTTTGCATGTTTATGAAGATAAAAGAGGTAAATTTATTTGCCTCCTCTATCAGACATATATCCATATATCCATAATATACATCCATATATATGTGTGTATATATATATATATGGATGTATATTAGTATCCTTAAAGGGCCATTTAAAAGAACTGCTCAAAACAAGCATAAAAGAATAGAATTGTGAACTGAGCCCTACTTTATTCTGTATTAGGATCATTTTAATAGCTTGCTGCTTATGTGTGTGAGTTACTTTCCTTGTTGTACAACAAGTCTATGCAATAGGATTTGTTTATTAATTACTCCAACAAAAAGGCAAACTGGAATCCAGAGTTAGAGCCAGAATTTTGCATACCATAGCATATTCTGAAAGGATTTACTGGCAGAGAGAGTGCAGTATAAACTTATATGATACAAGAAAGCTACAGAAAGTGATTAATGATCCTGATGTGTTTAAGGATAAACAGGATTTTGAAGGAAGGCAAAAGGGAAGGTTTGTTGGGTAAGAAGCTGTTCCAGAGATTGTGGCCTTGGGTGGATACCACATTAGAGTGAGTAGATGCAAGAACAAAGGAGTCCTGGCAGTGAGAGTCTTTATTAGCTAAGAAATTATTTAGTGAGGATTGCTGAGCAGATGTGTCACACGGCTCGGGTCACACCACAGGAGGAAGCCCATGAGCTGCATGGCACATGAGGCAGCCCTGGCTCATGCCAGCAGCCATCAGGGAGGCAGCTCTTGAGCCTTCTATTCCCAGCATGAGCTGTGACAGGATGCTTTGCAGGAGATGGCCTTGGTACACAATTATCTGGGCAACAGCACAGACCTTGCTGCCCACATCTCCCATCGGGGAAGCAGCTGCGGAGTGCTGGATGCTGCCTGCCCTGGCCTGCTCATGATAATGTTCCTGAGCTACTCCAAGATCCCCTAAACCTGTTTATATCCTGAAACTTAACTTTATGACATTCAAAGATTGGATCCAACTTCTGTGGTAAAAGCCATGTTCAGTAATAAGCAATTTTATCCACACTCCCCATGTAATACATTACTGTTCTCATTCATTAGGCATTAGTAACTGAAAAGTAATTACATTCTGTCCTAGGTGGCTTCTTATTGTTTGATGTGCAAGCTTCCAATGACCTTAATAAAAATAAGAGCATGTTGTGGATATGTAGATCTTGCTTCTGTACACAGATTGGGATGTACTTATGTTTACTTTCTTTCTCCTAGAGATAACCACAAGTAGAAACAACCAATTTATAAAATAATACCCCACTCTGTATAATTAGGGTGACAGAATCTAGTCTATACTACTTTAGACAATTTAAAGTCCTCATAATAGATTCCCACATTAGTTTTAGTGGAAGAAGCAAGCCCAAAGGATCATATGGACATTTTCACTCCAGTGGCCTTCCTAGAAATGAGGAGTCTTATTTACAGGGTCTGTTCTTTGAGCATCATCTTTCAAATATAAATGGCTCAAAGACATCAAATAAAATAACCATGTTAAAAGACATGGACTTTCAGATGAAGGACCTGTGGGCATGTCTGTCTTATATGTCAGGATTTTTTAAATGTAATTTTCCCCAAAAAGGCATTATTGCCACATAATTTATTTGACATCCCTTGGCTGCCCATGAAGATTTCTACAGGCACACTGAAACAACACACTTTCTGCTGGAATGATTTGCCAACAGATGGTGAGTTCTTATGATTTATCTAAGTTCAGATTTTAAACAGAAAGGAACTTTGTCACATTTCCACAATTCTAACACAATATATACATAGGATTTTCCTATATATCTTGATAGATCTTCCTCCACTATGTGAGAAATGGAATCATTCAAAAGCAAGAGGATATTGTCTAAAGAGAGAGGATTTAGAGATAACAATTCATCATGAGGCAAATAATTGTTCTCAAAGACTCAGTACAGCTTTATCTTGCACTATTCCTTCATCTTCTCCCTTATGATTCCTTAATGTATTTCATCATTTCAGCATCACTGTAGGACACTGAAGGAAGACACACAATTTTAATGTGTGACTGAAATGATTTTGTACTGACATAAATAGGAAACTATAATTATTGTGTAAGCAATATATGAGTACTGCATTAAACATGCATTCTTGTTAGTAGAATTACTGAGATTTCATAAAAACCAGGACACAGGTAGTTTTGATCTTTCTAGTATGCTCATATACATATTTCTTTGTGCATGTCTCTGCATGTGTATTTTGTAATGTCTTTAGTGTGTGCTTCTGCACTTCAGGCACGTTTTTTTGAGAACCTTTAATTTCTGTTTGTAATTCTGATACCCAAGTGTAAAATATTTTATTGTTTGAACTGAAATTTGTTTTACATGCTTTATGAAAAGAATGAGATATATCATTTGTGCACAGAAATGGTATTTGAAAAAGCAGGCTTAGTTTTATTTACAAATACATCTAAATTCAAACTAGACTAACTGGAACATTTTTGTACTCTTTACAAATTAATGAAGATTGACCTTAAATTTGAAAATAAAATAAAGAACATTTTTAAAGTGTCTGTTTATTACTCCACTTATTTCACATTTCTGTGTTTGTGGTTGGGTTAGCTTTTAAAGCTGAGATCGAAGAGGGCAAAGGTGTAATGAATGGCACATCTGCTATTCATGGAATCAGAATATTTCTGTATCTGATGTCCTCAGGCTGTGGCTCATGGACTGCTTGGTCATATGAAAGAAAGCAAAATATATATATTCCCATAAGAAATTGGTGTATTTGCCAAAGAGGGATTATGAGATCAAAATACATTTGTACCTCTGTAATTATAAATGGGAGAGTTTGTGGTTGCTGTCATGGTTAAAGTGGAAGACAGTGGGAATCTGAGACAATTTGTCTGCTAAGATGCCATGATGCAGCTATGAGGCAACTAGAATACCTAGTTCTAAATACCTAGTACCTAAAAAAAGCTCTTATTCCTGCCTGAACTGGAGAGCACAGGATGGAAAAGTAGCTGTGGTGTTGTTTGACCTCTGCCATAGAAATAAACTCACAGCTTTTACAGATGATGCTTCTTATTTTTTCCAAAATTGCACGAAATTTTCGTTATATTTTTCCTTATTAGCAAAAAGGCAATTGCTGAAATATTCTCCCCATACTAATTGTCTGTGCCCTGGGTGTTGCCTGACAAGTTGCTTGTTCTCTTTGATTCCTGGCCAGGATGCTGACACAACAACTGGTTTGTTTCCTGTGGAAAAGGAAGAATAGTATCAAAGGAATGGCTTTGAGATGTGCCAAAAAAAGATTTAGGGACACAAGGAAGCTGTAGTCCAGCACTCAGGCGTGAAACAGCCCATGGGAACCCTACAAACAGGATGCTTCAAAATCTGGGATCAGACAATACCTTGCAAGTGGAGCCTTTGAACTCAATACACTGTTTAGTTTTGAAACATTAAACTTTCATTGTCCTCAGGCCAAGCATCCCTCATTGCACCAGTGCCTTCTCAGGTGCCTGCTTTCCAGACTGGCTCAGTGAAGCATGTGGAAAAGGTGCTAGCAAGAAATAAGTTGTACTGTAAGATGCAGGGATGCAAGATCTCATTCTGCCCTGTTACCACCCTCCAGTTTTCAAATCTTTCCTTCTGATTTTCAATTTTTTTTCAAGTAGCCTGTGCATACTATCCATAGTTAAAAGCCATTCTTCTGCTCTTTGGTAAACTAATGGCAAAGTTGGGTCATTAATATAAGATAAAAAGTGAGGTGGTCCACCAGAAATTACATTTGTTGACATATGTCACTTAATCAAGATAAAATCCAAGTTTATTTGCAACAGCTCCTTGCACAGAAAATCTTAGCAAACACTAAAATCTAGGAAATACTGAAATCCTAACGGTAGAACTGGGATGTTCATGAGCAAGAAGAAAAAAGGGAGAACATAATAGCTTTTCATTGATTTCTGGAGGACTGAATATCATTTAAGTCCTGAGTGCAAAAAGTGGGTGCTGCTGTATATCTGTCCATTCAAGACTGTATAAAACAAGTAGCTTTAGGTTGCTGTGGGCCCCTGCTTAGGAAAAAAATGGGATTGAGGGAGAAAGAAAGAGAGAAAGTGTCACAGGGCAAGACTGCTATGCTGCCAGTTGTATTAATTAGCTTTGTTTGCACACTTTTGCATTATAATTATTATTATTCAGCTTTAATTTAATTTCCATTAACCTCTGCAAAATACCCACATGTTTGGATACGGGGAAACGTGTCTGGGGTATTACTGCATGGATAGAAAAACAGATTGCTCACAGTCAAAAAGCAGCTTAAGAAAAGGCACCATAGCTAAGCAGCAGCCTATTCTTTATCAGCTATGAAGAGCTGTCAAATACAAAAGGCATGAAATTAGTCATGTTCATCTGGTTTTACCAGGAAATTAAATATTGGGGTTGTTCATGTAAGGGAGGGAGCACTTTCCAGGTCACACATGTGAGTGGCTTTATGTTCAGTTTGCCCGACTCAAGGACTGATTTGAACCTAAAACATTAGGTGTTGTGGCCTGTGCAGTTCCCTAAACCAGCCCTTCTGCAGTGCAGCAGCATTTCCTTTGCCCTCAAATTAGTTCCCTCCTAGAATATTTTTTCCACTTTATTATTTTCCTCTTTACTATTAATATGACATATTTTTGCAGCACATTATTAGACACATTATTATATTATTGAGAGCATAATTTTACCAATTCAGACATGGGTCTGAAAACTAAAGCTCATGATCACAACTGGCAAGCACAGGGACAAAATTAATTCTCATTAACTCACTGAACAGCTACAACCCCACCCAAGCAGTATCATCACCTCTGGGAACTGTTGGGATGTAGGGAGTGCAATATTAATGTACATGTATGGTGTCCTATGCAAATGAAATTCATTATTCATATTTCTGACTCAAAACCATCTTTCAGATGAACTAACATGTTTAAAACCATTGTGGAAGCCAACACTTTATATCCATTCCTGCTCTAGCTGGGATTTCATATCTGATAAGGATTTTCTGTCCCTGGTCTGTGCCTGATATCTTTTGACAATTTAGAAGAATATTTAACAAGTATAACAGAATAAAAATTGGTGTCATCACTGCTGCTCATCTGTCTGTATGCTGTCTTTTCTTACAATGTATTGATTACTTGCATCCATGATGAGAAATAATTTCTTATGCCTTTACCATATAGGTATTTTTAATTTCTGTCTAATAAGCTCTTGCTGGTATTTCATGTTACAGATGCATTTTTATCACAGGCTGAATTTATACTGCCAAATCTCTTGGTTTCAATACCAGCTCCTGGATCCTAGTCCCAGACCATCTGTGCACATGTGGCACATGTGCAAGTTCACCTCTGGAGAACACACAGGAACAAAACAACCAGTTCCCTCTGCAATAAAAGTGTGCTGCTCCAGGATATCTTCAGTTGCAAATTTATGATCTTATTAGCTCAGGATAACCTCACTTCTATCTGCTCAGTTCTTTGGACTGTTTCTCTTCAAATTCATGTGGGGTTTATCCCACACACTTGAAGAGGCAGTGCCACTCAGATATATTTCTGTGCTCTCAAGAACCTGTTGGAGATTTGTTGGAGCAGGTCCAGGTGACCACTTTTTTGACATGTATAGTATAATAAAATATGTCTTGACAGTGCTCTCAGACTGCCTGTTGTACTCTTAGAAAAGTAAGAGCACCTCCCACCTCTGCTGGGTGTTTGGGATGTCTTTGAGATCAAAAGAAATAATGACTTCCATCTTCACATGACAGACAAGTTTCAGCTTTGAGTACACCAGAGCAAGTCAGTATAAATTTTTTCTACTCTGTGATTTTCTTCCATATATCTATAATTCTGTGGCAATAGATCTATGTGATATCTTTCTCCCTCCATTAACAGACCATTTTGGTTGCATTTAGCAAAGGTAAGTTCTGATTCAAGAGACACTGATTTTCACTACTACTAAGGCCATTGCATACCCCATTGTCTACTTTGTTAGCATAAAAACTTCAAAGTGAGTATGGCTTGCACACTCTATACACTTTATATTGGCACTGTGATATAAAGTAACTTAAATGTGTGCATTTGTAATAATCAGTGCATTTGTAGTTTTTCCTACAGTTTTGCTTATACAATTTTATACAACATAAAAAACCTTTTCTATAATTTTAGACAATATTTTATAAACATTTTTTATACCAAAAAATTGCTTTTCTCTGTTCATTAGTGAGCCTCTGGTTTCATTCATTCAACATGGATTATGCTGCTGCTGTTCTCCTACAATAGTCCACAATCTAGAAGAAACCATGTTACTTCACTACAAATTCGTACGAAAGCAGAAAGCTCTAGTAATGCAGGTTTGATTTTCTTCCCTTTTTATGGCTTTCAAATTCAGATACTGGTTAAAAGCAGCATTTCAACTGACACAGCTAGAGCTCCTGAATATAAAGCAACTTTAAATTCTTCTGAATTGGTGGAGATTTGAGAACTTGTTCCTGGCATTCAACAGCTTCACTCACACAGTTCTTGTAGAGCTCAAACAAAAGCTTAGCTAAATTATTCACTTTACTCACAGAAGTGTAGAAACCTTGTATTTGCTAGTGGCTGAAGAAAAGACAGAATGCAATTGGCAGAGATGCAGAAACATGTATATCTTGCCAGAAAAGGCCCAGAGAGGAGAATGCAACAAGGGAAACATACAAATTATGAAATTAAAGGAATGTCGGTTCCTTGGATTAAATTGTTGTTCTAGTTATACCTGCATAAATCAAAGAATACATTAAATTTTTCATATTATAACAGAACTTGTTATTAACTTCTATTGAAATTGTTAGTATCTGTTTTTAGGATAAATTACTGCACAACACTTGCTTAAACAGCTTCATCTGAGTTTTCCTAAGGAAGTTGAATCAATTTGGTGCAAAATATGAGGCATATGTTCGTATAATGCAAGTGCAAAGAGGAGAATAGAAAAAAATGCTGTCTTTGTCTGTTATTTAATTTCAGTTCCTTTGCTCAAGAGCAAATAACTGCTTGAGTGGTGATGCACACAGAAGACACAGGACAATTGAATTTATGAAGGATTTATGAATCCAAGGGCCAAACTGACAAATTCTAGTAACATTATTCCAATTGAGTTTCCATCATAAATTGAATTGGGTGAGTTAAACTGATTTTTTACTTGTCTATTGATTTTGCTCTATTGACATTTTGAAAGGGTCCCAGGATGTGTATTACAAAACCTTTGCTATGGAATATCTTTCTATTTCTGACCTCTGTAAACAGGTTTGTCATCTCTGGATGTCCATGCTCCTCTTTACACGGATAGGTTGGCCTATTCTCTTAAGTGTTGTCAGTATCCTTAGGTCTGGAGTGGCTCCCAGCCATGATCAACCTTTCCATCTTGCTGCTCAGCAGACCTATGGCCTCTGCTACCACACTGGGATTGTTCTGCCTTTCTTCGCTCTCCACCATGAAAATATCAGCTCTAGAGAACGATACCACTCTGAAATTAGACCAGACATAGAACATAGTTCCAAACTTACCCCTAAGGATCATCAGTGCATGAGGTGGCAATTGGTGGCACAGGGTGACTCTCTGTGGTCTTTTGCGCCCGTATGGCCCAGCACAGGTAGGAATGCAACTTATTGCAGTGCAGGACTAAAATTAAAGCCCTGAGTCAGACTTGGAAAACAGTTAAATACAATAATGAGCAGTTACCCATTGCTAAGTTACTGTCCTCTGCTACTGGAAGGCTCTGAATTGTGTTCTGTTGCAGGACAAGGGCATCACATCATGCTCCATGGAAGAGGACATGGACATCTCTCTCATTCAAGGGCAATTTGGGTCCTCTGAGGACAAAGATAACAACGACGATTAGGCTGCTGTTGGGAAGGAAGCCTTGAGAACTTTCCCATGAATCCTAAGCGTTCCTTTTTCACAGAAGGTCTCTAGGATCCAGGAACTGATGGCTCTGAGAAGGGTGGGTTAGGATTCCTGTGTCACAGAGAGGCATAAATCCCACCTGGTATCTCAGGCTTCCCCTTTCTTCTTGCTTATATGCCACATTTCTGCTTTGCTTTGCCATTTTGGATGCTTTGTAAGATCCTTAGCAGTTGCCCACAGCTGAGCTTTACAATTTCCATCTCCATCCAGCATGTAAACTCTCACCCAACATGCCATACACTCTTCTCAGTGAAGCAAAGAACCTCCTGGCGTTCCTCTGCTGTTGCTTCTCATACTTATGCATCAGAGAATCGTACCCCTCTGTCCCTGTTGGCTCCTGGCCTTCCTTCTCTATCTGAAGCTTTAAATTCTGGCTTTTGGCCTCCTATTCCACCTTCAGGTTGAACAGACTCAGTTATACGTCAGAAAGTCTGAGAAGGGAAATGAAGGCACAGACATGAAATCAGTACACATTGTACAAAAGTCATGTAAAAATACACGAGAGTGGTTAGCCCCTTGTCTGCCTCCTTGTGTCCCAAATTGTCTGCTGTCACAGTTGATGACATCTGTGAATTACTGAAACTCTGGCATGCCAAATGGGAAGACAAATTTGAATGTTAACTAGATGTAGTCAGAAAAACATTCTTATGGTTAGACTCAATCCCTTGCTAATGAAGTTTTTTTTCTGTTTATGACCTACTGTGATTACTGCTGATGCATACTGAAATCTTTCCTAGCTCATTCATTATTGGCTTTGTCTATTTTAATTTTTTTGCCTAACAATATTCCATGTTCCAGTTGCTCCACCCCTGCAGGTGTTCAAGGCCAGGTGGGATGGGGCTCTAAGCAACCTGGTCTATTTGGAGATGTCCCTGCCCATGGCAGGGAAATTGAAACGAGATGATCTTTAAGATCCACTTACAACCCAAACCATTCTATAATTCCATGATTTTATTTTCTGCTATAATTTGTATTTGAGATGCTTTCACACTCACACAGTTGTCTCCATCATCTGACCACAAATGCCTGAATGGAAAGTTTCCAGACATTGACTGGTTCTATGATGGTTGATCTTAAACATCAAGGATGAAAAAATATGGAAGGAGGCTAAGAAAACGAGGTTTATATAATTTGGAAGCCTTAAAAGTGGTCAGCACTATCTCCCAGAACATGGTATAACTGGTTTCAGAACCCTATTTTGCAAATCCTAATTTAAAACAGTTATGCTGACACAAGTTCTGGAGTGTAGCAGGTTTTATTAACCTGAGAAATTAGTTCTTACGTGGTTATACTTACTATAAGATCTAAAGTGTGACTCATTTTTGTATTGTGCATTGATCTCAGGCAAAACTGTATGTCTCAGCTGAAAACATGCTTAGTATTCTGCATGATGCTTCTATTTATAATAGTTTAGGAGCACCTGCAAGCAAGCTTAGGAAAAACATTATTTTTGAGCATTAAAACCATTATTAAAATAAGTTTTTGTTGTCATAAACAGTGACTAAAAAAAGACAGAAAATTACTTGCTGTTCTGTTTGTAAGGGTGATGCATACAATGATCATGACACTTTCCAATGAATTTTCCACACATTAACAACAACTTTATTCCACAGGATGTAAAAGAAATGCTAGTAAAGAAATTGAGAAGCAACGATAATGAAAGATTTCTGTTTCTTATCTGAACTTCTTCCTTTATGTTTTAGCAAATAGTGAATCTGCTACTCCAGAATTCCCACTGGGAGAAGGTGTTGAGAGGATGTATTTACAGGCAGATCTGTTTTATTTTTACAAGGTACTCTGTTATGTAGTTCACCAGAACCTGGGAAATCCCTGCAGCACAGGAGTGGTATGATGAGGAGAGATGATACAGTAGCTGGTTAAGGGATGGATATAATTATCAATGTCCTGGAACACTGCTGAGGATGTTCATTAGTCTGACTTTAACAGGCTGACATGAATCACCTTGCAGTAGGTGCCTCTGAACTTCCAAAGCTATTGTTTTCTTGTATCTCTAGCATGCTCATATTTCAATAAATATCTTGAACTACCGACTTAAAGAACAGCACTGGAAATCTATGTGAAGTCACTCCTGTGTAGCTGTGAGGAAGATAAAGATGGACACAACACTTTCAAAGTCAAGCAGCAAAAGCTGCACGTTAATGATCACAGCCTATTTTTATACAGTTTTCAAAAGCCTTGTGTTTAATTCTAATTGGTTATTAACTTTCTTGCCACTCAATTCATTGGTTCATAGGTGCTCGTGTGTGTATGTGCTAAGGCCATCTTCTTCAACAGATGCTCACGTTTATTCTTCACAGATTCTCATAGGATAGACTTCTTATTTTCACAGGTTTTAATGAGTAATGGCTGACTGGCTTGCAGGTAATCATGGGACAGGCTAGCTGTTAGGTATACTTAGCTGAAGTAACAAGGCCTGAACCATGGTTTTACAAGGCCTTTTTTTGTAAGGTTTTACCTATGTGTGACACTTCTGCCTCGATGATTGCACATTGTACTGAAATGGACAGTTCACCTCAAATTAATGGGTTAATCTTTTGGAGGGAGTAAAACCCAAAGCTACAATATAGTTCATTAAGCCAGGATTTTCTGCTTTGCTGTCAGAATCACCTATACCTTGCCTGTCCACTCCAAGAGATCGCTTGGTTTGTATCAGTCTTTTCCATAGGAAATCACTCATGCTCTGAAACACAGATTTCTTTTTCCCCAGCCTGTGTGACATTGTCTAAGGTGAGTTCCACTACAGCCACAGAAACAATGGGACAAGAGGGGCTCTGTCAAGAAAAACACTCACTGCTGCTGCTACCATTACTGTCAGCCACCCAGATGGGCTGCAGATTGATCAGGAGTGAAGGCAGCTGCTAAAGGTGCACAAGGAATGAAGTGTCCTTGTCCTTAAACTGTTAGGACAGCTTTCTCTTTACAAGCATGCTTCCTGTTTAGTTTGCATCGTGCTTAATATCCGGGGCTAGGCGAGGTAACCTGTTTGGAAAGAAATACTATTAGCATAATCACTGTTTTATTAAAGCAATGCTGTGAAGGCATGGTGGTGTCATTTACAGACAAATGAAAGATGAGATCTTTCTTGAGATCTTTCTTACATCAAAGAAATCAACATCTTCTTGTGTGTGGGTGCCATAACCCACACAGCTGTAATATTTTGAAGGACTAAAGTCTAAATAACATTGTTCAGGGAGGAACATGACATGGGTTCCAAGCACCCAGTAATGAGATTAATACAGAGCAATGCACCAACATTCTGGCTTTCTCTAGATGACTCCTTCTCTAGTCTTCATTGCTGTAGTGAGTTGAGAGGGGTGAGTTACAGTTTAAAGGCTTTATGGAAGAAAATGTTATAAACAAGATTTAAGCTGATGCAGCTGAATGAGACTGCAGAAGTACTCAGAAGGGACTAACCCATCAAAGACTGGATTTTCTAAATAAATTTTTATGTTCTTCCTCACAAGTTTATGTGTTCAATAACACGGTAGGGTTTTGACTTCAGACAAACATTCTGTTCAAAAACTATTACTGTAAATTAAAAAGTAAAATTTTGTCAGTAATGCTGTTTTGTCTAGTTTTTTTCATTTCCAAAATGCATTTGAAAAAAAGACAAGAACTACACTTTGCCATTCTAATTCTCACAACAGGATTGATTGGTGCCATCTACTGGCTATTTAGCCCTTTTAAATTCCAAAAAATTATGAATAATGTGTTTTAAATGCAGAATAATAAGAACATTATGAGCCTTATAACTGAATCAGCCAACATCAAGCTGTGTAATTGGCAAATCTGTAACATTTAAATTACATTAGGTGAAACTTCGGTACGATGTTCCTTCAGTGCAATTCAATTATGAAACTTTTAGATGTGTCAGGAGGACAAAGCTCATGTACAAGTGTGCAGACTCAAGCATTACCACCATACACATCCTCCTGGTGTGTGAGAGGAAGGGTTCTTCCTGACAACTGCCACTGCTGGAGATCCCTCCTCCACAAAGCACATGGGGCACCAACACGTTCATGCAGCAGGTAAACATGGTCACCTTGTTGTTTGCATGGCTGGAGGGATGTCACCACAAAAAAATTGGACGGAGAAAATGGTGCTTTAGCCCATAGCCCAGGCAAGATGTGAATGTTTCTGCTGAGGGTGGGTTTAAGCAAGCTGGAGGGAGCACGGGGATGGAGGGGATGGCACAAAGCCTGTTCCAGAATATCCTTTGCAAAGATGGTGGGAGCAAGCAGAGCTTGGAAGGGATCTGCTGTGCATGACTGCTGAATTCCCTTCTGCTAAATTTGATGAAAGACATCTGAAGATGACCTAGGATTTAAATAAGTCTTTAAAGACCTTATACTCTCTGCAGTAAAAATTTTAAACTATAATTATTTGAGGCAGTGCCAGGGAAGATCAGCAAATCAATATTAACTGGAATGTTAACAATATCTCCAGTGCCAGGTAAGAAAAGTATTTACACATCTGAGTAGCTGCATCCCTAATCAGCAATACAGCTGAGCACATGCTTAAAATACTTAATCATACTGCAAGGTGCTTTGCTAGATACCAAAGAGAGTGCTCACATTCCCCCCTCTGGTTATTCAAGACCTTAATAGAGCCAGAAACAAATATATTTAGATCACACTCTGAGAACCAGCCTCTGGAATAACTTGCTTAACAACTAGGTTCTGAGCAAAGAAAGTATATTAATAGAGTGACTGAAGAAAGGTTTCATGCTTCCTGTTCTCTGCCTTTTCCTGTCATCTAATAAAAACATGAGAGTCTTTATGGAAGGAAAAGAATGTTACTTAACCATATCTGTTTTTCAGAGATTTATGTTAAAAATGCATTCTGATGGAACAAACTAAGCCATAGCTTTATATAATGCCTTAGTCAATGGAACTAGAAAGGAAATAGAGTTCATGAGAAATCTGGTGGAGTGTGAATCTGCACTGAACATGCTTTGTCTCTGCAAGGTTTCAGTGTGTCTGATGCTGTTCCCAAATCTGAGAGCAACTCTGGAACTTCAGCAAGGGCTGATCAAGAACCTCCCAATAAGAACTTCTGCAGAAGTGGAGCGGGGAAGCTGTTCCTTGCATGCTCCTGGGGCTGTCACTTCCAGACCCCTGGAGTATGTGGTCTCTCAGAGCTCATGAAAAGAAAAATGTAGTATTTCCAGGATAGGTAGAGCTACTGAGAGACTAGGACAGAAGACAGCTGGAAGATGAAAAATGGAGCAACGACAAAGGATAATGCAGATGGGTTTATCAAATAGTGAAGTACAATAACTTCCACAACTAGCAAATAACATTTAATTTAGCATCATTTGCTTGTTTGCACAGCAAATTTAATTCCAGGTATCAAGTTACTCCATGTGCTCAAGTGCCAGAACTATGTGAATATGCAGCAGGTAGATACAATCCTCCTCATGATTCACAGAGGTGCTGAAATGGTTTGGTGTAAGGGAACATGGAGCAGTTTTATGTTTCTTTAGGGTGACACAGGCAATGACACACAAAATACCTGCACGAATAGAGAGCTTCCAGATACTTATTGTCTTCTGAATAACCACATGCAGGTTTCATGCTCTCCAAGCACAATCCATGGAGGCATTCTCTGGATGAATGTGCCAGACTGCACAGACTATCCAGGAGCTCATTAGAAGAGAAGCAGTGCTGCCTGAACATCATCAAACCATTCCTAAATCTGGTTTGCATGTCTCGGCATCTGGTGTTTCCTGTTCCAGTCCTGGAGCATGGAGCAACTTGCATGGCTGAACAACAGCCTGATGAGACCTTGGATGGCTCCATGCTGAGAAATTTGGTCACCTCTGCTTAGTAACATTCTGAATTTCTATACTTACTTCTCATTAGCTCAGGCCTGTGTTTGTGAACACATTTGAGCACTACTGGCCCGTACTTGTCTGGTGTGTGTGGTCTCGGCCAGCAGCGGGTGTGGGAGCAGTGGGAGGACAGTTCACACATCCTCCAGCTGCATTTCTGGAAGACAGCACTAGTCTGAGCACCAAAGTCACCACAATGCTCCTCCTTCATTTGAATAGTCATTTCCCTTTGTTCTTACCACAGCATCCCTTTCCTCACCAAATATTTCTGATCACTTCCCTTTCCTTCATTAAATTCAATTGTTGAACATCGACTTCTAATATCAATCTCTTCCTCAGCTGTAGCCTCATCTACTGAGTGTCTGCACCCATCATCTCCTGAGGATTCGGGCCTTTTGCAGGATGGCAGCTCGGGTGCCAGCAAAACTAGCAGTGGAAGTAGCAACCAGGGTGGCAGTGAAGGTCGCAGCACGGGTGGCAGCGAGAGTGACAGTGAAGGTGGCAGCAAGGGTGTCAGTGAAGGTGACAGTGAAGGTGACAGTGAAGGCGGCAGTGAAGGTGGCAGTGAAGGTGGCAGCAAGGATGTCAGTGAAGGTGTCGGTGAAGGTGGTGGTGAAGGTGAAAGTGGCGGTGAAGGCGACATTGAAGGTGGCAGCGCGGGGCCCGCCGCCCTCTGCCGCGGGGCCCTCCCGCCTGGCAGAGGCCGAGGTGCATTTGGAAACAATCCTCGAGATCGCTTCCAACGGCGGGACAGGTTCATGCTCCGACACCCGACACTCTGTAAATTGCCTTGAGAATTTATACACTGCGTTACAGAGATTTTAGGAAAACCCCAGTGCCGAGTCAGTTTGAAGGGATTTTCACGCCGTTTCCGTCTGTGCTGCAGTGCCGGAGCCCTTCTCAGCCGGGGCTCCCCCGGCATGCGAGGCGCGCTGGGACAACACGGACGACTTCGGGGCCGTGGCAGCATGGCCGGGCCACTGCTCCTCGCTGCTCCCCGCTGCTCCCCACTGCTCCTCGCTGCTCCCCGCTGCTCCCCGCTGCTCCCCACTGTCCCTCACTGCTCCTCACTGCTCCTCACAGCCCCGGCCGGGGCCCCGCCCGCCGCCACGGGCCCGCAGCCCCGCTGGGGCGGGAAGGTGCAGCTGCCCCGCCCCGCCCGCCAGACGCCACATCCTGCAGGTGCCGCGGGGCGGCCATCGCGGAGGGGCCGCCACCGGTGAGTGCGGCGGGCAGCGGGTCAGGGCCCCGTCCCCTCTCGTCCCAGGGAGCAGCGACTCCACCTCGGAGCGTTGCCGCGGGGTGGCCGCCGGGGGCGGGTCCCGGTGAGGGGGCGGCGGGGGCGCGGCCCGGGCGTGGCGGGGATGCGGCGCCGGGGCCGCGCCCGGCGAGCCCCGGGTCCTGGGCCGACTGCCCTGCCGAGCCCGCGGGCGCCGTTTCCCAGGGCGGGGCTGGGAACGGGGCGTTGGGAGCGGCGGCGGCTCCGGGGCCCAGGCGGGAGCGGGGGACGAACGCGGCGAGCCGCGGCCCCGGCGCGGTGTGTGGGGTCGGGGAGGCGCCGCGGGGGCACCCGGCCCGGCCGGAGCCGCCCTCTCGCCTGCAGGCCGGCCGGGAGGCCGAGCTCGACCTTCGGACGGGTGGTCGCGGTCGGGTTGTTTCTGCTGTTCACTTCTCTGTCCCGTCTTTGCACGTACAGACTCGAAGAAGAAGGGATTGAGCAAAGTCGCGCTCAGCTAAAATGGGACAATAGCTAAAGCAGCTCTGAGGAGTCTGATTGTGTGCCTTGCTGCCCTGCGCCGGAGCTGGCAAAGGAAGATGCGTGTTTTTATCCTTGTGCAACGCCGGTCTGTGTAACTACTGAACAGAGCGATGTGCTGAAGTTGGAGATCCTGACAAAATGGGAGCACTTGTGTTCTCTGCGACCTGTAGCTTACTTCTAGCTGTGGTGCAAGGGCACAGCTTATTCACCTGTGAGCCAATTACTATTTCCAGATGTTCAGGAATGCCTTACAATATGACTTTTTTCCCAAACCTCATGGGACACTATGATCAGGACACGGCTGCTCGCAAAATGGACGTAAGTTTCTCACCCCCGTCTCCCCCCACCAAATTGTATGTAACAAATTTGTCATTAGGAAACCAATTGGGATACCTGTTGCACTGAATGACAAGACTGGTAATGTTTAGTAAGTAGATGTGTCTTCAAACAGAGTGTTCTAGAGCTCCTGGTAAAGTGCTATATAAGGGAGCTACCGACTTCCTCCCCCCACCCTGCCTTGGATCCTGTATTAGAGTGGAAGAGGAATGGGTGTAGCACAGCAATGTGGCTATTCAGAGCATTTTGGCAGAGCTGATCACATATAGCTCAGGCACTTTACTGTTAGACAGAACAATTGTTGAAATTCTCAGGAGAAATAGTTTATGATATCCTGGCCTGCCTGAACTCAGTGCAAAAATCATATTTAGAAGATGCTCTTTGCTCCTCTGTCACCTTACATCTACTAAGGAGGATCACCTGAAGTTATTCTTGGCCCTATTCTCCATTGTGGCTTTTGCATTCTGATGTCTTCTGACTGGATGCTGAAACTTCTGACTGAAAGAGCAACTTTACTCTTTTAAACTGAAAATAAACACTTTTCTTACCTGAACTGACTGTAAGTGTGGCTCCCCTGAGAATATGTCACGTTGTGGAAAGGCTTTGCCCATAGCAATACCTGTGAAGGGTGAGAGCCTCTCTGGGTGAGAGGCTTGTAAAACAAGTTTTAAACCTGTTTTAATAATGGCTTTTCAGTGGTAAGAGAGGGGGAAAATCTTAACACAGGTCTTGAAAAGCTCAATGTCTTGTGCTATGCAAAGGGTTGCAACAGAAATGAGGTGAATATTAAGTTTTTGTCTTTAAAAAAATTATATGTGGTGTTGAAGGTACTGCTACTAAAATCTTATTTGCATACTGTTTACTGAGCTTGGAGGAGGAGCTTGATTCAGTTGCTGAAACATGTTTTTAGTGTTGCTTGGGATGATCACAATTCCCTGCCAGCCTGGGATAGCACAGGCTTTGGTCTCACATTGGTTTTGTCAACCCAGTGTAGATGTGTGGGAAATTCTGGTATCAAATGTTAAGCCATTTGTATGCAGGCAACTGAATTTGCTGCAGATCTGTGAGAAATTGAGGGCTTTTTAGTTGGAAGGCAGGCTGTAGGCTTCAGCTGTGAGCTGTGCAGTGCTTCTCTAGCCATCACTTCTCAGGAATGCTTCCTGCAGTGTCTGCCACTTTTATCTCCTCAGGTACGCTGCTGCTTCTGACTCGGTGTGTGTTAACTGCAGCCATTGAGCCAGCACTTGGCTCAATGCATTTGTGCCTTCCAGTCATGCTGCTGCTGGGGCAGTGAGGCCACAGAGCCATTTTTATTAGGTTGCCATGGCTGACTTTTTAGGTTTATTAGGTTGCCATGGCTGACTTTTCTCTGCTATCAGTAACTTCTGCCTAGTGCATGTGTGGAGGGAGTTCCTCCTGGAAAGTATTCATGGCTTGCCTTGCATATAGCTACCAACTTCCTTCTTGTGTAGCTATTTCATTAAAAATTGTGTGCTAGTGAGAAGTTTTCTTGTTTTCTCTCTTTTTCCATCCTGTCACCCTTATAACCTGACTGCTAGTGTTGGATTACTACTCAGCCAACTGGCTGGGTGGCTGCAGGGAACAGCAGTGTCTGTTAGGGTTTAATTTGCCTACCCTCTTTGATTTGCTTCCTAGTCTCCTGTCATTCCCACTGCCTGGCCTCTAATTTGATATTTGTGACTACTGTGGTGCTGTGCAGACATTTCTGAGCTGCCTCTTGTGTGGTGGGCTGCCTGCCTTTGTTGTGGTCCAGCAGTGATGATGGATTACTTGGTCAAAGAGAATTTTTAAGGCAGCTGCTTTACAGGTGAAAGGGTCTTTGCTCCATTCTGTATGAAGGTCATGTTGAATCCACTGCTAGTGGTTAGATTTGGCATTAATATGGTAAAACTTACTGTGGTTCATTGCTGGGCCTTCTTTCTGAGAGGGACCAGTGTGTACCAGTGTCCCATATTTTGATGTCATTCTTCGTATCATTCAGTAGTGGTGCCAGTTTGTCCATAGTTGATTGCAACTGAGAACCTTCTCAGGATTGTGAAAGGATTCTACTTTTCAGGGGATTTTCAGTGTTGCAGCAGGGGAGGAGGAGTCACTCACTTCTGGAATAGTGTTTAATTTCAGTTCGCAGCCATAACAAGGCAGTGTGTTAGGAGGTGGAGACTTCTGTTGTTTTAAGAGCTTAATTTTTTTTCCAATTTTCAGTCCAAACTTCATTCATACCAAAGAAAGAATTTTAATGGCATGTTTTCACTCTATAGAAGTGCTTTCCTTTGATCCTCAGCAGGAATGCTTAAAGGCTTTCTTTTTTAATTCTGTCTTGCTCTTCCCCCTCCCTTCCTCCTGCCTGTTCTCAACATTGGGCATGAGATTTACATATTTGCATGTAAGGTCTCACAGGGTTTTGAGGTTGAGGCCTGCAGTATTTTGCTCCCTGTATCATAACTGACTTTTAGTAGGATCATGCAATCCTAAGGAATAATGTAGGGCCTTCTTCCAGAAATCAAAAATATTTTGTGCAGAGAGCCCTAGTGATAGTGCAGGTTTACGTTTCTACCCCCTCTAAGAATCTTTGGGGAGTGTTTGCTCCCCAAAAGGATGATGATTTGTCAAGGGGGCAAGTCTCACCACAAGGTGAAGTTCACTCTCCAGAACAGTGGTAACTCACTATGCCCTGCTCTGAAGGCTCTACAGGTGTGTTCTGCTGCATGGGAGTGTTGTATAACAAGAAGAGCTGTGCTGGGGATGTGTTAGATTGGTATTTCTGGATGGTGTCTTCACAGTACTCCTCCAGAAGAGGATGATGTGGAGCTACTGTCTCAGTAGTGGCTGTCTCCAAGGAAAGCAGCTGATAGATGGTTTTACAATTCTGCCTCGTGTATCAGCTGTTCATAATGATGTGCTATAAACCAGAACACTGCAACACTAGAGCAGGAAGATGACTAACTCAGTCCTAGGGCCTCTGGTGTGGATGTTCTGGCTAGTGAGGATAGTCCATCTGGGATCTTGTTTTCTGCAGTAAAAAATATGTAATTTCCAGTTGCTCCCTCCATTCACATGTTTATTTATTTAGTTTAATTTTGAGCTTTCAACTTGACAGACCGAGTTTTGGCTTCTTGAGTTTTACTTTATATTTGGATTCGTTTTGTGTACACAACAGATGGTGGCTTTAGGAAAGTAAAACCACATGGTTTGTGGTGTGAAGTTTTGTGTGTGTTTGCTAAACAGCTGCATGACTGTGGAATCTGATTATTTGCAGATGCCTACCATCTCTGTATCTCAAAGCAGTTTATCAGTAACTGTTCTTGTTACTACTGGTTCAGACTGGGAGATGGAAGATGTAGGGTTTGTCTGATGAGGAAAATAAGTGGACATAACAGAAGAACTGGTTCATCACAGCTGTACTTAAATAGGTGTAACTCCCCCTCGTGGTCGTCCACAAAAACAAGTCACTTCGAATTCCAAAGTAATTCCTACTTTAACTATCCTGGAATAGGTTGTCAACTGAAGGCATTATTCCATCAAGGCAGAGAGTTCCTGTGTTGTAACTTACATTCATATCTCTTAATCTGTTCTGCTGCAGTTCTGGAATGTGTCCACAGGAGACAAGCCCTTAAGACTTCCTGATGTGGGCAAGATCCAGGCCTGTAGAAGTACAAAGGGAAAAGGCTTGCCAGTGAGCTTTTAGAGCAGACTGTAAAAAACATTGGAAAATGTTGCACAGAGAACAATGAAGTACCTCAGAGAGACTGAAAAAATGATTCAGTAGTGAGTTTTCCATTCACTTCTGAGTTCATGGCCATGTGCCAGCATATGTGTGTGCATGTCTGTGGAGGGTTAAATGCAGCTGGCTGCAGCAGTGGCAGAAATTGTGTGAGGACTGGGGTCAGTTGAAACAAAGCCATTTAGAGGGGGTTAAAAAGTACCTTCCAAAGTTTAATACTGAAGTTGCATGAGTTAAAATTTGTAATGTAATGGCTTCATTTGCTTCCACTAAATCCAAATTTACAGTTAATTCAATATAACAATACTTATAAAAACCTGCAAACCTGGTGTCTGCAAGCTTAAATTGATACGTGTGTCTGTGTACTCACAGGAAGGAAAAAGCTGTCTACCACTGTAGGTTGGGAGTTTAGGGCAAATAAGTGGTGTTTTATGAAAAGGTTATTACTGGGATAGCCTGCAAAGTATCACAGGTGTGAATTTACTTAATCTCTAGAGACAGCCATCTTTGCTTCTCACTTGTACTCCACATGAGCAGTGCTTGGTGTAATACATGAAATACTAATACTTGAAACTTGAAGCTTAAATCTCAGCATCTTTTAGGAAAACAATAGTATTCTTGATCTGTTTGGAGTTATGTTTTGTCCCTGGTGTTGCCTCAGACCCTAAAGTGTGCAGAGGTGTGGACATTGACCCAATGGAACAAGCACAAAGGAGTCTTTAATTCATATTTTGGTTGTAACATTTTTGTTGTTCCTTTACCATGGTACTAAAGAGCAGGGGATGCCTTTGTAAAAAGTGGTAAATTTAGAACATCATGTGTTACTGTTTACAAACTTTTCTAGCTTCTCAGAGTGTAGTGCATGTCACAAAAGATTGTGGTGATGAAGCAGCTGAATTGATGCTTGTTAAATGGAAGTTGGCAGATGCCGAAGTATTTTTTATACATACTTCATATGGATCAAAGGAAATACAAGACAGTGCAACTGACTTCTCTGTTGGTTATGTCTCAAGAAATATGGAATAGTGGACATGAGCAATTCTTTTGAACATCATCTTGGAAGTTGCAGAAAAGCATTGACTGGGTTTGAAAACATGTGAATTATCTGTGTAATTTTGTAAAAGAACATAAAAATTGGGGATGTATGTTCATTTTTTGTACTCTCTTGCTCTCAGGTATTCCAAAGAAACATACATCATGTTTGGTTCTTAGAGTGGTGCTTATAGCAACATTCATAAACCATTTTTGCTGATTCCAATGGTACAGTAAATTACAGCCACTAAAAAAGTGTTTGTTACCTCAGTAGTGCTGAGGCCCTTCAAGTGTGATTGGCTTGTGCAGATTGACTGAAAGCAGGCAAATCTGTGTAATCCCATTATCCTGGCTCTGAGCATATCAGTCATCTGCAAAATCTGATGCTGCTTTCTCTGAGCAGCAGGACTTGCCCACTTGATAATGTGAATAGCACTGCCTTGCTCTTTGTTCTGCAAGGATGCTGTTTAGAATGCATGGGGGTCCAAATACTGCTTGCTTGGCAAAGAGATGGTGGCTGGGGTTCTTGGAGATGGTGTTGACAGTGTGATTCCAAGAGCCTCCTCTCTATCCATCTTCAGAGGTTGTGCCTCCTCTGGCAAGCAATTTGGTGTTACAGGAGTGGATCAGCAGGTGAAGTTGTCAGCACACTTCTTACCTGACTGCTGCCTGAGACAGAGGAGTTCTACTCTGGGTTAGATTTTGGCCAGTCTCGCTGTGCATGGGGTCTGAAGCTGGCCTTTGGAAGGCTGTCTTGCAGATTTTTGTCAGCTTCTGAGAAATACCATGGTATCTTGTTGTTTGTCTCCTGCAGATGTCTGTCCATTCTGCTGTGCCCTGGTTAATGTTCAAGTGCAGCTGCAAGCCGTAGGTGGTTTCTTAGTCCAGCCTTGTCTCCAATTCCCTCTTCTCCACGCTCAAATCTGCAATTACTGGGTAAATGAAGGCAGTGATGGACTTAGTCCTGTGGCTGTAGCCTACTCCTAGAGGACCTGTGCATGAACAGAACAGCTTCCCTGAAACTTTTTATATAGAGAATGAAAGCAGGAACAGAGCTATTGAGTTTGTAACTACTTTGCCTTCACTGATGGAAGGCAGTTGGGGCCTGGGAGCTGAGCTGTCTGCTGAGAACACATCATCCTTGGTTTTGGGGAGAGTCAGCAGTGGGTACAAAGCTGTGAGACACAGATGCAATTTCCAAATTGTCTTAGTGTTTTTGTGGAAGTGGCTGCTGCCCAGTGGAACCTTGTGAACTTCACCTGGTCATTAGTAAAACCTAGCATTAGATTAGGTAGGATAGGTGTGCTGAGGGTGATGTGGTGACCATGATTTTGAAGGTCATCTTCACATATCTTTCCTTAATAGTAGGCAAGTAGGACAAAATTGTATATTGTTGTGTGCTGGTGGTCCACACTGTCTGCCCTCTGCTGTCTGTGAGCTGTCAAACTGTGTGGGATCAACAACTGGGTCACAACTCACACCCAGTGCATTGGCCCACAGCAGCTCTGCAAACAGCAGCTGGGCAGTCTTGAAGGATTTGGTGAAGCAAGGTACATTGTGGGGCACCTTTGCAAGGCTCCTCATGTTTGTCATCTACAAATCTAGCCTCAGAATGGCAGAGGATCCTGATGTCTTTCTGAAGTGAGCTTTGTGGTGTTTGGGTGTGAGATGCTCTTTGCCCACAGTGCTGCATGGGTCAGGAGGCTGGATGGAGCTCAGGCCCTTGTTGTGTGCTGGTGGAGGTGGAATGCAGTCTTAGTTTTCCATTTGCAGGATGGATGTTCAGGGTGACAGCTTGGCTACAAAGTGTTACCTATGCCTTCACTTATAAAGACCATAAAAAGCAAATGGTCCAGAAAAAAACCACATTAGATGGGGAATGTGGTCACATGTCCATGGTTTCTTTTCTAGTTTGACAGTGCAGTGATTAAAGCAGACAATTTCTAAAACTACTGTTGTGTCATCTCTTTAGTTCTTTATGTATTCCACAGGGAGGGGGTGGGAGTAACTGCACCACAAAATTTGCTGCCTTTTTCTCTCTCTCAGTGCTGACTGTTTATTCACCAGCCCTTAGGGGCAAACATAGTTCCTTTGTCACAAGGTTGCCTTTTTGGGTCCTCTCTGTGTATTTGTGTGCATCTGTGATTGCTGTAGCACGTTGGTAATTTGCCTGCCAGAGTAAAAGATGCATATGTCTGCCCTCTTCTTCTGAGCTGTGTAGTGTAGTGTAGACTTGCTAGATTTCTGCATAGCTATTGGGAGAGGTGGGCAGGGGTGTGTAAGAGCTGTGTGAGTAGCTACAGTATATGGGGGGAGAGAGGCCTGGATGATCAGTCTTTGAAGGACATAAGGATGTCCTCTTACTGAAGATGCCTCTCCTCTAGACAAGAGCTTCCTGGGAAGAAAAATAAAATCCACCTTTCCTGTACTTAAACTTCTGGTAGATCAAGTTGTTTCAAAGAGTAACCACATCCTTCCAAGTTTGGCTCATGCTGTATTGCCCAGAGGGCCTGCATAACCAGATTTCTTTAGACTCAGTAGCTACTGCCACAAAGCACTTAGTGGCCAAACTCTCCACACAGTTTTCCTGCATACAAAATTAGAAGCATTACTTTTCTGGAGAGGGACTGTACCCATCCAGCCTAATGGTGACCTAGCAATACCTGTTTGCTAGTATGCCACGTCCCTGCTGCATACTGTTTCACCTGAGCTGATGCTCTTGCAAGGAAGGTACAAGGTGCACCATTCTAAGAATCCAGTTGGGTGGAGGATCTTGCTGGGGATTATACACAGAGCTGCAAACAGAACATTAAGTGTCGAACGTTAACGTGGCCCACAAATCATAACGTAACTAGGGAGAAAGAAAAGGTGGCCTTAAGCTTTTAGAACAGGAGAAATAAGGAGGATAATGAGGGAAATGTCACCAAGATGAGCACTGTGGGCTAACAATGAGGAAACTGTGTCTAATGAAGGCATTCAAAACTGGGAGTGTCTCAAAGTGTGACCAACTGGAAGCAGTGAAAGCAGCAGACAGAGGTAATGATTGCAGATGCTGAGGTAGGTGACTGCAGCTTCATGGGCTTCAGCTTGGTCAAATGACTTGTGCATGCCTGACTGATATCTCCTACATCATAACAAAGTTGTTTTTTTAAAGACTACTAAAGTTTTCATTTAAGACTTAAAAATGCAGTAGGCAAGAAAGAAATGGTGCAGGTTTACTACTCTGGTAACTTGGGTGGTGCTGTTGTGCTGAAGTGTGTCTCCACACTCACAGAGAGAAGGGGAAGCATAAATCTGGATGACTTTTGGAACCAGAGCAGTAATAACTTCTGCCAGAATTTCTTAGGAATGGGAGGCTTTTTTAATGTTGGGACTGTCTATCAACATTTTTACAGGCAATCCTTTACATTGAATGCTGCACAAAAGTTTAGCAATAAATCCACATACTCTTGTAACACATGGCAAATACAAGGAGAATTTAAGATTTGAGATTCTTATGCTACTGCAGTCCAGATGTAATGAAGCTTTGTCTAGACTTCATATGTCTGAGGGCCTGCAGTATACCTTCCTTCAGTTAACTTACAGTTTTCTGTCTTTTATGCTGTCCAGTTTACACAAAACCTAAATCAGATACAATGTATAACTGAAAAAATAGTTTGTAAAAATAGTTCAGTTCTGTAACACTTGGGAAAAAGCTCTCATGTTTGTTAAAGACTGTAAATTGCAGAGGCTGGAATATCTGTAATTTAGGTCAAGCTATAATTTAGGTTAGAACAAAAAATGCAGTGGATTTTGGTCATAAGCTATTTTGAAAAGTATTTGAAATGCTTGTACTTAAGTTTGTTTCAGATAGTGAGATGTAAAATTCCTGTCTATGTTGTTTATAACCTTTGCTATACTTAAAAAATATAGGTATATATGTATTTTTATTTTGCATGTGAAAATACTTAAAGAGAAAATATGGAATTAAGTTGTTTTACTGCAGAAAGAAAATCTGTTGCTAGATCCCTGTGTGGGCCATTCTCTTGAGTTGGACTTGGTCCTAGTGGGTCCCTTCCAACTCAGAATATCTTGCAGCTCTGTATACCTAGTACAAAACCATTCAGAGTGTATAAAAGTAAAAAAGCAGAATATCTTGCAGCTCTGTATGGTTAGTACAAAACCATTCAGAGTGTATAAAAGTAAAAAAGCAGAATAGCCTGCTTTAGCCTTCTGTGTCTGTGCCCATTATAGTGCCAATGGCAACCTTAGTACCAAGGTGTGGTATTGGAGTAGTTTTATGGAGTTTCTTACCTTTTTTTGAAAGTGCATGAGTGCCTTGCTGTCCTATCAACCTTTGAAAACATTCCCCCATGTGCTTTATCCTTGCCCTGGTAGGATTTTTGATTTCTATTCCCATAACCTTTCAATAGCTAATATGAAAGTTCAGACTAGAATGTATATGCAGACACATGTGTGTGTGTGTGTGTGTGTGTGTATATATATATATATAATTTGACAGTCTAAGTGCATGTCTTGCCTTTGCTGTTTGATTGAAGGACAAAAATAAGCTTATATCTTTGCAAACATCTTTCTCAGAATGGCATCATTTGTCCCACTGCTTGTTTGCCCGTTTCTTTCTCTGCACCACCTCTAGCCTCTACCAGCTCTTTGAACTTCAGATTTCCTGGAGAAGGAAACACAAACTATTGTCTTTTAAACTAACAGGGCAACTTACTTTGTACTCTGACAAAATACTTCATTCTTATCTATGTAAATGTTAAGTTGATTACATTTTAAAAATGTTTGAAAAGCTTTTAGATTAAACACAACTTTGTGTACTTTTAGTTTATTGTGGAAGCTGCAGAAGTAATGCTGCTTTTTTAAAGCAGCTTATTAAAGTAGAAGTCAAATTCATGTATGTTTGATGGTTTTCTCTTTACCTCTGTCAAATCAAGATGCACTTAATAATAATGCATATTAAACTTAAAAGTATTCAGATTTATAATATACATCTTATATGCATTTATAGCTAAAATATAAATGGTGAATGACTTTTAGTCCTGAAAATCTTTTGTTGATTTACCCATTTAATTTTAACTGAATTGAGAAAATAGAGATTACAGCTGATGCTTGCTGCTGGCAGCAGTAGTTGATTATTACTCAGAGCTCAGGTAGAGACATGGTGTATATGGGCTCTCAAATGAGCTCATACCATGTTCCTTGCTGGTTTAAAGGGTGGTTGACATTGCACTAATGTTTCTGTGCCTTCCCATGTTCCTGTTTTGCAGTTCTGTTAAGTAGCAGCTTTTAGCAGGCATGTAGCAACAAGGCACTGGCACTTAAACTGCCTCAGCTTCCTGCAAAATCCTTACATACCAACTTAAGTGTATTTAACTTGCCTTTGATCTAAATTCCTCAATGTAACTTCCAATGGCAAAAACTTAGTCTTTTCTCAACCTTGCTTTTAATCTATTGGACTTGTACATTTCATCCTTCATTTAGTTTCATGTGTTGGGACATTTATTTATCATGACTTAGTTAATTGTGCATGAACTAGAAGTCGGAGGTTCTTGGCAGCTGATTCACTATGGTCATCACAAATTGCCACCCTTGCCAGCCTGTCTAGGAATTGCATGAAGGCATTAATCCCTCTGGGTGTGATGCTAATCTTGTTTGCATCCAGTTGAGAATAACTCCATTGTAACAATAGTGTAGGATTAAATCAGCCGTGCCATATTTGCTCCACTGTTTTTAATGGAAACAGATTATCATTGTAAAAGTGGCTAAAGATACTGTGAAGATTGTTAGTGTAGCTCTGGGAGTAGAAAGAGTAATTACTGTCTCCTCTTCTGAGATAGTTTATATGCACTGTGATTGACAGTGGCTGTATTTCCCATCACATCTGAAAACTTACATGTTTATAAATATATTTGGTTTAGAGTTTGAGACTATACTTCAATTCTGTAGTGACTGAATTCTGTATGGTACTGTAAATTATTAACAATTAATTTTTAATTATTAATCATGAAAGTGCCCTGCAAGAAGCAAGGGAGTTGGTGATCCTTCTGGGCCCCTTCCAATCTGAGATGTTCTATGATTCTAATTATTCATTATTTAGGTGGGTAATTCCCTGTAAAGCAGATACATAGTTACATGAGTAGCAATGTGTATCTTTAGTATAGTTAGGAATCTGAGGTACACAGTGCAGTACAATTGTAGAAGTACAGATTTAAGCCTGCCTTTGCTTTGGTGACTGAAATACAGAGTTCTGTAAGCAACAAGGTTGTGGTGTTGTTCCTTTAATCAAAACATACGTATCAAAGAGGTGACATGGCTTAACACCACAGTTAGTGTCTGTCATTGTTTAATTCAGTGAACCTCAATGTTAACTAGATTAAAGAAGTTAAATGCTTTCACATGGTGGGTAGAGCCCAGTGGTTGGGAGAGCAGGTTCTTACTGTCTTAGGTATCTGACTCCAGTGGCTGAACAAAGGCTCAAGTCCTCTGTGTGTCTCAGCAATTCAAGGTATTTCCTGTCTTTTACATTGAAGGTTTGCCATGGATGATTGTAACAAAGACCTTGATATTTCAGTCCACAGTTTTCTATATTATGAAAGTGTCTTTGTGACACTAATCAGCAGAGTACAGGAGAGTATTTTCACTTACTTGTTTTGGTATATGCTGGTAGTTATCATGCATCAGAACCCCAGAGACTGATCATCTCTGGTAATGCTTCTCTTTAGGACCAGACTGAGGTGAGGTACAACAGAGCCTTTGAAATGTTTGCATGGAATAATGAACTTGTTTCTCCTGTGTCTTGCATTTGTAAGCCTGCTAAGCACAAAACAGAGAAGCATGGTGAGCACAGGATCCATATATAGTTCTAGGTTGCAATTTACTTGTTGGCAAAGCTCATTTAAGGACATGTTTGCACTTAGACATTTTTTCTGTGCTTTGAACCATTTGTCTTCACTTGTCTCTGTGGTGTTACTGTTTGCAGAACCACACCATAACTGGATTTCTGAGGTAGCTTGTCTTTGCTGCTGGAGATAATATAACATAGACACACCTTGTAAGGACCCTAGGACTTCATAAGATGTTCATGTTTGTTAGTGGAAAGTTTGCATCCCACAGTCCTTGGTTCTTCACTGATAGTGCTTGAGGCATGCCCCTCTTGCTGTTACAGGCTACATCATCTTTGACTTTACAGCTGCTATTAGATTGTTGGTTTGGGTTTTGTTGTTGTTGTTTTTTTAAAAGATTGTTACTGTATTCTAGTTTGTCTTACATTTACTGAGTTTTTTCCCATTGTCAAGAAGATGGGAATTTATATTTTAGAACATACACTGACTGTGTGAGGCTCCCTTTCTGTTTTTTCAAGAGTGTAGTTTCACTCTATTTTTAGCATTCTCATCACCCAGTGTGCAGATTTTCATCTCTTCTTCATATGACAGGGCAGTGGTTGCTAATGCTTAAAATGCCAAGTGCCTTGGTTTCCTGGAAGAGCGAATTTTGTTTGTTTGTGCCACATGCAGACCTTGAACTTCCTGAAGAGGGGAGGATTATGGTATAAGATTGTGAGTTTAATCCCAGACTTTCATGTTTAGGACGCCAGCATGTGCATGCATGCAATTTACCCAGCTGACCACGTGGGTAAAATGTGGTTTGTGGTTGGGACATCCACAGTTCAGATAAAGTGTCCTTGAAGGAGCTGAATTTTACTGTCAGTGAGCTTGTGATCTTGGCTTTACTTTGTGCTTCCAGACTGTGAAGCTGGAGGAGCAAATACTTTGGTTTTGGTAAGATTTGCTTTTATGGTCCATCAGGAAACGCAGACATACTATTTTCTATGAGCAGACTTTTCCATTTTGGCTAGCTGGAAGTGAAGCCCACACTTAAAGATACTTCATTTTAGCAGAGTTCCAGGCACAATTCACTAACACTTCTGATGTTCTTAAATGGTAAAAGTAGGCAGTTGTTGAAAATATATCTGTATTTTTCAAATCCCATTTGTGTGTGCTTAAGGCAAAGTTTTACGTTTTATAGAGGGTTTTTTTTTAGTTGAGAAAACTCATTGACTGTAAAATCTATTAGTTTTTTGAGGGACTCCATGATTCTGTTGAAAGGGATAATTAGATTATATATACTTCAGTTTCCAAAAACATGGTCACAGCCTATATTATTTTAAGAAACTGTGCTGGTAACCCATTGTAGACTTTTTTTTCTAATGCCTGCCTAAAGAACAAGAAGAAAAGTAGGTATAAATAAATAGATAAATGGTTTTTTCCCAATAAGAGGTATTAAATTCTGAGCTGATACTTTCATGCTATACCAAATAAATCACTGGAGTGGTTCTCCTTAGTTGCTTGCACTGAAACCTCTGATAAGAAACTAATTCATAAATGGATCTAGAAGAGGGATAGGTACTGAATTTGCTGAGAAAACAAAATGGGATGAAAGAATTGCAGAGAGATCATGTTCTAGAAGCAACTGGACAATAAAATGACAGGTGTGATTTAGGGTAGGGAAATGCAGAATAAGTTTGGGGGAAAATAACCCCCAGAGTAATAAATATGGGGGAAGAGTAACAGCCACTGTCTGTACTAGTGGGTGGGCACAGTATTTTACCAGTTACTGTCGCTCAGAAAGTCTTTGTTGTCACTGGACATGTGATGTCAGTCTTCAAATTTAGTCAAGGCAAATAGAAGACAAATTATACTATGAAAAGGAGCAGAAATCAAAATTTAAAGCTTTACTATACTAATATACAAATATATTATAAAAATTATAGCAGGAAGACAAAATGGAAAGGAAAAAGTATAGTGCAATCTGTTACCTGTTTGTCAAAACACACATTAGGCTGCAAAACCAGGAGTTGCAATAAACGGATAAAATGCAGTATTTTCTTACCAATGTCTGTTTAAATTATGCAGGACAACTTATTGCTGTAGTATTTTACAAAGGGTTCAAACATAAATGATTGAAAAAGGGAGAAGATGCATTTTAGGAAGAAAGGTTTGTCACTCTTCTCAACACAGTGGCTGTGTTGCAATGTGCAGCATATTTCCTAAACCCTTGCTAGTAGGAAACTGGAAGAGATGTCAGCTTGTCTTATTACAGCCCCCTTGCTACCAGCCAGGGGAAAATGAGGTGTCCAGGAGGTCAGCTTGTGTTTTCAGAACATCAAACTTCTCGCTCTTGTGCTCATGTTTTCAAGTTCAGAAGGTAAATGCTTTTAGCAAGCTGAAAGAAATAAAAGAAATATTGTAAGGACAGTTACTCTTGGCAGCCAAGTCCTTGGAATACTGCTCTGATTACATTATAGGCTAAACATGGCATTCTTCCTAAAAATTTTTAAATTTATCTGTTAGGGTGGTTTTTGATTTAAATAAAATATACTCTTTAAATGAGTGTTTAGACAATGACAACATGCTTTAGTAAAACTCTTTATGCAAATGCAAACATTTTATTCTTGCTTGTCTTGTCATTCATTATCTGCCTCTAATATACAATATCATTATACATGTTGTGATTTTTAGCTTTTAGGTAGCTTCATATGACAGAAACTCTGTTAGAGTGGTAGAGGTTGGTTTTATGTCCTGACTTTCTTCTCTGGATGTTTTCTTCATGCTCATTTTCTGTATCAAAGGAGCAGGCTTGAAATATGTTAGCCTATTATCTGTATTGGAAAATGCCATTTAGAAACTGTCAAGTTGCTTATAAAAATAGTTGGTGAAATATCACTGTAGGTAAACTCAGTTTCATTGATATAAATACTGATATTTTAAAAAATCTTTACTTTTCTAGATAAGATTGATGAAAAAGTTTTTGGCTGGTAGTCCAAAATTTAGAAATCTAGAAAATGAATTTTACTTCTTATTGAATGAGATGAAGTGTGAGTGACAAAAAGGAAGAATTCAGAACAATCAAGACAAATTCTGCAAGACAATGTCAAAAATAAACTCAATTTCTGTAACAATTGAATATGACTACCCAGGCTATGTTGTTTATCCTAAGTTCCGGGAAGAACAGAGCAAATACAAATTAAGAATTGAGAAGAAAAGAAGCATCATAATTATGCAAAGGGAATTTAATTCATTTAAGGTAAACTCCTGAGTACTTTTTTCATCTGAAGCGATGCAGACTTTAGGAAATAATCCAATTTATGGAACTGGAGCACAATATACCAGAACTGCACTTCTGTCCTTGTCATGAAATACTCAAATCTTGGGTTCCAGCAAAGGCAGCTCAAGAGGAGATATTCAGAGAGGGGGTCAAACTAATGTGTGCCTGTTGTAATGGCTTGTGCAGATGCAGCACACAGCTGGAGTGCTCTGAAGGGTACTGCCAGCATTTTTTGGTTTGTCATGAAGCACTTGTGTGTTATTCTTGCTCTGCCTTATCTTCTTCCTTCCTCCCCATACATTCCTGTATTTATTACCAAGGCCCTTTAAGGACTTGTAGGTGTTCCATTTTGTAAGGGAATTTTATTTAGCAATGTCTTTTCTTTTAAACTGCATGCTCAGTAGCAAGACTTGCTTCTTGAGTAAGGAGAGATAGATAGATAGATAGATAGATAGATAGATAGATAGATAGATAGATAGATATGTGATGCTTAAAAGCTAGAAAAAATAAGGATACTGTTCTGGAATCAATCTAATCTTTCCTTTTATAGCCATTGGTTGAATATTTGAAAGACATAAATATTGATGGCAAATAATTAAGTAAAATTCTTACTAAACAAAAATCTTACTAAAAGCTTGGCCTACTTTGAAAATTGCATGCACTGTCCCTGTTTAACATCAGACATAACATTTGCACATACAGTAGTATTTTGGGCAAAATAATTTGCCCTAACAATAAAGCTGAGAAACTGTAGAACAGAAGGCTGGGGTTTTTTTACTTGAAAGCCTGTCTGACTGTGAATAAGCAATTGAATGCATTGAGCAGAAAAAGTTAAACTTGATTCTATGAATTCTTTAGTAAGAACAGTCATCAGTTACTCACTGCCTGGTACTTGGTAATCCAGGCAAAGAAATTCTCAGTCATGTTGAGAGAGATTTTAAATGAGACATTTAAAAATGAGAAATAATGTTTAGACCTCATTAACAAAAAAAAAAAAAGCCCTAAATTTAATTAGCCTGAGAGATGAGTATATCACACCACTTAGGACTGAAAATGTAATCTAACAGGAACTACAGGAACAGACACACCTTGGAAAGCCTCAGGGCATTTGTTTAGAAGCTGACTGGTGTACAAAGAAACTCAATATTTTACTTTATTTATAAGTATCTTGGGCATTCATAATACCTTTCAGATTTCTAAAGTTGTCACATAGGAAAAATGAAGTTTGGATAGCCAAATCCAAAGATTCTTGTGCAAGATCCTGGGACAAGGGCTGGGCTGGAAGTGCCAACAGAGCCTCTTGCCACTCAAGGCAGTGGGTTTTGCTTTTTCAGAACTGCTGAACAAACACTATTTTCTAGTAATTTTTCAAAACCTACATAGGATTAAATGTAAGCCCTAGTGATGAAAGTTAGTTTTGATGCTTTGAATTATCTTTTTAAAATTGCTAACCAAAGCCTTTTTCTTCCCTGTAGCCTTTCCTTATTCTTATGAATCTTCACTGTTCACCAGACGTCCACACATTTCTGTGCAGAGCCTTTGTCCCAGCCTGCCTAGATCAGATTCACGTGATTCACCCCTGCCGAAGCCTCTGTGAGAAAGTGTATTCTGACTGTAAGCAGTTGATGGACACTTTTGGAATTGCATGGCCTGAAGAGCTGGAATGTAGCAGGTATTTTTCATATTGACAGGTGGTGGGAGTGGTATTTTCATGTTTCACACAGACTGAGTTGAAAATCTGAGGCAGACTGTTAAATATCACCTCGCAGTAATTTCCTTAGTATGCTGACCCTGCAGTGCTTGTGCACGGGTCCATTTCTTTATTAAAACTTTTTTGTTATTCAGATTATCACCTGCATTTTCTGCCTGTGACAGTTTTTGCAACAAAGCTCTGTGGCAGTTCTTTTCAATAATCACATCCTGGCAAGAGGTAGCTTTTTCACTGTATATTTCTGAAAGTTTAAAATATTAAATGTTACAGCAGAGATTTTGCTTTGGTTGATCATGCTTACTTTATTAGGGGTTTTAGAAGTAACTGCTCATAAGATAATGGAATGTAGAATATTCTGTATTTCAACAGACCCAGAACACTGCATGGTAGGAACCTTCCGTTGCTCCCAACTGTTTAAATATGCCAGCCTAGTCTTGTGTTGCTTTACCTGTACTGCCTGCCAAAACTCCCTTTTTTGAAGTGTCACCTTTTCCTCAAAGGTGTTCACATGATAGAGGACAATTAATACTTCATTTGGGGAAAAGGTGTCTATATATTTTAAATGGCAACCACTGGAAACACTCCAATGCAGTCTTTTTGAGATTATGACCTCCAACTGTGGATATTTATAAATTATTAAGGCCAGATTTTTTTGTTTGTTAGCACACATCCAGTCAAGAGGTGCAGGAAAGGAGCAGGGACTGGAAACTCAATTTTTAGCAGTTGCTAATCTGTGGTGGGGCTGAGGGAGAGCTGGGACAGTTGTCCTGTGGATGACTTCTGGTAGAAATCAGTACTGGAGTCAATATGACAAGTAACATTAATGCCATTTCCCATAGTTCTGCAGAAAAATAGAAGTTGTGGAGTTTCAAGACAAGAAGGCATTAACTTCTCCCATATTTGTGGGGTTCTATGTGACAATAGTGCCCCTCAGCCAGCAGATATCTTCAAGGATTGTTTTCAAAAAGTATGACAATTACAAGTGAATCCAATTATTCAATGTATCTTTAAAATGACATTTTAAATAAAATTATGTTTTTTGCAGGATTCAATGCAACTTCAAATTATTTTAATACTGTTATCATTTACTGAAAATGAACCTTTCCTGTTCATATGTGAAGTGATACCTCCCTGGTAGCCAATACTGAAAAGTCCATGTTCTGAGAAGTCCAGGATGTTGTTAGAGCAGCAGAGATCCTGCTTCTGCAGCCCATGGAAGAGGAGCTGGTGTGAACATGTAACTGGAATACTGGAGTCCACACTTCTGTATTCTTACAGATGAACATGGAGCTGATTAGGACAATGAGTGAATCAAGTTCACTCTTTTTCCACATGCACTGCTCCAGCCTGTGGTTAATGAGAGAATCTGCCATAGAATCAATTTTCTTAACAATGAGTCTGGATTTAGTTGGACAGCATGATAGGCAGTAAAACACAGAACTTGAAGGAGTTTTTAGCTGGAGCTGAGCTTGGATACTGAATTGAGAGGCCCTTGTAATAGTGTTTGACAAAGAATGTCAATGTAACAGAATTTCAATTTAAAAGCTAGAATGCAAAACTTGTTCCTTTGAACGTACACTTAAACTTGGAATGCATGTGACCATCAGTCCCATTTTGAGTAAATGCTTACCTGCTTGAGCTATATAATCTTATTTGAAGATACATCCAGCACTACTAATATGGTGGTATTATAAAAAGATCACATCCTGTGTCCAGTTAAACCCTGGAGCAGTTTTTAAATTAACAGCACAGTGCTAGAAAATTGTGACAATACTAATAATTTTGTCAGTGCTTGCATTTTCTACTCAGGTTTTTTTTTTCAGTTAGGTTGTTTGTTGTTGGTAATGAAATAGCAGTACAACACAAAAAATTCTAATAATCATGTACTAGTCATCAAATATGATGTCTGTCTTCTTCCTTAATTGAAAGCTTGAATTTTCACAAGACTTTTTGCTGTCACAAAGTTATCAAAATTTTTTTTAAAATATATACTGTAAATATTTTATGTACATATGTAAAATTTTACATAATAATAATTTTAAAGTGTAGAATGATTGCAATTTGAATAGTGTTTAATAAATTATAAAGCAACAGCTAGAGAGCAACAGTTAAATGCAATTGAAATCTTCTGAAATTAAGATAGTTGAAGTTTGGATTTTATAATGTCATCTGATTTTTTTTCACATCATTTCACATTTGCATCATCTATAAAATTTAATAGTGCTTAGGATCAGATTTTTCTCATATTTATAAGAAGTGATTCTGATGCCTTATCAAGGCTGACCTAGAACAGAGGCTAGACAGAGTTAAAGAATAAAGCAGGTATTTATTAGAAGGCCTCAAGATCCACCTTGGGCAGCACAAGAGCCCAGCCAGGGCTACACCCAAGATGAACCCAAAATGGTCACAAAATGCACAACTGTTCACGAGGTTTCTCACTTTTATAAGTTCTGGTCCATTAGTATATTGGAGTTAACTGTCCGATTTTAGATTTAGGTCATGAAGTCTCATCCTTCTTGTTTTTCTCTCTTCAGTCCACGTTGTTTATGCTCTTGGGCCTGAAATTTGGGTAGTTGTCTTTGGTTCCAAGCTAGGAAGGGAATTGTTTTTGTTTAGCTGCTCTGTGAAGAGAGCTTACCATCTCATAATATGAAGCTCAGAACTACACACTAAAGCAGTACAGAGTCTGAAAAATATAAAAGCTAAAACCTAAGGCATCAATTCTAGTTGAGAATGAGGGCTATTGAGATATTTCCTCTTCTGTTTACTTATTCAGGTTAATCAATTGTGATGAGGCTGCTCCTGCCACTGCTGCTGTAACCACAAATGTACATGGAACTCAGAAGACCCCAAGCCAGATCCGAAGGGATTATGGATTCTGGTGTCCCCGACACCTACACACTACCAATGGACAAGGCTACAAGTTTCTAGGAATTGATCAGTGTGCACCCCCATGTCCCAATATGTACTTCAAGAATTATGAATTGGATGTGGCAAAAAGTTTTATTGGAATAGTTTCAATCTTTTGTCTTTGTGCTACACTGTTCACGTTCCTAACTTTTCTGATTGATGTTAAACGGTTTAGATACCCAGAGAGACCAATCATCTATTATTCTGTCTGTTACAGCATAGTCTCTCTAATGTACTTTATTGGATTTTTACTTGGGAACAGAACTGCCTGTAATGAGGCAGATGAGAAGTTAGAAATTGGTGAAACGGTTGTTCTTGGCTCCCAAAACAAAGCCTGTACCGTCCTTTTCATGGTTCTGTACTTTTTCACCATGGCAGGAACTATATGGTGGGTGATTCTGACCATCACTTGGTTCCTTGCGGCGGGAAGAAAATGGAGCTGTGAAGCTATTGCACAGAAGGCCATGTGGTTCCATGCAGTTGCCTGGGGAATACCTGGTTTTCTAACCATTATGCTCCTTGCAATGAACAAAGTGGAAGGGGACAATATCAGTGGAGTTTGTTTTGTGGGTCTCTACGACCTGGACGCCTCGCTGTACTTCGTGCTTTTGCCGCTGTGCCTCTGTGTGTTTTTCGGTCTCTCTCTCCTTCTAGCCGGCATCATCTCTCTGAACCACGTGCGGCAGGTCATTCAGCACGACGGCAGGAACCAGGAGAAGCTCAAGAAGTTCATGATCCGCATTGGGGTTTTCAGCGGGCTGTACTTGGTGCCTCTTGTAGCCCTTCTTGGATGTTACGTTTATGAGCTGGTGAATCGGAAAATCTGGGAAACCACTTGGGTGTTTGACCACTGTGACCAGTACCATATTCCTTGTCCTTATCAGGCAAGTACCATTTTCCTCATCACTCTCTACAACTCCCTGAAGGGTGGCTGTGGTGAGTTGGGGGTCGGTCTCTTTCTCCGGGCAACAACAGACAGAACAAGAGGACACAGTCTCAAGCTGCGTCAAGGGAGATGCAAGTTAGAATTAAAAAGGAAGTTTTTTACAGAAAGAGTGGTCAGATACTGGAGTCATCTACCCAGTGAGGTGGTGGAGTCATCATCCCTCGAGGAGTTCAAAAAAAGACTGGATGTGGCACTTGCTGCCATGATCTAGTTGAATAGGTAGAATATGGGTTGGACTTGATGATCTTATAGGTCTCTTCCAGCCTTGAATTTCTGTGATTCTGTGATTCCTTTATAAAGGAATTAGCAAAAACCCTTATGCATATCTGCCATGCAGTGAGTAATCAGTTCAAAAACATGGAGTGATTAGTTCCTCTTTAAGTCAAAAAAACAATGAAATATTATTTTTGCTTTGAAAATTTTAATCTAATTGGTAGCATTCAGCAATTAAATTCAACTTGCAGCTCTAACGGAATATATAGCTTTTTATGTTCTTTGAACTTCGTGTTAGAAATTGTGATGGAGGAGGGTTGTTCTTCACAATATTTGTTTCTGAAAGCATTTGCTTAGTACTTCATTGCCAAGCTCAGTATCAAAGTACATAAGTTGAATTTTCATCAATTTTAGTTGAAGCTGAAATAAGGATTCTTAAAAATTTAGACTAAATTGGATTTTAAATGCTGCTTATAACCACAGATTTAGAATCACTTTTTTTTTCTTTAAAGTATAGAAGTGTAAACCATGTGGAATTGTAGAACAAATTTCCCATATGTTTTTTCCGCAATAGCTGTAGTTTGCAGGCTGATTTTCAGAAATGCAAAGAATTCTTTATTAAAAAAAAAAAAAAAAAGGCAAATAAAGAAAAAAGCTTCAACTAAAATTGTGGAGGTGGTTGTGTTTAATATTTGCCTCTTAAAATCCAACTTCTTTGGAAAGACTTTTAAATTAAATCTGCCCATGTTCAGTAGATTAAATCTGCTGAAGTTGCAGGGAGTTTTGTATACTGACAAGTATTATTTCTTTCCATTTAAGAACAAATACATAAGAAGACAGCATCACTAAAAATGCAAGTGTCTTGTGTCATCTTTCATTGCATTACACTTCCTATCTGTTTTTTTTGCTGGAATAAACTATCATTAAAAACGAGGAATAGAAATAGAGGCATTATGGAATGATCAGGATTGACCTTTTTCATTCTTAAACACCATTTAGTATCCTCTGGATTGAAGTCAGTGTAGGCTGAGAGTAGCACAGCTCACAGACTACTTGGTTATTTTGGCTTCCAATGCTGTTTCTTAACAAGTGTATTTTGACTTCAGTGGGTTTTATTCTGAGCTCTGTATAAACCTAAATGCTCCAGAATATACAAGTTTGAAAACAAGACTTTTATGCTTTAAAAATAATCAATAAATTTGTTTTGTGGTGCTTAAATAGGACAGCTTGGCATAATAACACAGAGCATGTATTTTTAGCCTTTAATTAACCCATTGGAAGGAAGAAATATAAACATTAAATATTGCAAAAAGATCTACTTTGTGGGATCTGTCCCTATGATAGACAGTGTGTGCTAATTGTGGAATAGCTCAAAGTGGTGTGCTTGGCCTTGGCTTATCTGAGCTGGCTTGTAGACTTTTGTTACATTTGCCAGATGAAAACCAAATAAAAACTGAAGTAGCTTATGTTACCTGGCTAACAAACATAGTGGCTTTCATAGATGGGTCTAGCAGATAAGACAAGTGGCATAAATTAAACTTGCAGCATGACAGCTGAAGATAATGATCTCTCACTGGCTTAAATGTCTCAGCTCCTATGATACAGCTCTGCAAATAGGTGGATTAATTTTGCAATAAACAACTACTGTGTAGTTCCCTGCAGCTCCTTGAAGATGCTGTCTAATCAGATTAACTCCCAACTAATCCTTCCAGTACCTGAAGGGAGCCTACAAGAAAGAGGAAGAGAGACTTTTTGCAAGGGCATGTAGTGACAGGACACGGGGGAACAGCTTTGAACTGAAAAGAGAGTAAGTTTAGATTAGGAAGATATTAGGAAGAAATCCTTTACTTTGAAGGTGGAGAGGCACTGAAACAGGTTTGCCAGAGAAGTTATGGATGCCTCATCCCTGAAGCGTTCAAGGCCAGGCTGGAATGGGGCTTTGATCAGCCTGGTCCAGTGGGAGTGTTCCTGCCTGTGGCAGCTGGGGTGGAAGTTGATGATCTTTGAGGTCCCTTCCAACCCAAACCATTCTGTGATCCACTTATTGTTTCTTTTAAGTTGAAGGGATAAATCTTTCACGCTTGCCTCTGGAGAATATTTTTACTAATACTATTACTCCCCAAATTACCTTTCCTTTCAATTTAAAAGAAAAACAATTCCTTCTGGCAGATCTCTTCTGTGTGTATATTCAGCTGAACACATCTGACTTGTCTGTACATGTCTGATGTTTGTCCACAGTACAAGCCTCAACAAAGAGCAACAGTCATAAGGAGAAAGTCTCTCGTTTAAGAAATGTATTTGTTTTCTTCATTTAAAAAAATAAATCAATGAGTATATTTTCTTCTTTGCATTTATTAAATTTTTTTATCTTCTAGGCAAAGGCACTAGCAAGACCAGAAATATTTTTGTTTCTGATGAAATATTTGCTGACATTAATTGTTGGCATATCTCCAGTGTTCTGGGTGGGAAGTAAAAAGACCTGCTCCGAATGGGCCAATTTCTTCAACAGAAACCGCAAAAGAGAGTAAGATTTTTTTTTTCTCTGTTTTTTAAAGCGTATACTTAAATTTGCCTTTCAGACATGTATTTTTATATATAGCTCAGATAATCAAAATGTTGTCCTCAGACTATAAATGCTGCTTTGGGCATCAGCAGAATTCCACTGGAATCTGGGGAAGTTTTAAATACCCAGTGACCCTTTAACAACAGTCTCAAGAAGACAGAAAATATTTTCCTCTGCTGATTTCTCTTTTGTAGAGCAGAAGGTGTGTTGGCTAATACAGATCTGGTTCACAGTCAAGGGAGGAAAGATAATTTCAGCCATCAGTTTAGTTCTTTTCATGTGTTGTGACCACTTCATTTGACACAGTACTTAGTACTACGTTTACTGTCATGCAGTAATAATATTCTCTGTTCTCCTCTGCCAGGCTTGTCTTCTTTTGAAATTAATATTCATTGAACCCTCCTTACTACCACTTTTATTGCATTAATCTAGTGTTCCTTTTTTTTTTTTTAATTAAACAGAAGAATTCCGTTTCATTACCTAATTTAACCAAATTTATATCTGTGGATTTAAATAGCTTATAAATTTTGTCTCCATTTCTTATAGTTGTTGCTTTTTTCAATTCTTTTTTATGTCTTAATTATTTCTTTTCAGATTATCTGTTACTTTTAAATGATAGTGTGGCTTTAGATAATTTTGTTTATTTGGTTTTCCCAAGGCAGTAGTCTCTAAGCTCTTTTTATTTTACATCTCCATTGCTCAATGGTGAATCTATAGCTTCCTTTCCCTCTCCCCTCTTTTTCCATTTCCTGTATAATTTTTGCTTGTGTTTCAGATGTTAATTGCTTTTAGCTACAAGAATTTAAAAATAATGAAGTTATTTTTACAATGCTAATATTTTTTCATTTGGAGGAGGTTGACTCTATACAAAGTTGGTAATGCAACTGCTTATGAGCTAATTCTTCTTTTCTCTCTAGTAGATCATTAATTCACTGTAGACATTGGACCTATTTGCAGAAGTAAGAAATATAGAAATGTGCTTTATTTATTTGTTCCACAGACAGTTACTTTGGAGCCATTATGATTTTTCCTCCTCTTTTCACATACAATTTGTTTCCCTTTGTTCATTAACACCCAGCTCAGATTGCATCACTGGTTTCTATTCTTTCAAGGTTTTGTGTGCTACTCTTTATTATATTATAGCTAACATTATCCTCTTTGTTCAGTGATGTGTTTGTACTCTCTTCCAGTCCAATCAGCGAGAGTCGAAGGGTGCTGCAAGAATCATGTGAATTTTTCTTGCGGCACAATTCCAAAGTTAAACATAAAAAGAAGCACTACAAGTCAACTTCACACAGACTGAAAGTCATTTCAAAGTCAATGGGGACCAGTACAGGTGGCACAACAAATCATGGAACTTCTGCAGTAGCAATCACTAATCATGATTACTTGAGCCAAGAAACTGTGGCAGAAATTAAAAGCTCTCCAGAGACATCTGAGAAGGAGATGGAGGCAGATGGAGCATCTGCCAGAAGAGTGGAGGAAGGTGAAACCAGCGGAGATCAGATGTTCCCCAGCGCTAAACTGACCGTGGATCAGCTGGAAAGGAGGAACAAAGCAGACAGTACCTGCCACATGGGCACTTTGGCTGAGAGTGTTAAGAGAGTAGGTGAAGGAAGGTAAGGCTCCTGAACTCAGTATTGTCTTTGTTTCTACATATTACCACTGTTTCTGTAAGTGTTCTGTTTCTTCTCTCTGAAGAATCAGGGGACTCTCAGGATGCACCTGACCTTCAGTAGCTGTCAAGAGAACTTGCAGACTGTGGCCATGTGTGTTTAGCCTCTGGGCTGTTTTGTATTTTTGTAGGGTTCTTCTTTTTCTTTTAAGCATTGTGTGCTGGAGCTTCAGCTTGTAGGATATTCTTGCCTTGCTGAACAGTGACCCTCAAGAAACCTGTGTCTGCACTGCAATCACTTTGAGAGGTGATGAGTCTGAAAAAGAACAGTGATGACTGTAGGCTTGGAAAAGTGTACAGAACTGTACTGCATTCTTACAGCTGAATATATATTATGATTTCACTACTCAATTTTTTTTCTAGTGTAATGGAAATTAAACTGTGCTTAAAATTTACTGTCTCTTATTTTTCTTTACTTACAGAATAACTCCTAAAAATGATTTTAGTGAATCTCCTTCACTGCAAAGGAGCTGTTCCCAAATACCTGATGTCCCACAGTCACCTTCCATATCACTACTCGTCTACTCAGCTTCAGACACCAGAAGAGAGTTGGATTCAGGAAACAGTTCCAATCCTTGAAAGATTGAAAATATGTATCAACATTTTTATTGCATAAGACTGAAAATTTATATGAACATTTGCATTGTATAAAACTGACATGAGTTCTTTGTTACACTGGAAATAATGGATATTCTGTGCCTTATTAAAAAACACATATATCCTGCTTTGCACTTAAAAATCTATGTTTTGTTGTGGGGACAGCTAGCAATAATGTACTGTATTTAATCCTGTCCAGGACTAATGGAAATTGAAGTTCTGTAGGACATGGCAATAATGTAAGAAAAAGATGAGAGACAAATATTATTCCCTATATAAAGAACACTTCGTAATGAATTGCATTAAAATAATGCTTCAAAAGCACTGTTACTTCTCAAGGTATAAAATTCCATCAGCCTCTTCAATATTTTTCAAAGCTTGTTAATTTTTTCTTTTTTTTACTGTTCTTAAACAACAGTATCACTTAAGTAAGTGATGCACAAATTTCTAAACACTCTAAATTGTACATCATGCTGTATCAATTATAGCACTGGTTTATGGTAGCTTGTACACTGAATATGAAAGGGAATCTGAAATTATAGCAGTTTATTTTGTACATAAAAATTAATTTTGTAAATAAGTGACTGCATAAGGTCAATCTTTAGAACTACTGTTTTGTATGTATTGTACAAACTTGGGAAAGTTCCTGTGCCCTCCTTAGGGTGTTGCTGAAGCCAGCATTCCCCTGGTGGTCAGCCAACATGAGAGCAGCTCAACAGCTCTGAGAAAAGCAGGCTGGACCTTTACCCATACCATGCACTGATGTTTGGGGTGAGGCAGGCCCTGCTGCAGAAGGTGCAGCACTGTCTCAGAAAGATGCCTCTTGGAGCCTCTCCTGGCCTGGTGATCCAGGGCATGGTGACAAAGGGACACCTCAGACTCCTGGGCTCAGTGGGCACAGCCTGACATGCAGGCCTGGGGCTTTTGTCCTGAGCTGCAGTGACAGCTCATCTCGTGCTGTTTCTATGTGAGTAACTTCATTTTTTTAAAAATGCTATAAAGAAATATCTTGCAGATAACTGCTGCAAATAACTGGTGAGTTATGAACATGCAGGCTTCTTTAACAATCTATTTACAGAGAAGACAGCCTTAGTACTTTTCCTCCAAAGCCTAATTTTCTACAAAGCCTAATTTTTTATTATGCTACAGCAATATATTTTCTCTAAATCAAAAAGGCCTTAATACATATAGCCTTTCCTATGCTAGGTGGTTCTCAGGAGCAAATACTGCTGATGTGGATAACAATTTCGTTGTCTGACTTTGAGTCAATGTTTTTTTAAGACCCAATGGGATTTGTTACTTGAGATAACTTCGAGACAGATTTTGCTGTTTTCTAAACCTAAATGTCAGTGCATTTTGTAAAACTGTCCAGCATCTTGCATTTGACCACTAATAAGAATATGTCTCAATGTTATGGTATTAGGCAGAGAATTTACTGTGAGCTGGGACAGCATTCATGGTGATGCATTGAACAATGAAAATTGCGTGGTACAAAGGACATGTAAGTGCTGGAACAACAGGAACTACGGTTCTGATAAACCAAAGTTATTTGTTTTATCCATCATGCATTAAAAATGAAATTTCTTTACCTTTATATTACAGTATCTGCATTTTAGCATTTGTAATTTATTGTCATCAATGGGATATGCTCTTCCTTTTAGAATTTTCCCATTAAAAGTACACAGAATTCTTGCTACTGAGTGGACAGTAAGAAAGATATGAAAAACCTCCTGTGAAAAGGTGCACTAAATACCCTTCATTTTTTTAGTTCTGTTTGTAACCAGGTAACTTCATACACATGTTCAGTAGTTTTTACTGTATTTGTTAGTAATAAAATATGCTGTTGTATAGTAAGAGCTTCTGAGTGGATATTTCTCAGTAACTACATGTGGCATGTTTGTTGCTCTACCCACTACTGTAGTATTTTTGCACGTAAAACACAAGTATCTTTTAGTAGGGCTGTGTGAGTTAGTAAGTATTGCAATGTTTTTATTTCTCCTATGTGAGAAACTGAGACAGAACAATGCTGGGAATTGTGCACATGAACACAGTGAGGAACTTGAACTAGTTCTTTCATCCTAATGTTTACAGCATCTTTTCTTTCATGACCTCTAAAGACCTCCTTTAGATTATGTAGAATGTGTATTTCCAGACTGCCCATGCTGCCACCTTCTTAAAATACTGATTTTTAATTTTTAGTGCTATTCCCCCTTTTTAGGAAGCTCTGAAACAAATTTCCTTTTGTGGTAACTGTTCTACAAAAAATAAAATAATTTTGAAGTTATAACAATACTGTGGGCTTAAAAATAGGTAAATTATCAAAGAAGTGTGAGATACGAAGCAATAATCAAAACATTGGCAGTGAAACTCATCAGTGGTAGATTGAGACTGTAGCACTTTGTGTGTTCCAGGGCAGCTGCACCAGAAAAAACAGACTCGGAATTCCCAGATGATCCTTGCAGGCAAAGAGGCTGTGACCTCTCTGGGTGCTGTAACCACCAAGTACCCGAGCAGGGAATGGGAAGTTAAAGTTCTGTTTGAATGCTCACAGCAGGGATGAGGAGAAGGAAACTGAGAGAAAAGGGGCACAGAGATGAGCCAGGGCCTGGGAGACTGACTGCCTTATGGTGAGGGGCAGTGCAGAATCTCATAAGCAGCTTCTCTAACAAAAGGTATTTATTTGCTTTCCTCTTGTTATCTGAATGAAGTTAAACCATTCATGTTCAAAGGGCGTTTCTGAACCTGTGAGAATGACTTCTCCCTGGGAAGAAGGGAGCTGATCTCCATCAGCTGAAGCTGTTTAATGGAGGCGAGCAGTCTTCTGGAAGATGTAAATCCAGCTATTTACACTGATACAGCCATTTTAGTCTTGTTTGCTGCCACTGTTAGCAAGAAGCTAGACTACAGGATACTGACAGCTTCTCCAAACCTGGAATGATGTGTGCCAAAGAGTCTTTCTCTGAATGAAGATGTCATAAATCAGTTCAAATTATGCATTGCACTGAGTTTTCAGGTTACACAGAAAATCTTTCAAAGGACAAGATAAATTTAGCATATCAAATAATACTTGATTTGTGAAATAAACAGCACCTGAAATTACCAATATGGTACTTTTATGGTACATGTTGTTTATACTGTATCTTACTGCTCTATTTTGCTAAATATGTTTGGTGAAAACCAGGGTAGACTTTACCTAGAGCGTAAATCTATGCATATAGTTGAAAAAATAAGTCTAAGTTTTAAAAGATAAACAAAATAATGTTTGTAACATTTAAAATGTGTTATTACCAGAGAAGAAAAAAAAAACCACAAAAGCCTGCAGTATTTAAAACTTCCTGGGTTTTTTTAGAGTAAAAACCCCAACAATTCAGCGATGGAGCACTAACAAGCTGAAGTATCACACAATTTTCTTTGACAACTCTGCAGCTGATTTACAGAGAACTGTAGCTCCTTTTTCCTTACAGGATACAGAATATACTTGGTTTAAACAGTCAAATCCAGTTGCAATTCAGAAGCAAAATGGAAAAAAATGTAATATGAAAAGCTGAACTTCTTTAATAAGAATAAGTTTAGCATTCTGAAAAATGCAGTAGCTGAAGAGAATGAAAATCCTGTTCTGCTGTGGAGTTTGACCACCCAGTCTCAACGTGCTGTTTCAGAAGGCTGCACATCAAAGGACAGATTCTGCATCCTTCCCTTCACACTGGCCACTTGTTGGATCAGTCTTTGAAGGCATCTGGCTGCTCTCTGCCTGCGTTCACTGGTAAAGCTCACTGCCAGTATTAACCAGTGGTATTTGCAGTAATTGAGATGGCTGGCACCAAAGGTATTTCAGAGTCTCATGAGTATAGATGTTATTTCCTGCAAGTTTCTTTTTTTTTTTTTTTTTTTGCACTTATTCTTTCATGCCTTTACACTTATCATACTTGCATTTTTTTTAATGGACTGGAGTTTAATTAAAGCAACTTATACAATGCATTCATGAGCTTTCTGCTTTGTATACCTAGAAGTGGAGCTCAGAATGTATTTCTGATTTATGTCTATGAAATCCACTTCTGTTTATTAACTGGCTTTTAGTTCGTATTAAAAAGCACTTGAGATTAAAAGTACAATCTTAAAATTATTAAAAAATTATAATTTAAATTATAATTAAAAACAAGCCAGGACATTTATATCTGAGCTCTTTGTTAATGTTTATTCCCTGCATTTCAAACTTTGATCACTGAAACAAAATGTGAAATAAAACTTTGCTTTCTTTAAAGTTTTTTTAGTTGAAATAAAGTAATGGCCAATGAGCTGTTTAAACAAATTGCCTTCATTAAACGGGTCAGAGCTGGTTTCTTAGCACAGACAGGAGCTGGAGAGGAGAGTAGTTCCTGCTGTTTGGGAGAAAGCACTTTTTGTGGAAGGGCAATGCTAAACAGGCACTCAGTACTGGGTGGAGGTGATGTGGAGGGACGCTGACCTCCCTCCCAGAGAGCACTCTCATGTACAGCAGGATGGTCATGAGAGAACATCAGGTATTTTAAGGGGAAAGGTATTTTAGGACTCATTTTTGCCATACAAGGTGAAGAGAAACAGCAAGAAGATGTTTTGTTGCCACTGAGTAGGTTTGTCAGAGAGGTGAGGGGGGATGATTAGACAGGGCCATCAAAGGATTAACAGGAAAAAGGATGTTCCATGTTGATTGTGTATGAAGGACTAAGAAGAGAATGTGTGTCCCAGTTATCTTCCTGATGTTCTACCTTACCACACGAAACTGGACCACAAGAAATTAATAGTCAATTATTTATCAGTTGAAGGCTTAAGCTCTCTGGGAAGCATTCCCTCCAGACCCAAATCCAGTAGCATCATACCTACTATCCAGGAATGCAGGTAAGTCTTGAATGACTGAAGATGGAGGCTTTGATGAAGCTGAAGCAGTTGAGCACTGGGTTTGAGTCACTGGTGTTGCTGTTGGACACAGTCCTATCTGGGACTTGCTCTCCTCCTGCCAGATTCCTACAGCCATGGTTGTGATCCAGACTTCCAAGTAAAGTGGATGCACTGCAGGGATAAATAATCTAGACACATGAATCTGTGAAATGTGGAGATGTGGCACTGGCAGGTGTGATGTGCCAGTGGGTGGATGAGATGCAAATGTGTTGGGCCGGCTGAAGTCAAGGCTTACCATGCAAATTAATTTATTTTTCCTAAAACTTTTCCTAAAATTTTTCTCAAAATTTTAGTAGCCAAGATTATCCTGAGGAAAACTTAAAGATGCTGATAGCTGTGATGATGTTCTCTATGGAGAGAAATGGACAGTCACCAAACCTGCAGGAAAAGCCAAGAAAGCACACATGCACACACACACACAGACAAAAGAAAAAAAAAGGAGGAATTTGCCTTTTAAATTAATATTACTTCAACAGCATTTTTAGGGCACACATCCTGAAAGCTGCTCTACTTGGCAATGGGAAATGATGGACTCATAAATAAGATCTGTAATCAACCAAGAGGTGCTGTAATTACAGCAAAGTTACAAGGATAAAAGCAAGGAAACCAGCACTAAGTTATGCCTCACAAAAGCATAGTTAGATGTGCTCCTGCTGTAAAAATATAACTTAAAGAAGGGCTCAAAACCACATTTTTCTTCACAGGAACCTGGCGGGTCGTTTGCTGTTCTGGCCAAACACAATTTCATCTCCACGTGAGCCATGGATTCAGGTGCTTGATCCTTTCCAGTGCCACTGTATCAGCCTCTTGTTGATGCAAGTCAAATATGATTCCTATATTAGCACATAAAACAACTTAAATACAAGAGTTTACCTATTTCAGTATCCTCAGGGCTGAAGGATGACCCCTCAGCCACTTGTGGTGAACCTCACTGTGCCTGACCCAGCAGCCCCTGTCCATGTATTGCCCTTTCAGTGACAGTGGGTCATGAGTGAGCACATGCTGGAGGTGGTGCCCAGAAGCTCCACAGCCCTGCCTGCCTCAAGCCATGGCACATTTTCACTGAGGTCAGTGTGGGCATGGGGAGCCAAGTGACAGGAATGCCACAGGCTTCAAGATCCACCACTACATCCAAGAAGCAGAGCTACAGTGATCACGTGTGCTCCCCTCTGTCATTGTTGTCTGGCTCTGCTCATCTGTCTCTCTTCTGAGTTTTGTGCAAATGGGCCAAATTTTGTTTGTTTCTTTGACCAAATCTTTCGTGTACTTCTATGCATTTTGTGTGTGCCTGTTATGGTGGCATAGACCTCTGGTTCCTGTAAGCCACCTTGAAGGGCTGCAGAGCCCTGCCTCAGCCCTGCTCATAGCTTGCTTATCCTGAGGAACTTCTTTTCAAAGGTTTTACTGGACACAAATAAAATAAAACCTTCAAAGTTAAAGTCTATTCCTTTAATTTCAGGATTATCACTAATTCGAGCTACTACCTTCCAAAACTGGAAGAACAAACTTCTGGCAGTGCATTTGATGAATGGTGTAGAAAAACGCAGATTGTGCCCTTCATTTGAAGAAGCCTTCTTGTCTGAATGGAGCACTGTATTTCACATCCTAATAACCATTTATTAGCACAGAATTTAAGGAAAGTTAGCTTTTCAGTTCTGTGTAAGCCTTTCTATTCATTGAGGTTTCATGAGGTAGCCAAGTGATTTTTCTACCACTGGCTGATTCCCAGCCGCTCTAATGAGCAAATGTTCCTCCTGAGACTCAGCTCTCCCCTTGCACGTGATTTTAATTAATCCCCTTGCCAGTGAATTTAATTTTTAACTGGACTGAAATAATTTTACCATCTTACAAGTCCTTGAACAACCCAATCCAAGTGGACCTGCTTCAGCCAGATGTGCTCCTGATGTCCCTGCAGACCCAAATGTTTCCGTGACTGCAGCTGGGATTGTGCCAGCTGCTCTGGGGAGCAGCCTTGCAGAGGCACAGACCAGAGCCCTTCAGGGTCTGAAATTTGCAACCAGCAGCTAATGGAAACAGTATGGGCTTTTCATCATAAAGTTTGCACTATGGAAACATCTGGATGTCCTGATTTATCCTTTATCAGTGAGGCAGACAGTTCTCCCAAATAGTTTTATTAGAGTTTATCTCTCTCTGACTGTTTGTGAATAGTGTTTAGTTTAAAATATTCAGTGCCTCCATTATTACTGTAGAAACACAGCTACAAGCAAATGCAACTATAAATCAACTGATGACTTGGACAGAAAAAACCAGATCTGCCTGGATACCCAGCAGGCAATGGGAGGAACTGTTTCCATAAGTTGTCACTGGTATCTGACCTATGTCCTGGTCTTGACTTGTCAGAGACAATGTTAAATGTTTCTCTCCATAGAAAACATAATTAATACGAATAACAAAAAGTGTTGATTCTCTCGTGTTTTTTATTGTGTAAAAATACATTTCCTATAGTAACATTAAAACTACCATGTGCTTATTCAGAAAAAGAGAATTAACATTTACCATCAGGATTTTTTTTCCTCACACTCAAAAAATGCTGTGCTCATGCATGTGAACACAGGAATTCTCTTCTGCAGACAAGCCTCTCAAGGGGGAGCACATGCCCCAAATTATATTTTAAGATTCAAATGTTAATATGTGTACCTGCAAAGCACTGCTGGGGCTATAATGCTTTTATCATTTATGCAGAAGCTACTGGAACTTTTTTTTTAAATAGGTCTATCTGTGCTAGAAAAGTAAAAAAATAGAGGGAGAGATGTTTTGGATTTTTTAAAAAATCTTACTCATGCTATATCAATCATATATTTAAATTAAGAGGTGTTAGAAAGGACTAGGGCCACAACCCTATTGGTTTTTATGCAGTTCCAAAGGCTTCTTTGGTGGAAGTCGGAATCAATTTCTTAAATCTGTAATAAATTACATGAGAGATCTTACTTTGGTTTTCTTCCACAGCAGTACAGACAGCTCTTTGTCTCCTTGATCAGACAGGCAGCCTGCAAAGAGCCATTTGAAAAATTCAACAGTTTTCCCTGATCTCAGCCTTTTACACCAACTTACAACTCACCCTAAAATGCCAGTATTAAAGTGAACAAGATCTAAAATGATGAACTCCACAGTTAAAAGCACCAAAGATAGGTTGGCAAGGATGCTGAGCGTTACCCAGGGTATAACAACATGCTCCCCAGAGTGATGCAGAGATCAGGCTGCCAGCCAAAGTCAAAATCCCCAGACATCCTCAGAACAGGGAAATGTATGAAGCAGTAAGAGTTAAAGGAAGATGAAAAGTCCAAGTCTTGGCATTTACCTTACTGGGCCTCTTTTGTCTCAGGATCCTCAGCCTTGAACTTTCTGTAATGTTTATGAACACCTAAGTCTGGTGCTCCTGGTTCCCAGCAGTTATTTCACACTGTAAAGACTGAGGACTGAATAACAACTAAATTGAATAACAAATACTCACTGCTTGAAGTCAAACCAGTGTGCTAACAAACAGGATCCACAAACTGGAATAGTTTGGACAGGAAAGGCAGAGAGACCCAGTGACCCCATGGGCAGTCCCTTGAATTTAGATATGTTATAGCTGAGGTGAATGGAAACACGTGTGTGTATGGGAACATCCCTCTCTCCAGACTTGTGTGTCTGGATTTTTGGGATGCTGAGAGGCTGTGTGAGGGGGAAAGCAGCTCAAGCTGCAGCGGAGAGACTGCACGCATGGCATCAGCCTCATCTGTGAGCTTCTGTGGTGCAAGATGCATTGACTGTGCCACAGTGACCTTGTGTGAGCCTGCCCAGGCTGTGCAGGAGCAGACTGGCCATCTGGGAGATTTTAGTGACATCAATAACAACTCCTAATATGTTCTGATATGTTTGTGGGGCCATATATAAAAGATAAAGCCTATATCATATGGCAGGATGGATAAAATGAAAGAATCACTAGTTGATGTAATATGGATCATGGTCAGAGGATGCTCAGGCAAGTCCTTGGATCATGGTCAGAGGATGCTCAGACAAGTTTATTATCACTCCTTTGAGCTATGAGAAATAGTTAAGGCAAAGTCGATCAGTAGTTCTGATTCAATTTGAGTATCTCACCAGCATTTGGCAGTGGTTTGTGCCCTCAGAAGCATTTAAATATATCAGAAGACCACAAAACATAAGCCTAACAGATGGCAAGGCTTGCTTGGGCTGAAGGAGGCTAAGGAGGATGTTGACATTTCTGTTTTCCAGATGGAAATGCACACTGCAAGTCAAACGAGGGCTAGGAGCTGCACAATGCTCTCACCAGAGCTCAAAGCAGATGTCCCACTGCTGTTTGCTGAGACCTTCTCTTACAGTGCTCCTCAGTTTGCTTCCTCTGGCAAAGCCATTTGGAATTTCAAAGCTTCTAAACCACACTCAAACACATGGTGAGCAAACCCAGGTGGGGAAACAATTGTGAACGTCCATGGAAATTTTGTTCTCTAAAACCCTGAGTGATTGCCTGGGAAGGCGTGGAGTGCTGCTGCACTGTGTACTTCAGCTGCTGCACCTTGCCTGAGGAAATTAATTCTGTAATGCAGAAGTCTGGCACCCTGTGAAGGGACACACCTTAGCAACAGCCTGCGTTGATGCTGAGGATCCCCAGCCCTCGGTAAGGACGCTTGTGTGAACATGCAGGTGACACAGAAATCAAACATCACCGCCCTCACAGCACTGCCATCAGCCCAGAGGCAGCAGGGTTTGCTGACAGCACCGAGCCATTGCTCAATGAAGCCTCTGCCCGTGTTTGTGGATGCTGACTGAGGCTGTCACCAAAGCAATTGTTACAATTAAGGATTTACATCATTCCATAAAATTTCCCAGCTGGTTTAGGGAACCATTGTGATTTACCAGCTGTTTTTTTGAAGTTGGCAGGGTGGAATGCTGCTCTTCTTCACAAGGTAGGAGCCCTCAGCTCAGCAGTGTGGCTGACGTCAGTGGCAGCTCTCAGGACAGCGTGTGACGGGGTTGGTGACAGCAGTGTGACTGACCTGTGCTGCAGCTCTCACTTCACTGCTATTGTTCCACCGGCACAGACAGGGAAAGGGGAGAAGTGGCTTAAGTGAAGAGCCACATGAAGGGGTTCAGTCCACACAAAAATGTGGTTCCATGCAGCCTGTTTGAATGACTCAACTTCTTGTAGCATTCTTTCCTGCAGGAGAAATGTGTGGTTTTGTTAAATACTTCAGGAAAATAAGTGTTGAAGCTTATCTCCCCCTTCTGGAAACTCCACAAATACTGCGAAGTTTGCAGTATACAGGAGCTACCTCAAACATTTGTTATTTCTATTTTGAATTCTTGAGGACATATCACATCCTTTCTTTTACAGTGCTTTCAATCCGAGAATGATGAAAAGCAATGTATGATTTGGAATTAAAGCAGTATGGGATGGTTTACACTGGATAGCCGAAAACTTTCCCTTTGTTACTAAATTGCCAATGTTCAGTCTGGCAATACCAGGTTTTTCGAAAAAGCCCCAAATCCTTTATTGTTCAGAAGGATTTTGCGTCCTTACCTTGGGTTCTGTTACAGTGAAATCTGTGACTGATGCCCAGCTGATACTTTATCACAGTTTCCCCTGGCGGTGCATCAGCATCCCGCTGTGGCGTTAGGCGGTGTCTTGCAGACACAGCTCCTTCATCGGACAGGAGCTACCGAGCGCCGGGCAAACACCTGAAGGCGTGGAAGGGAATTGCCGGGGGCTGCGGGAGCGCCGGGAGGAGAGCCGGGGGGAGAGCCGGGGGGAGAGCAGCGGAGAGAGCCGGGGAGAGAGCCGGGAGGGCTCCGGGAGCGCGGGGCATGGCCCAGCAGCGCTGCCGCCGCTCGGCTCGCTCGGCGCGGCTCGGCGCGGCTCGGCTCGGCTCGGCGCGGCTCGGCTCGGCGCGGCTCGGCTCGGCTTGGCGCGGCTCGGCTCGGCGCGGCCGGGGGCTCCGGCACGGCCCGGGGATGGCTCGGTGGGGCCGGCCCGAGGGGCGGGAGGCCCCGGCCCCGTGCCAATGGCTGAGGGGGGTGGCTCTGCCGGGCCGTCTCGCCCGGTTACAGGATGGAAATTCCCGGCCTCCCCGGGGAGGGGGCTCGGGCTGCGCGCTCTGAAAGGCTCATTTATCTCCGCGCTGCCGCCCGGAGCGGGGAGCCGCGCTGTGCCGCGCCGCCCCGCGCATCCCGCCCCGCACGATGCCCCGCGGCCCGGCCGCCGCCGCCGCCCCGCTGCTGCTGCTGCTGGCGCTGCTGCTGGCCGCGGCCCCGCCGCACGGCGGCTCCGAGAGCCCCCGGGGCAAGCAGAAGGCGCTCCGCCAGCGGGAGGTGGTGGACGTGGTGAGAGCGGCGGGCCGGGACCGGGAGCGGGGAGGGCGGGGGGCGGCTGGAGGAGCCACGCAGCCGCTTTGTTATTGCAAAGATACCAAAAAGGCGATAGATCAGAGGCTTTCGAAAAGCCTGGCGGCCGCTCCAGACAGGACAGCGCCGGTCCCGCGCCGCTGGGCATCTCTCGGTTCAGTTAATCGAGCCCTTGTTGTGCTGAATCAGGAAAATGCGGAGGAGGCGCTGCACGGGCTTTGACACAAACCGCGGGGGCTCGGCGGCCCGGTGCGTGTGTGTGTGTGTGTGTGTGTGTGTGTGTGAGCGCTGCCCCACCGGCCCCGGGCCGGGATGGCGGCTGGCGCCGGCCGAGCCCGCGCTCCCCGCCGTGCCCGGGGCCGGCGCTGCGCTCCCCGCACTGCAGGGGCAGCGCCGGAACCTCACAATCAAACGTCGGTAGTGAATGCTGCTTAGCTCCTTCCAACGTAAGCACTTAACTGCTGCTTAGCTCCTAAATGCTAGTGGATAAATAGTAATGAGAAAAACTATCTGCATGCTCTGAAACTGTCTGCATGCCCACCGAGCACACTTTCCATCGGAGTGGCATGAATGCATTATTTCCTTCAGCGGCAGGGACTGCACACCATTGTTTGAAATTCCACTGCTACTAGAAACCTGAATGCATTGGGACTATCCCATCTCAGGGATAGATGACAGGAGGGAAATTTTCCAGTCCTTGGAATGTAGAAAGCAGATGTGAAGGTATTTCTGTGAGTTGCTGCACTGCCGTTCCCCTTCTATAGAAAATCAGTGGTATGACCATTTCTTCCATGATCTCCAGAGAGATCCCCTAAAGGATGTGCTGGAAGCACCACTGCTAACAAAGCTCCTTCCCTTCCACACCACTTCATTGTCTTTTCACTTCTATTGTGGAAATTGAATTGCATGGAGAATAAGGAGTCTGTATGCATGGACGAGTTAACATTTTCTGAGCCGTGTTTCAGGATCCCTCAGCGCTTTGAAATTGCTCAGTGCTTTTTGGGTGCAGCAGAGTGAGCAGCAAAGTGTGGGTAAATCAATGGCAGCTGACTCATGCACAGCCCAGCTGTACAGATGCTTCAGCAGAAGCCCTGCCAGGGCAGAGTGGAGGCAGGACTGAGGGGGGATCCTGCCTTCAGTGGATGTTTAAAGTATGTTTTATACATTTCCAGCTTAAGAAAACATGAAAAAGACTTGACTTGGCAAGACACAATTTTAGTTGGAGTAGAGCCCAAAGCCCAGGTGATTCTTGTGCTCCCATTTATTTTTTGGGATGTGCAATGGCTGAGGTGCTCTCCCTGTCTGGCTGTGGGCGGCAGCTCCTGTGTGGGGACAGGCCAGCCCTTCCTGGTGTCTCTGGGGATGGGGGCAATAGGCCACAGCTTTGGCCTGACCCAGCTCTTGCTATTTCCACATGCAGGATTTCTGTGGTGAGGAACCACATGCGAAAGCCAGAGCCAGTCACTGTTACAAATGGAGTCCAGTGGGAAAGCAACAGCAAAACCAGATCACTGTTGCTGTGTGAAATAGAAATGTCCTTGCATTGTTCTCCTGGGTTGGTGCTTTGCCAACCAACCCTTTCTCAGCGAACTTTTCTGAAGCATGGTTTTCTTCGTGAAAATATTCCAATATTTCCACTGCCTTTAGCCAGCAGGGTTTTCTTTGGTGAAGGTAGTAAGGGAAAGCTAGCAACCATTAGTCACACCCTCATCTGGCTTCTTACTAGACCTCTCCATGCAGTCACTGATTTTACTTTTGGTGTGGCTCCAGCTAAGCCTGTGATGGCTCTGCTGGTTTTTGCACCAGAGCCTGTGAAAAGGCACAGCCTCAGTGAAGAAAATTCACCAATTTGACAAAGGAAAGAGGGCAGAGGCAGTTTACAGCTCACAGTTTAGTTTACAGCTCCTGCAGGGCAGACAGGGGCATGGCTGGCATGAGGGGGAATAGCTTCAGCACTGTTTCTTTTTGAAACAGACGGGCATTAGGTGGTTTAAACTAGATGAAGACAAATAAATATGAGAAAGTGGAAGAGCAGAATACAGCTATCTGTGAGGATTTGGGATGAAGACTGGAGGAAGCAGTCAGCACCAGATAGGACAGAGCACATGAAGTAAGAGCCCTGGCCAGCCCCTGCAGGTTCCTGCTCAGCATTCCCATGCCCAGTGCTCCTCCCACATCCCAGCCCTCAGGCTGCTGAGGGAGGGGGCTCTGGGCTTCACAAACCTACTCTCCAAGGTGGGCAGAAGGTGAGAAGGTGATGTGTGTTAACATGGAGTTTGGGAGGGCAACATTTGACCTTTCCTAATGCTGTGATGTTAGGAAGGATGTGAGTGTGCCCTCCTCCCATGTCTGCTTTCCCTCTGTTACAAGCAGGCTTCCTGAGTTCAGCTTTATTCCAGGATGCAGCTTCCCACATCCATATCACCACCATTTGTGTGCATATTGGAGTCTGAACTGTGGGGCTTGATTATCACCATGTGGTTGTCACCTCCTCACCAGAGGAGCAGTGACAGAAGAAAAGTGGCATTAACCTCTGCTCTCTATGAAATAGAAAATTTTCTTAGGAAAAAAAAAAACATACTGAACATGTATTAGCATAGACAGTTATACAAGTAATGGTGGGTTAGGAGAAAGTAACTATTAACATGTGACTTCCTTTTTTTGTTTCTGTTTTGACTCTGGTGAAGTTTTCCAACAGGTTTTAATTCTTGGACTAGATAATTTTTTAATGCTAAGATTTATGCATCTTTTCATTAAAAAAAGTTGCATCCTCTTTTACAGCAAATTCTGCTGACACTGCTTATCTTTGAAAATTTATTCTTCCTTTATTTTTTTTACTTCAGTGGAACCATTTTCTGGGAGATGCAGAAATAGCCCATTGTGGCACAGCAGGGGGGGTGTGCTTTGTTGTTATTCACTTGTGTTTGACTTGGTTAGCCTCGGAATTGAGGGGTGGGAGCAGCAAGATCTGTTCTCTCTTCCAGTATAATGGCATGTGCTTGCAAGGCCCCAGCGGCGTTCCCGGCCGGGATGGAAACCCGGGAGCCAACGGGATCCCTGGGACACCCGGGATCCCGGGAAGGGACGGGCTGAAGGGGGAGAAGGGCGAGTGCATGCGGGAGAGCATCGAGGAGTCCTGGACGCCCAACTTCAAGCAGTGCTCATGGAGTGCGCTGAACTACGGCATCGACCTGGGCAAGATCGCGGTAAGCGGCGCCGCACCGGGGCTGCACAGCTCCAGCCTCACATATTCCCTGCTTTCCTGCATGCAAGGGTGAGCTTCTCAAAGGCTTAGCTACTTTGGATTGCTCTCAGCTGTGTTCCAGCTCTGTGTCTCTTTCATTCCTGGAATAGGGTTTCGGAAGAATTTTGTGGCTGGTGTAAGAGTACGTTCAGTAGACCAGGTCTGTCACTGTAAGGCTGAAAGTCACAGTACCAAAAAAGTACCTCTAGCTTGCCCAAAACAGGGCAAGGTTTTCACCATTTCAATCCTAAGAAGGGATGAACATCTTTAATCTGTTATTTGTATCCGTCTTTATAACTTTTGCTTCATAGTGGTTACTCACTGAAACTCAGTTGCAGTTGCAGGATGCTTCTGCAAAGGATCAGCGTTGCTCAGGAGCAGAGTTGCCAGTGTCACCCAGACTGACACAAACACTCTGTCCTCACTGCAGCCCTGGGTGTAAAACTTTAGAAAAAATCCCTGCTCAATCCCAGCTATGAAGCAAAGCCCAGAGTGATTACAGCAGTTTAACTGCTGCGCTGTGGCTAGAGAGAGAATCAAATTTTTCAATAGACTTTTCTAACTTGCAGAACTGTCCCTAACTTTTTACTTATTTCTTTTATTTCCCCCCTTTTTATTCCTTTTTTCCTTTTTAGTTTTTTTTTCCCTTTTTTTGGTATTTTTTGTCTTTTTCTTTCTTTTTCTTTCTTTTTCTTTCTTTTTCTTTCTTTTTTTTTTTCTTTTTCTTTTTTTGTCTTTTTTTTTTTTTTTTTTTTTTTTTTTTTTTTCCCGGTGAAATCCAGCATGTTGAAGACAGGCTAACAACCACTTAAAAACCTGAAAGTGCTTATTTTTCAGTTGTGGAGCTTTTGCTGGGTATAAACTGCTCAGAAGTGTTGTGATAATCGTTAAGCCCAGGATTTCTGTTAGCAGAGACAGAAACTGTGCTGTCTTGTCGTGCAAGGACTTGGGGGTGGAACTAGATGATCTTCAGAGGTCCTTTCCAACCCTTATGACTGTGCGATCCTGTGGCTTGAGTGCAGCTTTCAGAGAGTTTTTATCCGTTTACATAAATCCCAGAAGGTGACTAGGCTAGCAATTTAACAGCAGGACTTATCTAAATAAAGTTAAGAATTTCCATAATCCATTTTTCCCTTACCATCTATGAGGTGCTGTTCTGATTTGCATCTTTGCGCCACAAGGGATTTCCCAGGCTGTAATTTTATTTTTTTTCCCAGAGGGGCCTAAAGAGAATAGCTAAAACATTTTGAAATAAATGTCTTCCTAAATCAGTGTCCTAAATATAAATATATAGGAAATAGATGGGCTCAACCCCAGGGGTTTGTGCCAGAGCACCTCTGTCTCCTGCCAGGAATGCACGTTCACCAAGATGCGCTCCAACAGCGCCCTGCGCGTGCTCTTCAGCGGCTCGCTGCGGCTCAAGTGCAGGAGCGCCTGCTGCCAGCGCTGGTACTTCACCTTCAACGGGGCAGAGTGTGCTGGCCCACTGCCCATCGAGGCCATAATATACTTGGATCAAGGAAGCCCAGAGCTGAACTCTACCATTAACATACACAGAACTTCCTCAGGTACGTATGCCGGGGGAGCAGAGATGGAGCAGGAGGCAGCAGCAGCAAACACAGAGAGTGGCCAACTCACACTTGTTCTCTTACTCTGCTGTCTCAGAGCTGGCTATTGATAAGTGATAGTATTGTAATTATTTATTAAGTGGTACTTTCTTGCTGTGGTACTTTTCGTGGTACTATATCCTGAGATTTAGAAATGGAAGAGATTTCTGTCCATACAGGTCTACTGATCTCTGCCACAACATGACTACAGAGACATTCTGTGCTGTATTAACCTATGGAGAAACAGCCTTACTGCCAAGTAGACGGTGTCATCTTGGCTTAAAATACTGGTATTTGCACATTATCTGTGCAAAAATGACACTTTCCTCCTGCAATTTCTACTCTGATTTCAGGAGGGGTGCAAAAGTACCTCCAAAGTGGGGAGCAATCTGGGAGCAATTATTCTCTTGCTTAGCAGAGGCAAATTAGTGAATTCATTTAACATAAAAGGATGTGATACTAAGAAAAAGAAACATAATGTCTGTGTCCTTTCTTCATTTTTCTCCCTGTACTGCATGACTGCATGAAATCTAAGGTCTAGAGCTGTTATAGGATTTTTTCAGCATAGGGGTAGAGCTGACTTGTCTTCATTACCCCACCTCCATCTGGTGGTGCTAGTGGGGCATCAGGAGTGCAACTCCATGCAGAAGCAGTGACTGACATGTGGAAAAGCTTACAGGGTGGCAATCACCTTTACAGAGCTGAGCTGTAAACCAGGCATGGCTGTACCCATTGAAGGTACACACCTTCATACCATGGAAGGGTATGAAGCCATATTCCAGCTCCCAGTGTGTAAATTTGGGTATTTAAGGCAGCAGTTATACCTCCCATTTTGCCATCCTGTGGATGGTGATCTGCTTCAGGTACTGCAGTGAGTGTAAAAGAGCAGCACAGACAGAGGCACTGCATGCCTTTTAACTGATGTTGCCACATCTCTACATAAGAGTTTTTATTGCCGAAATTGTTTTAAAATTCTAAAACCTTTTCACCTTTAACTAAATAGCACAAGCTTGCAACAAGTTGCTGTTTTTAAGCACTTGAGTCCACCTTCAGTTGAGAAACACAAAGGGATTGTGTCTGCTGAGGTAACCTGACTTTTGTCTTTAACCAGTGGAAGGTCTGTGTGAAGGGATCAACGCTGGCTTGGTGGATATTGCCATCTGGGTGGGGACGTGCTCAGATTATCCACGGGGAGATGCTTCTACTGGATGGAATTCAGTCTCCCGAATCATCATTGAAGAACTGCCAAAATAACTTCCCTCTCTTTTTATAATACCTTTTTTTTTTTAAATTTTGTACTATTTTTTTCAGAATTTATTTCAATAGAGTTGGACACAAGTACTGGACTGAAAGGCACCAAAGCCTTGCATCTGTAGCCTTTGTCTTGTTTTGTACACAGCAGAGGCTTTTTATAATAATCATTTTAGAATACAAATATCAAAACCAAGTTCATTAACATTTTAAACTTCTTTTTTGATGTAATACCACCACTGTTTTTAGAATTAACCATAACTTTTTGTATCAAATAAATAAGACCTTTTACAAAAAAGAAATTCGGGTTATTTTATTGAACATTAATGTGTTCAAAGTATTTTACATGGTGTTGTGATACACGATATCTTTAGAAGGCTTTATAGATAAAGTTCAAAGAAAGTAAAATCAGGTGTTGGCTTTAGCCTTCAGAAAACACATATAAAATGCACTCCTGTAAACCTGACTGCAGAATAGGATGCTCTGCTGTTACAGTCTTATCTCAATGAACTCCTGGTGACTTAACTGTGACCCAGACAATGTGGTAAGTGTTAAATACCTCATATTATGAATAACTGAGCAAAACCAGACTACCTAAGCTCTTCTTCCCTCTCTCGCTTCTTGACAGACTGAATTTCAGTGTAATATCTATGACTGGTCTCCATTACTAAGATGCAGACACTAAATAATTTTACAGTTACGACACTTAATTTCATTGCTCCAATAAAATAATTCTCCTGCATTTAGCCTTTCAGTTATACAGAATCACTTTGGTCTTGGTTAAAAACTAGATGTATTAAACTGTTTAGAAGATACAGACATAAGACAGGTTGAAATGCCTAGGCTTTCCAAAATTGAACTGATAAAGTGAAACAATGATGTCACAGCTGTTTGACAAGTGACAACACCGATCACGCTAACACAGAACATAAGCTTCAGTGTTTTAAGTATTTTCTTCCAAATGCTGCAAGTGGCATATTCAAACATTTTTTAAATTTGTACACATTCTAAAGAGAAACAACAATTATGTTTGTATTACAAAACCAATTTTACATTAACAAAATAAAAAAACTCATGAAAAGCATGTACAACATGCAAAAATCTCCACTCTTCCCAGAAATTAAAAGGAAAAAACCCATTAAATCTGAGATAATGAATTTATTTCAGCTATTTAGAATTAAATCTCATTTTCTTTTCTGAACAAGCTGTACGATTTGCCCCAGGATGGGCAGCCCTTGCCTGTAGCTGTTGTTGCAGATACCAGGGGAGGACACCTGCAGCGAGGGGAGCACTCGGGCTTGCTCAACTGCAAGATGGTGTGTGAGATTTGCTGCAAGCCAGCGAGTTACACAGCTGGTATTTTGTCTCTGAAGAACTGCAATGTTTTCACTGGCTTGGAGGATGGTTTTAAGGTACCTGAACACAAACAAGTTACTATGAGCTGAGCTGCGGTGTGAACTTACAGAACGTCCGCTAACACACAGTGAGTGATTGTGCACATGCTCACAGCCTGCCCCTGCATTTATCCTGAAGCATGGGTAAGCTGTTCTGGCCCAGAGCACATTAATTCAGGCTTGGATTATGTGCACAGCTTTTTCTCTTTTATCATGTTTTCATATGTCTTCACAATATATTCTGGATCCTGGGTGGTAGTTAATTCAGTGTTCCATTAAATTTGTTCTGTGTACCACAAAAGACACAAAGCCCAGTAAGCACCCTCCAAAGGCAGAAGCTGCTGTTTTGGATCTACATTATTTACATGGTAAACTTCCAGTAAATTTATCTTCAGCTAAATATACACAGAACCTTCCGTAATAAAAACCAAAGCCAGCCATGCTGGCCCCAGATGAGATTATTCTTTCCAATGAGATTATTCTTTCCAATGAGATGATCAACTCTATCAGTAGAGGGGATGGGATTGTGGAAGAGAAAGTGTAAATTATGAGTAAATTTAGTTATACACAAAATATGGTATTTGGCAACAGTATCTACAAAAACAAGCGAGTGGATTACTGAATGAAGATTCAAAATACTGAGTAGTTTCTGTAGCTTTCCAGATTTTAACTTAAAATTTAAACCAAGTTCCTAATCTGTGAAATTTTTATTAAAAATTGTTCTTTCTGCTTTAGGTTAGTCTGGTAAACAGGAAACTTCTCTAAGTGATTACTCTGCTCCCTATGAAACTGATGATTTTCCCCCGTTGATAGCCTTTGCTAACTTATTTCCCAGTTAAATGATACTTACTAGATACTTAATATCTTCTTACCAACAGCAGGAGGCAGATGTTAAGGTCAGTAATGCCTTTCTTAAATAAATAAACTACCCAAAACCACCAAACACAAAACTCTAAAAAGTACATATCCTTGATGGCAATTATTGGTGTGGAAAAAACCCCATAACTATTATGCAAATTTACTGATATGTACTATAATTTATCAGTAAATTAGCAATCAATATATCAACAATCTTTTCCTTAAACCAAATCAGAAGACATTAACAGATTGTTCTGTTTTTTTAAATAAAGTCCTGTGCGCAGGATTTTTTTAGACTAGAAACATTTTTTTTCCCCAAAGAATACTACTGAAAGTAAGTGTGGTCCTATTTGTTGCTACACTGGCTTGAACACTGCATCACTATGGGATTACTAGAAAAAAATCCTCATCTTTAAAATGTAAGCCTACTTTAAAATATGCATTTACTTAGTAATATGTGGTCAGCTGTATGATTAATGGAGACAGACTCTGGCACAGAGAGAGACGGAGAGAGAATGAAAAAGAGAAAATGAATTAAATTGCCAGCAATGTATGCACTTTCAGCATGTTGGTCTGCTGCTAAAACCAAGTCAAAAACCACAGTGCAAACCTGGCCTGCTATGAGACAAGAACTGAGCTTCATCAGACTTGGAATTACTCAAACCCAAGAATGGACAGCTGTTTAAAAAAAAACAATTTCAGTTTCCAAACTGCACCCCACTGAGACACACATTTTTGTGTTGGAGGAACAATGGAGTCTGGAGCATTCCACTTCCTAAAATCTGATGAATAACACAGAGGTGGATTCAGATGACATTCCTTGTTTTAATGAGACTCAGAGATTTAAGAAAGTTTTGACAGGCCCCAGGGTTGCTTTCATATGAAGTTTTCCACTTGTGCAGGAGCAGAATCTCACCAACTGTTATCTTGAGACTTGCTGAAACTGCTTAGTGAGTTATTCCAGGCAGGCCAGGATGAATGGAATTGCAGTGCAGCTGCCTTCACCCAGTCACAGCATTCTTATTTCAGGTTGCAGACATCTGCTTCAAGCAGACACAGCTGATTCAGAGAGGAAGGCAGCAATGCGGGAACGTTCAACAGGAGAGATGTTGGCAGGGTTTATTGTCTCTACATTCTTTCCTTAAAATACCAGATCAATTTACAGTGTCAAAGAAGACTGCTGAAGTAAATTTCTCCCAGATCATGAATATAAAAAATAAAGGATAGATTCCTTCCTAGGAACAAAGTCCATACCTTTAATTATTTTCTTTCCTAAAACCAAGTAAAAAGCCAGACACATTTTCATAAACTACAAAGGTAATACAGCAGGCAGGAGTCACTCTGATTACATTAGGTATAATTCCTTTGTAAAATCCATGAACACCTTCTTTCCTTTAAAGACAAAAAAAAAGGTTTTAATTAATGTCTTTTAATGGAAAAAAAATTAAACATAAAACAAAGCCTGGCCTTTTATTTCTCACACTCCCATTGAGAGATGTACTTCAGGTTAGAAATAACAATTTCAGACAGTGTTTAAAGTGCATCAAGTATTAACCCATTGTTTTTGCTTCTAAACATATAATAGCATTATGCAGATCAGTTATTTAGCCCAGGCTTTAAGTGTTTTTTGTGGGTATTGTCTAAGTAAGACAATTTACCATCTTTCTCCATGCTACAACAACTGACTAAACAACTAAGAAAAGTCACCATTCATTTTTTGAGATTTTAAGCACCCCTTCCAGAATTTTGATTCTACTGGCCAATAAATAAGAACCTAATTTCACCCAATTTCAATCAGTGTGTCATGCTAGGGCTGTTAAAAAGTTTTAGACACATTAAATCTCAGCTCTTCAGGTGCAGACCTCACAGGCATAGAACACCTGCAAGGAGGAGCAAACAGAGATCCCAAGAAATGCTTGGGTGTGGTTCACACAACCCTCCCTAAGTCCCATTTGTTTCATCATGAGCTCAGCAGTGGCTCCAGAATGGCTGTACTACACTTGAGCAGAACTAAAAAGCCTTCCTGCAGCCTGCAGCACTGAAGGGCTCAGCACTGACACAGCAGAGCTACTTTTGCTCTGAATTGCCTCCAGTTGAAATGGTTGCACAGCTCTGAACCAGGGGTGCTCCTGGAACAACAGAGCCTCTGGAACTTACTGAGCTGGCCCCTCTTCACAGCCAGGAGCCCATTCCCACCTCTGCAGCAATATGGCCCAACCCAGAAGCACTGCCCAAAGCCATGGATGCACACACAGAGGTGGCCACCCTTGGTAAACACACAGGTCTGTGTGAAAACTCTCCCCTGCACTGCGCAGCTCAGGCAAGAGCTCAGGGAAGGTTTGTGAGAAGATATGAATAAGTGTGAGGTCACAGGTCTCTAAAGGTCCCACAGGAAGCTGGGACCAGACAACAAGTGCAGTCAGGCCCCAGGGTAACCCAGGGACATCAGTATAATCAGCTCTGGCTAGCTCACTTCACCTTGCCAGGAATTTGGATTAGCCACAACTCCCAGCAGCACAATGCTCCTGTCCTGTGTGATAAGCCAAAGCAGTTCAAGTGAGAATTCATTTAGTGTCTCAAACCAGCCACGACAATGTTATTTTTTAGCATGTGAAATTTGCTGGAGAAGAGAGAAGGGAGACAGAATAAACAGAAAGCTGCAGGGGGCGTTGGCTCTCCCCAATCTCCTCCTCTCTCCTTAGCTTAGTGCTGTTGGTGGCATCTTGCACAACATGACTTTGTACAGCTAAAACTTAGTTTGCCCTGAACTGTTCTGGTTCTACAAGTCAGCACAGGAGCCAGTAAAGGTAGCTCTGATTCTGTAAAACTCAGTTTGCAACATGCAGGCTTTTAATTTTGCACACCTACCTCCAGGTCCTGTGGATCACATCAAACACCCCAGAGTAGGTGTTATGCTGGTCTTGAAGACGAGCCCGCACGACTTGATAGGGATATGTTGCTACCACAGCAAATATTTTGGATACAGCTGCCATCATGATGTATTCCACAGTGTTCTAAAAGCAAGAAAAATTGTCAGACTTGCCTTAGGTATGGTCTAAATTAGCCAGTTCCCAAAATCTTACTTGATTTTTAAATGTACAACCAAACAATACTCTAGATTTTTCCCTCCTATGATACAACACACTAAAAGAAATGTCAGTTTTTACTACATGCAGTGCTACAAGTAACTGACTGTAAAACATGTGCTGTGCCTTCTCATTCCCATTAAAACACTTCTTCCAATAGTAGCTACCTTTGCCCAACTTGCATCTGAACAGTTTTCCAGGGTTTAATACCATCCCCTCTGGTTCCACAACATAAGAAAAAACTTCTTCTAAAATTCTCAAAACACTTGCCAAAATAAGAAGTTGGTTTTCAAAACCAGTGAAAACCAGCTGCTTGTTCCTAAAAAGTGAGAAAGTCTTATTTCCTTCTATATATTCTGCACTTTAATTAATGTACCAATACTTTGCACATTTGGCTGCTGTAAACCTGACAAATAGAATCTACTTCTGTTTATTTACATGCCACAACACAATTTTATTCTCAAGCATCCTACCAGTTTTGTATCTGATACTCTGTTTCTATACTTGTTGTATCTCTCTTTCAAATCCTCATAGGCCATGAACTGAAGTGCTCCATGTGATGTTCCAAACAGACCAGGCACAAATCCCTAAGAAAAGGATAAAACAAGGTTAAAGGGTGATGCACAAAACCTAAACAACTTGACAGAGCACAGCTCCCACCCCTACATTTGTCCTCCCTTAATGTACAGACTGTGCCTGCACAGCAGTTGCAGTCTGACTCAGTGTCCTTAAGGGCAGGCATCACACCAACACTCAATAAATGCTGCTTTCCTGACACGCAGCCTAAAGTCACCTCCTGAGTCACTGAGATGAAACAAGTGGCCCAGGGACTCCACCTCACAGAGCACAAGCTGGTAACACAGATTGGGACTGCAAGACCACAAATCAAGCTCAGTGCACATTTCCAGAGACTGGCACTGAGGGGTCTGGTTCCACCTGAGACTGGTAAAGCAATGACAGATGCTGGCAACTCAGAGAAGAGCCACCAGGAGCAGAGGTACAAAACATTATTGTGATTGAGCCTGGGAAATAGATATGCATGTGTTTCCATGTGTGTCTCTACAAAAATGTGTGTCTATGAGATATATATATATTTCTAGACTAAAAATGTTTGTGCCTATATAGAATCATAGAATAATTTTGGTTGGAAAAGATCTTTAGGATTATCAAATCTAACCATAAACCTGACACTGCCATGTCCACTACCATAACATGTCCCTGTGGGAGAAGAGAGTGAGCTGCTACAGAAGTGTCTTTCTTACACGCACAAACATGTGAAAATACACACCAACCTTTAGGTTCAAAAAAGTTGAAATGAAGGGGGAAAACAGGTACTTTCTGAACTGTGTCCACAAGAAAGAGAAGACAGGAGGTCCCTCAGGACCAGGACTAGCTCCACTAAAATGCGTTGCCAGCTGCAGGGGTTCTGAAAAGCACTAATTCTTTTAAAAGAGTTGGTCACTTGCATTGAAAAACACAAATAAATGGAGGATTAATCATCTTGGCCAGAAAGGGACTCAAAAGCTTGCTGCAAACTGTTAGGGAACAATTATAACAGAGTAAAGTGTTTAAAATGTAGTTAAAAGGACTCAAAGAATCAAAGTTTATTTCCCATGATCCATTCAGGCAAAAAAAAGGAATTTAAAAATGTGTTCAGATGCCAAAGTCTGTGTTAGACTAAGAGTCAAGCCCAAAATCTTGAAGACTTAGTCTGACTTAATCAGAATATGATTAAAAGCCTGGAGAAGGCGAAAAGGAGAAGAGATCACTGAAGGAGTCCACTGAATTAGTGTTAACAAGACAAAATAATAAAACTCCTAAATTGCAGAAAAAACTCCAACAACTAAAACTACAGCAAGCACAAAAACTGCATGGATAATACACAAATTACCACTTCAGGGATCAGCTTTCCAAATGCTACATATAGATTTCTAAAGTTTTTCAGTCTTTCAGGAAATGATTTTTTAGAATTTCACCTTCTCACAGTAAGAAAAAATGGTCATGAACTCAACATCAGTAATCACAAACTAATGAAATGCATTAAAGGCTAGTGAAAGTCCCAGGAAAAAAACCTTCCTCAAATGAGAACAAGTGGAATGAAACCACTTATCTGTATTTTGTCAGCTGTAAGCACAAAGTGAAGTTGAAGCTAAAGGGCCCCAACAGAGGGAAAAGGACAACTTTGGTTTTCAGAAATCCTGGATCAGAGAAGAAAATAAAAGCAATATAAAAACAGAAGAAGAAAAAAAACTATACAAAAATGTCAAAGAAAAAATTATCTGGGTCAGCAAAACCAGTATGAAACTAATGGACAGTGATAGCAGGGAAAATCATCACAAGCATTTCTTGGTGATTAATCAGTAAAACAACTAAAAGACAGTGGAAGCAATTGTTGTCCACTTGGAAAGAATTAGAACAATGTATTTATATCATAGAAAAATGAGGTAATACTTTCCCTGTCAACAAAAGAAGAATGTTAAACAACCTTTAAGAGAGCTAAACTCTTAAACTTAAGCCAGAAGATTTGGATAACTTGCACCCTTGAGTCTTAAAGCATCTACTGGTTGTACTTCATACACAAATACCAGCAGGCTTAAAGTCTTGTGCTGAGCTTCCAAAGACTGAGGGACTTTTAATGTCGGGCCAATATTAAAAAATGCAAGAAGGGAGTGAGGCAACTGTCAGCCAATGTGCCTCAGTAGAATAGGAGCTGACCCATACCTTTATTGATCATAGAAAATCACGCATTCTTGCGGAAAAATGTTTCAAAGCAAAACTGATTTCTTCACAGCACTGAAATATCTTGGCTGGGGAAGTTTTTGAAACATATTCTATTTTCTTATTCTTAGATACATAATATGACTGTAAAGAGAAATTTTATAATAACTTCACGTACTTCTTGTTATTTTCTACTTTAATATTTGAAATATATATTTAGAAGATTTTTCCAATGAAAACATGACAAGATGAATGGTTCCTCAAAGAAGTCTTACTTGAATTCTCTTTCAACGGATTAGAACAATAGATGGAATTAAATATAGTTCTATATTTATATTCTATAATTAGAAATTTAAATGCATATAATTCTGAGTGGCAGACAGTGGGAATAAAGAAATATTTTAAAGTTGGTGTAAAGTGTTTTAAGTGCTGAAAATCCAGACAAGAAGAAAATGTCTTGTTGGTTAGTGTTTCAAAGGTTACCCATCACAATAAAAAGAAACACAGGCAAATGTACACACTGGAAAACCTGTGCTTCTTAGTAAAGAGGGGAACAAGGTTCATTTGGTGATGTGGTACTCACATTACTGCCTCAAGTGTTTGACAGCACTCAAGCCAGAACAGCCTCTGCTGTCTGTTTCAAAAGAATGCAGCAAATACCTCTTGTAATCTCTCCAGTGCTGCCTTCATTCGGGCTCTCAGTGTGTCAGAGACCTGCAGCATCTGAGTGCCCTGCTCTGACAACTTGTGCAGACAAGACACTGAAGTTGCCATTACCACTCTGATTCCCTCATGGTGAAAAATGTTACCATCTTTTATGTGAAAGCCACTTACGCTTATGTCACTGCGTAGAACCTGCAACTTAAATTAAAATCAAGATGGCCAAATCTCACTGGATTTTGCTATATACAAGCACAAAGATATAGAAAGCTTACAAGCTTCATATTTACAAGAAGAAAAATAACAGAAGCAAAGCATGCAAAATAAAGAGAGCTAAGTGCCTTAGCCACTGAGTACTTTATCCTCAGAGCATAGAATCTTGCCTACCAAAAGTGACATGCCAACACAGAAGTGCCCAAATATATTTCACTTGGTAATGAGCACACACTACTGTTATGACTTTTGTTGTCAGCATGCTACATTCTTATTCTCAGTCTTGATGAACCTGGATTTTACTTTAATCTCCTGAAATTTTATACATTTCCTGTGTATTTTACTCTTGTTTATTAAGCATTGCTCTATTTCCAACTGCTGCTTCTTTATCATCAATAAAAGAGAATAAAAAAAATGCACATACAGAAATACAGAGGCCATGAAGGATGCTAGTTGCATTCCTGACTGATGTCTTAGTAGCCAGTCACTCTAGAATATACATCTAAAAGTTTCTCAACAGCTCAGAGATATTTTAGGTTTTCCTAAGAGCACCAATCCTACAATCTTACAACTATTTTATCATGTTTGGGCACTCCTACCTTATGCTTGAAAAGAACAACACAGCACTCATAAAATGGAGATGGTTGCATTCATTAATGGCAAGGCAATTTTTAGAGCTCAAATCTCCAGCAGATCCATGGGTGTTCAAAGTACATAACCCCAAGCTGTTTTTTAATTCAGCCTGGTGTGCAGCAGAGCAGCTCTGTCATCAGGGGGCCAAAAGAGAAAGCCCAGTGGATGGAGTGTGTGGAAGATCACTGACTGGATGATTACTGGGATAATGAGCAAAGGAGACTCCTCCTGCCTTTTCAGAACCAGGCCAAGTTCAAGAGGAACAACTTACTGAGAAAGCCAGATTCAGACAAACTGTTTGATGAACAATCAATACCCAGCAGAGCTAATAAAGACAGCTTTGATCCCTGCTAGAAAGATTGATGTAGCCTGACATAACCCGTTTGTACCTCAAAGGACTGAAAGGATTTGCTCAGATCAGTAACAGCATCTGTGCAGTAAAGAGCAATACTGAATTGCTTGGTCAGAAATTCCATTCTTTATTGTCTAAGGAGACAAATCTCAAACAGAAACTCTTTCCAGATTTTTTTCCAATACTATCTGAGACAGTTACTCTGTTTGAGATCCCTTCCTTTACCATAAGGTGGTACTACCTGATATCCCCTTATCTGCTACAAGGAACGCTATCTGAAATGAAGATGATGAGGAAAAAGAAGACAATTGCGTGTACTACAACTCCTGACTCAGGGCAATTAACAAAGCTTTAGCTGTACAATTTCAAATAGAGCAAGAAAAATAAAAGCTCCCCCAAACACTGAAATGGGGGAAGCTAAAGCATGTACAAGTCCAAGAGCCACCTGAAGAAGTGCCTTTTTCCCCAGTACAGACAAGGTTGAGACAGTCCTGATGTCAAATGGAAGCTGCACAGTGTGCATACTTATGTAGGTCATTCAGGACCTATTTAGGTCACCTTCTTTGCAGATTTAAGCAAGTAATTTGCTGTTTCAAAGGAAGTAGCTGCTTTAGTCCCACATTTGCAGATTAACACTACAAAGAAGTGTCTAGTGCCAAAGGCGACACATGCTACTGGCAGGAATAATCTGAAAAGAAGGGTGGAAGGACATCTTAAAACCTAACAGATCCAAGAAATCAGAACTTATCTACAAGGAACAGAGCAGACATCCAGGCAGGCAAACCTGACAATTTCAATTTAGGAATAAGTAAGGTGCCCCATTTCTGGTGTTAGAATTTGGCAATCATTGCCATGAAGCATGCAAGAATAAGAAGGATCACATTTTTCACTGAAAATAAAATAAGCTAATGTTCAGTAGTCAGGATAATTTCTAAGAGAAAGTGGTCTTGTTCCCTACTCCTGGCAGTGTTCAAGGCCAGGCTGGATGGGCTCTGAGCAGCCTGGGCTAGTGGAAGGTACACCTGCCCATCACAGGGGTGTTGGAACAAGAATATCTTTAAGATCCCTTCCAACCCAAGCCATTCTATGATTCTATGATTCTGCAGCATTACTTGCAGGAGAAGAGCCAGCCTGAACTAAAATAGGTTTCTTCACAACTTTCAGGCACTGATGAATGCATCTTGATGTCATGACCTGAAGAGAGGAGGAGGCAAAAAGTCCAAATCTTGTTGCCATCTGTTTCCCTAAATTAAAGGAACAAAAACCTCACACATATGCAGGCCCTATTGAGAAGACTGCAAATTTAATGTATCTAGAGCTGACAGATTACAGACATCAATAACCAGAGGGCAAATAAGCAGTTGTGAAACTATCCATTGTGGAAGAAAAAATTAGCAAGTACTTTAGTCATGTTATCTTCTAGAAGAGGTTAGAAATACAGAGATAAGGGAAAAAATGCAAGGAAGCACTGCCAGCAACATAGGTTACATTGTTGCTGACCTGCTTATCCAAATTCTAATTATAGGAAGATTCAAAAAAAATTACAAAGCAGTTTATCACCAGTATAACGGCTTTTCTTCTGACTAAGCCTTTTTGCTGCAGTTCTTCAGTAGGAAAGACTCACAGAATGAAAGTGAGCTGTTACAATTTTTTTTTTGTAGACAAATATTTAGAAGTCTCACCATGCTACTGGGTGGTGCCAGGCAATCATGGAATTTTTCTGCAAAGTGATTACCTTATATAAGCCACGGATGCCCTCTGTCTTGTATATCTTTATGAGAGCATCAAACATTCCTCGGTACTGCCGCTTGGATGGATCCACGCCAGCGTTATATTGTAGCACAAGTCGAGTCTTGGTTACCCAGATTGGGTTTGTAATGCACAGGGTCATGGCTCCTGGGAACACACAGAAGTTACTCTCATTGTTATGCCAACTCCACAGATTGTCCCAGTCTGTTCAGTCCAATATAACACAGGCTTCTACAATGACAAAACTACTTCTCCTACCAGAGTACTCATACTGTTCAAAACAGGGGAAGTTTATGCCCTCCATTGCTCCCTTTCTCCCCCTTCAAAGCTCACAGTCAAGTCCAATTCACTCCTGCTGTGGTACTCTTGCAGGGCACAAATATTTTTGCATATTCCTAGTACAGTCCCTTTTTTGCTTCACCTTTCCACAGTTAGTAGTATAATCTGAAGTAGACAGTAAATGCAGTTTCTTAATGTACCACAGATTATCTGAATTATTATTCAGTATACAATAATTCAAAACTTAATGGACACCTCAGTGATGTGAGATTTGCTTAATAATTTTGACAGGTTAATAGCAAGAACCTCTTATAGCTTTATAGGTTATTAAAAATACCATTGTGACAGAATCCATTATGACATTTCATTCAAACAATATGCCTTATTATTTCAACGTTAAATGAATGCTTCAAAATCCTAATGAAGTTTTCCAAATTGCCTGTACAGCATGTAGTGACAGGACAAGGGGGCATGATTCAAACTGAAAGAGAGTAGGTTTAGATTAGATGTGAGGCAAAGATTCTTTACTGTGACAGTGGTGAGGCACTGCAATAGGTTGCCCAGAGATGCTGTGGATGCTCCACCTCTGGAAGTGCTCAAGACCAGGCTGGGTGGGGCTTTGAGCAACCTGGTCTAGTGGGAGGTGTCCCAGCCAAAGACAGGGGGTTGGAACTAGATTATTTTTAAGGTCCATTCCAACCCAAACCATTCCATGATTCAACAGGCCACCTCCTTTCCAGGTCCAGGTGTTAAATATTTAACAAGTTAACAATCTGATAGCAGCAGATTTCCATAGTTACATTTTGGGACCCAATACAGTACTAAATATGTAAAGTGCCTACATAGAATGAAAACTAGGACAAAAGACATTTTGTCAACTGCTAATTCTGCACAAAACTGGAGGACCACAGTGACCCACCTATTTGTGCTAGACACCTTTGTTTTATTTACAGACAACAAACTATTGCATCTGGGCTGGAACACTTACCCTTGCCATCTGTAAGAAAAAGCTGCACTGACACAGAAAGGCAAGTAGCAGCATATGGAACAGCTACAAGTGAACATTAATTTTTGCATTTAACCTCACCAGCCTCCGCAGCTGACACTAGGTGTTCGCTCGCACTGAGACTTTCCATCTTCCCTTCCTTCTTGTAAGCTTTGATGGCATTGTAACTGGAAAATGTACAACATAGTTTAGTGAAGGTGAACACAGACCCACATCACAAAAAACCCAATCCAGAATGACATACCTGACTTAAGATCATGGTGGTACACAGCCTTTGAAGAAAAGGCATCCAAACTACTGTTATTTAATTGATTCATTGTCCCTGAGCAGTCAGCTCTTTAAAGTGAACTATGGTAATATATATTTAAATTGTAAAATTAAACTGTCAGTATCAATGGGACTGCATCTTGAAAATTATCAGATATCCAGAATTAACTTTTAAAAGAATTTTAGTGGGACCCACAGTGCTAGGTATTGACCCTCTAGCTCAGAAATACACTGAGCATTCTTCTCTTGATCCAGTTTGCAATCTTTGTGAATTAAGGAATTGTCAACAGAAGATGAAGTGTCAATAGCAATATACAGCAAAACTTAAGGACTCAAGTACAACAATAATAGAGTCTAGACAAGTGAGCTTTGCATAGGCATGCCAGCTAACTAGTCCCTAAAATGTTTGAATTAATAGGGATAAGTACTAACAGAGTTAATAAAGTAGAATATTAAAAAATGGGCTTTAAAAGCAAAGCCCATGAACTGACAAAAACAATGAAAAAACTGTCACTAAAATGATTAAAAACAATCAAACATTTAGTTTTAGTAGAAAACTTCACACTCTTTATTCTCAAGAAATCAATTTAGATTCTTGTTTTTCATGGGGTTTTAAGAACAGTGTATTGGCACTTTTAGAGAATTCTTTCTGAATAGTATCACCACCTCTCAAATTCTTAGTACTTTCACAGCAGCAAGGGAATGCACTGTACCTGACAAAGGAACAACTCTCTGACTCAAATTGCTGAAATTCTAAAACAGCAAACCATAATAAACGTTAACAAACCTGGACTAGCTAAGAGAATGACAAGTTTGTAAGTCCCTTAGCACATTTTTATACCTCACAAAGAAGATGCAATGTATATCTGAACACTGCATTGTGCAGGCAGTGACACATTTTACAGTTGTACTTACAAGAAGAAGTAAAGTCCCCAGGAGGCTCCTGCTCCCACCATGTTTGGAGTCACCCCTTGGTACAAGCCTCGAAGCCCCTCATGCTTCCAGACTGTGCTCATACAGTGAAGAATTCCATTGTACTTTGGCCTCAGCTCCAATCCATCACTTACTACAAAAGAGAGAAATGGAAAACATTTTGGGAAGCATAAAGTTCAACTGCCTCCAAGCCAACCCAAGAGTCCACAGCCTCCAAAGCAATAAATGAACATGAAACATAATTGATCAACTGTATTACAGAATCACAGAAATTCTAGGTTGGAAGAGACCTTTAAGATCATCGAGTCCAACCCATGTTCTAACACCTCAACTAGATCATGGCACCAAGTGCCACATCCAGTCTTTTTTTAAACTCTTCGAGGGATGGTGAGTCTACCACCTCCCTGGGTAGATGATTCCAGTATTTGACCACTCTTTCTGTAAAATACTTCCTCCTTAATTCTAGCCTGTATCTCCCTTGGCGCAGCTTGAGACTGTGTCCTCTTGTTCTGTCTGTTGTTGCCCGGAGAAAGAGACCGACCCCCAACTCACCACAGCCACCCTTCAGGGAGTTGAAGAGAGTGATAAGGTCACCCCTGAGTCTCCTTTTCTCCAGGCTGAACAACCCCAGCTCCCTCAGTCGTTCTTCATATGGCTTGTGTTCCAAGCCCCTCACCAGCCTCGTTGCTCTCCTTTGGACACGCTCAAGCATCTCAATGTCCCTCCTAAAGTGAGTGGCCCAGAACTGGACGCAATACTCCAGGTGAGGCCTCACCAGTGCTGAGTACAGGGGAAGAATGACCTCCCTGCTCCTGCTGGCCACACCGTTCTTGATACTGGCCAGAATGCCATTGGCCCTCTTGGCCACCTGGGCACACTGCTGGTTCATGTTCATCCGACTGTCAACCAGCACCCCCAGGTCCCTTTCAACCTGAGCACTGTCCAGCCACACCGTTCCTAGCTTATATCGTTGCAGGGGGTTATTGTGGCCAAAGTGCAGGACTCGGCACTTGGACTTATTAAACTTCATCCCATTAGATTCTGCCCATCCATCCAACCGTTCCAAGTCCCTCTGCAAAGTCCTCTGTCCCTCTAACAGATCAACACACGTTCCCAGCTTAGTGTCATCTGCAAATTTGCTAATAAAGGACTCTAAATCCTCATCCATGTCATCAATAAAAATATTGAACAGAACTGGCCCCAGCACAGACCCCTGAGGGACACCACTGGTGACTGGTCGCCAGCTGGATGCAGCACCATTCACCACCACTCTCTGGGCCCGGCCATGCAGCCAGTTCTGAACCCAGCAAAGAGTGCTCCTGTCCAAGCCACGGGCTGCCAGCTTGTCTAGGAGAATGCTGTGGGAGACAGTGTCAAAGGCCTTGCTGAAATCCAAGTAAACAACATCTACAGCCTTCCCTGCATCCACTAGGCGGGTTACCTGGTCATAAAAGGTGACCAGGTTGGTCAAACATGACCTACCCCTCCTAAATCCATGCTGGCTGGGTCTGATACCCTGGCCATCTTGTAAATTTTGTGTGATGGCGCTTAATATAAACTGTTCCATTATTTTGCCAGGTACTGAGGTCAGGCTGATTGGTCTATAATTACCAGGATCTTCCTTTGCACCTTTTTTGTGAATGGGTATCACATTGGCCAGCTTCCAGTCATCCGGAACCTCACCAGTGAGCCATGACTGCTGGTAAATGATGGAGAGTGGCTTTGCAAGCTCATTTGCCAGCTCTCTCATTACCCTGGGGTGGATCCCGTCTGGTCCCATAGATTTATGAATATCCAAGCATTTCAGTAGTTCTATGACTGCCTCCTCTTGGATAATGGGGGGACCATTCTGCTTCCTGTCACCATCAACCAGCCCAGGCGGGCAGGTGTCTTGAGGGCAAGTCATCTTCCCACTAAAAACTGAGGCAAAATAGGCATTAAGCACTTCTGCCTTTTCCTCATCTTCAGATACTAAGTTCCCTCCTTTGTCCAATAAAGAACAAAGGCTGGTCTTACCTTTCCTTCTACCATTAATGTATTTGTAAAAACATTTTTTATTATCCTTTACAGAAGTTGCCATTCTAAGTTCAAACTGAGCTTTGGCCTCCCTAATTTTTTTTTCTGCATGCTCTAGCAGCCTTCTTGAATACTTCCTTAGAGACCTGACCCTTCTTCCAACGCTGATACATCCTCTTTTTATTCTTAAGTTCCTCCAAAATCTCCTTGCCCAGCCAGGCTGGACGTTTGCCCCGTTGACTGATCTTTCGGCACACAGGGATGGTCTATTCCTGTGCCCTCAAGATCTCTGTTTTGAGGTATGCCCACCCTTCCTGAACTCCTTTGTTTTTAAGGACTGCTTCCCAAGGGACGCTCTGAATAAGTCTCCTGAACAGGCCAAAGTCTGCCCTCCGGAAGTCCAATGCAAGAGTTTTACTGGTGCTCTTCCTGACTTCACCAAATATTGAGAACTCTATTATTTCGTGATCACTCTGCCCCAAGTGACCTCCAACCACCACATCTCCCACCAGCCCATCTCTGTTTGCAAACAGCAGATCTAACATAGTCCTTCCCCTGGTGGGTTCACCCACCAGCTGCAACAAAAAGTTGTCCTCCATACATTCTAAGAATTTCCTGGACTGCCTCTTTATTGCCGTATTAAGTTCCCAGCAGATGTCTGGTAGGTTGAAGTCACCCAGAAGAACAAGGGCTGACGATCTTGAAACATTACCTAGCTGCTTATAGAATAAGTCATCTACCTCTTCTTCCTGGTCAGGTGGACGATAACAGACTCCCAGTAGGGTGTCAGCCTTGTTGGCCTTCCCCTTTATTCTTACCCATACACATTCAACTCCATCTTCCTTAGTTTCAATTTCGATGGCATCAAAAGTTTGCTTAATATAAAGGGCCACCCCTCCACCTCTTCTTCCTTTCCTGTCTCTCCTGAAGAGCTTGTATCCATCCAGAGCAGTACTCCAGTTATGTGAGTTGTCCCACCATGTTTCCGTGATGGCAACTACATCACAGCTCTGCAGTTGCACCATGGCCTCTGGCCTCCAGCTCTTCTTGTTTGTTACCCATGCTGCGTGCATTGGTATACATGCACCTCATCTGGGCTACTGACTTCACCCCTAACTCAGCCTTGCAATTCTTGGGCCTGTTTCCAGATAGCTCAGCTGCTTCCCCTTCCCCCTTCAAACATAGTTTAAAGCTCTCTCAATGAGGTCTGCCAGTTCATGAGCTAAAAAACTTTTGCCCTTAACAGAGAGGTGTACCCCATCTGGTTCCAGCAGAGAAGATGCTGTAAGTTTCCCCATGATCAAAGAATCCAAAATTTTGCCGATGACACCAATCCTTAAGCCACTTGTTGATGATGCGGATTCTTCTGTTTCTTTCATCATTTTCCTCCGCGACCAAAGGGACTGAGCAGAACACTACCTGTGCTCCTGCCCTATCAACTACCTGACCCAGTACCCTGAAGTCCTTTCTAATTGCCTTGACACTCCTCTTCTCAAGCTCATCACTGCCAGCCTGGAGTATCAGCAGTGGGTAATAATCAGAGGGCTGAATCAGCCCAGGAAGTCCCTCAGTGATATTTTGTACCCGGGCCCAAGGGAGGCGACAGACCTCCCTGTGGGATGGGTCTGGTCGACATATGGGGCCCTCAGTTCCCTTCAGGAGGGAATCACCTACTACGATTACCCCTCTTTTCTTCTTGGTGTTAGAGGTAATGATCCCTCTTGCAGATGAATCATAATTGGGGGGTTCACTGGGCAGGCAATTCTCTCCTAAATCATCTAGTTGGGTCTCTCTGTCCAGGATCTCATACCTATTCTGAAGTGGTACTTGGCTGGATGATGGGGAGGGGGAGGACTTTTTGCTATTACCTCCCCGAATGGGGACCCGTTTCCACTCCTCCTCATATACCAGGTGCCCTTCTGTTACCTGAGAGCGGGAGGCATATAAGTCCTCAGACTCTTGGTCAGAAGCCTCCCTTAAAGATGGTAGGGCTGAACTCCACCAGTCTATTTCCCTTTCACTTTCCCTGATACTCCTTAACCTTTCGACTTCCTCCCTAAGCTCAGCCACCAGTGAAAGGAGGTCATTCACTTGTTCACAGCGCAGGCAGGACTCCTCCACAACACTCCCTGAAGCCACTGATAACCTCAAACACTCTGGGCATGGATGGGTCTGTACAGACACATCCTTTTTGGAGGGCCCGACTTGGTCACTTATACCAGCCACAGCTTTTGACAGCATAGAAACCATTACTGACAAACACCTCAAAATTAACCAGGCAGCAGAAAGACCTCAAACAATACAGAGCACTCCTTACTAGCAAGAAAGCTGGCAACCCTGCCTGCGCAAACTGCCTTGTATACTCCCCAGAGACTCACCACACCCCTGTTTGCCCGCTCCTGTCCGCTGCGCTCCCCAGACACCTCTTATAATCAGCCACTAAGCAGCAACTGAGGAAACTCCACCCTCTGCTCCTCTCTGACTCACAATTACATGAGTGTTATTTCACAAGTATAAAAGAGCTGAGGTTTACAGCTTTATAAGCTTAGAGCTGAAGAACTTAGGAAAAAAAGGGGGGGAAAAGAAATAAAAACCAGAGATAACTACTTAGCTCAGTAAGAGGAGAGTTCCTATTAATCTGGCGAGCCTAAGTAAATGCACTTTTGTACATTTTTGATGAGCAGCAGATCTGAAGTTTTCTGTGTCTTTTTTTAGCACTCCAGCAATTGTGCATCATATTTCAAGTGATATGGATGGCATCCTTGACATGTTTCTCTAAGTTGTTTAGACAAGTCCTAAGTAACAACCCTTAAATTCAAATTTTCTCCTTAAAATGTTCTATAAAACAATGGGTCACATCTTACTGATTGCCAAGTCAGTTTTTACCAGAATACACAAAGGCTTCTTCTCCCACCTAATAACCTAACAGCTGGTTGTCCAAATGTTCAGAAAATACCACTTCAAAAACACAGAAAACAACAAGTTTTTGTCTGACAGATCATGTAGAACATGGACATCCACAAAGCTTGGAGTGGTGACTACTATTCCTCCTACCATAACAACAAAGGAGTAAGTTGATTACTGATGAGGTATGTGATGCAGTCCATGGTGAGATGACAAGAGGTAACAGACACAAGCTGAAATACAGGGAATTTTGACCAGAACTTTTTATCCAGCAGAATGGCCAAATACTTGAAAAAGTTGCCTGAAGAGCATCTTTGGAGCTACTCAAAACTCCAGTGCACAAAACTGAACAAACTGATCTAAGCAGAGCTTATCTGAGTAGGGGGTGAACTCCTCAGCTCTCTTCTGACCTAAATTACTCTGTGATGCCAACACAGCAGCAGCTTTCATTCTTACTACAGACATATGGCTAGACTGCAACTGTACTGAAAACTGATCTCAAAGTTTTACAAGAAGTGTAGTTTTTGTGTCCCCACCAAAATTAATCCTGGTAAACAGGCATCTTCTGTTCAGTGCCACATTATTACTAATTCCTTTTGAACTCTTTGTCCCATAGACATTGTGACAGACTTCAGCATTAAAGACAAAATGCTTTTGCTGAGCACAGTGTGACAACACCTCAACACCTTGACAACCACTCAAAGCTAGAACACAAACACCTCTTTTCTCCTTCCTAAGTGCTGCTAGACCTTTCCCAAAGACATTTGTGAAATTTTTACCATGCAGACACTAGGTCAAGTTTATAAACATATGAAACAAGATTGCAAATCAGAGACATGAATGCAAATCTTTCTGTCAATGATGCTGCCAAGAATCTTGACAACATTCATTTCTGATATCAGCTCCTGCTCCCTCATTGAAGACAAAACACAGGAATTATTATTTTCAACCCAAAGATGCATGTGAAAGTACCTGACCTCCAAAAGCCATCTAATCCAAACCTGTATTTAAACCAGATCTAATGAGACCTGGTTACTTAGGGACACGACCAGTTGACTCCTGAATGCTTCCATGGCTGAAGAGATTACAGCCTGTCTGGGCAACCTTTTCCAGTGTTTGACCATTCTTACAGTAAAATAACTGGAATGATCCATGCTTGTGCCTGTTCCTTTTCGGCTCCTTCTAACTATCTCCAAGAATCTGGCTTTACCTTCTCTGTGTCTTCCAAGAACACTGTCGTAGATTGCAATTTTAGCTCCCCTCAGCCCTTCCTTTCTGAGGCCAAAGGGATCCTGTTCTGTGTCATGTGCTCCAGCCCCTTCACTGCAGTCACACCAGTGTGTCACTGTCTTCCTTCCTTGTCCTGGAGAGCCCCAAAATAAACACAGTAATTCTGACACAGTCTTACAAATGGAAAACAGAGAGAAGAGAGCCCTTCTGCCGGCTGTGCTTCTCATGATGCAGCCCAGGATGTGCCCAACTAGGACATGCAACGTTTTGAATTTTGAAAAATGTCTCTGTGATTGTTTGGTTTCGGGATCTTAAAACATCCATGTATCTATTTAAGAAAACAATCCAAAGATACGGTAAAATGTTTCTACCTCTCTGAAAGAAAATATGATAAATGGTTGACAAGTTTCTCAAATCAGCAGAAAAGTCAAGCGAAGTTGCCATGTTTCCCTGTGGAGAAACAAACCAGTTACAGAGTTTTCTGCAAAACAATACCACTATTGTTAACAGCCAAGGTTATTGCAGAACCACCGCTAGCTTTGAGTGTTGAAAATGTTTGGCATAGAGGCGAACTTTGAACGTGGGCTCGGGCAGCCCGCCGGCTCAAGCGGGCAGCGCTCGGGTGCCTCAGGCAGAGGCGGCCACGGGAGGGGGAGAGGCCGGAGCTCCCCGACGTGCCCGCAGACAGCTCGGGGCACCGCACAGGCGGCAGCCCCTACACGGGACAGGGAGCACCTCGGGATAGCGGGGGAGAGGACGGGACACCCTCTCGGCTCACGGCCGGTTTATTCCAAGCCGTGGGGCTGCCCCCGGCACCGGGGCGCTGCAGCCGCGCACGGGGCGGGCGGAGCAGCGCGGGCTGTGGGCGGGAAGCCCGGCAGGTCCCGGGCCGGGCTCGGCGAGCTCGGGCACGCCGGTGCGCCCCTAGCGCGGGACGGCGGCCGCTCCGGCCTTACCTGCGAAGCGGATCTTGACGAGGTCCAGCGGGTGCAGCGCCAGGGTGGACAGGACGCCGCCGCTCATTCCCGCCGCCAGGTTCTCCAGCCGCACGTGCCGCAGCACGGAGCGCAGCGCCGGCTCGCGTGACAGCGGCGGCTCGCGCGCCGCGCACGCGGGGCCCGCGGCACCCATCGCCGGCCGCGCGCGCGCAGGGGCGGGGGCGGGGCCGGGACTGCGGCGGGGCTCGCGGCCTCGCGCGAGAACGGCCCGGGTGGCGCATCCGGTCACGTGCGCAGCGGTGCCGGCGCGGCGCGATGCGGGTGAAGGTGCTGAGCCGCAACCCCGATGACTACGTGAGGGAGACCAAGCTGGACCTGCAGCGCGGTGAGTGCGGCTCCGGCTCCGGCCTTCGGCACGGCACGGCATGGCACGGCCCGCCCTGCCCCGCCCGGAAGGGATGAGGCCGGCGGCCCAGGAAGGCGTTCGTCCGCGCTCCGCTCCGGTCCCGTCCCCTCCGCCGCTGCCCGCTGGCAGCGAGAGTCGGAGAGCTCGGGCAGGGGCTTTGCGCTTCCCTCCTTGCGGGCGCCGGGAGCTCTGCCCGCGGGTGCCGCTCCCAGGCGGGGATTCCCGTGCGGGGCCTCTGCGGAGCTGAACTTGCTTTGCCGTGCCGCGGCCCGGGGCGGCGGCTGCCGGGAGCTTCCATCGGCGCGGCAGAGCCTGGGGCTTCCAGAACCTGGTCAGAGCAGGAGTGCGAGGCTGGGGGTTTAATCGCTGATTTGGTACCCCGAGATTGTTCTTGGTATTTCCTAGGTTACCCTTTGCAGTTTTTTGCACTTAATGCTGTTTCATTTCTGGTGCGTCGAGGTCCGCTTCTTGCACATTCATTATTAAAACTGCCAAAAATTGTGTTGATTTTACACACAGAATAATAGAGTTTCGTAGGTTGGAAGGTTGGGCTAGATAAGTCCCTGTGGTGAACAGTCCCACACCCTGCCCTGTGGTGAACAGGGACATCTTCAGCTAGATCAGGCTGCTGAGAACCTTGATGGGCCATGTGCCATTTCATTGTAAAAAACTTCTTACTACTATCTAGTCTAAATTTATCCTCTTTAAATATATAACTGTTACTCATTGTCATATCATAACAGGCCATCTAAGAAGTCTGTCGCCATCTTTCTCACAGCCCCCTTTGAGTACTGAGAGGCCACAGTGTGGTCTGCCCTGAGCTGTCTCTTCTCCAGGCTGAACAACCCCAGGTCTTCCAGTCCTTCCTCGTGGGAGAGGTAGTCCATCTGCTCATCTCTCCTCAGGACCTGCTCCAGCATGGGTTTCTAATGTGTGTTCTTTCTGTTACAGTTCCAAGGAACTATGACCCTGCATTGCATCCATTTGAGGTTGCACGAGAGTACACAAGAGCTCTGAATGCCACAAAGCTAGAACGTGTGTTTGCAAAACCCTTTCTTAGTTCACTTGATGGCCACAGAGATGGAGTTAATTGCATGGCCAAACATCCAAAAAGTTTGTCTACTGTGCTGTCTGGAGCCTGTGATGGAGAGGTAAGCTTGCAAACCACAACAAACACACGTCTTTTTTCTCTTTTGTGTTTTATTGGCTTGTTTGGTTGGTTTTGCCACACCTTACTTTTCTGCCTCTCTTCAGCATGTTACCTCTATCCTCACGCAGTTTTGCTGCTCTGTAATTCTGCCACTGTACAGAGGAGACAAACTTGGGAGACAGATTGTAGTGAAAGGTTCATGGGTCGAGATAAGGACAGGGAGAGATCACCCACCTATTACCACCAGGGACAAAACAGACTGAACTTGGGGTTAATAATTGAATTTATTATTAACAAACTCAGAACAGAATAATGAGAAGTAAAATAAGACCTTAAAATTACCTTCCCCCCACCCCTCCCTCCTTCCTTCCCAGGCTCTCCCTTCTCCTCCCCATCAGTACAAGGAAATGGGAGAAGGGGGTTGCAGTCAGTTCAATACAAGTTGTTCCTGCCTCTGCTCAGGTAGAGGAGGTGCTCTGCTGCTCCACCATGGGTCCCTCCCATGGGAGACAGTTCTCCATGTCCTTCTGCAGTGTGAATCTGTTGGGGAGGATGAAACAAGAAAGCCTTATAAATATGACTGCCTGGCAAAAGATTTTGAGAATATAGAAACTATAAGCGAGATTGAAATGAAAGCAACCTTTGAGATCCCTTAATTGCTGAACAAAACAATGATGTGACCAGCTGAATGTAATCACCCCTGGAGGAAACAATTCCCTCTGCAAGCAGGCAGGCCTAAGAGTCAGAGCAGACCCTGCAGCTTGGCAGATAGGGCCCAAAGAGTAAGATTTAGGGTTTAAAATGTAAACATAGTATGGTAATGTAGTGATTCTTATAGGTTGTATGGAAATGTTATAGGATATGCATGCTGTAGTAGATTGGTTAATGAGAATCTGAATATTAAACACAGAAGACGATTTATTGTATTGTAACGGGAACTTCGGTCTCTTTTTGCTCTCTTATCTCTCTTTTCTCTCTTACCTGTTTTCACTCTATCTCTTTTTGTGCTCTTCTTCGCGCCCTTTTTTCTCTTTGTCTCTTTGTCTTCTCCTCTGCAATTCTTCACCCCTTCCTTTCTACATGCTCTCTGCTCTTAAACCTTTGCCTTTAACTCTCTTACACTTTAAGCCTCTCTTCTCTCGGGCCTGCTCCGAGCTGTGGCTGGCAGCTTGCAGCAGGGCCCTGCACCCAGGCCCTTTGCAATAAACTGCAAGTTATACGACTTGGCTTCAAAGAGATCTCTCCGTCCGTCCCTACCGTGCGACCCCCCAGCAGCTCCTTCGTGAGTCCTTTCCACAGGCTGCAGCTTTTCATGAGTAGCTGCTGTGTGGGTGACTGTTCCACATTGTGTAGTCCTTCAAGAGGAGGCTGCTCTGGGGTGGGTCCCCACAGGGTCACAAGTCCTGGGAAACCTGCTCCAGTGTGGGCTCCTCTGTCCATGGGTCCCGAGGTCCAGCTAGGGCTTGCCGTGGATCACAGCCTGCTTTGGGTGCATCTGGCCTCGGTCTTCTCCACAGGTGCAGGTGGATCTCTGCACTCCCATTAACCTCCTCCATGGGCACCAGGGGCACTGCTGCCTCACCATGGTCTTCACAGCAGGCTCAGAGGAACCTCATTCTTCCTCCTCCTTCTCCCCTCACCTTGGTGTCTGCAGTTATTCCTCTAATGTATTCTTGCTCCTCTCTTCTCTGAGTGCAGTTACTTTTATTCCTTTTTAAATGTGTTACCGCAGAGTTGTTGCCACCATTTCTTATTAGCTTGGCCTTGGCCAGGGGTGGGTCTGTGTGGGAGCTGGCTGGCATTGGCTCTGCTGGACATGGAGGAAGATTCCAGCAGCTTCTCACAGAAACCACCCCTGTAGACTCCCACTACCAAAACCTGGCCACGCAAACCCAATACCTGTTAGGACTGCTCCCCCTAAAGAAGTTCAACTGCCAGATTAGCTAGGGTGAAGGGGCGTACAACCAAAAATTTTTTTTGGAATAGCAGGGTTTCATATTGCCTAAAAAAGGCTAATCCTATGTATATATATATTTTATTGTTTTACATAACTGTTACAAATAGCAATCAAGGAACTAGTGGCAGAAAAAACTACCTGTCTTTTCTGGATTACCGTCTTTCTCCCCCTTACATTGCTCATTTGATAGTACTTGAATACTCTAAAGGTAACCAGGGGCAGTTTAAAGGTCTTCTAGGCAGTTGGCTGCTTTCTGCTTTTTATAGAAAGTGCTCATGTCATGCAGTAGTATAAGGGGGGTTAACCATTTCAGAGAGAAGGGGAACAAATTTCTGCAAATTTCTTATCCACTGATAGAGCAAGTAAAGTACTGGGTGCTGTAAATACATAAAAATATAAAAAGCAAGCTCCATTTCTTTGTTGTTGGTTTTAAACGAGCCCAAAAGCTTTTAAACAGAAACCTCTGTGAGAGGTGGACATCTATAGACAATGTAGTACAGCAGCTGGACAGAAAAAATTCTGTTGATTCCAAATTTCTTTGTGTTTTTGTCTTTAAAAGGGTATTTTTTTGCTAATTTTATAACTGCTGCTGTTTTTTAGCAAGAATTCTAGTTCAAAAACATGGGAGTACAAAATGCAGAAAGTATGCAGCTTAGGTCAGTGGGGAGGGTAGGAACAAAAGACCTTCACTTCTAAAATTATTTTTCAAGAAAGAAATAATTAGTTTTTAACATGATAAAATCTGACCGGTGTCCAAGCCAACTCTGTCATTTCATTACAACATGTGTGGTCTCTTGTATTTGAATACTGAACTGCAGCTGTGGAAAGCTTACAGAATATTTGCTTTTTGTTTTTATCAGGTTAAGATTTGGAACTTGACCAGACGACAGTGTATCCGCACGATACAGGCCCATGAAGGCTTTGTTCGAGGCATGTGTGCCCGTTTCTGTGGCACATCATTCTTCACTGTGAGTATTGTGGGGCTCCTCAGCAGCGCAGAGTACCTGCTCACCATCTGTTTTCCACTGAGAAGCTTGCTCTCTGCCATAGAACATTTAAATATTGTATGAATACGCTTATTAAATGTGTCGGTGAACCCGACAGTTCTATTTAGGATGAAGTTTTTTCTGATGCTGGGATATGGATACCATTCAAGAGCATGGAAGGGATAAATACCAGCAAAGAGCTAACAGATGGTCATGTAATTAAAACTGCAGTAAACTAGTTTTTTTTTAAAGTAGTAAATGGATTATGTTTATTGCAAGATGTAAAAAAGTTAAAATGTAACCATTTGCATACACATATACCATGTATAAAAGTAACTATTTGCATATACTATGATTAAAAGTAATCTGATTAAGTTAAGACCACTCCAGGTGAATAAAGCTTTATTAATTCATAAAAAAACCACGACAGATTCAGTTGCATGTAAACTGCTTGGAAATAGTATGTCTTCCTGTTGGCATTAAAACAGTTCTGAGATAACACAACAAGAACTGTTTTTGAAAACAGGAAGTGTCCTGAAGTTGTGCTTTGTTTAAACTGGTCATAGAAGAGCCATTTTCGCTACAGTATATTTATTTTTTTAAGGTATATACCAGGTCACAGGGACAGTAGTTAGGATATAGGGAAAGTCACAGTAAAAAACCCTAAGTGACTCCAAGTTAGTTACTCCCCTTTTGACAATGTCTGCCTGAAAATTGAGAGAGGGAGAGAAATAGTAGTAGTGCAGTCATGGAGGGGAGGATAAACTTGTAAAGCTAACATTTTTTAGGCCTATTTTCTTGATCCAGGTCACTGCACAGCCCTGCAAAAGCTTGTGCTGGCATTAGTGCAAGAGGTAGAACAAAATTTGGGGCAGGCAACCAGAGCAACTGAGGTGGAAAGTGCCTTTTAACTGATTACAGGCTCACCAAAGTGACTTCCAGAAGATAATTTGCAGTTTAAAAACCACAAAATTTAGCCTTACGAAATAGCCATCATTCCAGCTCACATTTTGCCTATTCAGCTATCTATAGTGGAAACTGGAAAAGCCTTGTGGATCAAGATGGGACAGTGGAATAGGTGAAGGAAAGGTGGTGGTGGGAAACAAGTGACAAGCTGGGAATCCATTGCCTGCTCTCAGAAGCTGACAGGTCCCCAGACAGTCTCGGAGCTGCAGCCACTGTGGAGCCAGCCCCCACCTCCTCTTCCTGCTCCAAGTACTGCAGCTTTTATTGCAGAGTGTTGTTCTGGGCTATGGAATACTCCTTTGGCCAGGTCAGGACATCTGTCATGCCCGTGTCCCCTCCCAGTCTGCTGCCCACCCAAGCCTGTTGCTGGTGGGTGAGGCAGGGGTGATGGAGACAGAGTGGGAGCAGGGGAAATGCACAGCCAAGGCTTGGGGCTGTATCAGGGCTGTTTCAGCCCAAATATGTTTTTCAGCCCTGATGTTTTTTTCATCAAAACCACGGTGCTAGGTGGGCTGCTGTGAAGAATGTTCACTGCAGCCAGATCATGTACATGTTTTAATGACATGTTATGACCAGGAGAGCTAATCTGTTGCTTGGAGGTATAAAATGGAATGATGAACATGCAGGAGGAAGCATTTGTGTATATCACAGAATATTTTTTTGAAAGGATGCCTATATTTAATTGCAAAACACATCTAGCAAAATAAAAGGGAATATATTTACATAAAACTTTTCCAATATTTTCAGGTTGGTGATGACAAAACCATAAAACAGTGGAAAATGGAGAGCCCAGAATATGGAGAAGAAGAAGAACCTATTCATACAATTCTTGGAAAGGTAGTAAATCTGAGTTTTGATTTTCCCACACCTCTTCTTTTGAATTTAGTTTGAATCGTATCTTATCTAGCTTTTGGAGGAGAGAGCAATAATTTGATATCACCTATCATCATAATGGGTTGTAATTTGCTGGCATCAAATTTTATTATGGCATTTTTAAAGTATCTTCATGTTTTTATTGTGCTTACTTTACATGTAACCAGAAAGGACTCCTCTGATGCCACCAGAGACTGCTTATGTCTGTCTGTACTAATTATCCCTTTCCTGCAAACTGGTCATATTTCTCTGTAGTCTCTTCAGATGGGTATTGTCAGTGCTTAGTCTGCATTACTTTTCATAAATAAGTTACTTTTCATACCAATCTCACAGACATTCAATACAAAATACTAACTTTACATCTTCCTTATTGACAAAAGCAGTCTAAAAATAGATATTTTGGCACTTTGAATTTATGATAAGCTTGTGTTAAGAAAAACATTAAATGCTTTTTTCAAATTGATGGTTTGAAAGTCTTTAGTTAATGAAATGTCTGTGAAATCCATACAAGTCCCTACTGAAAATACAGTTGCACTCTTAAATTTTTCATTTGCTTTAAAATCAACCAGGATTTTGTAAATATGCTTTTAGTGCCAACTCCACTGTAAATTACCAAAAGATGCATACATGCACCTTAAATGGAAAAGAAAGCTTGCCTACTGGCAGGGGTACATCTGATAAGGTTTAGTTTCTAGTAGCAATGGTGACTTAATTTTCAGCAATATAAATGAGAAAAACCATGTGAGACTCCACATACAAAGATTTGTTGATTTTTTTTTTTTTCGAACAGAACATAATTGAATATTTATGCATACAATTGGGTTTTTAAATTTTTACTTTGTTTTTTGTTATTTTCCCTTAAAGACAGTGTATACAGGAATTGATCACCACTGGAAGGAGCCTGTTTTTGCTACCTGTGGCCATCAAGTGGACATTTGGGATGAACAAAGGACAAGCCCCAAGTGTTCTCTGACTTGGGGTTTTGATAGCATAAGCAGTGTAAAATTTAATCCCATTGAGGTAATGATTGTGTAATATATTGGAAATCAATATTTTTCTTGAACAATATGAAATGTAAACTCTGTTTACACCATCTTGATTTTTTTTCTTTCAAATTTAGGTTTTATGTTTTAATGGAATATGTAAGGAGATGCATATATAGATTTTGATGGTTATATTATTTTGGAATGTAGTACCATACAATTTTATCTTCCTGTCTTTTGTCTCTGCTAGTGTGGGAGAGGAGAAACAAAAGCAGAGCAGTCTCCATTCTGCCCACAACAGCAGCATACCTGGTAACTCAGTCATGCAGTGTAGCAGTTAAGTGGCTGTGGAGCTGCCAGTTCATCTGTTCCAGGATTCTACTCCCTCTGAGACTTCTCACGCTTCCCATGGCAAAACAATTGCATTTGATCTTTTACAGCACTTCTGTTATACCCCTTGGCTGGGCTGTGCTCATAGAAAAAGTGTTTATGAGGAGTTGTCTGTTAGTTTTAAAGTAGAGGGCACTGCATGGATTCTGAATCTTACAGGGAAAGCTATTTAAAATAGCTTTACCCAGTTTGTGCTGGGTAATTGGCTGCACAGAAAAATTGATGAAGGTATTTCCTTGACTGAAAAAGAAACTCATGACCAGCTTTGTGAAATAGCTTAGGTATTTGATGTAAGCTATTAAACACACTCTAGAAGTATTCAAAAGACCATAAACACTGGTTTTGGGGTTTTTTTTTCAGACTTACCTTTTGGGAAGCTGTGCTTCTGACAGAAATATTGTGCTGTATGATATGAGAAAATCGACTCCATTAAAGAAGGTAATATTTTTCTTTTTAAGATTAATTACTGGTGCTAATAATCATACTGAATCTATTAATAGCATGTAACTGTTGGTGACAGTAGAGAATGGGAAGCTCTGAAACCTGAGTTAACTGAGTTTTTATTGTCTGAGTCTTCTGAGTTTGAATTAACGTTGGGATTTAAACAATGCAGACTTAGAAGGGCCTTTTTCTGCATTCAGACAGGCTGTCATGCTCACTCTGTTGTAATTCTTGATCAAGTGCCTGACCTGACAGCAATTTCACAATAAGAACTTTATGTTCCTGTATTGCATTCTGTCTATGTATGTGTGATTTTTTTTTTTTCCTCTTCCTTACCAGAAGGAAACAAGCTAACTTCACCATTGGAGAGCCTTGCTCTGTATTTAAAAAGGTTTTTTTTCCTTCAAAGGGAAATAAACCCTTCCCTATACACCCACCATAAACATTCAGAAATCCTTTGCAGTGTAATCAAAATAATATTTATATGTGGAACGTACCGATGACCTAAAGATTCCTATTTAACAAAATATTTGTATTTATTTAGATAAGAGGCTGGTAATTCATACACATCTATCAAACCTCAATCAAGTTCAGTAGTTCTAAGCCCCAGATCTATTTAACAATATTCTTCTTGAAATGCAATATTCTGGCTTGTGAGTATGCACTCAGTGTTACATACTGCCTGCAGTGTCATTGAGCTGATGCACACTACAACATTAAAATGGTACTTAGTTATAAAAAAGAAAGTTGTTGGCATAGCAGTGTTTCTTTCTCTCCCTGCGCCCCAATAATTTTTAGTGAAGTTTCATTTGGGCCACTGAGGCAGTGCTTATAAAAACTTGTCAGTGATGCCAGCTAAAGACCTGAATGTTGAAATGAGCCCAGCCAGTGCTGTTGAGCTACAGCAAAGGATGCAGTTGAGTCCTTTGTGAACTAAGTTTGAATCTATGAGAATTTTACATATGTATATATGCTAAATATATATATTTAGCTTACACGGGACATACGTGTGCATATAGAATTACTGTAGACTGTGTGCACATGTTTGTGTATGTGTATCTCATGTAAGCAGCATGCTGAGATGCATTTCCTGCTGTAGGAATTATGCACTTAGGTTAGGTTAGGACTTCCTTGCTTCCATGGGCACAGTACTGCGTTTCCTCCTGGGATAGGGATAATTCTCCTGTGGAAAGGAGGTGAAATGTCCATTTCTGCATTGAGAGCTAAGAGCTTTGGAACTCCTAAGAGATTGGTTTTGCTTATTAATGTTACCATACTTATGTATGGGCACTGATTTCTGGCGCTGCTGCATTCCTGAGATTTGATCAGCAGAGCAGTTGGAACTCAGTGGCAGTCCCTTCATAAATGGAAATAGGAGTACATCACACATGCATTCCTATTCACACAATTCTCACTTTGTGTAGCTCTGTTGCCCATTTGTCCTGAGTGTGGGTTTCAAAGCCTTTAGTTTAAAAGGGAGGGATGAGATAGTGAGATGCTACCTAGGTTCAAAAGAAGAGCTAGTCTAAAAAAAGCTGGGAAAGATGAATGAAAGCAGTTCTCTTGAGAGACAAGAGGAAAATGTTTTGATAGGAATTGGTACACTTTAAAAGTCATTCTTGTGCAACCTGTGCGATCAGGAAAGCTTAGGGGGTTGTAAAGATAGACTTTAGCATTTTAGCAGCTGACAGGAGTTGTGTTTTCTCTTGCTTGTTACATTCTTAGGTGTTCATCTCAACCAAAAACCTTGCTGATAGTAAAGGAAGACAAGTTAATTATTTGGGTAATGTTTCTGTATTAAAATAATGTCAGCATTTCCAGACTGACATTCTTTGTTAGCAACTGTTCACAGTTAAAATAATTAAACCCAGAGAACCAAGTCTTCAGGTACTTCACAATTTTGACTTGTCTTAATGGGGACTTAAACTTACCCATTTTCTAAGAAGATGTACAATAGATTAAAAATAGCAGTTAAAAATGGCTCTGGCATGGGTTTAGATAGTTCTGAAATGCCATTATTAAAGTATTTACAGCAACTTAAATCACTTCCAGCCAGGTTGCCTTACATACTTGTTACTAAACCTAATGCTAGAACTGTAGAGTCAATCTCATTTCTTAGGCACTATTTTACTTCCAAAAGCCACTGCTGAAATCAACTGAAGTCTTGTAAATTTTGGTGTAAAATAGAGATTCAGAGCATGACAGGACTTGACTGCATTTGAAAGAGCTGGATTTTTAGCAATATTGAAGTTATTTTGTAAAACGACCTAAAGTACTTATAGATATGGTGGGCTAACATTAATTGTGTGCTCATTTTGCAGTGGCTGGTAGACTTGTACCAGGAAGGAATAAAGAACAGTCCTTGATTATTAACTTCCCAGTTTTGTGCAAGTTTTATAACTAGAAGAATACTGAAATCTGAGCAAATTCTAGTTGTCACATTAGTGTAAACAGAGGGCATCTCAGTGTCTGCTTTTTAAACTAGAGATCACTTTAGAGATCTGATGGTTACATTCCCTTCTGGTTGCATGCAGTTCCTGAAATTAAGCAGTGTTCTGCAGCACAAACTTTGTAATGAACAGGGTGGTGTCACCTAGGGAATGAGGATTTAGGGAGAATGAGAATTACAGGAATAGACACATTGCAATCTCTTGGAGGGATGTTCAGTAAAATCATCACTTAACTTGTTTTGAGACTGTGTTCATTACCATAAGGGTTATAATTGTACAACTATATTCTGAAATGGGTGTGTAAATTTATGGTATTCAGTGTAGTAAGCCAAGAATAAAAATGAGATTTGAATACCATACCGTTCAACAAATTTCAGGATTTTTAAGTAGGATTATAGCTGGCCTGGAGCATTGTAGAAAATCCTGTTTATAGAGTTGTTCAGTTTGTTAATCAGTTGCTCTGTAATTACACATCCACTTTGTGTCAGGCATACTGTATAGCTCTTATTTTCAAATAAATGGTTGGAAATTCCTCTCAGACTCAGCAGAAGCCAAAGCTGCAGTGTCTGATGTGTCAGATTTGTCCCTGCCTTGCCTTGTCCCACAGGGGCCCAGCTGTCCTCCAAGGTGGGGACATCCAACATACAGCTTGCTAGTGCCTCTTGTCTTGTCTGCAGTTAGAAAGCAGAATGGTTTTATTAATATGTTATCAGCTGCCTTCCTCCCACTTCAGGGCCAGCTGGCCTCTTTGTTGGCCATATGCTTACAAGCAGCAAGCAAATCTTACAAATGTGTGAGATGTGATTCACTGCTGGTACAGGGAGAGTGCTGAGTACCTGACAACACAGTAACTTCTGTGTGCCTTGCTTGGCGCTTCCACAAGAAATGGCAGCTGGCCAGGAGAATTGGTGAACTGCAATTTTCGACATAAAATAATGAAGGCGTAATTACTGGGAGAACATAAACATGTTACAATTGCTTTGCAAATGTTGGTTCACAGCTTCAATTAATGACTATGTCCCTTGAAATAACCATTTAATTAGGTGTGTCTGTAGATTACTTAACTAAAGGCTCCTGCAAATAGGACAGAGAAGTGAAATTTTTTGGAAGTTCCAGATTTACTTGTTGACCACTAGCAGGTTGCCATGTTAAATGACCACTTAGAAGAATTTGATTCTAAGGTGATTTACAGAGGAAAATTTAATTGTTGTGTAGCCCAAAGCAGAAGCATGTAATGAGGGACAGGAGATTCTTGGTTTTCACCTCTAACACTGCTGAGGAGACATTCTGTCATGTACTATTCCTCTGCCATAGTTATCTAAGTCCTTGTCTTCAGGGGTATGTAGAAAGTTTTGAACTGCAGTGAGTATTTTATTGCCTTTAACAAGGTAGCAATGTGTAAATATATTTCAGGTTATCTTGAACATGAGGACAAATACACTGTGTTGGAACCCTATGGAAGCTTTCATTTTTACTGCAGCCAATGAAGATTACAAGTAAGTGTAACCTTGATTTTTGATAATCCTGTGTCGGAGAATGACTTAAAGAAAAGGCCATGAGACATACAATTGAGAGAAAAGTATAAGGGAAAAGTAAAGCAGTTTCTAACAGTTCTCAGCCTTCTGATTTGTATAAACAATTAGACTCTCTCAGGCATCATTCTATAAACAATGGAGTTCTCAGACTGTCTTCCCATAACAAGCAGAACACCGTCTCTGGGAAGGCCTGCCATCCTGAGAACAGATGTAGAAGTTTTGGGAACACTGGTTTCTGTTTTAGTTTCTGGTTTCTGTTTTGGTTTCTGTTTTTAATAAACAATTGTAGGTATTCTAAAACAAAGGGAGTGGTTAGAAGTTTCTCTGTTAGCCTATCATGAAATTGGATTACAGAATATGCATGAAGTTCGTTAACTTTGTTATTTAAGGTGATTGATTGATCAATAAAATTGGAGTTCGATGCATTACCAGGATGGTCGTTTCTCCCTTCACTTCAATAATCCTGAACAGGTTATATTTTCCATCTGTATCTTGGTTATTTATGATTGTGCTAAAATAAATTTTTAAAAGACTACTCAAACTCTAAATTTGAATTGCTTTATAACCTAGAGAATTACAGGAATACTGATTTCAAGAAATATGAATTGATAGTAGACTGCCTCTTTCTGTGTATCTCAGAACCTGGGGGGTAAAAAGCAGTGTAACTTAGAATAAATGCAGCTGAATGCAAGTATAACTTGAGATGGGCCCTGGAAAATAAGTGCTGTTGGTCCAGTCTGAGGCAATATAAATGTTTATTTTCTTGCCAGCTCTTGTGAAGCTTGATACATTGTACTGATCAGCTATTTTCATGAGACCATTTCTTAAAAAAAAATAAATTAATCTTTTGTGAGACAGTTCTGGAGACTGCAGTACTTATCCTTTCAATGTCTCGGAGCAGTTTTTTACTTTTGAACAATACTATTCATGTGAACAGCTAATCTGATATTGAAAAAGCTGTCTCTTCAAAACTAGGCCATTGCAAATATGCTCCATATCCTTTTTTCCAGGAAGTTAGTGATCTAACAATAGATCACTGTTTTCTTCTAGAACATAGGAATTTTATCACTTATCTTAAGGCTGTTTTTCTAAGGAAATGGAATCTGGCTCAGACCTTGAAAGTGGTGTTATATTCAATGTGCTGTTTTTCTTGTATTTATGTTATGGTAAAACTGTTAGACTACCTAATCTGTTTGTTTATAAGTTTGAAGTTTTTGTTTATGAATTTGGTTTTTGACTGGTTTGGGTTTTTTCAATATTTTTTTTCTTCCTCTTGCTAAACTAAAAATTATAGCTGTTGCTGTCAGGGCCAACTGTTCTCTTGCAGCCTGAAGCATTTAGTGTGCAAGGCAAATGCACACATCAACAATGCCTATGCAAGTATTTGCTGGTTATGTGGAGTAGCAGTTTTGAATAAGATGATGCATACTTGGGGAATTTAAAAGGAAAAAGCAATAATCACCATTACAGTGTTCAGTAAGATATATTTAATTTCAGTTATGCATTCATCTGCAGAAAGGAAGGTGAGAAAACTGTTGAATTAAATTTTTAACATAACAGTCCTACTAAATAGTATATCTTAATCAGGTTCCAATAAATGCATTGTCTGTAAAGCACATATGCTTATTTGATGATCTGCATATTGATTATGCCTTGCTGCTTTATTTAGAGGGAGTAGAGGTAGGCTTTATCTGAGCTTTCAAGTCCTTAGGAGCAAACCAACTGTGGTGCAGCAGCTGGATGTTTACTTTTAACATAAAACACCTGCCTTCCATGTTTTTCTATGGATAGTGTGCTCTGCTGAACTAGCATCTCCATGGGTAAGGACCAAGCTTTCCCTGCACTCCTAGACTTGCTACACCAAGCTTTCCTTGCACTTGTCTGCCTATGATAATTAGGCAGTAACAAAGGATGCTAACCAAATGGAACTTTACAGTAGACTCTGAATTACTAGGAGTTCACAGCATGGCAATATTAGGAAACCTTTCAGAACTGATGGGCTTGCTGTAATGATTGAGAGGTGCTTTTACAAGTTCAGGGTGCATACTTACATGGGAGGATGGAGTAAAGGAGGCCAGTGTGATGCCTGCAATCTGACCCATGGACAGATGATGAAGTGGAGCCTATCTGTCCTCTGATAAAGAGCAAGAAACCTGATCCGATAACTAGATCCTTTGATTAACAAGCTTCTTTCAAACCCTAAACAATGCCATTTTCTTTCTTTTCACATGTTATGAGCTGTTTTAAGGAGTTTCCTCTGCAATATGGCTCTACCCTTAAGTGTGGTTTATGTAAAATGTACTGTTTACTTAAGACTTGCTCTGATACTAAGCTACTGATGTATTTATTTTAAAGCTTATATACTTTTGATATGCGCTTTCTTGAATCACCTGTGATGGTGCACATGGATCACGTGTCTGCTGTCCTTGATGTGGATTATTCACCCACTGGGAAAGAATTTGTGTCTGCCAGCTTTGACAAGTCCATCCGCATTTTTCCTGTAGACAAAGGTCACAGCAGGTGAGTAGTTTTACACCTTTCTCTCTCTTCATTCCAGTGACTTCCTCCCAAATCCTCAAAATTACTGATTCATTCTTTAACATCTTCACTGGGGCATTTCCTTCCTGTGAGTGTTGAAATCTTATTCTGTTGGTAGCTTGAAACTGACAGGCTGTGTAGTTGACTTAAGTCTGGAGTATGGATCAAGAGTAGAACTACTTAACAAGTAGCAGTACTTCCACAATATGGAATTAAAATTATAGTGGATTACTGTGCTCATGTCATTTGTGTTTTACCATGGTGAATCCCATTTGATTTCCCTGTTGATGCATCTTTAATGTTTTTAGGTTGCTTTGTTCTGTTTCTGTCACCACTTAAGTTTGCAGTGTATTACAGCATTGTAGCATTTGCTTTCCTAGGGATTGTCTTCATCCTGTGTGGATGATTGCTGAAGGCATTATGTAAAATAGATTGCTGTATGAATTCCTGAGGATCAGTTTGGGACCCTTTTGTGATCTGTTTCAGTGCACTTACTACCTTTTGTTCATGTTTTGTTAACCTGGTTTTGATTTGTAATAGAGTGCTTTGAATACAATTCACGCAGAGTTTGTTTTTCATGTAAGGTTTCATAAGTCAGTATATTAAATATTTTGCTGGAGTTCAGATTGAATCTACTGTGTCTCCATTATTTTTTTGGTTTTCTTTCAGTTTCATGAAAACTGGGGCAAGTTATCTGATCTTTCTGGTATCATTTGATCTTCATAAACCTGCCTTCATTATTCTTTCTTGTCAGTTCTTCTTCCTTTTTCTTTATTCTTAACTTTATTTTACTTCTGCTTGACTTCCTCTCTCCAACCTTGTCCTCCCAGAAGGTTGTTACTAAGTCAAGTTCTAGGTGGTTTGAGGGTGAAAACGTCGAAATACTGGTTTGGTGAAGGAGTATATTTTTATTATTGATTGATGAAATTGTGCATACTGTGTAACTGTTTGTGCTCCTATGCTGCATTAAATAGTGGGGGGGGGCTATTTACATTCCCTCTATATCTAATCTACTGATAGTTTTCATGTTCTTTTTGTCTTGCAATAATACTTTAAATGTAATTAGATGGTGCAGTTTCTTTGTAGGTTTGGTGGTTTTTTTCTGACTTGCATTACTAAAAAATATGGTTAGCAGCTTCTTTGTATGAATTAAAAATGTTCACAGAAGTGGTGATAGGTGAAGTAAACACACATCACTGAGGAGAAATTTTCAGACCCCATAGCACAACAGGTAAAGGCTTTATTTCACATTTTAGCACATTTTTGCCAAGGCCTGTGGAAGGAGCTTTTCTTTGTCCACACTTTTCCCCCTTTTGTGTTGTAGCCATAAATCTAGTGAGGAGAAGCTTTACAAATGAAAAATTTTGCCTCATGTAAGCTGATTAGAGTGTTCTGGTACACTTAAAAATTTTTAGAAGCTGGGCTTCTTTAGAATTGCACAGTTCATATTAATCTCGCAGAATGAAGAAAGTCTCTAAATAGAAGATCTGATCCTGCATGGAAAACTGAGAGGGCATTTAGGAATACCTGTAAAAAAGGATCCTGGTGCTATTCTAGTTTTTACTTCTGATGTCCTCCCAGTCTGAAAAACTCCTAACTGCAGTTGCTTTCTATTTTATTTTTAAATGAAAATTCAAATAGTGAAATTGTTTAGCCCTAAGAAATAAGATTTTTATGAAGTTGATTAAATTTTGTAAATGCTTAACAAACAGAACTGTATTTCTGTGCAAACTTCTAAATGACAGATTCAGGTTATTTGGCCATGTTTTCAGTTTTTCCTGTCCCTGAAAAATGACATTTAATACCTTGTGATGACAGCCACAGGATAGGCAAAGGCTGCAAATTCAAAGAATGAAAAGCAAAATTACTTAGTTCCCCAAAGGTGAGTGAAGAAAAGCTTTGTTACTGAGTCATGTGGTAGAAGCCAAGTAAAACACAGAAGTTCTTGTGAAGGTGCAGATGTGCACACATGCCATTAAACAGTGAAAAGCTGATATGAGTATTCATGTTTTCTGATGGTAGTTGTGCTCAGTCTTTCACATAGTTGTTCTTGTAGAGTATTGCTTGCTGGTGAATGAAAAGAGGTGATTAAGCTTATTAAAGCTTATTTATTCTGATATATTGATTACTTTTCTTGCAACCATTTCAGCTCAACCTCGTCAAGTTTTTCCACACCACTTGAATAGGTGTTGCTTCTGTGTTTCTTTTGCGTTATTACTTGGGTTTTCCTTGCAAAAATAACTGAATGGAAGAAAGAGAATAAGTTGTAGTGCATGACTGATGCATCAAAGGAATGACTATTGGTAGACAATAAATAGACCTTACTTCTTCCTTCTTTTCAGAATGCTAATTCAGAATGCTAATAAATAACTAGAATTCCCAAAAAAGTGTACTTAGTCCTTTATTTTTTTAGCAGAAATAAAAGAATAAACTTGTTTGATTCATACTTCAAAATATTAGACAAAAATTTAACAAAAGTTTAGACAAAAGTTAAATATTGGTTTAAATGCCGCATGTAGAAACATTTTCCAACAGCACTTGTTGAGCAGGAGATTGATCAGCAGAAACTAAAAGAGAAATGGAGTCCATTTTTGGGTAAAGGAGGGAAATCACAATGAAGAGTAGCAAATCCATTGTCATATCATAAATGGACAGCTGGGAGGTGTTTTGTTGCTGTTTGGTGTCAGATTCTTTGGCACCTATTTTTCTGCATTGCCATTCTGTAATACTCTCAATGTAAAAGCATATTAATCAAAATTACTTCAGGAACAGTATGCATTTCATACTGTATACCCTTAGCATGATTTGCAAAAAGAGTTATTATTTAACTCATTACTATGATTTCTGTGAAAGCACTTATTTAAAAAGCATCTTATCCTAGGTAGTCCTTTATCAATCTATCACACTTCTTTTGAATCTCTATGTATAGAAAGGTAAGATAGCAGTGTTTAAAAAGGTCAGATTTATTTAAAAACAACAGCAAGAAAATACAAAAATATTTTGCCTTGAACAGAATGCTTTCTGCTGTTTGAAAGGTAATGGTGAGAAAAGTGATGATAGATAATTTAAAAATGTGTCTCTGCTCTAGGGAGGTTTATCATACCAAACGAATGCAGCACGTCATCACTGTAAAATGGACTTCAGATAACAAATACATTCTGTGTGGCTCAGATGAGATGAATATTCGCCTGTGGAAAGCTAATGCCTCTGAAAAACTGGGAGTGGTAAGAGTTGCATTTTGCTTTTTGTTATCACAAGATGTTTGGGGGTTTTTGTTATTATTACAACCAGTTAGCCGTTTCAACTTTTAAAACTTGTTTATGAAGGGAAGCTGTAAAATTATATTATGACATTTGTGTTTAATTTGTAGATTGACATGTGCAGTACAGCTCTTTGCATTTACTGCAGCTTATAATAAGAAAATGAGATGCCTCATTATTGCTACACAAGATGACTTCTTTTGGTCTTGTTTAATGTTAACAATAATCATCAGTTCTATCTAAACTAGAATTGAATTTTTTACGTGTGTGCTAATGGTTAGAATTCATCCTTTACCACTGGGAAAAAGGTAATAAATTCTGTTTAGCCGTACTTAAGTAATTCTTTTGAAGTTTAGAGTCACTACTTTTAAAGATTTTGACTGAAATGTGATTAGTTCATATTCATTCATGCAGTTTGTTTAAAAAAAGTCATGCTGTGATAAGCATGTGTATTGTAAAGTAGGCTCTTTGCACTGATGTGTAGTTTGACACTGAGATTTTTGTTAACCTTTGTAGCTCTCAGATACCTAGTGGACAAACTAGGGTGCCATCTGAAGTCTGCTTAATTCAGTGGTCAGGGTGTTCCTAGTGTGAAGGATCACCAGCCTCATTAGAGATGACTTCTCTGTTATACTTGTTCAAATGTTTGTGTACAGACAAAGCCCAAATGTTCTCTTTCAGTTACCAATTGCATAGATTCATCTGCACAGATGAGTCAAAGTACTGAGTGACTTGGGAGAGTGAATTTGGCACTTTGTGTGCTGGGAGTAGCTTTATCCCTTTATGTAGCTTTATATTGTTATGGTATTTTGGAGGTGCTTACATTGCCTTTTCTTAGCCCATCAGCAGAGCTGTCAGATAATGTCTGGGGGAGTTTCTGCTTGGTCTTGTGAAAGGTTGTGGGGAGAGGAAAGGGAAGCTGTGACTCGGGGAAGAATGTGGTACAGCTGAGATGCTGGATCTCTTGCATACTGATGTCTAGGACTGCCTGTGATTACCTGAAGCTCCATCAACGTGAATTATCTGTAGGAGGGAAGTGAAACAGAGCTGGGAGAGGTGGCAGGTGGAGGGAGTGGAGGAGTACTTTGGGCTACACTGGACACAGCATAATTGATGGACTGCTGTGCTCTCTGAAGCACTGGATGTGGAGTAGCACAGTTAAAATAACATGTATATCTTCAGCCATGGCCTGCCATAGGTATTGGGAAGTCCTGTTAGTATTCCCAGTTTTGCTACAGAGCAGTCGATAAAAAAACTGCACAGCTTTGTGGTCTCTGCAGTAATTATGATTACAAATGATTGTTTATGTTGAATTTTTTTATTTTAATTTTTTAATGGATACTTTTTTTTTCTTTTTTTTCCTTCCTGCTCTTCTGCATTGATTATTGGTATTTTCCCATTGGTGCTGTGGTCAAAGACTTAATTATCAGTTCCATAGTTGCTTATTTTGAGACTTTACTTTTGGATTTAAGGTTTATGTTGAATTTGTTTAGATAGTGCAGTGTTAGATAGAAACATTGTCTGTGTTCCTTGTGTTATATCCATATGCCCATGGCAACACCCTTTTCACCTAATTTTATTATATTAACTGACGCTTTCTCTATTTGCTCACTATATTTTTAGCGAGAGATCATGATGTTTCTCTAAAATGCTGCTCTGTAACAGAATTGTCTGGTATTTTCGACGTTCATCTTTACTCTGAGCCCTTTGTGTGAAGGACAAGTGGGTAAAAAGAATGTCACAAATATCATTTTTGTGTAGAAGCATTCCTGATATTTTCAGATGTGAACAAAAAGATCACTGCGCTGACTACTAGACGGCATTGGCTGCTCTTGTTATGAAAGAGTAAGGATAATTGACTCTGGAAAGTAATAGGCAAGCACAGCTACTCCTACATTGCAGAAATGTTGCATACCAAAAGGACAGCTTAGCTGTTGTTGAAGTGTTCAGAACACAGACTGGTAAATGACATTCTGCTCTTTTCTGTAGTATTTGCGTCAGCGAAAACTGGCCATGGATGGGCCTAAAAAAAGACAGTACTTAGTTGTGACTAGTGGCTATTGGATATGATCTGCACGTTAATACTCTTGTGTTCCTTGACCTGGCAGGAGTCCTACAAAAAACAGCCTTTGCTGTTTTCCCTTGTGAGTACAGTGTTGTTGCTTGATGTGCCCCTTGGGGGCTGCACCCACAGCGTGGTTCTGCTCTTGTGGGATCATTCCAATGAAGTTTTTGTAATGTCTGTAAGGGTGTGTATTTCTGTCACAGCACTTGGGCTGTCGGCTCCCAAGAGAACCAAATCAATAGCTATCTATGACACAGGTTAGGGGACATGTGGATTATTATTTGATTTTTTTTTCCCCTGTTTTTTAAATTATTCTTGGGAGGATTTTTTTCCTGTGGGTTTTTTTTTTTTTCGTTGGTTGGGTTTTTTTGTTTTTTTTTTTACTGTCAGAAGTGAAAATCCTCACATTATTTATGATCCTGTCTTAGAGAAAACACTTTGCAACATCAAAAAGTCATCTTAAGAGGCAAAACTATTTAGAAATACAGGAAGAACTTAAAAGGGGCATAGAAAAATTGCTCTCACTTCACAGAACAGAGAAGAATTTGTGAAGAATTATGTTATAATGAGAAAAGAACATTTCACACCTCTGGATCTTATGTGGTAATGTGTTCAAGCATGGTGTTGTTGAAGCCGTGAATTTAGCAAGACACAGAATTTGAAGCTGTCTGAAGTGGCTATAGTTGTTTAAAATTTTTTTAGAAGCACTATGAAGTTTTATTTTTCAGATATTTAGAGAGCAATTGTAGCTAATAGGACTCAGGAGTCCTCATGGCTTATCATGCTCTTGGATATATCTTGGGAATGTTGCTTGGATTCAGTGCAAATCCCTGTTTGATCCAGCCTGGTAGTTCCTGTGATTCTTAAGAATGCAACTGTTAATGGCTATTTAGCAGGTTCCACTGATGTTTTTTTAGTATTTGCTTCTTTTTTAGAGTGTTGGTGTTGTTATCTTCACAGACATATGCTTGCTTATTTTATAAGTGTCCAGTCATTCCACAGTCTGTGGCTATTTTTTGAATGTTTTGAATATTCAAAGCTGAACATTCAGTAATTCTGTCAGAAGTGTCAAAATATGTCTTAAATGCTTAGTTGCTTGGTCTGCTATTTTTCTTTGCTGAGCAGATTTGATTGAATGACTCATCCAAAGGTCACTGTATTTCTGATATAATGCTAAAATTTTGCAATACATTGTATTTTAAGATGGATATTTTTTGTGCTGGGGGTGGGTAGAAATCAACATTCTGACTGAGAAAGAAAAATAGTAATCAAACTTTTTTTTTTTCCTTTGGTGAGTACTTAGTTGTTTTTTCACGTTGCTGAGTTCAAAGGAAGTTATAGTGAATGTGTGATACTCATGTTGTGGCTGGTGAACATTTATCCAGTTGGAAAGTTTTACTTTCTGAGCTGTACCCAAGCAGTCATCAGTTCTGACATGCATGTTTCTTTTGGGTTTTAATGTATTTGGCACTGCACTCATTACTCAAAATCAGTGAAACATGAAAGAAAGAAGAAAAGTTTCTGGAGGAGCCAGAGGCATCTTGTGTCTCTACTCCACTGACAATTAAGTCAGCACAGGTTTTACATAGGGGTAACAAAACCCAAATATCTGTGTTGGAGCTACTGCAGAGGTTGCTTCAAAATAATTTTCTACATTTAGCTTTTAATAAATTTTCATTAATTGATTAATATGTATTATTAATAATAGGATGTAACAGATGTTATTTTTAAAGCAGTGAACATCTATCTCAGCATGCCCAGAAGCAAAAGACTCTGTTAAGACTTGAGAAACTCTAGACTGTTCAAATACATAATATATGGCTTGTTAAGTATGTTTGATGCTTTTTTAACCTGTGCTTTTGAAGAAGTTTGGGATTTATGAAAAGGAAAATGGTTTTGACTTTTGAGGAGGAAAATAGAGCCTGGTCTCAGTGGAAAGGCTGAAAAAGCAGCAGTCTTATAGTGGATTTCAGTTAATAGTGTACAATTAATGTAATTGATAGAAAGAAAGGGATAGACTGGGTTTCTCCAAATTGTACTGAAAGTAATGAACCATCAGTAAAACTTGTAGAAGCTGTATTGCTCTTCAGTCTACCACATTAAAAAAGAAACTATACCTGCACTCCTCAGAGTGTGAATTCTTAGTAACTTAACTTCTGTGAGTAGCAGCTGCAAAATTTTGTCTCTGTTACTTTTGTGAATTAGTACAGAGCAGTGGGTTAGGATGCTTAGAATTTTAGTGAAACTATTGATGAATGAGTGAACAGTAGTGGAGCATAGGTTTACTGCTTCCTTAAAAAATGCAGAAATAGCAGATTTTGAGTATGGGCTGGTAGAGAGAGGAGAAAGTGCTGTTAGAAGTCTTGGTTTTGATCTAGCAAAGTGCATTAGCAGGAGCACGTCAAAACTGTCTTAAGCAATTGTTTATCCTTTCAGTCTGTTTCTAGTATGTGGTTCCATTTTCTGAGATAATGCTGATAACAAGCAGTACCAGACACTGTGGGTCATGGCATTCTTTTCATAGTGATTTTCAGTTTGTGATTCAATGCACCTGCAACTTCAGCCCTGTAGCTATGATTTTATGCTCTTAACATCTGCATTGCCCTACATTACCTTTCTGGTTTTTTGCTTTTGTCATCCATTTAGATGTAAAGAGATCAAAAATTTTGGTCCAGGAAAGAATGAATAATGAACTTCATGGCTATAAATTTAGAAGGTGTTTTCCGCAGAGCAATAGAAAAATAAATAAAGACAAGCTATAGTGTAGAAAATTGCTGGGATTTATCTGGATTCTAAAAATATATTGCATCTGTGCTCTTGCCTGCCCTGTCCTAGAAGGGCAACCTGAAGAGGACAGATAAACATTCATTTCATATTCTCATGCTGAATTACAGAAGTCTTAATAGTGTGGAGTTTTAAATACAGCCCTCTTGAAGAGAAGAATTTTTTAAGGGTGGTTTTAGCTTCTAACCAGAGCTTTGCAAAAATGTTTACTTTCCTTCTGCTTAGATGGAAAAATAAGCAGTCTGTGTCATCAAGAGGGAGGAGAAGAGGCATGGGCAGTTTACTCGATGAGGCATTTTCCTATTGCTGACAACTTCGTTGCTTTTAAGAGTTCTTTCTCCCTTTTTTCACCCTAAGTATTTGCTGTGAAGTCCTCCTGTGTAAGGGACACAAATCAGTTATGTTTCTGCCACATAATCTTCATTTTTCTCGTGTAGGAAAGAAATAGCACGTTCATTATTTGAACATAGGAAAAAACAGTCATATGTCACCTTTAAGTATGTCTTCCCCTCATGATGTCACATAAATCCTAATTTATTACATATATTGAATTGGAGAGTGTTCTAGTCCCTATAAATAAAATCTCTAATCCTCCTGTGCATCTTCTCCAGCCCAAAACAGAATGGGAGGTAACACAGTTCTCTTGAGCTGTTCACACTGAGCTTTGTAAAGTGACTTATAAGAGAAAGCTGGAATTCAGTGCATTATTGCAATGTGCTTTCTTAGCTATCTGCTACCTCTCATGAAGGAAACTTGTCATTACTGCAACATTTTCTTTTCCCATCCTGTGGATGAGGGTGCACTTGGCACAGTTGGTGTATTGGCTGCTGGCATCTGGTAGTTAGGTGGAAGTCACCAGCTGTGTCCCTTTCTCTATACCACATTACCCATAAAAATGGAGTCAGGCTCCACCACCTGTTAATCTATATTATTTTTTTAAATAAGATGTCCTGGATGTATCTTTAATTTAAAGAATCACCTCTTGTCTGTAGAATCATCAAGGTTATACTAAATAGGCAGCAATTTTCTTTTCTAAAATTAAAGAAAAATCATTGCATTTAATTAAAATAAAGCTCTTTAATTTGGATTATGTTGGCAGTTTTCCGTAAAGTGGGGACACCTGGGATTTACTGAGAGTGAACCAGCTATTCACAGGCTGGCTTACAAGGAGGAATTTCAGTAAAAGGGGGAGGGTAACTTTAGTGGGCTAAGACTGTAAAATATACTCAATTTCAATTTCAGAGGCCACAGTGAGTGTAAGTAAAGCAGAAGGACTTGGTTTTTATGAACAAGAGGGTGTGGAGAAACAGGTCAAGAGCATCATGTATCTCTGATGTTTGAATAAGAATTTTTTGAGCCATGAGCAACTCTGTATCTGGTACCTGGTTTCCTTAATGTCCCAAATCAGAAGCTCCTTTGGGGTCATTTTTATCAATACTTGTTTTCAGACCATTTATGGTATTCTGGACCAAAATCTGAGTGTGATAATTATTTATTCAGAATTAATGAAAAATTCTACCACAAGTCACACACAAAAGTGATCTCCAGAGTGGAGAATAAATAGCCAATTGCTGATTTCAAGGGGGCAGGGGGGAAATCACGTGTCTCATTATATTGTAAGTGAAATTTCCAATTGTGTGTGTAATAAAGTTGTTGGTTTTGTTACTGCTTCTTTTTTTTTTTTTTTTTTGTTAGAATCAGTTTGTCTTGCTTTGTTTCTTACTTTTGGTGTTGTTGATGGTGGCTTGGACAGAATTTTAAACATGAATTGAAAAATAGTCTTTTATGGCAATACCAGCTCACCTGTATTTCCTGTGGTTGTGATACCAAGACTTTTTTAGCTGCTTGATGAAAGTTGGAGCTCTCTGTGTGCTATATAGTGAAGCTAGTACTTGAAATCTGATCCATGTTTTGTGCTTCCCAAGGGATCAGGGTGCTGGGTAAGATTCAGGCCACCTGAAGAGCTTTCTGTAAAGCTGTTCATGAGGGCAGTTCCTCTACAGCATTTTTAATTACCCTGGCTAGTGATTAAAATGCCTGAAAATCTTTGTTTTACAGGGAAAGCTGGTTGTCATCCGAGGTTAGGAAAGATTAATCAGCTATTTGTGTTCTCATTTTTCACTCTACAGCACATTAAAATCTAATTCTCTGGAATTAAATTTGGTTACTCCACTCAGCTTTAAAATGATAATGTTTTGTGTTTGAGCATTGGGAATATTGTTGGAATTTTAGGGTTTTTAATACTTACCTACCCGTATTCTGGAGGAATTTACTAGAAAGAAGCCATTTGAATGAAAAGTTAAAATTTTGTTTTGTAGAGGAGATTGACAGTTAAATCCCTGTTCCTTCATAACATGCTTGTCTGTGTTACTTTCCCTGCAGCTTGCACCCCGAGAGAAGGCAGCCATGAATTACAATCAGAAGCTGAAGGAGAAGTTCCAGTTCCACCCGCAGATCCGGCGCATAGCTCAGCACCGGCATCTGCCCAAGAGCATCTACTGCCAGATCAAGGAGCAGCGCATCATGAGGGAGGCTCGGCGCCGCAAGTGCGTGCTCCTCCTTGCCTTCACTTTCTCTTCCTCTAAATAAAACCATCCCTGCAGTGCTGCTGTGGCCTGTGGGAGTGATAGAGCTCCTTTGAGCATCTCAGTGAGGCATCATGAGCTACTGGATTGATGCTAAGGCAAACGCAGATGAGTGCCAGTGGCAGTGAGGGCTGGCTGCTTCCCAGAAGCACAGTGAGGACATGGCAACAGATGCCATGCTGGAAAGAGCCACAGTGCTGAGTTAAGCATGACATGGTGCCCCATTGCAGTGGAAATAGGATGGCTGTTACAGGGTGTGTGGGGAGGGTTTTTTGGGTTTTGTATGGCTTTTTGTGGGTTTCTGGTTTTGCCTTTTTTAATAATGCCAGATTCTAGGATGAGTGTTTTATACCACCTGGATCATTGCCATGTTGGAATTTCTAGGAGTAGAAGGTGGCTTACTCTGCTGTTGCCATTGAATTAACAGTAAAGTGGTGGGTCTTAGTCATCTTTATTAGCTAAAAACTCCACAAACTTGAGCAGCTAATCGTGTTGACATGAAAACAAGCTGAGCTCCCAAAGAAAGGCTCATTTGAAACCTTTCTAAATTAGCCAACTTTAAAGTTACTTTCAAAAGTGATGGTCCTTCTTCCCAAAGGAGTATATGGCTTTTGGTTAATAGAAACAGAGCAATTCTTAATTTTTTTGGCTTTCTTTGTATTATGACTTCATTAGTAGCTTGAGGAGGAAGACAGGATTTCTTAAACATTTGTGCTGACTACTGAGTTTCATTTTTCTGTTTTGTTCCTAGGGAACTGAATCGTCGTAAGCACAGCAAGCCAGGATCCGTGCCCCTCGTGCCAGAGAGGAAGAAACATATTGTGGCAGTAGTGAAATAATTGTTTTCACATGTACAAAATGCCACAATGAAAGAAAAATGTCACTATTGAAATAATACACTGTACAAATTTGATGGACTTTGGTAAGACAGCATGTGGTTCCAGAAACATGACTTTTCTTCCAAGTTTGTTCATCCTCTGACTTCTCAAGTCATCATCTGTTTTGAGCAGTTATGAGAATTTCCCCTGTAATATTTTTTGTCATTTGTCTGATTTTACTGGCCCAACACTGCATATTGCAGTGGAGTTTGACCCTTTTGATACAAGCAGATAACTTGGTGGAGAATATATTTGATTCCAGTTCTATTCCTTGGTACTGTTACTACAAAAAAGGGATAAAATAGGTTAATTCTTGTCAAAGCAAAAAAAAAATGCTCCATACGGAGTTACAAAAATTATTGTCCTTATGCTGTCTTTTTAAAAAATTTTTATTTAAACAAATTTAATAAAGTGACCTTAAGCAATGGACTAGATTTTGATTATTTCAACTGATTATTCTTAATGTCTGCATTATACTTCTTATAATACAATTAATTATTTTTCTTTTATCCAGAAGGAAATTCAACAGGATTTTCAGACATCTGTAAATATTTATAGTTTTGCTCTGCTTTTTTAACTGTTGTTATATAAGCTGACCAAACTTCAGACTGTTAAGTTGCTATATTTATAATTACTTAGTTGAATAATTTTTTTCTCTTTAAAACTTGCAAAATCTGGATTTAAAAAATTACAGATATTTTTTAAACCACAGAAACTCCTTTGTATGAGATTCATTATAAGCTTTCTATTTTACATTTATAGAAGAAAAATGGAAGTTTCACACTTTACAAGGTAACTGTATCCCAAAGTTCCTTTACAGTTTGCCTGGGAAACACCCTGTTTTCCTTCCCATGCAATAAACAGCCTTTTATTGAAGTTGCCAAGGTGATGAGAAAACTCTGCTGGAATGAAACTAGGCTGTCTAGACTGAAGAGAGATACGAGATATGTAATAACTGTAATGTTGCTTAACATCATCTGTACAAAAAGCTCTTTTTAAGTCTTAACACTACAGTGTGTAATGATACTCCCCTTACCCTGAGCTTATGCACAAAAAAAAGGTGAACTCAATTAGAGTAAACTTTTTTTTTTTTTAATCTGGAAATTGAGCACTTTGAGCACTTGCCTTCATATAGTATCCTGTTTAATGTTTCTGCTGACACTAATCCATATGCATTTCTGGTTCTTACTCTTTAACTTGTCTCTTGCAGTACTGTTTGGGCAAGATTCCCGAATCATCATGGCAAAATTATGGCTCTTTGGTGATAAGAGGCCATAATGTGTCTTTGACTCTCTGGATCACTTACCTTTATGGGGTGATGCAGGAAGAGAAGCAGATCTGAAGAGCTATAAGTAGGATGATGAGAAGAAGTGGAACAGATCAGGAAATAGGCTGATGCTGGCTGTGTGCCTGTTGTACTAATACAGTGCACTCTGTGCCAAATACAGTTTATTTTCTTCCTGAAATACTGAAAAAATTGAGGGAGAATATGCAGTCCAAAATATGGCTTGTGACACAGCTGTAGTCAAGTCTTGCACGATTTGCAAAACCAGACTAATCTCCTGAAATGTGATTAAAAATTTTCAGCCTTGTCAGTTCTGCGTGAGTTGAAGCCGTTGATTATTGATTTGTTGAGTCATGGTAACCCCTGGTGTGAACAAGCCCTGCTGCTTGGAATTTATTAGCTTTGCTGCAGAACTCTGAATGTACTGAGAGCTTTCAGTTGTGGAGTTGGTTAGGTTGTGATGTGGCATTGGTGTGGAGCAGTGGGTGTGAGCCGTGTCCAAAGGATCTCCTCATGTTCTAACACCTTTGTGAACTGCTGCTTTCAGAGAGAATCCGAGTGGTGCAACTGAAATGATCAGGGTTGGCTAAAAATTACTAGAAAGATTGTAACTATGCTGAAAAAAAGGAATTTTAATGTTAGGAGAGTACACAGAGTCTCTGTGTTCGGTTATGAATTCCTTCTCCAAAATCTGTGGATGTAGTTTTACACAGAGATTTGTCTTGGCATCAAGTGGGGCACCCTCTTATCATTCCAGGAAAAAGTCTATTTTCCAGAGTCAAGTCTTGCTGTGACTTCTAGAAACATTCTAGGTGCAAAATCAGTGTAGGTCTGAGCTGGGACTTTCTGCTTGGAAATCAATTAATTGAGGTTTTGCACGGATCTTCTTTCAGTTCAGAGGATCCATGGCAATGGATTTGTATGCTGTTGGGCCATCTGCTGTTGATTTATCCCTTTTGGAAACTTACAGTTTGTATCTGGTGCTTTTTGTGGTCATCCACCTGAAGTACATAATGCAACAACACTCAAAAACATTTATGTGAATGTAGTAGTTGCCAGGTGGTAGCTGTGCTTGCAAGAAGTGCTCATGTAAGTCTGTTACAGGCCATTGCTGAAATGGTTTAGAAATTAAAATAAAGGAGCAGGAGCCCTTAATAAGTTTTTATTTGGCAGGGGTTTTTATTATTTTTTCCCTTCAGTGATTTGAGGGGTGTAATCAGACCTCATCTTAATCACCTTAATGGTGCTGCCTAGATTTATCAAAATGACTGTATGTAGAAAGACTATGGATACATGCATCTGCATGTATGTGTACCCAAGTGTATGTGGAATAAAATCATTAGTACCACATAAAATACTGAAAATCAAAGGAAACTGGTAATGTTTCCCTTCAAAATTTTGGTGTTGTTGATAAAAGAAAAAAAGGAAAATGACATTATTTTCTAAACCAATGCCTACAGACCTGCTAATTGAAAAAGCCCCCAGACTTCTGTGTATGTTCTTTCTTTGGGAAGATACCTAAGAAGCGGTTTGAAAGAAAAATATTTTCTTTATTGCATAAATACTTAGAACAGTATTCATAGCATTGGTGATAGCCTTGGTGTTTCATGGTAAAACAGCTATGGAGTCATCAATGTTTTATTTCTGTTTCATCATAGCCAAATTACGTAATGAAACAGATACTTGAATAAAGTAATTTCTTTTACTCTCCATATGTTACAGATACCTAAAACAAACTAAATGACCACTCAGGTATGTGGAAATATATAAACCTTTAGACCAACTGAAAATTTCAACAGGAGAGTTTTTTGCCTGTGTCTGCATGACTCTTCTTGACTTTGCTCATGATAGCAATACCTTAGCCATACCCTGGCTTTTGGGATGAGGGCTTTTTTTAGTTTCCCCTCCCAAGCCAGAGGACCCCAGGCTGTTGTGATTCCTGTATCAGCAAGCTTGTAACAATATAAAACAATACCTGTGTGCACACCTACCCACAATACAAACAATAAACACTGCAAGCCACAAATCCCAGGGGCAGAGTGCAGTGCCTGTATTGGCACCTGTGTAAACACAGTCTGGGCTGGGTGTTGCTGCTCCTCCCTCTTCCTCCTCCAGCTGGCCAGGCTGAGCCTCACCTCTGGGTCTGCATGCAGCTGCAGTGGGGCTCTGGTGGCTGCTCTGGGGACACTCCAGGAGTGACTGCCATGGTTCCCCTTTGCAGGCCCCTGGACCTTCAAGTGCCTTGGCCATGTGGTCCTGCTCCAGTGGATCATGCTCCTGTTGTCCTGCTGGTGGGCTAGTCTCACTTGAGGTTTGCTAGCCTTGACAGGTACATGCACACAAGTCTAGTTGGAAATAGGGTGCAATACTAATATGGGATGGACTGCAGCACTGCAGTGTAATTGGTAAGATGTCTACATGGGACTGGTCCCCTTTATCCTCTTTGTCCTTGGTTTTCCCATGCCTCTTTCTCTCCAGTCTACTTCAGTCACTCCCTTTACACACTTTTCGTGGTTACCTTAAACATCTCAGAGGAAGTTTGGCACAATGCAATCCACTAAAAAAAAAATAATCCTCCAATAAATTTTACACACTCCCTAAATTCATACTCCTCTGAAGTTTTACAATCTTTAGATAATCCCTCAGTTTGCAGAGTTTTCTAGGGAGTTTCCTACACTTGTTTAGTGGGTTTTGCACTAGGAGCAGTCATCTGTATTGTTCCCCTTCCATATTTTTTGGATTGGTGAGTCTCTGCACTTAGTTTTTCTAATTGTTCAGATCCTTGCCATGGCTTTGTGTTTAATTGGTAACCTTTAGTCAGGTAACATGCTCTGTTATATGGAAGTATCTCTGCAGTACTTTCCCAGTGACTGGACCAAGAATGTGGTGGAGGCAGTAGATTTCATCTTGCCTAACCTTAGATGTCTGCAGTGCAGGCCTAGTGCACAGCTTTGCATACCTGATCTGTACTCGATGGGGGTAAATGCTTATTTCAAGAAGTGTTTGTCTCATGCTTCAGGCATTTGTATTTTAGTTAAAACTTGATTTTTATACTTAAAATTATGATGTGAAATATGACTAACTTATGAGTATCTGTCTAGGTTTGGACACAATTGCACACAGAGGCAATGAGGTTTAAGATGAGCAGAACCAGTGACAAACGAACACCTTGTGTACCTTGTGCAATTCTGTACCTAAAAGTCTAAAAATGTTTGAAGAGAGATGAATGAGATTTTGTAACTGAAGACAAATTTCTGTGGATAATGGTTTGTGGGAAACAAGCTCAGTGTTAAACGAGAGAAAGATAGAAAGGTGTTTGAAGAAGAGGGACTTTAATTAGAAGGAAAAGACTGTGATGTGCTCACTCAAGACTTCTGGGGCCTTAGAAGGTATGCGAAGAATTCTAGCATAAAATCAAAGATCACAGTTCAAATACCACCAACTAAAAACTGCTGAAAGTGTCATTGCTTACTATAATAAATGAAAAAAATATACACTTCTCTCAGTTGAAGATTGTGTGCTTTATAAACAGTTTGAAACAACCTTAAGGACTTATTTTTAAAGGTAATGAGTAATTACTGTTTGACTAACTTAAGGCAGAGCTGCTGTTTTCTGGTGCCTTCAAAGTTTGATCTGTTATCTCTGAAGTTTTTGGAATATAAAGTGGAATATCTTGAATTTAGTTTTTTTAAATATTAATGAATATTAGTATATTTAATGATTTCATTTTGTCCAGGACTGGAGCAGTTTCAGCAGGTACAAAAAGTGTGAGCTTATAGCATGTTGCATCATGTTGTCTACTTTTATGGCTTGTGTGGGCAAAACCAAAGATCCTTCAGCAGACAAAAGAGCATTGCTGATTATTAAGAAGATAAATGGATGGAGATGGTATTTTGACTGTCATTGTAAAAATGTGATTAAAAACCATAATACGATAGAAACCCACAGATTTAATATAGATTCAGTAGACATATTGTGTTCATATATTTATTACAATACTGACATCCAAACCTCTAACTTGTATTCAGTCAGAGTGGAATTATTTGAAGATGTGGGATTTTATCTAAGAGCCTTATTGTAGAATATGACAATTTTTTTCAGCAACCTGAAAATCCCAATTACTTGCAAAACAGTATATGAAAGCTGTAGTGGTGTAAAATACAAGTGGGCTGTGGGGTGTAGCAAGGGATAGGGGATCTGTTACACCTGCTAAGAGAGGCCATTGCATCAAACAACTGCCTAAAACAACTCCACTAGTTCATGACAGAGCCAAGCCTTATCAACAGCTGCAGAGTCCCAGTCTGGGCACTCCTGCTTTTGCTATCTGGGGCAAACATCCCTGGGTAGCTAAGCAGCAGCATTCGTCATTACTCATTTCCCTTTCACTCTGTCCTGTGAGAACAGCTGTTTGCTGTTTTTCTGCACTTTGAGATCTAGGGTTGAGATCGAACAGTACCTGAGGATGAAATCACTTCTTCCTATTTGTAAAACTCTTTTGATCTGAGGATTCCAGATTTTCCAGCATTATGGTTTCCTTTCTTTTCTGTTTTTGTTCTCTTCACATCCCTGCTTCCCAAAATAGCACCTCAGAAATTCTTGCTTTCTCTGTGGTTATCATTGACTTGGCTGAACGACTTAGGTTTTGCTAATCAGAAAATAGAAATACTTTTTTGAGGCAATTTCTACTGTATTATATCTGGGGCAATATTACTCCTAATCCCTCCAAAAATGAGGATAGTTTTGCTTTTAAAGACCTATGGTTGCTTTAATCATTTGCAGATGCCTGTGAATCTACACTATGGTGTGTGCAGTATTTGGTATGCATTCAGGGAAAGGAAACCTGGACTCAAAAATTCATGGAGGGTGAGAAGCCAGGAGGGCCAAAGGGGAAAGATTATTACCAGAATATAATTGCAAACTGGCCCAAGAGGTGCAGTTTGGCATGGCAGGAGATGGGGGAGCTATAAGGCACAGATCAAAAAGAAAGGAACATGTCAGCAGTTTTCTCGCTCAGTTTGAGTGAAGACAAAAGGGAAAATTCAATCCCTCTTATGCTATAAGAATGTAAGGTGAAATACCAAAAACACCTGGTTTTTTTTCCTCACAAATGGGATAATCCAGCATTTAAGTCTGAAGGCAAAAGAATCATTGGCTCAGCTGGGTATCTAAAGGTATCATATTTATAGACCAGCTATTTCAGGAAAAGAGCCTGTGTTCTTTTGCATCACTTAAGGCAAAATATAACCTTGGCAAACAAAACCACTGGCAATATTTGCAGTTGCATCATTCTCAAGTGAGTATTTAACATCAGAAAATGTTAGGACATTCATGATAAGCTGCTGTTTTTACATAATCCTATCAGTTATGGCTGTCCAGTAGCTGCGGTACAATATCTTGAACAGAAAATGTTCACTATCACAAGTTAAAGCATCATGGGATAGGTAACTGGATTATGATACTGATGTCAAGCTGTGGAATAAACTTAATTCAGTAATTGGGTCCAAATGTGATTTGAAACTAAGGTTTAGTCAGAAGAGGGTTTTTTCCCCTCCAGGAATAAAGGAATAAAACCAGAAATCTGGCTTAGTGACAATTCCTTATATTATGGACAATGTGTAGTAATTTGCTTCAAAAGACAAATACCTTTGTGTCTTGTGCCTTACTCTGTAGAGAATCTTTTGTGTGAACAGCCCTAGACAGAGATTTTGACAGAGCTCTCTATGTTGAAGAAATGTCATAGTGAATTTTGGGCAGAGCCAAAATTCAAACGGATGGTCACACTAAAGGATGGAGTCACAGTAGCCGACACGGAAAAAATGTGGCAGAACAGATCAGAACTAAATTCTTAAAAAACCTATTAAAATGAGTTTCGTTAAAATATTTAGTAACCTAAGATTTTATTCATAAGATAGGAAAAGCTAAAATTGTATGCAGTGGATTGCTAAACTAACCAGTTACATATTTCAGTGAGAAATACCTGAAGGAAGAAACTGCAAATCTGTCAGGTTCTCATTTTATCTGTCTTAATTCAACCTACTTTTCATATCACCAGAAGCATAAGAATTCAGCTGCCTTGAGGAAGTACTATCAGAAGCCAACGCCATCACAGTTTCCCAAATTCTCTTGCAAAACTGCTGCTTTAGTGAATACTGAAAATGTCTCTGGTTTTCTTGTCTTTGGGGATGCCAGAGGTCAGGTGTTTTGGGCCACAATGTCCAGTCCAAGATCAGGGCCTGCTTTATTCTGTGCAACTGTTTCTGAGTAGCCAAGGGGAATACCAATGCTGACAGCAGTTTTCCATCTGTTCCTTCCTGACCTGCAGATATATGTTTAATGCATAGCTACAAAAGACTCTTAGCTTGTCATGGAGGGCGTTAGATTTCCCTGCTGGAGGCCAGCCATGGCAAAGCAAAGCTTTCCACTTGAGTCATTTGCTCACAGTTGAAATCGTGCAGAAGTTGCTGTTTTAGTGGGGTAATGATACTTCAGACTTCCCTCTTATGGAGCAATACAATTCTCTGAGGTCACACTGGTTTTTATCACCTTTGTTTATCGACTTTCTGACTTCAGGACATTTTATTCAGTTCTGACAGTTCCCAGGCAGTGTGTTTTTTATCAATGTCTCCAGGAAGCAGATACCATCAGCAATGTCCAGACCTACATGTGCGTGACCTGACCACAGAATTTCACTGTCTTGAAGATGTGTTACCTCCAAAATACAGTAAATTCACTATTAACTTCAAGCTAGCTGGTTAGAGATCTTGGTCCATCTGTCTGGTGTCTTTAAGAAAACCATAACATTTTTTGGGTATTGTACAGATTCACTAAAAAATTTCAGAGATCCTCTTGAAAGCTTCCTGAAAGTCAGTACCAAAGACCACAGTCTAGGTATGTTTGGAATGTGCCCTGTGTCCCACTGTGCACTGGTTGTTCACTGACAGTGAACATACGGTCAGCACAAGAGCAGCTGCCAGAAGTAATCTGCTGTTCTTAAGGTACCTGATGATGCAGTGGTGTTGCAAATCCAATTCAGTGTAACTATGTAGGATAATTTTCTGGAGAGGACTGTGATGCTATGTCAGCTTTACAGTCATGAAAATTGTCTTTCAGGTAGTTTTGTATGTTTTTCTTCTACTTTCTTTTAAAGTGGATCCATTCTCTTGTTCTCAGTTCAAGGTTTAGAGCATAATTTTGCAATTCTTTTTGCTGCTTTTGAGCAGATCTGATCTGTTTTACCCTACACTGTGTTGTGCCTTCCAGTTCTTCACTTTTAAGATATTAAAATCGGGAGCCCCCTTTTTGCTATCTGCCAATGTGATGTCTTTTCTTCATAAACATTTATTCACTTTTTCCATTTTAATGGGGCTTTGTCCTGACCATTTTGGAAGTACTGCTTTGCTGGTCTCTTTCTGGCACTGCTACTCCACAGCATTGCAGTGACCCAGCCCTATTTTTATTGAAAAATACCAGAAAAGTCTTAGTTCTACTAACATATTTTGCTGAGGATACTCAAGTTTAGTTTTTGTGAAACCTGAAAATTATGCCTTTCAGTGGAAAAATTGCTTTTTAAAGAATTGACATTTAAACACCATACATTTGAGTGGCTATTTTTTATTTACTTCTGCAAGTATCTTATTTATTTTCCACAATGGCAGCATATATGTCACATCACTGTTGGCATCTAAAACTTACATGCCCAAACATTCAGAGGAACAAATAAAAATTAATACAGGTTAAAACCATGTTGTGCCCATATTTTATTATCACCAGTCTGATGTGATTTTGTGGGCAGAAGAACATGCTCTTGCCATCAAGAGATAATTTAGTTACTAAAGTTGAATAATGTCTTTATTAGTGCTGCTCTGTTAACAGATTCCAGATACCCAGTCATGTTCTGTCCATAATTAGTTCTCTCTACTTTCCCATTTATGCCCAGCCATGTTGATGAGGGTGTGCTACTGTTAGAAAGGTTCTGTAAGATGTTTTAAGAAGTGTTTTTGTATCATGGTACCATTTGGAGGGTTTTCGTCCTCACTTACTGGAACTGTGTACCTGCTGCTTTGCTGCTAATTGGTTCCTCGTCAGTCTCACAGGGCTCTTTATGTGGTGTCACTCACAATCAGTGCAACTTATCTGTTTTCCTCCAGAAGGGGAACCTCAGTAGTTCATGATTTTATTATTGTTCTTCAATTTGATACAATCTGTTCCTGACCATCTGTACCCACTCATGCTGAGAATATCAATACTGTAATTTTCCATCTCTCTCATATCTTGAGCTGATTTCTCCAGCTTGCAGCATTGGATGTACATGCCAGGATCTTGTACATAACATGGAGAAGCAGATACTTCAAGGTTTGGGCTTCTTGCTGAGATGGGATTGGACTGATGCTTGTTGTACAGATTCACTTGGGGCTATCCACTCATCAAGGAACCGAGATGGATATTGTCATGGAGACAAAGTGAAGGCTTAGCCAGTAATATTTCTGAAGAGGAAGGTGGTCAGCCTTGCATCCAGCTCCCATGCTTGAAGAATCAAGAGAGAAATTTCTGTCTGGCCTCTATCTTTGATTTACCCAGCCTTCGTAGATGTGTTGGGAGCTTCCACAATCCTGCTTGACGTAACTTTGGATCAGAGTCTCCTAAGCAGCCCAACAGAGCAAGGTACCAGGTTCAGAAATGGGGGGAAATGTGGGTTTGCGTCTGTGAGGGGTGCATGTGCGTGCGTGTGTGTACTTTGCATAATTCTGGCAATTTGTATTCTACTGTACTTAGAATTAAGCAGGTTAATTTAGCTTTTCCTCTATTTGTTCATATCTGGTGCTTAGAGGATTTGGAAAATCCTATTCTCAGCCATCAGCTAATTTCATAGAACCTACTACAACTGTTATATGTTGTCTGGTGGACTATTATATGATTGGTTTCTTTTTTGAATTTTTTTTCTTCACATGATGTAAAATATTTCTAAATGGCATGTGATTAGAAATCTGAGAAATTCTTTCAGTATTTAAGTAATCTTTCGGGTTATGCAGACTGCTACATTTGTGTGTGTGAGAATATAAGGGAAAATAAAGACACATAATGGACTATACCAGGAGATTTCAGTGGTGTAATAAAACACAGGAGTAAAGTTCAGATAATTTATGGTCCCCTTAGCAGAAACTCTCAATGGAATAATACCTCTATAAATCAAAAGTATTTACTTTGTCCATTGCTTATTTTTAATATGTGATTCTGACTCGTGAATTCATGTCCTGTAGAAATTTCTGTACCTTCTTGAGTCATGCAAATGTTGTCTCCTATCACCCCAGATACTGCTTTCTTGAGTGATTAGTTGTTTCACCCTACACTGTTGTCATATATTTTTTTACTTCATCTAACTTCACCATTTTGGGGAAAAGATACTGTGCTAATTTTTCTTCTTTTTCAAAAATAGTGTAGAATTCGTTGTACCACAATTGGAGAAGTACAAGAGGCAGTCAGTATATACATGATGTAGAACCAAATATGAAAAAAAGTATACACGAACAGAATAATTTGTGCTGCTTTCTTCATGTTACCTTTTTCCTGCTTCGAAGGTCTGAGCACAACAAAATGTCTTTTTGAAGGACACGTAGACATCATCCACTAGGGAGACAAAGTACTTCTCCTCAGCTAGTGAACAGGTTTTCCTTTCCTCTTTTTAAGATATTCTGTGAGAGAGTAAAGCAAAGCTGAGACATCTTTGCATGTCCTTCTCATCCTATGAACTGATAGAAAGAAACATGACATAAAACAATGGAATTAAATGCTTGCTGGATGTGGAATTATGGACAGTAACAGTGTAGGACAATAGCAGGTAACTCTATGAAAGGTGAAGATGTTACATCAGGTGGACAAAGTCACAGGAAGCAACTTTCTGAGAAGTAATTCCTTGTGAGAGAAGCAAGCAGCCATGTGTCCAACAAGTCCTCTTTGCTCTCAGGATGTGAGTCAGCAGTGTTGGAGTTGTTTGCAGACATCTGCTGCTGCAGGTTAGGGGCTAGGCTAAAAGGCTTTACTGAAGCCCAGGCAGACAATGTCCACAGCCTTTCCCTCATCCACAAAACAGGTCACACCATCACAGAAGGACATCAGGTTGGTCAAGCAGGACCTGCCTTTCACAAAACCAACCTTGCCAGGCCTGATTTCCTGGTTGTCCTGTACATGCCCCATGTTGGCACTCAAGATGATCTGCTCCGTGACTTCTCTGGCACTGAGGTCAGGCTGAAACCTTGTTGAAACCTCGTTCCAGCCTTTCTTGTACACATTTGCTAATTTCCAGTCAACTGGGGCCTCTCCAGTTACCCAGAACTACTGGTGATGACTGAAAGTAGCATGGCAAGCTCTTCTGCCAGATCCATCAGTACACTTAGGTGGATCCCATCTAGCCCCGTAGACTTGTGGGTGTCTAAATCACATAACAGGTTGCTGGCTATTTCCTCCTGGATTATGGGAGCTTCATTCTGCTCCCAGTCTTTGTCTTCTGGCTCAGAAGACTGGATATACAGAAAACAATTGGTCTTGCTGTCAAAGACTGAAGCAAAGGAGCCATTAAGTACCTCAGCCTTGTCCTCATCCTATGTCACTGTTTCCTTCGGCATCCAAAATTGTCAAATGTTGATTTGTCCTACACACCTCGCGGACTGCAGTGATTTGCACATAAGAGGCAATGCTTTATTTTAGTGTATAACTTAGTTTTCTGTATTTTTATGGCTGAGTTTTGAATGTGTTACAGACTCTTTTTATAGGGTTTGAACTCTTGACAGCCATGAATACTTTTGAAAACAACTGTGAATGATGGATGAATACCTATGAAATCCACAGTATCACTAACAAAATGCCATCAGCTGTTATTGATGTTTTTTTTTGCTTGGTAGCTTTTGAAATAGCTGGCACAGGGGAGACTGCACACAGAACGTGGCTACTCATCAGACCAGCTCAGTTTGCTCTATGGGAGAGCATGAACAATTGCTGTGAAAATATTTCATATGGAAAAGTAGAGACGAGGCTGGGAAGTCTTTCTGCACAAGTGTATCCTCTTTGGCTTTGTGCTATATAAATTCTGTAGCACTAACCTGAACTGTAGTACAGTGGTTAATTACATTTAGGCTAAGCAGCTGTGTTAAGTCAGTGTTTCATACTTTGTGGCTATTAGGATAGTTACCGGTCTTGTTCTTTTCTTTTCCAACTCATAAATCCCCTGTTTTTGAAAGTGTCATCCACTAATTTTATAGTGGATGTAGTCCCTTTTATAAAAGACAAGGCAGACTTTAGCAGCTGATAAGTCTAAAATATTGTCTCTCTAAAAGATTCTCTGCACACTGGCAGTGGAATAACTCATTTTGCATTCAAAGTAGGAGATTCCTTACACCTTCTTTTTTTGATATACCTCTTTGAAATGCAAGAGGAAATGTCAAAAATGATCTCATATTTTATTCCTTCCCTTCCATCCTTCCTTTGTAAGACCTTTCTTTATAGAGAATTTTTTCCTGTCCACTATAAAAACAGACTTTGTTCAAGTGCGGCTGCTTATACTTCACTATGATCAGGAAAGCTGGAAATAAAATTGTAACTTGTAATCCATTTATATTTTAAATACCTTTGTCTCACAGCAATCCTAACATACAGGTTTTGTATCAATTTGTAAGATGCTGTAGCATGAGAAAGGTAATAATTGTACTCAAAGGTTGTGTATTTTCTGAGACTAATATTGCTAGTAAAAATAGCCAAGCTTTTGTACATGTGAATCCCTTCTCAGAATGTTTTTGATTTTCTACTTATTAGAAAATCATCATGAATGTAATTATACTAATGTAGCTAGTGAATGAATCTTGTTTTAATCATACTTGTACTTCTAAGTATGGCAGAATCCTGGTCTGGAGAGCAGAACACAAAGCAGCCATCATCATGTTACTACGCGTTTGCTGACTCTCATTTGGCCTAATGCAATTTTCCCCTTAGCCTAGTAAAATGCCAAAGTTGATTAACGTTGATTAAGACTGTTCATAAACTTTTCATGCTGCACAGTTTGATTTTATCTGAGGCATGTCAACTAGGATCTCATGGGGAGCCTTTTCAGGGAAACAGTGCTAGAAAGTGTCAAATAAGTGCTAATAATTTCAATGTACAAGAAAGAAATTGTTTTCCAATTAGACTTTAGCTTTTGCCATTCTAGTACCTTCTGTCTCTGGAGTGTAAAATGAACTTTCGCAAGATACTGGCTCCTTTCTTCATGTACTAGAGCTAAAGTTGTAATGTATGCTTACTTGAATTAAAAAAAATTAAGTTGCCTGTACCATTGTGCTTTTAGGAACAGTTTCACAAGGCTACCCCTTCTGCCTTTATCTATTATTTGAATTAATTGAACTTCCTGATAATTTTTGGTCATTTGACAGATATGCAACCTAGAAAGGTGGATTTCTAGATACAAAATACCAGATGCTAAACTCTAATTATCATCCCTTTCAGGCATGTTTTCATTATCAAAACTGCTATAGTCCGCGTCTGTGAGAATATACTGTAGTTGAAAATCTAAACAGCTAAGGACCTGCTGCCTTTGGATTTTGAGGAAAACAAAAAGTCAAACAAGTATTTTCTATCTCTTCCCAATAGAGAGGTCAGAACTTAAACTGGATGCAGTAAAAAAGGAACCTCAGTAATGGACTGGTTTTACATTAATGGATGTTACCGTGAGAACTTTCCTCTCAAATGCTACTTTGGGAAAACTCTAAACAGTTCTACTCCAACAAAGATGCTCTGTCTCCCAAATTGTGTCTCATTTTTCTTCAAAGATCAGTTTAACACCATCTTGTAATAATGTCCATGCAAAAACAGTCATCTTCCATTTCTCTAGTGTTGCTACCTTTATCTTATGCTGTCTTCTCATTTCAATTGCATTTGTCTGAGTTACCCATGTACTCTGTTTTGTCTGTGGCTCTCTGAGTTTTCTATTGCAATAGGCTGTTGCCTGTGCTATTTTTTCTATTGATTTCTAGGGCACTAGACCATTCATACATGACTAGGCTTTCTAAGCATGACAATAATAATAATAATAATAATAATAATAATAATAGTAGTAGTAGTAGTAGTAGTAGTAGTAGTAGTAGTAGTAGTAGTAGTAATAATTCTTCAGGATACCATTAATACTTTTAATAATGAATAATAAATTGAGAGACAGAATCACATAGTGCAGTCCACAAAAGAAAAAAAAGGTAAAAAAAGAAAAAAAAGAAAAAAGAAGAAAAGAAAAAGGGCAATCATTTCTATCTTGTATAAAACCAGGAGATTTGGGACTTTCAAGATGTCACTACAATAGAAATGAATATATTCCTGGGATCTGGAACAGGATATTCTGTACCAACTCTGGAGGACAATCTTATGACTGAATTAAAAAAAAATCACATGGGACTTAAGAATACTGGTGTTTCTTCTGAAACAGCTTGAGTTTCATAAATGCAGGCGGGGTCAGGGAAGAGGGATTAGAAGGCAGCAAAGAGGGAAGACAATGCTGCATCCATAACTTACAGGAACATATGATAATGTTCTAAGCACCAGCTGTGCTAATGTTAACCTGTGCTTTATGTGTTGAATAATGCCTATATATTCATAATTTAGAAACCAGTGTAGTATCTGACAACTCGGAACAATTGAAAAGAAACCAGAGTGCTCAAGCTGGGGACAATTTTTAATACCAATAAAGGTATTAAATATCAAGGAATGATCTGTAAGGGACCAAAAGAAATAGACTTGTATGGTTTTGTTAGGATTCTTGATTCTACAATTCTTTTAGCTGGACAATTGCAACACTGTTGCTTTATTACAATCAGGATTGTTAGATTATAAGAATAAACCTTCTGCCCAGTTACTTAGAAACATTGCTGGTTCATGTAGAGAATCAAATAGAGATATATAACCACAGAACTGTCATTACACGGGAGCTTTTAGGTTCTTTCAAAACTTCCTCCTATGTCTTTCAATCAACTAACAGAACAATCAAAATTGAACTGTCAAATTCAGACAGAAAATACTGAGATTAAGATCCTGTAAAGATTTTAGCCTGCACCTTTAATTCAGCATGTTTTATATCACAAATATGACAGAATATTTCAAACTGAGCATGGAAACAGAACTGCAGGAATGAGACATAATAAAGTTTATAGCATTGATCATATTTACAAACTTATGTACCCTGTGTTTGTGTATAACTTTTCTGGACAAAACATCCAAGCTGCAGAAATCATGTTTAGCAAGTATCCCATTCATAGAATAGTTTAGGTGAGAAGGAACCTTTAAAGGTCATCTAATCCACCACCTCTCTGAGCAACACATTCTAGTTTTACTACCCCTATGATAGAAAAATTTCTTCCTTCTATATATCTACTTTAGTCTACAACAGGCTAAAACATATTTCTCCATCTAACTTACAGACCCTCTTAAGGTATTTACAGGCCACATTAAGGTTACCAGAGCCTTATCTTCTCCAGGGTGAGCTGCCCTAACTCTCCCAACCTTAAACCAGAAAACTATCTAATTGATCTGAACATCTCTTCAGTTTTCAACCAGCAGTGCTTACAGAAAACCTACATGCTAAGGCCTCTACTATATTGCATTTCAAAGTACAACCTGGATCCCAGCTCCTCAGTCCACTGAGAGAAGGGAAATCAATATCTTCCAAGCAAAGCTAATTTAGGAATAAGGTTGGATATCCTCCATAACCCAAGCACTTCCCATGATGCCCATGGAGAGCCCCCAGTCCTCCAATCCAAAAGGGTTTTGTTAACGGTTCTCCTTGAGCAGGGAAAGGGTTTGGTAGAGGGTAAAAATTAAGTTACACATTTCAGAGCAACTTAAAGAAATTTACCATTCTGACTCAATGAAGATACTGATCATATTCATAGTCTAGAGGAAAAAATGTGTTCTGTAGATAAAAGACCAATACCTTTCCATCTGCTGCAGATAGATCTTTAACACCAGTTAAATTGGGAGGAACTATTTCACTAATATAGTTGGTTATGGCCAGTACTGTGTATACTATGGATTACACTCTTTTATAGGGAATGAGATCAACAAAAAAAATTCTAACTTCTACCCATAAATATCTAGTATTGTTCAAATCACTTGTAGGGAAGTTTCCAACTAATAGAAATTTGGTTGGAGCATAAAAAAAAATTGCATAGAGAGTAGCAAAATCCTCCTGAAAGCAATCAAATGACAATTTGATGACATTATAAAATATGTTTCCTCAATTTAGACAGGAAAAAGCTGGGAATGATCCAAGACTGCACCAGAAAACCAGTCCATGATGGTTGGATAGCATTTAGTACAGGACCTGGAAAACACAATTTGTTGCATTGTAGTTTTTCCTTCCTGTATGGGACTTTGAGGAGTTCCCTGCAGATTGCTTCCATGAAATGTCCTGCAGGAAACATTTCTTGCTGGTTATAAATCTGACTTAATCCACTGAGAGTCTGAGTATTGGTCATTTTCAACCAAGAATATGTCTTTAATTTCCTCCATTCACTGATCCATAATAGAATATTTTAAAGTTCTCTTCATGTCAGCTACATAAAAATGTTTTCTGAGCTTCAAATTGGGACAGAAATAATAAATAATTAGTTACACTGGATTTTTCCCCTTATACAAAACATTATAAAGCAGATGTTAGCACTTCGTTTTCAGAGAAGACTTATACTTGACATGATTAAACAATGAATCTACCAACTCATTTACTCTTGTAGTTGCTATGAGGAAGGAAATGGGAGTAAGTATAATGAGACCCTTAGAGAAAGACATTTTGTGATGATATATAAAACTAGGTTACAATATCACTGTTTCCTTGGGAACCCCTCATGTCTAGCAGAACTGAAAAGGAACAGATAAAAAAAAGGGTATCAGAAAAATTATATTAATAACACTGCTGGTGTCAGTACATTTAGATGACTTACAGAAGCCACTAAAAGAAAGTATCACATGACTTTGATATACAATTAGAGTGAATTTTCATTTAAAGATTTTGCAGAGAAGAACAATTTCAGCAGAGGATTGTAAACCAGGAATGGGAATCTGTTTTTTTGGAGGATGTTAGTCAGTTCCGAATGAGAAATGAAAATAACAGGAAGGGCAGGGAAACTGGAGAAACATGAATGGGAAGGTCAGAATTAAAACTGAATGCTCCTTATAAATAATTTTTGTAAATGATCATACTACATTATAGTATGATCATTTGTTGGTTTATTATAAACTGCTGTTGACCCCATTACACTGGAGTGGGTAGGGAAGTCTGTGCTGTATATTTTCATTAATATATCACCTGAGTAATGTAAATAACAGTAACAACATGAGACAATTCTGTGCGGGCTGACAGGAATGTGAACAAAAAATGTTTGTTTTCAATTGCAGAAAAATGTGAGGAATCATAGGTGGAACTGATTGTAAGAAAGGAAGGTAGAAGCTTAGAAAGGTCAAGCTGAACCATTTTTTTATTGTCATCAAGACAGGATGTCTTCTACTCTGAATCTGCTCTCTCTTTTCAAAACAAATAGCTAGATAACATATGGGGATTACAGTTCCTGTCCCTGTATTTGTTTGCTTACACTTACCCAGTAATGGCAGGGGATTTAGTGGAAACAAGGCAAATACCAAGGAGAAAAGAAAGCTCTGAAATTCTACAGTAATGCTGAGAGCAAGTATTTGTCATTTGTGGATGAAACATCACAGGCACATTGAAATGAAGCAGGCACTGTAAATCCAGAGAGTTCAAAGGTAAATATCCATTGGAAAGAATCTCAGCTGAATGAGGCAATGCACAAAAAACTGTAGTGATGTCTTGCAACAAGACTACAGCCTGAATACTGCTTGTGTTTATGGTTGAGGCATGGCATTAAATATTTTTGAACCAACTGTGTAACCTGACTGGAGTGACTACTTTCAATTGGTCTGGTTCTTTGTAATCATTCTTAGAAGTGATTGACTGATTTCTCATGTTCTTCACTTCCCTGGGATAAAATGTATTTTTCAAAGGCTTCTCTACAGTTAATTCTTCCATTCAACATTCATAGATTGATAAAGAATGTACTATCTTTGGGAATCTGATGACACATGGTTCTAAATTTCCTCCTCTTTTTGATTTTGATGCCAGATTTATCTAGTGCCTGGAAGAAACCAGGAATTCGGTGAGAGCCAGCTGGCTGGAATCCAGTCTGAAAGGTGAAGGTGATGTGAACTGGAGGAGCAGAATGCTTTCAGGACTGAATGAAAAATTATACAGTTTATTTTACAAGGATATCTGCTTAAATATAATACGTTCAGTGTCTTACACAATGGTTTATGGTTTTTACCATAGGGTCTATTATAAACAAGTTTACATCAAGAAATGGAACAGTCTCCTTTAGCTAAGGATGCCAGTGACATTTCTTAGAAAAAATTAAAATTCAATTAATATATGTGCCTGATAATAGGTAGAGATTATTTTTAAGACCTGCTTTACCACAGCAAACGTCTCATGTCCTTCCAACAATCTGTTCCTCCAGAATTTGTTTCCACAAAGGAATGGTGTTTTCACACGCAGGCAGAACTCTTTAGTTTGTGGACCTACATCCTAGAATTTATTCTCTGTGGAAATACAGGTAATGAGGACCACAATAGGTTCTGAAAGATTACCTTTCCTCCCATGTCTTTATACTTGGTTATAAATTGATGTCATGGCAGATAACAACACCAGCTCCAGGACTATATGATCTGGGATGACATTTCAAATGGCTAAAATGAAACCTTTTAAAATCACTTTATTATTGCTGTATACACTTCCATGTTATCCAGCACTGATATTATGTCTCATAAAGTGAGAGAATAGCAAGCAGAAATCTATTGTCTCTAACAGAGTAAAAACATACAGATTTGGATTGAATTGTTTCTTTGGCGTTCTTGGATGGGGTATTTCCCATTTATTTGGTCTGAATGGCATTTTGGGTAGTGTAGGATGCTTTTTCCAGAAATTATTTCTTGCCACAAAATGACTGCTCAGGTGGGGGATTTATGGGTAGCAAAAGAGTTTTGAGAGGTTTATTTCACCACTACCTGGTGCCCATGTGGGAGGAGGACTTTCTTCTCCAATCTTCTCTAATGGGTGTCACATTCTTGCTCTTCTGGGTTAGAGGAATCTATCCAGACAGAGGCTGGGGTAGATTTCACACCAGCATGGGGTGAAGGACACTCCAGCAGGACCTTATGTGGGCGATGGTGGAGCAGCAGGTCTGTTGGGCTGGATCCGCACGGCTGAACAGCGATGCGATTCCCGGCTCGGGGGAACCGGAGGCCGGCCCGGCGCACACCCCGCGACTCCCTTGATGTTGCTCTGCGATTCTCTGCCCGATCTGCGGGCCGTGCCGTGGGGCTACGAGGGAACGGGGATATGGGTGCTCTGCTGGCCTCCCGGGCGGCTCGCCCTCGCCTTTCCCTCTGCCTCCGTTTCCTCCTCCCGGAGCCGGCGCTCCCCCCCCCGCCAGATCCTCCTCCCTAGGCCTGCGTTCGGGGACCGGCCCGGCCGAGCGGGTGCCCCTCTCCGGCCTCCCTGCGGGCGGCAGGGGCAGCGGGAGCGGCGGGAGATGCGGGAGCGGCAGCCACGCAGCGTCTCCCCGCCCTCCCCCTTGCCCCCCCGCGGCCGCCGGGCTCGGTCCTCCCAGCGCGTCGCCGGCGCGTTGGCTCCTCCTTGTCCTTCCTCGCGTGATTTTTATCGCGTCCATTTTTTGTGCGGGGATAAATAAATAAATAAGGGCAACTGCCGCCCGCCGCCCCCCGCCGCCAGTCCGTGCGGCGCCGCTAGGGGCGGCAGCCGGGCCCCGCATCGCCCCGCGCCGCTCGGCTCAGGAGAGGGAGGCAGCGGGGCGATGCGGAGCCCCCTCCCGTGACTCCGGCTCTCCGCCATGCCATGGGTTAGGCGGACTCCGTCCCGCAGCCGAGAGGGCACCAGCCAAGCGAGGCGGCGGCAGGAAGCGGCGCGGTCCGGCAGAGGAGCGGCGGGAGGCGGCGGCAGCGGGAGGCGAGCGCGGCGCCCCGCGGCCCCTTCCATGGACGGCGGCGAGGAATTATGAGCCGCGGCCGGCGGCCGAGACTGGCGCTCGCCCGCTGGGGCTTTCCCCGCTGCGCGCCTCGGGGCGCCGGGGCTCCGCTCTCGTACGGCGGCAGTCGCTGCCCGCGTCTCCTGACTCCCCGACGCTCGCTCCGTCCCCCCTCTCGCTGCCTGGCGCTCGGGGTTGGGATAATCTCGCTCGCACCCAAACCACAGCGCTCCCGCGGCTAATCCTGCCCTCTCCCCTCTCCCTCCCCACCCCGCCCCCGGCCCTTCCTCTGCTGCCCTCTCCCCTCCCCGCTCCCCCTGCTCGCCCCCCGGGGCCCCTCCGTCCCCGTCCTCCCGCTGCCGCCGGCGGCCCGGCGGGTGGGTGCGAGGTCGGGGCTGCCGGGCACCCCGCCCCTCCCCGGCGGGGCCGTCATTAGGCTGCCGGTTGATTACAGGGTATTGATTTGTATGTGCTTCTCCCGGCGCCGGCCGCTCCCGCTGGTGCTGCTGGAGTTCGGGCAGCGCTTCTCGTAGCGGCGGCGGCAGCTCCTACTAAACATGTCGGCTCCCGCCGGGCCCCGGAGCGGCCCCGCCGCTCCTCAGCCTCCTCCGGCCCCGCAGCCCGAGATGCCGGACCTCAGCCACCTCACGGAGGAAGAGCGGAAGATCATCCTGGCCGTCATGGACCGCCAGAAGAAGGAAGAGGAGAAGGAGCAATCCGTGCTCAAGTAAGAGCGGGCGCATCCCTTTCTCGTCCTCCCGGGCCCGGGGCCGCGAAAGTCTCTCCTCTGGCCTCGGGGGCAGCACCGCCAGGGCGGGAGAGAGGAGTCGGGCTGCTGGGGTCGGGCAGGGGTGCTCGGCGCCGGGCGAGTGTGGGGCACGGCGGGAGGGACCCGCGGGAGCGGCCAGGGACGCGGCAGCGCTCGGCGCCCGCCTTAGTCGCGCTCGGCGGGGCGGCTCCGGCTCCGCACGCCCCGGCGCCGGCGGGAACCGGGCGCCCAACATGGCCGCACAGGTGCCGTCCTCACCCGGCGTGTTCCATCGGGAGGACGCGGGTGGGTCGGGGCGGCGGTCGGCGCCGCCGGAGGGGGCGGACCGGCAGCATCGGGCCCGGTGCCGGGGGCGCGGCGGGCTCCGCGCTGGCGGCGGCGGCCCTGCCGGGTGGAGCGGCACCACCGGGGCCTGGGCTCCGGCCGCCCGGCTGGGTGGGTTTGCCACAGCCGCCATCTTCCCCCGACAACGTGTCTGCCGCCCGCCCCCGCCCCGCTGCTCTTTCCAAGCGTGAGCCCCGGTGCCGGGGAAAGCAGGACGCCTTCCGCCTGCCCGGAGCGGGCGTGAGAGCTGCCCCTGCCCCAGCACCGGCACCGGCACCGGGAGCTGTCCGGAGCGACCCGGCTCGGCATTTGGAGCTAGCTGTCCACAGTCCCCCGGCCCAGCTCAGCACCGGGAGCTGTCCGCGGCCACCTGGCCCAGCTCAGCCCCGGGAGCTGTCCACAGTTCCCCGGCCCGGCTCAGGCCCGGGAGCTGTCCACAGTTCCCCGGCCCAGATCCACCCCGGGAGCTGTCCACAGCCACCCGGCCCAGCTCAGCCCCGGGAGCTGTCCGCGGCCACCCGGCCCAGCTCAGCACCGGGAGCTGTCCACAGCCACCCGGCCCAGCTCAGCCCCGGGAGCTGTCCACAGCCACCCCGTTCTGCCCCGGGAGTGTCCGGGCAGGAGCGCGGGGCCCGGGAAACCCGAGCTTTCCCCTGCGCCGTGCCCCGTTCCCGGGGTGACACCGGTCTCCTTGCAGGCCCGGGGGTCCCGCTGCCGTGCACGGCGTGGGTCACGCCCTTCTCAGTCGGCTGGCAGACACTGAGTAAAGTCGAGAAAACTGTTCTCCCTTAGTGATGGAGTAACCACGCTGACTTCTAGTGGTTTAAAAATAAGCAAAGCTACCGCTGTCGTGGATGTGACTTTGATGAGTGTGGTGAAGCTGAAGCTCTAAGTTCTAAGCGGTTTTTTTTTGGTACCAAAATTAGCGTTGTATCTTGGACATGTTAATTGCAGCTGGTCTTTCACACTCAGCACCTGGAAGCTGTCTTCTGGGCTTTAGTTGCTGACCTTGGAAGTCTGCTTCCAAGATTCACTGCATCATACCAAAACCTTCGAATATATTTTGTGTGACAGCTCCTAAATGTTGAGGAGATCTCCTAAAAACATTTCAAAGTCTGTTTAAAAAGGTTTTTTGTTGGATGAGCATTCTGAAGCACGACAGTGTAATGTGAGCACTGGAAATAAAGTACCATACCTTCTTTTGTCACCACATCTTAGTCTCTTGCTCTACAGTTTGTTTGCTATTGGGATACTTTATTTTGAAACAATTTAGGCTATTTTATTAAGTTACATGATATACCAAAGCAAATGCAAATTTTTGTCTAAAATTTCTGCACTCTCAAAAATTATTAATAAAAATAGAAGTTCAAATTGGAAGCTGCAGGAATTCAAGGAATTAAGGTTTCATTTATTTTTATTAAATATATAATAATAGCATTAAAGTTTTAAAGAAGGCTCCTGCCAACTTTTGCTGTGGAGAGTAATATTTATGATCAAATATGAAGTAAAACATGAGTACAATACTAGGATCAGCTTGAATGGTTAAACTTGCAAATGAAGAATAAACTGTTCTCAAGTAATGGTAAGGTAAAACTAACTTAAGAAATGAAGAAGAATTGTTTTCATTTGTAATAGTGAGAATCTTGGAAGCAGACAATGGGCAAATAAAAAGTCTTTATCATATCTTAGGATAAAATTTATGTAGGGTTTAGTTTCCCACTATGTCTCACTAAAAGTGTCCTCTTGAGTTCTGTGTAAGCTACGAGGGAGATGGTAAAGTGTAAAGTTTATACATAAAGGATAGCCTAAAGCAGTGCTATTAGGAAAATGCTGTTGTCAATGGAATTTGAATAGATGGCCCACAATATTTTAGAGGGTAGTGAGAAATGAGCTGGTGTCAGATGAATAACTCATCAGTTTCATTTTTCTTAAAATGAAGTGTCTCCTTGAGCCATCAGGTACATGTTTAATCTAAAAATATCTACAGATTTATCAAGCACAACCCTCCACCAAAGTCATACCAGCATATTTATGTAGATATTACTGAATTTAATTCTCTTTAGAGATATTTTCCTTCTGAGAAAGAATAAAAAATCTCTCCCATGTTTATATGAATGAACTACTGTTATTGCATAGAGATAAATATAGAGCTAAATCCTGCAGTCTTTGTTCAAGTGTAATTCTCCTCGAAGGCAAGCTTCTTTTGAAGTGGAAGGTATTTTTGCCTCAGCAATAAAATTGTGTCATTTCATTCCATGGAGACATATAGCAGGATTAAAAAAATGCTGAAAACAAGAGTTGACATTTAGAGATATTAACACAAGAACTGTTCAGATGTTGAAGAAAGCAGCAAGCATGTATCCCCTCTATTTATTTTTAAATCATTTATGGTGATTGACTGTCAGTATGAATGGCTACTCCCTGGGCTCTACTTCCTTTCTCCATTCTGTTTCTATCTTGTGTTTTTCAAATTCTTATGCTGTTCCCATCACTGTGGTATTTGAGCATTTTCCAAAAGAACATTAAGTAGTGTGACTCACATCTGTAATGTGGACTATTTATTCTTTTCCTTTCACTCCCTGGGGTAAAGATGTGTGGATTTAAAATAGATACATAATTTCTCCTTATGCTTGTTTTACTCTTTTTGGGGAAGGGAAATACAGATGGTATTGAGTTGTAATCTGTAGCAACTAATAGTGATCGGGTCAGCATGAATTCTTGCCAGGATTTGATGGAACATGATGGCATGGAAAGCAGAAGCTTTCCAGATTTTCTCTGTCCTTTGGCCTGGTTTGGTCTGTGAAATACGCTGAGCCACAGTTGTGCACTGTGTTCCTGAGGTGGAGCTTCTGCTTTAAAAAGGATGGGTGGTAAACTCTGCTGCTTTGACTGTCTCTCTTCTGGAATTTTTGGGACCCTTGGAATGAATTTTGAGTGTTATGGGCTAAGAAGTTGTCTTTTTGACAAGGTTATTGAATATATATTTTGCATAATATTTAATATGCATAATGTGTGACAGAGTGAATTTATGTTTGTGCTCTGGGTGTAAGTCTTTGCTGTTTAAAGAGTATTTGCATACTTTCAACTTTTTTCTTTGTGGATATTTTACTGTCTTGGATGGAGGATAGAATTTTTGATGATCACTTTTCCTTTAAATTATGCACATCCTTCCTCTTATAAAATCTGGTTTTGTGTGTGTAAGCTTTTTAACAGATTTTAGACAGCACATTTCCTCCATACAGACTGACTTATGGGATCAGTCTTGTGCTTTTTTACTTTTAATTTGTACTTTATTTCTGTATTGAAGAACTGTGTTGAGAGAATGCACACAGGAATAAAAATAGATGTTAGGGTGCTGCCATTATTTATTAAGACTTCTGTTTCAGCCTGTGTGATGTGCATCTACACTTTCCTACTTGAAATATCACAAGTTTCCATCTTCTTTACTGAGCAATTCTAAAGATAAAATGCTCTCCTCATAAAGTCAAACTCATAGCTCTGAAAAGACATGTATTTTAACTTTTCACAAGAGTCTGGCTCAGTAGTAGACACATTTTCCCAAGAAAAAAATTTTTAATGAAATCATCCAACTTTTCATATAGTTGCAAAGCATTACAGGTTTACTATGAGGTCCTGGTAAAAGATTTCTTTTAAAAGTGTGTGGCTTTGTCAGCTGATTTACCTAAGAAAGGTGGAAACATAGTGGGCTAGCTAGAGGATGGTGGCTCTCTGTGAGCCACCACTGTCAAGCCCAGAGTGAACTTTAGGAAGGCACAACTGACTGCAGGCTCACAACTGACTGTGGCAGGGATTGCAGAGATGTGATAAAAATGGGGTAGCTACACTGAATGAAACAAAACCTCTGACAAACAAAACCAAGGAAGCTGGGCTTTGTGAGCTCTGTATGACACTGAGTGAGTGAGGTGTAGGGCAGGATGCTCACCTGGGGAAGAAGAAGCAATAAGTTGATGGCCATGACTCACAGAAGTGTAAATATTAGACTCACAAAGCTATTGTACTATTTTATAAATAATTATCCTACTTTATAAATAATCAGCTCTGATTTACACTGTCTTAAAAGCATTGTATGTTTTGGATTTGGATTTTAGGGCTGGAAAGAAGATATATGTGGTGATTATTGATTTTGCTTTTGGAAAATGGAGATATGTATAGAAATTCCTAAAGTTTCTAGAGTAAAAGGCAAAAAGATTTGCTTTTGACTAAAAAGTAAACTAGGACTTCAGGCAATGTTAGTTATGTTATGCTCCCATAATTTTGCACCACATTTTGTCTGAATTGGGAGTGCTGATTAGAACACTTCATTGCTACACTGCTCATAATTTTGCTCTTGTTTCTGTGTATTATAAAATCAAATATGGTCCAAATGACATTAAAAGTTATAACTTTATGCAGTATAAAATAAGTGATAGTGGAAGTTACACAAATATATATATATAGTTGAGGAGGACACTTGCCCTCTTTCCTGCCCTGCCAGGTCCTCTTCCCTTCCAACCACCTTATTCTGCTCTCTTGTAATATTCTTTATAGTCTCCCCTTTCTTCTGTTTTAATAATTTGTGCTGCTTTTTGGGCCTCTCTCAAAGTTGTCATTGTTCCTTGCTCTTCACTCTTACCACGTGCTTAGACTGATGACGGATTTTATACTGTAGATAATATTTGTCAGCTTGTTATGACTTGTACCATTTGCTCTTCAAGAAGACTCAGTGTTTACAATTGTTCTCTAAAGAACCTAACTCACTTTTAGACACTGTCTACAAGTGATTAAAGTAGTACTTCCTCTTAGTGACTAAGCAGAATTTATTTGGAGATTATACAGAGTGCCAGTTACACTAATTATTTGGCTTGATAATTTTTATGTTGAGTAAGGTTTTAGAAGACTGAAATAGTGCTGAAATTCCCACATTCAGGAAGTACAAGGAGGATCAGTTGGATGTAGAAAGGCTTGACATCATATGGGGCTGAGAAATAGTCTAACAGATACAGGATTTAGTTAAAAAAGAACCCCAAAATTGACATTCAATGCCAGATAGTATGTGCTTTCTGCAGTCTTGTCAAACTAATATCTTTCTGCACTTCTTTGGAAAAAAAAAAAAAGAGAAAAAACCATTTAATTTTACATCTGAAAGAGAGGAGTGAAGATCATAATTTTAAGGTGCTAGGACTGTATCCTAGAAAGCAGTGACTGGGTGAAATGCAGTGGTCTCTGGAGGTGAGGTTAGGAGACTGAGTGGTCCATTCTGGATTTTGTCCACATCTCTGCATCTCAGCATCTCTGAGCTGGGTAACATTTAAATAACTGAGAATGTCAAATAATTGATTTTTCCATTGAAACAATGGCTAATTAGTGTATATATTGTAAGTGTCGAAATACACAGAAATATTGGTTACTTCAGAACTGGTGTAAAATGTGGTTTTACTCTGCCAGTGAAGTTTTAAAATACTTGCAACATATTCAAAGTTCCATAATAAGGAGGAAAAAGTAAACTGATAGTTTGAACTTGCAATTTTAATCCAGTGGAATGGGATTTTCTTCAGCTTAATGCCACCCCTCACCCTTTTGCTTTAGTGGCTTCCTTCAGGTTTTGTTGTCATATTTACAGTCAGTCAGAATGCTAGGGCAGTTTCTAAGACCATTAGACCATCTTTTCCCAAGAAGGATTATTTTGGTATGATCTTTCCTTTTCCCCCAATGTCTTCACTGATGATGCATTTTGACAGAAACTGGGGGAGATAAAATCCCAAGAACACATTAAGTGAACACATTATGATCTCATCTATTCCTGTTTTACTGCAACAGGCATTATACATTAACAATGAGCTTTACGGTGAGGATGATTTTTTAAGTTAAGTTTAGAGCACAAGGGCTGTTTTAATAATATGTTTTACTATATCAAAGTTATTGGCTACAATGTACCTTAGACAACCTCATCTCTCTAGGAGTGGCCAAGTCTTTGTTTTAATTTAAACTCATAAGCAGGAAGAATCTCTTGAAATACTAGTTGTCTACAAATGGCATTCAAAAGCAGTTGTTGTTCAGGCAAAGTTATTCATATTATAAATCTGAAGTTCGTATTGACCTATGTTGTTTTCAATGCTTACTGAGTTTAGATCTCTTTTGCAGGACTACATGGTGTAACAGGAGGAGCTGCTACACCCTTGAAGTAACTCAGTTGAGGGTTTGTTATAATTTATTAATAAAAACAGTTTGCACCAAATCTGGTAGTGCATTTGTAAACTCAGTAAACTCCAACAACTTCATCTCAGGAGCTATTTGTACTTCTGGTGATTCAGAAGCTGGCATGACCAGCTCTCAAGGCAGAAGTTTCTGACACTTATTTGTATAAAGCAGTGATTTGCAATTGTAAGACCCCACCTAACCAGTGAAATAAATAGCTTTTCTGGCCGAGGCAAGGGCACATAGCAGACAATGCACTGAATTCAATTGCAAAATCATTGCTGTGCTCAACAGCTGCCTCTGCATGATATCATGTGGTGGCTGTGTCCTCATGTAGTTTTTCCAAGCTATGGTCTTGAAGCTGTGAAGATGTCAGTAAGGACTGACACTGTAAGAGTTAATGTGACAAACAGTAAGAGATTGTGTAGGGGAATAGCAGAGCATATAAGAAGTAAATGCATGTAATTTTTGGATAGTAAGAGTTCAAAGCAATTTCTGCTGGTTTCTGTCATTGAAAGTGGCAGACAGTGTTTTTATACTCTTAAGTTTAAGTATCAGCTGTCATCACAGTACATGCTTGCAGAGTGATCTCAGTTGCATTTTGATAAAGAAATCAAACTCATGCATTTTGATAGAGGAAAAGTAATAGTCATAATAGTTGACTTTATGTGTCTATATCTTTAGGAGTTTTTAAGTTTTGATGTGAGGCCATAAATAATATCTTTGATTTAAACTTTAAACTTTTTATTAAAAATATTGTGAGATATCCTTTTTATTAAAAATAGAGTGAGTTTGTTCTAGCAGCAGTTAGCAAGAGTTGAACTCATGTTTCAAACAAGTCTGAGTGCTTCTATTTTGAAAATTCATAAGAAAATCTTTAAACAACACATAAAGCCTATTATTTTCTTTGTTTACTGTCTCTATGGGGTTGGTTCTTTCTTCTTAAATCTCATATGAGGTTGCTTAAATACTACCTGATGACCTATTCTTTATTTGACATTAATATTTTTAAGGCGAATCATTTCTTATAGCAAATATAATATTGTATTTTTACTCAGAATATTTAACAGGTCGTAACATCACTAGGTGTTCAATATAACGTGGCATTTTGGTTCTGTATATTTTTGAGGGCAGACTTACTTTAGAATGTGTACTATCTTAAGCATACAAAGGACATAAAATTTTTTCACCTTTAAATAAAATTGTGAGTTAGAAGAAGTTAACCTGTTTTGGAAAATGATTTACAACCATCTTTTGTATAACTTTTCAGAAATGTGTACTCCAGTGTATTATCAAGAAATCCTTTTCCATAGAGTGTTTATCTAACTCTTGGTGCATTTATACATTTTTCTGATTACAGAAAGGAGGAGTGAGAAGAAGTGATTTTAAAGCTGTTTAAAGCCCAGAGAACACATGGAATAATAGAAAACATAGCTGGTTGTGACCTCAACAGATCATCCAGTTCATCCTTTGCCCCAAGGCATGACCGGCTCTCAAGACAGAAGTTTCTGACACTTATTTATATAAAGTAGTGATTTGCAATTGTGAGACCCCACCTAACCAGTGAAATAAATGGCTTTCCTGGCCTAGGCAAGGGCACATAGCAGACAATGCACTGAATTCAAGCTAAGCATCTCTGCAAGTGCTGTGTTGCCTATGTAGCAGAAAGTGAAGAGTGGGCCAAGCAGATCTTAGGGTAAAGCTCTTCTATACAGTATGAAAATTTTACATTTTTCAAATGATAGATTAGTACTGAAAGGTGTGAGAAGAATGACTACACTACCTACTCAACCAGGGATGGAGGTTTCTTGAATTCCCTAGATAATTTGTCTCAGTTACTCAAAGTCCTTATCCTTACCACTAGAATTTCCCCCCTACTGTTAAACTTAAATCTCTTTCCTCTCATTTGCTGCTTGCTCTGTCCACAATGGGAGTGTAATGCAGTCTGTTATTTTTCTGTTTGCAGCAACCCTTTATGTATTTCATAAATGTGATAATATCTCCTCCTGTGTATTTTCATCACTCCTTTCTGTAGATTCAACAAGTCATATTTTCTAGACTGCTGCCCATTCTTGCTGCTAGTCTTTATATATACTTTTTGACTGATTTTTTTTTAAAATACAGTGTCCAAACCCAGATGCATATTCCAAAAGTATGGGGAGAGCATGATGATAAAACTGTCTTGCATGGAACTCTTTCCTTGTATAGACAATGTCACATGTGTTTGGGCTTTTTGTTGTGGTACAGCACTTATGGATTCATGGTCAGCTTGTGATCTACTATCCTTTCACCATGCTTTTTTGCAGAGCTCTTGTTGAATCAGTCATTCCTCATTTTGTATTTTGAATTTGATTACCTCAGCTATGCACTGTTTGTCTTTAGTGCCATTGAGTTGTATTCTGTCTATATCAGATGCCTCTTATGAATTTTGCATTCCATTTGCTTAAATAAAATGCACAACAGCCCTTGGAGCAGGAATGAGGACTTGCCTCTGGAGAGAGAGTATCCTACTCACACAGATGTTTGACTTCCTCTTGGCTGTCCATTCTCACTCCTGACTGCATGTTTGTATGCCTTCACTGTTAAGATGCAGAATAAACTTTTCCAGAACCCATAACTGGTTCATCTGGGAAGCGAGAGCTGTGTTCAACTCTATTCCTGATAAAGGAGGTCTTTCACCAACTTGGAAATACACAAATGCTATGCTATTTTGAGGGAAACAGTTGCATCTGCTGCCATATTTATTCAGTAGGTGCAAGATGTTGGTTGACTTACAAAAAATTTGACAAAAATTTGAGGTCCCAAAAATACATAATTATTAGGGGTTTAATGAAGATAATAAGATGGATAATGGAAGTGATTGTCCATACTCCTGATTGAAAAAATCTACTCACACCATTCTACATACCGAGGAGTTCTTACAGGGGAGAACCACCACGGGCATCAAAATAAATCTATCATGAGGTGTGAGTCCCCACAAAATCAGACTTCTTTGACTTCAGCATGCATAGAACTGTTCAGCTAATGAACATCATTGCCTCAGTTTTGGTATCTTTTTAATTTCCACAATACATCGTTTAAAGCTTGGATTACACTCTTTGAGTCCAGAAATTCTTTGGGATTCTTCTGACCAGATCTGAATACCTACAGAGGGAGACATCCATTTCTGAAATCACTTAGGTTCAATTTGAAGCAAATGGAAATAAAGAGGTGCCTTTAGGATGTGATCCATCTCATCTTAAATTAGACATTTCAAATGGGCCAGATGAATTGCAAAGCCTATTTCTGGCTGTGGACTTAAAAATAAGATAGAGTGAATATGTCGGATGTAGAGGTCTATCTCACAGACTTCTGGAGCTAGGTCAGTTAAGTCTGCCTTGCAGAGTTCTGCCTTTGAGAGTAACTCTTCATCATATATTTGGTCTTGTAAGAATGCCATGGACACTTTGCCAGCTGACACTGATGTTTATGGTTCCCTACAAGCTGTTTGTGAATCTGCATATTTTGCTTATATTTCTATCAATTATTAATTAGGATATGCTCATTTATCTATAACTTTACTATTTGAGACTCACTGCTGGGAACCTGAGTATGCTTCCCTTCTAGTCCCTGGTTATTCTTAGGATTTGGTAAATTTTTATACTGAATTCAGAAAGCCTTTAAAGAATGAGATCTAAAAGAAGACCTTGGAATATAAAATCTTTCCAGCATGTGGGATTAAGCATGCCCATCATCCAAAGAACATTGCAAAGAAAACCTTCCAATGCCATTCCCCAATAAGAATGACTAACAGATATTTTGAGGTAGAATCTCATAGATTAAGCTAGTCAGATTGCTAGACAGGAAGTCACAAACCGGATTTGTCTACTACTTGTAGGATTAAAACAATGTAACATTAAGTCCCAAAGAAAGCTCTATAAACTCAGTTTGACAGTTTCTTTCCTTAAGTCATACACCATCTCTCTTTTGCTATGTGTTGTTTTAATGGGATTTGTTTAGCTACTGTGTATTTACAAGCTGATAGGTCTCTTTTGATGGTAGGGTGTTAAAAACATACTGTTGTCCTGCTATACATTCTGAATTCAGCATTTACTTGCTTTGGAAATCTTGATAAGCAGATATCTATGGAATATGTTGTATGGTGTTTAAATCAAACATATTTTTGCTGAATCAGGCCCTAAGACAGTTTGGGAGCATGAGTTTTGATTCAGCATGCTTTCATTAATTTGGCTAGTCATTGTGATTATGATTCATTTCATTCTGTGTAACCGACTGCTGCACAGTAAGTGACAGCTGAACTATGTATTATCCAACAGCTAGAAAAATAACATCACTGGCACTTCTAGAAGGCTGAGGATTATGCTTTTATCAAACATATATTTTTTACTAAAGTTAAAATGCTTCAGGAAAATATAATATTTTTTCAAACTACTTGTAACATTGCAGTAATGAAATGGTGAAATAGCATAGCAAACACTATGAATTTAAAATTAAGTATTTAATTTTATTCTATGGATAGAATGAAGCAGCTTGTTCTGGTTTTTATTAATGTATTAGCTTTTTGGATTGGTAGTAAAGTTATTCCTGTTGATATTTTGATGACAGTCTGATTTACATATAAGTAGTAAATCTGATGGGCTAAGTTTAAGTGAATGGTAAATATTTCTGAAGTGTTGATATTACTTCCATGCTAATACATACTACATCAGAAGACATTTCAAGTGAAGCAGTAATTCTAATTTCTTTGTGAAACTTTACCAAAGATTCCACCAGATTTTAAAGTTTAGCAAAATCCCAATATGATTGAAAGAAAACTGTATTTTTACCTAGTATCCATATTTCTCTTTAAAAACTGTAGCTTCCAAGTTTAAAAATATGTATAAAAAATCCAGATCTATTTTTTTCCTGTCCTGTTTATGGTTCATCTGAAAAATTGGTGTAGAGGATCCTCTGAAGGCACTGGGCCAAGAAAAGGAGCTTTCAGGGTAGAGTACAGAGAAAGTACTTGTTATTTGAAAGCCTTGAATTCTGTCTGCTTGATATCTGAAAATGCAGGTGGCCAAAGCTGAATGAAATTTCATGTGCTATAGTTGAGCACTAATGTACATTTATGTATTTTGAATTTATTTAGACAAGGCGGAAGATAAGTGTTTTTAGCTACTGTGTAGAGTTTACATGAGCTTGTCTTCTGCAGAATTTGCAGAGTGTTCTTGTCTAAAATTTGGTCTGAGTTATATATTCCCAAGCTTTCTATCACACAGATATTCTCATGTATAGAAGAAGGTTTTGTTTGGAGAAAGACAGAATAAACATTTAGTTACATTTTTAACTTTTAGTATGAATGGTCATATTTGTTCTGCACAAAGAAGAGTGATAAAAAGGATAGAATTAGTCAATGATAACACTGTGTCCTAACTTAGTGTCTCAGATATAAATAACTATTGCTTAATTAAGTAAGACCAGTTAGTTACAAGTAAGAAGTTTGTTTATTAAAAGGAATATGGGTTAAAATAGTGCCTTTGTTTAGATTTATAATTTTTCCTAATAAAACTTCAATAATCGAAAATCATTCACTGCACCTGGAGTTTCACTATGGAAACTAAGTCATAATTCAATAGATATTGATCATGTGGTCATTATAATAAGTAAAAGCACTGATGTGTGTTTTTTCTTGTTATTATTAAAATAATTAATGATATGCTCCTAATTTTATTTTTAGGTTAAATAAGAAAGAGCAATTTAGAATTGGTAACATATTTTGTCACTCTTCATAGCCACAAGGTTTTTCTTTGATAAGGGCTTAGGAGCGTTTTATTATAGTAATCCACAAAAAATTTGTATTTCAAAGGGACTGCTGGTCCTAACATGAATAAGACTAAACATGATGACCTATTTTAAAACAGCTCTTGCCTGCCATTGAAACTGCTGGATTTTCAGTAAAGCTGCCCAAAAGAAAGATGTTGGTTTGTGCTAAAAGAGGGAAATTGCCATTAAAAATCTTCTATCTTGGACATAAGTATATTTTATTTAGTTCCTGAATGGTATTAGGATGTGGAAGGAAGTTTAAATTCTACAGTGCCTTTCTACTACTTGGTATGTTTGGACATTGTTAATATCTTTTTAGGGACTCTTTGAACATCTGCATAATAGTTTTTGTAATTACATCACCGAAACGTATTCTACCCTTAGTTTCAGTTTAATATAAAGATTTTCTTCAAAAATTTTCTCAGTATGTGAAACAAAGGAAGGAAAGGAGTTATTGAACTAATGCTCACCAACCCAACTACTCTTTGCCTTTTAATTCATAATTAAGTTTATATTGCTATAATAAATGGAAACTTATATAAAAACTTATATGGAAGCATATAATTCACTAGATTCATAACTAAAAATGGTATCACTTCTTCTGGTGTGAAGGAAGCATTTGTGCTGCATTGACATGTCCAGGTGTTGGGGTGGAGCTGCAGGGGTTGCAAAAGACACCAAGACCTGCCCTCATGTCAGAAAAAATTAGTTTCTGCCAGCTCCAAAATGGATCTGTCACTGGCTATATTGTCCATTAGTGACACTGCTGAACAGTCATACATTAACTCTGTGGATAATGTGTAAGAGAAGATAAAGAATCCTGTGCAACAGCTGTGAGAGAGTGAGAAAAATATGGGAGAAACAGCCCTGAAGGTGCCAAAGTCAGTGAGGAAGGAGAGGCAGGAGGTGCCTCCAGGCACCAGAGCAGAGATTGCCCTGCAGCCCAAGGTCAAGATCACAGTGAGGCAGCTGTGCCCTTGTAGCCTGTGGGGGACCTCGTGCCAGGGCAGGTGGATGCACCTCGTATGAGGCTGGGACCTCGTGGGGAGCCCACTCTGGAGCAGGCTCCTGGCAGGTACTGCAGCCTGTGGAGAGAGGCACCCACACTGAAGTAGGTTTTTGGGCAAGACTTCTGATTCTCGAGGGGCCCCATGCTGGAGCAGATGTTCCTGAAGGACTGTGCCCTGTGGAAGAGACCTGGAGCAGTTGAAGAACTGTAGGCTGTGAGAAGGACCATGTTGGAGCAGTACAGCAAGGACTGTATCCCATGGGAAGGACCCCATGTTGGAGCAGGGGACAAGAATGAGGAAAAAGGATTCACAGAGATGAAGAACTCTCAACTGACCACAATGTCCGTGCCCCCTCCACCTGCACTGCTCCACGTGGAGGTAGAAGATTCATAAGTGAAGCTGAGCCTGAAAAGAAGGAAGAGGCAGGGGGGGAAGCTGTTATTAGATTTTTTATTTTCACTGTCCTACCCTGTTATTAAGTGACAATAACTTGAATTAATCTTCCAAAATTGGAGTCTGGTAACTGGTGAGTGGTCTCTCTGTCTTTATCTTGACCTATGAGCTTTTCCATTATATTTTCTGCCCTGTCCTGCTGAGGAAAGGGAATGAAAGAATAGCTTGTTGGGTGTCTGGCAGCCATCCAAGGTTAATCCACCACAATATTTATTTAGCAATTTTATTTGCAAAGTCTAACTTGAGCATAGATGATACTACTCTTCCTGGGTCCCTGTGGAATCAATACAGTATGAAAAAGAGAGGCTTCTCTAGAAGGCAGATCTGAGAGGCTAAATTGAGCTCCAGAGCCCCAGGCAATTCCGTGCTGTCAGTGCAGCACCCGCGGCTCCATTGCCAGCCCAGCTGCTCTTTCCTGCCTCCATGGCACCATCATGGCCCTGGTGCAAGTATCTGTTGAGCTGCCTAGTGAAACTATTTCAGGGAGGTTAAACTAATGAAAAAATATTTTCCCCTTTCATCACTTTGGCAGAGCATCTTTTTAAGCTACAGAAAGGAACTCATCTGATTTACTGTACAGTCCTACAAAATGCTGAGATAGCACAGATGAGGGGCTGAGAGAGATTAGCTCCAGTACTTTTGGAGTCTCTGAGAGCAATGGAATTATTCCACCACTATTTCCACAGTCTGCAAAGACTGGTTATGTGGCTGTCATTGAGAAAACCAGTGGATAAACATGTACAAACTAAGTTTTGATTTTGAAGTTGCTGTTTAAGGTCTGTGAATCAATGCCACCAAAATTATTGTTGAAAAAGTTTTTGGTGAAGAAAACAAAATGTTCATAAAATTTTTCTGCTGAATAACTGGAGTTGGAAAGTCATTAGGTTGTTACTTTAGATAGAACTAGGTTTTGTATCTTCATATTAAACAGCAGGTTTTCTTCTTTAACACTTTTAAATCTATGATTTTCAGGCATAAGTTAGTTCAGCACTTAGGAAAAAGAAACAAAGGCGAGATCAAATACTTCAGATGACTCAGGTTAAGTGAATGAGCTGTTGCATTTTCCAATACAATCTGGGACATAAATAATGAAAGATATGTAGCAAAGGCCATAGTTGTAATTGCTGCACACATGCACACTTGTATTTTCACAGGTGACTGGACAGTCTTTTTGTTGTGTAAAATGGGAGAGCTGCTTCACCCCTAGTATTTCAGATTATATGTGGGAAGATCTTCTGATCATTTAAACTGTGTGATGGCTTTGGCTCTAAGTTTGCAATTTACTTGAAATATAGGTTGCATCAATATTTTTAAAAAGAGGACACAAATAGTTTTTGTTCTAATTTAATCTGTTACTGAAACATAATTTTAAATAGAGATCTTGTAGATTACAAAAATTATGATTGACTTTCAATATGCTAGGGTCATGAATTCATTAACTACTGAATGTTTTTAAGATTACTTAGAGAAATACAAGGTGTGAACTTATCATTGCTGTCTATGCTGATACATAAGAAAAAGATAGACCTTGCATCAAAGCATTTAATTTTTTTTATAATCACAATAAAAGTAATTGATTCTCCTAAGTTGCAGGCTTGCAGACTTACTTGCGCATTTGAGATGTAGCCTCATTGGCTTAATTGAATTTAAAAAAATGTCTGAGAAATGTAGCAATTAAAAATATTGCCATGCTAGTAGCAATTTTCTGAATGCCTACCTAGCATTCTTATTTTTATGCAATGCTATATTTAGAAGGACATTTCATTCTTTCTGAAGAGAAATGAATCTATCAGGACTAGGACTATTATGTAGGAATATTAAATATTCACATATTTGGTACTACTTGGTTGCTAATATTAGCCCAGTATTCATAAGGACCTACATTCTACTATTGGTTAGAATTTTTTTCTCTTGGATTGCTGGAACTTTCATCTTTGATCTGCATTGTATTAAAAAATAAAACAGCTGTCCCCTTTATTATGTTTCCCCTCCAGAGTCCTGGTAAAAATTACTACAAAAGCAATATTTTAACATGTTAACATGTGTAATATCCCCAAATGACTGTGATGGTCCTCCTTTCATAATCAAAGCCCACTCTCCTGGACAGATTTGCTGCCCCCACATCTGAATAAATTATACATTTAAAAAAGGTCATATTCATTCAGAAGCCAGTAATTTTACTACAACTTTGTTTAGAACTTATTCCTATGAATGTCAGATACACATTTCCGGAGGATATAGTGAGCTTTTACCTTCTCACAGGTTAATATTTGGACTGTTCCAGTGGCTGGTTAAAAATTTCCAGAGTCTGACTGTACGGTGACTCCATTACTGGTTTGTAGTACTGGTGCCTAGAATGTGTGTGTTAGTGCAAAGTGAAATACCAACAGGTCTTTCCTCCTAATGCTATATGTAAAGAAGGAGCACTTATATTGGATGTTTCTCTCTCTAAAAAATGAGAATAGAACATCTATAGAGATCTAGCTGTGATGATAATGGGATTATTCTGAAAAATGAAAGATATTGTGAAAGGCATGTACATGTTTAACAAGAATTTTTTCTACAGAAGAAGTTATATATTTCTTCCAATGCTCCAAATAAGTTTTAAATAAAGTAAATTCTAGTTTAATATTTTTATTTGACTTCCATTTAAGTTATACAAGATAGGGTTTCCAAATTTTTTTCATTTAAAATCCATTTTGTATGTAGAAGAATTCTGGGAGATGACCATTTAAGTCTGTCAGTTCTTTGTATTTTAATACACTTATTTAAAGTTGTTCACTTCCTCCAACTTATTTTATATAGTGAAGCTTGTAAGAAAATATTTGGTTTAGACCCTCTCACTGGCAAGTAAAACACTTAATGGCTTTCTTGTTTTGCTTTCCTGAAAATTTTGTTTCCATAATGAAACAATAGAGGTGAATTTTGGTTTAACTTGAATTCTTTTATTCTGTTAGAAGTCTACTAATGTCATTAGATCACTTCTGATTTAATCTTATTGTGAAAGAAAAGAAATTACACCCATCATTTCTCATCATTTATGTCAAAACCTATAAGGGCCAGGCGGGAGTGAGAGACTGCAGACCACCTTGCTCCAGCCCTGTAGAATTTAAGCCATGAATTTGTACTTCCTGAACTGTCTTTGCTGCCTGAGGAAGAGTGAAGAGAACAGCAATCTGAAGTGAGGTGTAGTGCCCATCCTGGTGAAATCTTGAAACAAATGAAAACGCAGTCTGTCACACTGGAATTGTATTCTTTAGTTTTGTAAGATTTTTTGCCTTCTTACTTGATAAAAAGGATACTTATTTTTTTTTCATATTCACCTACAGGCTTCGAAGTTTCCTGTTAGCAGTAAATCAACATTTATTGTTACCATTGCTGGAGCAGGAGGTGCATGTAGTGAAAGCATGGATTGTAGACGGACTCCTAATATTTTGCAGATGTCTTTATTTTTCTTACACAGTAAGGTGTTTTCTGGTAACTTCTGTTAAGATTGATATTATTTCCCGTTCTAAGAAGTGGATAAACATCATAATATCTAGTGTTCTGCCGAATGTAGATAAATAGATAAAATATGTGAATATTTATATGATAATACAATTTTATTATATAAATTTATATGTAAATATTTGTATGATAAATATAAAATAGATAAAATGAAAATTGAGCCACCTTGTTCAGAAATAACCTAGCAAGAGTAAAATTACAGTTATCCGTTATAACTGTTGAAATTCATCCAGCTATCCACTGTACCTGTAAAAGGTGAAGACGTTAGCAAGCCTTGTACTATCAGCACTCAGTGGTTTTCACTGTTGGTTCTAGAGCATGCTCCTTTATTTTTTTTAAACTTAATTACTTGATTAACCTCATACATCTTTGACTACTCTGCTACCTCTGGATATTTTTGTGTAGCATTAATTTGTGCAATACACACAGTATGAAGGTTCAGAATTTAATAAACTGAAATTAGTGTGTGTTTCACAAACATGATAAAGCTTTAGGTTAAAGTTCAAGAATAATCACATGTGTAGCAAACATTCTCCTTACAGTAATAGAAAGTGAAGGAGCTGAAGGAAATTGCAAATTGATATTTTCACTTATGACATCAGCTTTTATGTAGATACAGCTTTAGGTTTTTGTTTGTTTGCAGTAGATAAAGGAAGGACCGTAGGGCTTTCGGTGGTTCTTGTCTCTCTACAGTTAGCTCACCTTTAAGAGCACACACACTATTTGAGTTACATGAATCAATTTTTATACAAATGTTTCTGGAAATAAAAAAATATTTCAAGAACATTTCTGATTTAAAGCTAAAAGAATGTTATTTCAATAATAAAGTGCAAAGTAGAAGTTATGAATGCATTTGACTATTACTAAAAGTCTGAAATATCCTCTGTATGTTTGAACACATAATTTTAATAAAAAACTACAGCTATTTTTGAAAAATAAACAATAGCTACTCAGTATCCTTTGGGGTCTCATTAAGAAAATCTTTCTGATCCAAAGTTTTTTACTTTGCCTTTTAAAATGTCTTAACACTATTTTATCTGTAGTAGACAATATGTGAATATAGCTGTTGAATTGCCTAGAATGATCTTTGTACCTACAGCTTTCTATTAGCTCTTTTTGGTGGAAAATCCCTATATTTCTCTTACCAAAGAAATGGGTGCTAACAAAATTAACTGCTGTCCTGATAAATTTATCCAGTTTTGTCAAGTAAGCATCAAAGTAACAATATCCTAAAAGGGCCTATTTATTTAATGTTATTTCTGAGAGCTGGCATCTGATAGTTGAAGCTTTTTTTGTGCTGTCAGCTGCACCATTTCCAACTGAAGTACTGTTTTTAATTTGCTTCTGACAGACAGCCGTGCCAGTCAAAATGCGCGAGCCTGGTTCCTATCAGTTTCTGTTCATTTGCTTATTCACTTCCTTGCTTTGCTACAACCTACTTGTGCTTTCTCAATCTGTCAGATCCACTTAAAGGAAGTCGTATTCTACATTTCTACCCTAGTTTTGTTTCCCCATGTTTCTTTATTTTAACAATCTGTTTTATCCGGTTTTGGTTAGTGCAGATTGATCTACGTTCTTTGAAGGGTGGATAGATTGAGTCAAGGTGCTTGTAAGAATGACACCAAAATGCTGAAGGTACAGTGAAATCACCTAATCCTGTTTCTGCCCGTACTGAAGAGGAATGCGAAATTTTTTTGAGAACTGGTACTTTCCATCTCCAGTTGTTATGTGGGTGTTTCCTGGACAAAAGTGGAGAGGGAATTGACCTTAACATTTGTTAGCAAGTTTTGTAATTGTCTACACTCTCACAAAGAAGGAGGTGATTAGAAACAAGAACAAATCTGACTTAGATTATCCTTTTGCACTCCCAAAAGACATTTTTACTGCCTTGAACAAATGTTGCCCCTGAAGCAGCACAAGTAGGTTTTGTTCCTTTCTCTGGGCTTTTGGTAAAAATAGAGCAAAAGCACATCATCCACGAGACTCATATCTTAGTGTGCTCATCTTTGTCTCTCTCTTTCTGTTTCTTTTATTTTCCGTCCTTGAGGAAGGATGTTATTATTGCAAAAGTTTTCACTGGGAAGTCTAGTGGTTGAAAATAAAGTTGAGAAACTTGTGTTTCAAGTAGAATATTATTCTCTACTGAGTACTGAGAGTCCAAGAGCTTCTCAGAACACATTTCCCAGTACCTGCAGCATGGTACATCTTCCATGTTCTCTGGATTCAGATATGCAACTCAACTTTGAGGTATTACTCCATAATAGCACAAAATTAAAGTGTCTTTCAAGTCTCTCCAGGCTTCCTGTGTCTTGGTTTCCACAAAAAGGAAGCCTCTCTGTGGCAGTTATATTATACTATTAAAAATAGCTGATCACAGAGGTGAGGATATCTGAGTCCTGATGCATCACAAAGGATTTGTTTAGGTTTACCTTCGGTCCCCTCCTAAATTCTATTACCTGCAGGGTGCATGGCATTGTAGCATCTCCTACCCATGTAATCTAGCAGTATCCATTGCAGCAAAACCTGTAGCTTGCCCTGCAGTCATGTTTTTAACTGTAGTGTGTGGTGATGTGGTTCTCTCAGGTTGTTCTTGTTTCTTGTTGGACATGAAGGTTGCTGAATTTTATACAAGTTATGTTTTCTCATATTTTTTAGCAAAAGTTGAAATACTCTACATAGGAAATGATTAAAGCATGAAAAAAGGTGACATTGTTCTCATTTGAAAACAGAAAGTTCAGCCTCCTGGATACTTCTGGTTTTAAAAACACTATTTTGCCATCAGTACAACTGTGCCACCAGGAGGAATCCAGTATAACTGTATGATAGTGCACTTGATAATCATTTCACTCTTAATAATCTAATCTGTCCATTGTAATGAAGCAATCAGCTTGCTCTGCCCCTAGCTGTAATCTAAGAGCAAATAATGACATTTATTCTTGTTTCAACAGTTTTGCTGTTGAATACTATTAGGTGGGGTTTATTTGATCTGTTCTTTCAGGCCTTTTACATTCCAGGAAAAAAAATAACAATATGTCAGGAAATTTGTTGCAAGAACATTTATGATAGATGAATTAACCTTGCTGTCATAAATTTCCTTGGTTCAGAAATAAAGGTGATATAACATTGGAGGAAATAAAACAGAAAAAAATAAAGAAAAAAAGGGCAAGGAAAGGAGAAATCTCAGCTGCTATCAATTCCTCAGGTTTCATTTGAAGTGACTAAAGAAGCGATCTGTGACAAAGTATTACTCCTTCCTGATCTCATCAGTGAGCCTTGGAAGCTTCCATGTATTTGTCAATTTCTTTTATGGGCTAACACTCAATTTCAATATATATTATTTTTCTAAGTCTGTCTAGTTAAAATAGGAACAAAAATTCCTTGTATACTTTTAAAATAGGATAAACACAAGATTTTATTTGATTTGTAATATTTAGGGATTGAGTAGATGGGTATGTCTATTTTGACTTCAAAAGAATTTGTTAGCACTTGTTTTCTTTCTCATATTGATTTTTTTCTTCCCCCTGTTGTGCTTATTCCTTGTAAGAGCTGTTCATGATACAGGTAGGTTTTGTCTAGTGCAGGTGTTACTCCACTCCTACAATGACAAGGAATTCAGTATCAGATATGGCATTTGGGAGATGTCAGGAAGGAAGGCAGGAGGAGAAGTGTTTGGGTTTTGTTCACTGCAACCACTGAAAGGCAGCTCCAGGTAAAAAGTGATATTACGAAATTTTTGAGAGGAGAAAACACCTTTCTTTTGTGTAGAGTTTTCAGGGTTTTATTTATCTTCAGATTCTAAGAACAGATTTTTCTACTGCAGTGTATTGTGCATGTTCTAAGCTCATTGGGATCTTTTCAGATCCTCAGTAAAGTCTTGATGTACTCAAAGCTTCATTACTACTTCTTAACTTTTTTGGGAATTTGCATGTTCGTTGAAGTAATGAAAGATTATTTTCAATTTTTGCCAGGATTTTTTTTTTTTGACAGAACTTTTCATGTGATGCTAAGAGCCAGACAGGTTTTGATATCTGGATTCTGATGGAGGAAACCTGAATTTCTGCCAGGTCCTTTCCCCAGCTCTTTGGCAGCCTCACTGGCAGGCTGGTGGGAAGCCATATTCTGCATCCTTTGACTTGTTCAGTCCCTGGTTCTTCAGCAGCAGAGACAGCTGGAGCTTCCAGGACCCTGAATTCTGGGCAGCATGTCAGGCAGCTTTGCAGAACCCGAACTCCCAATTAAAGTGGGGCAAAAAAAAGTGATGCCAGTTTGTGAAAAAATTCTAAATATGTGGTCTTCATTCTTCCATAAAACAGAATCACTGCTAGACTTGCAGCTTGTATATTCCTTTCCTTATGTGAATTTTGAATGCTCTCCTCTCTGGATTTTTTTGGTATCTCAAATGAATGTAATGCCTTTCTCTCATTTACCTTTCCCTCTTCTGTTGGTGACAGAACAATGTGTACGGTTAAAGAGTACTTTCACAAATGAAATATTGAAAATATAGGAATGTATGATCTGACCTGTTTTTCAGATAAGATGAGAATTTCAGCCCAGTTAGTCTATACAGTGAGAGATTCTTATTAAGTTTGACTGCTTCTCTCTTTACTGGGAATTGAAGTCTCTGAAATAACCACTGAAACTGCATAAATCAGCTAAGTTTTCATCCTGAATAGGCATAAAATGTTAAATTGATTTTGTTCCAATATTTGATTAAAATGAACCAATGGTTCATTCTTATATTAATCTGGCAGCATAGTGGGCTAAACCGTTGCTGTGAAATTTGATATTTCCTATACCATATAGTATTTAAATATACTTTTCTGTGTATTCAACACAGACAACAAAAACGTACTTCTAATTATTGTTATCACTGAACAAGTAGCCTTCTGTTGTCTAATTTAGAACTAGAAACTTCTTTAACCCCTCAGAAAACTAAATTAGTACCATCCTTAAAGGATAGTGGAGAAAAAAATTTAATTGCCTGCCTTTCCTTATTTTCCTTGTCTAATTTATATTGTTAGCATTTGGGGGCAGCTCTCAGGAGTTTTTATTATTTTAGATGTTCATGGCTACTCTGGGTTATGCTAAATTTGTGGTAACCATTTGCCTTTAAGGTTTTATTTTTTAAACATAACTGTGATTGGCATTCCCCAAAGGATCTAATCTTAAATAAGCTTCTGCTTTCATTAATTTTTGGGCAATCTGGAAAAGATCTCTGAAAGCATACAAAGAGATAAGAATAAAAATTTATAAATGTAATAGGACAAAAGTAAACAAAATTAACACAAATTTCAACTTTAAATTTATTCAAATGTTAACGTTTTTAAAAATATGATTGAGGCAAATTGCTAAGTCAGACACATGGTGGATTTTTTTTCTTTTTCCATTTATCATCAGATATTCAAAGACATTAGGATAAAAAGTATGTAGTTTCACACTTTCACCTGTTTTTTGGGGTGGTTTCTGTTTATTTTTTCTTTTTTTTTTTTTTTAGTTTAGGGGTTTTACTTTTGTTTGTTCACTAAAAAAGGTTGGGGTCAGAGAATAACACCCTTCTGTTTCCTGGTTTATAAATTCCTCTACCATCTGAATTTCATGTTGGGTTATTCTCCCAGGACTACTTTACTGGAGCAGTTCCACACACTCAGACAGCTGCCCTTTTAGTCAGGGGTCAATCTCTGAAAAAAGAATAGATAGCTGCACAAGAAGAGGTAAAAGAGCAAGAGAATAGGAGGAAGATCTCTGAGGTATTCACAGATAAACAGTTTGGAGAAAAATGAAAATTCTTCTGAACTATCTTTGGAATTTTTTCTAAATGATGAAGAGCAAGTGTTCTAGTCAGAAAAATGCTTTGAAAGATGCTGAGGGTGTGGTCTTACATCTATAAGATAAAAATAAATTGCAGTCTACTGACTCTTTCCATTGAGGAAATTATCACAACATCCTAAAAAACTGGAAGATTTTAATTTTTATTTTCATTTTTTTTTCCTCTGAGTTTATTTAACATTCCAAGTGAGAAATCTTGAAGCTTGACTTGTGGGTGAAGTGCTTCATCTATACTTGGAAGAATATAACCAATTCCCTCTGTTTTTCACCATTCTTGCTTTAAGCCTGACATAACATGGCTAACATGGCATGTTTTTCCTGAACTGTGTTTATTCCTTGTTGCAGGCTACACATGAAAATCTGCATTAAATGTTGGGGTGCTGTGGTGCTGTTCACAGACTGTTTCATACATATAGAAGCAATTTTCTTGGAAAGAAAAGCGGGTTTTAGTCTGAAATCCTTGAAACTGGAGGAATTTTTTATTATCTTGGAATTAATCTGGGAAGTGGTGATCAGTCTGGAAGTTCTGAAAGTTTTTGTCATTAATCTCTTTCCCTGATATCCATAGCAGACTGAAAACATACAAAGAAATTTTGGATCAAACCAGACTTTTCACCTTTCAATCTGACACTTAATTCACATCTGGAATTCCTTGCTCATTCTAAATAAGAGTTGGATTTTCTGGGAAGGGCTATGTGTCCTGATGGTGTCTTCTGTGATGGAAAGTCTGTCAAGAAGATTTCCAGGACTTCTCTCTAGACAACAATGTAGCAATGGAACTGAAATAATGTTCTTTCTGTCCTTCACAGTTTTTAGTTATTTAAATTCCTCCTTTTTCTTTAGTTTCTATTATAATATGGCATGCCAACCAAAAATTTTGAAGGGGTAAATGTCAGAAGATTAGGCTAAACAAAGAGACATTTGGAGAACTCTGAATAAGTAAAATATTTGAAACTTCCTTGTGTCCTTTTTTACATCAGGGGAGGTTCAGTTTGGATGTTATCATGATGTGGTTTTGTGGGTCTGGTGGTATTCATATTCAGTCTAAGGTATTCAGTCTAATGTATTCAGTCTAAGGTTGAACTTGATGATCTTGATGATCTTTTGCAATTTTAATGATTCTGTGGTTCCACTGTTTTGGAAAGGAGGTGGTTTTCCTCCAGGTACAAGTTAGAAGGTAACAGAAGTACAGTGGGAAATCTCAGGCTTTTCACCAAAAACCTTTGCAGAGTCTAGTCACTGCCCATTTCCAGGAAGAGAATGAAGAAATTGAGGATATCCAATCATTATGAAGTGTTAGCATAATAAAATTTTATAGGCTTACTTTTTGAGAACATCTATTGAAACCAGGATTTCTATTTAATTTTATGTTCATCTGGTGTCTTCTTTTTCATCTACAGAACATTTAGAAAAGAGGCAACCCAAAAGGTTATGGTCATAACCAGCTACAAGGAATATTTCATGCTATGTTATGCACAAATATTTTAAAGAACTTCTCAGAAGATGATAGATTTTTAGAGAGATTGTTGGTTTTGGATTGTTTTGTTTTGTTGTGTTTCGAAGTGGCATAGATCAGAAAGTCTGTTGTAATATGGCCATGTAAAATCACCACCATGTTTTATAATTTTTTTTTATTATTTGCTATAGCTATGCCTATATTTAGCCCATTTTCACCTGTTTGATTTATGTTACTTTATTGATCCAAAGCTCAAATGGCATATTATTGCCAGTCATATTTGAATGACTCTGTGGGTCTTTCTTAAATGCTATTTTGCCACTTCTGGGGTCCCTATGGACATAGCTTCACTTGTAAGTTCTAGCCTTGACAGATTGGATGTGTTGTTTTACCTCTGTCTGAATACAGTACCAGAAAATCCTTTCTGTTTGCCAAATGCACAATGTAGGAGTTGGGATTGCTTTCATAGGCTTGTAATACCTGTGAAAAACGAAGCTATTAATTTTTCCTCAGTTGCTAAAATAGTTATAAATTTAAAATTGTAAATGAATGAGGCTCCTGTGTCTCAGGAACATCAGGAATTTCAGTTTCTAATTTTTATAAGTAATTATTTTCCAAGCTAAGGTTATAAGATGATAGATAAAGCAGTCACATTTGCTAGTATGCATTCCCAAGACAGCTGTGACAGCTAGGAACTTGGTTTAATATTGCCAGGACTGTGTTAGAGAATATATGTGAGAAGGGATATAGTAAAATCAGAGATTGAAGAATCTAAGGGGAAAGCTATAGGCCATTGTTTTGAGGAACATGACACCAAAGAAATGTTATGACATCTCTCAAACTTTGTAGGATATGCTATGGTAAAGGGGATAGAAGAAGCTAACATGGATGAGATTCAAAACACTAATTTATGGGGCAAAATAGTCACAGATGTGTAAATGCATGCTGAGAAAAAGTTTGCTTATTCCAGACTGCTCTTTTCACTTCCTACAGTGCTTCACAATTTGGCACTACAACTGAAGGGGTTTCTAACCCAATTATGTTTGGTAATGCCTATCAACACATCTCTTTTCTGGGCACGAGTCATGTTGTTTGTAATATCATTTGGTAACAGGCCTGTAACAGTAAGCCCTGTTGTTCCCTGGTTGGTGAGAAATAGAATTAAAAAAATTGTGAAACCTCTTGATTGAAGCTGGGAATATAGATATCTGTTTATGATTTTTGAAACACATATTGTATTAATAGTGGGATGCTATTTGCTATGGAATATTTTATTCAAGAGAAATGTTATAGAACATAACAGATGTATTGGGGAAAAAAGTGAAGTTTTGCAGAGGAATCAGATATGACTTTGTTTTGGCTTGGGGCCAAAGGAGGCTTTCAGTAATTCAGTAAATGATACAGTCATGTGCACCAAGATAAACAACCTTCAACATGAGGGATGTCATGTGAGTGCATCCTTAGACTTTTAATATTTTCACCTCAAATAGTGGTGAAGAAATAAGTAGAATTTGAAGTAGAAATAGAATAGAAGTAGAATAGAAATAGAACTTCTGCAGGAATATGAGGTGCTAACTTAGCCATTCTCTTGAGAGAATAATGGATGGGCAATAGGAAAATGAGGTTAATACAGATGTGATTTGCTATGTAGATAAATATCTGAAGTCCTGTGCTAAGTAATTATTGATCATTCATTAATAAATATGCTGGGAAAGAAATGGTGCACTGTGCCTTTCTCAGTTTTCTGATGTACATTTTGCAAAGGTCAGAGACATGAGGAGTTGAAATAGTAAGAGAAACCCCAATTTCCCTGATTTCTCTGATGTAGTAAGAACCTACAGTGGAATTCAGGAACAAATCTTTAAATACTAGAGGTGATCTGTCTGTTCCTTCCTCTCCACAGAACAGGAATAAAAATATTTTTTTCAATGTTTTTCTAGTTTTTCTGTAAGAGTTGAAATGAAATATCATTTAGTCCATCTTGACTATAAATGAGGCTGATCTACACTGGTGTTACAGTCAATTACAGAGTGGAGAATGATCTGGATTGCCCTGTGGATTGTAAACCTCATTGAATTTTTGTAATAAATGCTTTGTTTTGCCTCACCTTCTCAGTAATGAAGGAGACAGACAAAATAATTTTATTTGTGAATGAGAGACTAAAAGATTAATATGTACAATGACAGACTGAATGATTAAGATGTCCAAATGACCAAACTGGTCCCCTGCACCCATATACAGGCTGATATCTTTGACAGGGGCCGGGCATAAATACGTAAGAAAGAATATCTCACCAGGCAGTCTTATAGCCTTTTTTTGCTGTATATGCAAACAAATTTGCCTTGACCAAATTCATTGTGTTTAAATAGAATTTTCTACATGTCCCCTGAATTGTTTGATTTTACAGTTTAGATATTTTCAGTTTATCTCAGTTTGATCTTGGGTTCTTAAAAGTACCACACATAGATTTTTCCAGTGTGGAAATAGTTTTCTGCCATTGATCACCCTTACTGTCCTTGTAAGTTTTTTTAAATACATTTTTTTCCCTGGGGTAACTAGAAAGGGGTGGTAACTAGATCTGAAAGGTTAAAGATATGAGAATACCACATATTTATCAAGTAATATAGTAGTATATTGTTTTTCATAATAAGCTCCGTTATTGCTTTTGCTTTTCTTGATTACTACTAGAAACTGATTTTTTTTTCCTGAAATATAATAGGTAATTTATCAGAGAGCTTCACATCTGTTGCTAGGGTTATTTTTGTCACATGCATTGCTTTTTTATGTACCCACACCGACTGTTATGTAGCATTTAGTTACAAAATTACAGCAAGTCTGTACCATTGGGGAATTCATTCACCAAAACTTGTATTTTCATATTTGCCTTGTGTTTGGATGACAATATTCATGCTTTGAGAACTGCCCTCTTGAAATAAGAATGCACTAGATATGGAATTGAACACATATATTTAATTTAAAACTTTGTAATGCTCCCAATGAAGGTTTTCTCAGATTTTTCTTGTCCTAGGTACAGTCTGGATGAGAAATTCCTGTAGTTTAATAATTTTATTAAATTGATACGACCTGAAGTAGATTTGAATACAAATATTACTCACTTGCCTTCTAATGATCCAGTTACTGAACATAAATATTTTTGTACCTCAGAACTACAAGACATCATTTTATTATTAATGTTAGAATTTAATAGTTATATATACAAATGTAAGGAAAATTCTGAAAAAATGGTCTAAACATAAATATGACTTTATGCAGTAAAACTCACCCCTTTTTTGTTTAGAATTTTTGCCAAGTATTTGGTTTGCCTTAAAAAGAGAAAAGCTCCACTAAGTGGAACAATTTAGAGAATATAGACATATGTGTATATGGTCATAGTACAAGATTTATTTACTTAGCTGGAATTCCTGTTAAAATGATATATATGACTATAATTTAGATAACAGAACAGATGGAGTGCTGTTCTTTTCAGGTTAAGGTTTTAAAATTTATTTATTTAATATCCATTTTCATCTCTGGGTTTTCAAGGATTTTTTTTTAATTGGTTGGTTGGTTGGTTTGTTTTGGTAACATTTAGAAAATTTGGCATTACACTGCTTTCTGATAGTTTTGGGAAGATTATAATGTACTTGCTGTATTGCATTTACACTGCATTCTGTGAGAGCCGTGCTTGAAAAATGTACAAGGTTCCTACAACCAGAGGATTCCACATAACACAGAAATACCTATTGAAGACTATTCCCTAAGTCTCACCAGTATGTTTAAATATCCAAGCCACCGTTATTGCTGACTCTTGAAAATGTAGATTTTTTGGGACGGGTGGGTGAGGGCATGTGTACTTAAAAATATCTGGAAGTGTTTGAGGAAAAAGGGAGAAATGCCAAGTTTCTACTGGTATACACACATTTGCTACCAAATAAAAATTTCTTTTTTTTTTTTTTTTATTTTAAGAGGAAACATGATAATTATGCTCTATTTCTGTTCTTTTAGTATGTATGGAATGAATGGAAGATGAATCCCTAGACAGAATGGATGATTCTTAGGTCACAAGGTCCAAACCCTTGCTCTCAGTCAAGCACTCTTAATAGCCTCTTTCATAACAATTTTATAGGTAGAGCTTGATTAGTTTAGCTGTCTTCTGCTCTCACTATTCTTACTTGAATACCATTCTCTTTACAGCTAGAAGCTGTCTTTTAAATTCCTGCTTAAACCAGTCCCAGACAATTTATGCCTGTTCTTTATTGTTTTTCTTCTTTCTCTGATACTTGGCTGTACCTTTACTCCAACTTTTTATTTCTTATTTTGCTACAATTCAGATGTCTCCTACTTCTTAAATCATGTTCTGTATCCCCTAATCATCCTGCTAACTCTCCAGGTGTTAAGTTCATTTTTCTTGAAGATAGATAAACAGGACTGTATGTGGTGTTCAAGGCAAAGTTTTTACAGGACCACTGTGTTGGTGGATTAGTTTCTTTCTTTACCATAAGTGGCTGGATTAGTTCTCTTTCTCCAGTTGCTCTCCTCTTTTATTCTGCAAATTATTTGCCATTCCTGCTTGCTCTCTGGTATGAATGACTTTTGTACATTGGCTTCCAAATACTTGATCTTGTACTGGATACAAGTGGCTGTAGCACTTTGAGAAGGAACTAGGAGCATGGAGACTAAATGATCTTGTATACAAGCAGCACACTTGATCACAGGTATATTTGATGTTAATGAATTACGTGACCTCCCTGCTCCACCAGGTAGAGGGCAAGGCCTAGGAGCAAAGCTGGGGGTCAGCACTACAGTTCCTTACATGGTCCCCTGTGAGCAGAGATTATAGTCATGAATGGTTTGGGTTGGAAGGGACCTTCAAAATCATTGGTATATTGCTCCAACCCCCTTGCCAAGAGCTGGAGTGCCACCCACCACATGAGGTTGCCCAGGGCCCCATGAAACCTCACCTTGAACAATTCTGAGAGGGGCATCTATAATTTCTCTATAATTCTATAATTCACCTTTCGCTGTGTCTCACCACTCATACACTAACGAACTTCCTAACATCTAAATATTTCATCTTTTACTTTAAAACTGTTTCCCCTTGTCTTACTGTGCAAAAAATTGCTCTCCTTGCTTTAAAAACCTCCCTCAATACTGAAAGGCTGCAATGGGGTCTCCCTGGACCCTTCTCTTCTTCTGGCTGAACAATCTAAACTCTCTCAGCCTCTCTTCATAGGAGAAGTTCTCCATCCCTCTAATCATCTTTGTGGCCCTGCTCTGGACTTGCTCCAGCAGCTCCACATCAGAATAATACTGATGATTGAGGAAACAGTTATTTCCTTTTAGTTTGTGATTCTATAGTTCCTAAACCCATGAAATTCAACAAGTCCAGGTGAAAGATCCTGCTCCTGGGTCAGGAAAACCCCATGCAAAGATGTAGACTGGGCAAGAAGTCTACAAGTAGTCTCTTGTAGAGAGAGAAACTGTGAGGAGACTTTGAGGCGTTGCTGAATGGAAAGCTGGACACAACCTGGCAATGTGTTCTTGCAGAGCAGAAAGCCAGCTGTATCCTGGGCTGTGACTAAAGAAGTGTGGCCAGCAGGTCAATAGATCTACTCCTGTCTTGTGAGGCCCCACTTGGAGAACTGCAACCAGTTCTGGAGTCCCCAGCATATGATGGACATGGACATGCTGGGCCAAGTCCCGAGAACGGCCACAGAGACGCTCAGCGGGCTGGAGCACCTCTGGAGCTGGAAGACAGTGTGACCTTATAGAACCTTCCAGTATCTGAACGAGGCTCACAAAAAAGAGGGAGAAGGAGTTTTTATGAGGACATGTAGGGACAGGACAAGGGGGAATGGCTCTAAACTGAAAAAGGGAAGGTTTAGATTGTATATTAATAAGAAATTCTTTAGTGTGTGGGCAGTTAGACACTGGAATTGGTTGCTCACAAAAGCTGTAAATGCCCCACACCTGGAAGACTTGAATGCCAGGCTGGTTGGGGTTTTGAGCAGCCTGGTCTAATGGAAGGCGTCCCTGGCCATGAGTAATTTTGATATTGGTCTCAAGAACTTTGTTATCCTTAGTGACTTATGTGCAGCATACTCCTCTTCAGACTTATATACTTTCCTCAGAAATCCAAATAAATGAGGCACATCCTGGATGTCATGTCTTTAAGCTGGAAAATTTATCTTAATTTTGATAATTTTTTTTCTTTCTTTTTTTTCATTACTTTTTCCCCCCTGTATTTGCTTTATTTACTTATGTTTTATTTACTCTTTTTTCCTTTCCTATCTGTTCATAAACAGTGGGAAAGTTAATTTCTTATAACTTTTCCCTGGAAAGTTCATTTCTTACAACTTTTCCCTGGACTTTAGTTTACTTTCTTCACAAATCTGCTTCTTAAAAAAGTGCTCTGGCTTCTGGCCTTGCTTGGCATGCAGTACAGCAACTTTCTGTCAGACAGCCATTCTTACCTTCTTGGATGTGTGTCTGGGAGCAGACATGTTTGGAAGAATTCAGTGATTGCCAAATGTTTGAGCTCAGAAATAGGAAAGAACTGCAAAAAAATCTCAAAACTTCTTGTCTGAGAGTTTCAGCAGATATTTTCCACTCTGGCAGCTTAGGTCAGAATGGAAATGAATTTATTAATTGGAATATGGGCTTCTCTCTGGACTTTTGCTTGAATAAGTGAGGAGTTTTCAAGATTAGTTTAATACCTAGTGTGTTTCATGCACAGAAATAGTCTTTAGAGCATAATTTTGACCCTGCTACCACGTTCTTTCCCACTGCACATAGCCATTAGTAGATACTCTTCCTCTTCTGCTTTGGGGTTTGACCCTGGTCAGCAGCTAAACAGCTGCTCACTCCTTCCTTCTCCTGTGGAATGGGGGGAAAAATAAAAGAAAGGCATTAACATTTGTGAATCAAGATAAAGGCAGTTTAGTAGGTGAAGCAAAAGCTATATTTGCAAGCAAAATAAAGGAATTTATTCACTGCTTTCCACTAGCAGCCAGATATTTAACCGATTTCCGGTAAGTTTGGCCTCAGGGTGTAACCATGACTTTCCCTGCTTCCATGCCTCTTTTTTGGGATTTCATGGCTCAGAAAAATATTGTATGGTAAAGAAAATCCTTTTGATCAATAGGATCAGCTCTTCCAGCTGTGTGTTCTTCCAGCTTCTTGCCAAACCAGCCTACTACTGGAGTGATAGACTGGGAAAAAGCCTTAGCACTGTGCAAGCCCCATTCAGCAATAACCAGAATTCTGGTGTGTTATCAACAGTGTTAGTCACAAATGCAAAAAATGTCAGGACCATACAGGCTGCTGTGAAGAAAATTTGCTCCATCCCAGCCAAATTCAGTACACCTGCAGAGATCCTATCTAAAAAAAACTCCACAAAAGGAACAGGAGAATAGGGGGTTACTTAGAATCCCCTAGTGCTCTGTAGAACAAAGTTGTGCCTTTTATGTGTGACACACAGCTATTCAGGTGGTTTGGAGATTGAAGAAACATTCCTTTGTTCTACTTCCAGTTCCCCAACAGTTCTTTTTTCCTTACTATACCCTGAGGTGACCTTTCTCTTCCATTTAGACATTGATAAATCGTATCAGTGATGGTGGGTTCATTTGGTGCCTCACTGTGTTTTATTCTCTGGCAATACAGTAATTCTTTCATCTCTGGACCAGTGCTGCTTTTTGGCTGCAATTTTGGTCTGAAATGTAGAAAGTCTTATAGAAGATTGTCCCTATAGGTTTTTCTCAATGAGATTTCATTTAGAAAAGGATCCAAGATAAGTTCTAAAGTGTTTGTTTAATTAAGATAATTGAAAATTGTATATTGTTCCCAAACTGGAACATGGCTCCACATCTTGGATGTCACTTTCCATATGGGTTGTATGGAATAATTTACATTTTATATATATTAAACAAAACTATTTTGCCCTTCTGTCTCTGAACTGGAGGCAAAGACCGTCACAGTAAAGCACATAATTCTTGACTAGTATGAAAGCACTAAGAACACAGAAAAAACACTGATTTTATAATATATTTTCTAACTCTTCAGGTCCTCCTTTTATAAAGAAAAGTGAAGGTGTACAAAGATGCTACATTAGGTTGCCTTACACTGGTCCTCATAAGGATGGAACCTTTAGAATGACAGCTCTGATCTCTATTACAGGAGCTAATGAAGAATTAGCATTGACTGTTTTTGATTTCTCCTGAATGCACAGAAATCATATGATGGGATATCTGGCCAGTGACTCTCAATAGTATTAGCAGAGGAATGCTCTGGGTTGTGGGTTCTGGGTTTAGCTGAGTTGGGAAATAAGTGTAACACATACTAGGATTTATAGAGGATTATAATGCATCTCCTGTAAGATGCCTGAACCCAGCAGGAAGCTCAGGAAAAAGTCTTTCTGTTCTTATTTCAACTGTCTGGATCAAAACCTGATATGACTCACAGAAGCTCAGACCTATCATTATGGATATGGTTGTGTTCAGCCCAGGTTAGAAGACTCTCCTTGCAGACAAAATGTCTGGAGGATTTGTCCTCTAAAATATAAGAATTCTCTTTAGTGTGTGTGATCTGAAGTTACTCTCAGAGTAACCTTTTTTCCCCCCCCGGTTTCTGTATGATGTCCAATGGCACATCCTTTGTTAAATATTAAGGCCTTCTACAGGAGATTTTTGCTCAATATTATATAATATTAAAAAAAATAATTAAAAAAAAATAGCAGTTGGTTCTCTTGCAGCTTTATTTATGTAAATGCAGGCCATTATAGAGGTATTTAAAGAAAGAGTGAATTAAAACCTGTGATGTAGAATGTCAGGTTGAATGGTTGAAAAGTGACAAAGTTTTATGCAATTGAAAACAGTATTTTATAACAGGAAGTGTTATAAAATTCTGTTCAATCAATCTTCATTATCAATCCTGTCTATTAATAATGAAGAATATTTGTTAAACTAATTGGCTAAACTAAACATACCTGAATTCATATGTATGTATATATATATATTTTTTTCCCTTTAAAATGATAGTGTATTAGTTTTGATTTCTTACCACAGAAAAATAATTTAGGGGCAGGGCAAAGATGTTGCTAAAAAAAAGAGTCCATGATCTACTCTGAACACTCAATAAGATTAATTTTACATTTGGTAGGATGTAGGGGCTGATGTTCTCTGTATGAAATAGTATCTCTTTTGTAGAGTGAATGAGAACAGGAGAAGCTAAAGGCAACTGATCATGTGGTTATGTTTGAAAAATGGCTAAGTGGAAATGACAGTATGGAGTTCCACGTACGTGTGGTGGAGTCTGTCGCCTTTAAGGAAACAGAAAAAGGACAAAACAAAACCTTTGAAACAAAATCTTAGTGCTTTATAGCTGCTAGACTTTAAATCCTGGGAAGTTTAAATTAAACTCATGGCTTTTTTCACTTATGTTCTTTATCATATGAAAATTCCTGTATCGGGAAAGGGAATGTCAGTAAATAATTTTCCTAAAAATGAATAGAGATTAAAATATATAAAATATAGCATGGTTATAAAATATATAGGTTATAAAATATAGCACAGTGAAAAATTAGGCTGTAAATTGAAATAGAATTTATTTCATTGTCAGAACAATGCTGGGTAAATTAGTGGAGGTAAAAAATTCATGAAAACATACTTATTAATGTAGGAAAGTGACTTAAAACAGAGGGAAAACATATTAAGACTAATTTTAACTTAAAAAATTATATATTATTAACAAAAATTTGCCATTTTCATGGTCTCTGACAACACTGGGAGAAATCTAGAACAACTCACAACTGTAAAGGAAGTTTTTTCCCACTCTAAATGTGTTTGTGGGAGGTTGTTGTCTGTGAATGTACACTTATACTACAAACATGGTATGCCTCACATACTACAGAAATGAAATGTACATTTGCAAAAAGAGAATTACAATTTGTTTTCAATTGTGCATTGAAGAAAACCTTTTGCATAACGAAATACGTTTTTATGGAGAGTAGGTAAGATAGTACACTTAAATGTCTGCATTACATTCATTAATTCTTTATGTTTATATAAAATTTTCTTGTTTTGTTAAGGAGAACAAAGCAAGAAAGTGTGCCAGATTTTTAAAGAATGCCAAGAGAGGCAGGTATAATCAGATTTGAAGTTAAAAGAGCACCTAGCTTCACTGATGTAAACATGGAATAAAAGAATTGATTTTCTGACTCTTACTTTTAGGACACATATCAGTGTCACTCTCACAGCAGCCTGTGCTTACAGAGGTTCTGTTTTACCTGGCATGTGCTCACGTGCACTATGGAATGTGGACCAGGAATGGTCACTTCCCATGGATGGCTCCTGGTTAGAGGGGAAGTGCTGTATCTCAGCTGTGATGCACATGGCCTTTAAAGCACACAAAGAACCAGTATGTCCAGCTAAATGTATTTCCAGATTTTCTTTCTAAGATTCTAAATAATCCTGAAATTTTATTGAAAAGTTTTTGCAGTGTGTAAAGGTATATTTTTTTTTTTTTGAGATGGAAACTTTTATTTAAAGGACTTAGCCTTCTGAAGTATATGTAGTATTTATATAAAAATTAAATAATACTATGTATTTTGGATTTACACTGTCTTATATCAGTGTAAAAATAGATAATTTGAATACTTTATTCATATTGTAGTTGTTGATAAAATGGAAGCCTTAAATAACTTTAGTTCATGGGCCTTTCTGTCTTCACAGAAAACCAATAAATTTTACATCACAATGTAATTGCTAGGAAGAATAAATTCAATTTCACTTTTTTGTTCACTAAATTGTGTCGATTTTCTCAAATGGAATTATGAAACCAATCAGTTTGCTGCTTGTTCTTCAGTTAGCAAGTTTTGTTTCTGATCTGGCGGTGGTTACCCACCCTGTTTTCATATGGTATTACTAAATTACTGAATATTGTATTACTTTCTCCTGTCTTTTTTTTCTGTTTAGTGATTGAAAATTGTGATTTGGTGTGGGAGGGGTCATGCTGTCTTATACTTCATACAACATTCAATACTCAGGAAGCTGCCAGAGCAGAGGTTAATAATAACAGACTAGCTGAGCTGCCATAGAGGAGTGATATGCAGTCAGTTTTGAGGGGATAAATGCGTTTAGCAAATAATTTAACAGCAGAGCAGAGCACAATGTCTTGGCCTGGAGTACGTGGCACTCGCTGTTGTACTTGGTGCTGGCTCATGGGGGTGCTCCAGTCATGACTCTGGGGCTCCGCAGGAGGTTTCTGACCTGCTGCCAATGGGAGCTGAAATGAAAGAGGAAGTAAAAGGCAAAGAGGAGATGGACAGGTTATATGTCTTTCCTCAATGTTTTTTCTGTGATTTATGAACACCTGTTTGAGATGCCTTTTATGACAATTTTGGACTGGCTGGGATATTTCTTAGGATCAGTTCAATTAATGCTTGTTACCGATGCTTTGGTCAGTGGGTCGGAGGAGTTGAAGGGATGCAAATAGTCCTCTGGCAAATGATGACTAAAGACATAATCCAACATAGCCCATTCTTCAGCTGGTATTTTCCCATCATTTAAGGCTAGTTTCTGATCTTCTGTTTAGTTTACCATACATTATTAACACATTGTCCTTTGGTGATAGAAGTATATTTTGAAATAAAAGTTCTTTTCAGTTGCTAACTTGCTTTTTCTGTCTACTGTATCTTTTCCTGTCAATATCAATTGTTCTAAGACAGTTGAAATTTTAAGAGTAATTCAACATGGAAGACTTATGATTTATTGCAAATGTAGGATTCCTTCTTTTACAGTATCTTCATGTCCTGAGTTGATTAGGAATGAAGCACAGTGACAGAACAGCTGAGGCTTCAAGAAGCACTGTTCCAATACAATAACCTAACTGGTTACTTTAAATTGAAATTTAGGTCTTCAAATCTTGTCAGATTCATATTTACACTACTCTTACACATAGATTTTTTTTTTTGAATTTTTTTACTCTCAAGTTGTTGTTGTATCAGTTGTCACATAAACCTTCTACTCAAGACAGAGAAAACTGCATGCTTGCAGTGGTGTAAGCAGACCTTTTTCGTCCTTCAGAGTCCCTTCTTTTTATTCTTGTACCAGTCAACATAAAAGAAGAACAAAATAATGCATACATTAATTATACATAGTGTAATTATTACTTAATCAAGGTGGGACTCAATTTTTTTGCTGATTTCCATTGTTTTTAATGAAAAATTACAAACAAAAAGAAATATATTTTAGTGGAAATAAAAACATTTGATAGAAATCAGTTAATTCAAACAAAATTTAGAGGCAAATAGTTGTACTGATTTATTTAGTATAACTTCTAAATATTCTGCTTATCACTGTTATTACTTCAAAATTCAGTTCTATAATAAATTCATAATGAAAGATCAGTATCCTTTTGTGTCATAACTAAATCATAATGAAAATTAAGAATGACTTCTATTTTAGGAGAGAATTGAATTTTTTGTGCTTTATTAAAAAAAAATCACTATTGAAATAATAGTTATTGTTGGACATAGTTAAGTTTTTTTTTCATGTGACACTTTAGGCTTCCTCTTCAGAAAGAAATACAAAATTGCTATTGCTAGTCAGCTCTACTCAAAAAATGTCAAGCTGCTGTAAACTTCATTCATCATGCATCCTAACATTTCGTAGTTAAAGTGTTTGGTCATCGATTTTACAGCTATGAGAGGATCCTCCTAAAGAGGTGTCATTATGACCATATGGTCTAACTTCTCTATAACATATTGCAGATTTTTGTAGTAGTCTGTGGTAAAAACTTTGGCTATGAGAGCTAGTTAAAAATTATATAGCTAGTCTTCTATATCTTCACCTTTTTTTGGATATTGAACTTTGTGCTTTGATTGCTAGCAGAATGGTATCCTTTCATTGTAAAACTAAAAAGAAATACTGATAAAGGCCAGTAATCATACTTTTATGAATACACATCACAGGATCTCTTGTCTTCCAAATGGGTATTAGTGTAAGCCCATATTTTAAACATCTTTGGTCAATTGAAAAAATCATGAAACATAGTCTTTAAAAATTTGTCCAGATCTCCTGAGCATATTTCATTTGCCTGCTTATTTTAATCCTTAGGTTTGAGCAACTTTTCATAGTGGGACAACTGTTGGAGCTCTAAATCTCTTGTTTTCGATTAGAAAGGAAGATGTCTTTTATATATCAACTAATTGAAACACCTTAGATAACTTGTGTGAACTTCTGTGAACAGTCAAAGATGAAATGCCTGTTTAATATCCATAACATCAAGATGATGAATTTATCCCTTTTGTACAGCAGATTTTGAAAATAAAAATAATTTAAAAATGGAAGTAGCCAGTCTACTTGCTTTAAGTTATGGTGAATCTTTTGCAAAGCAAATGTTAGGAATTTGGTTTAGTGGTGGACTTGACAGTGTTAGGTTAATGGTTGTACCAGATGATTTTAAAGGCTGTTTCCAACCGAAATGATTCTAAGAATGTTATGTTCACTTTGTCACATAGTGATAATTTGCTCTGTATTAAACAAAAAAGGATCAGCGGCATTTGTTAGAACCCACCTGGCATGTTCCTGGATATAGTTATTTGTTAGATGCGTTTTGCTTTAGGTAAGAACAGTTACAGGAACTGTGTTTGCACATTTCAGCACAAATATTCATTACCCTATTTAATTTTTTTTACAGCTAGTACATTTTTGTAATAAGTTCCAACAATCAAAAAAATTGAACTTGCATAGATTTTGCTGTTTCAGCTTTTCAGATGACAAAGCAAAGGTGATACTTCAACTCTTTCTTTTGGACAGTATGTACTTAAATGCAAAGCACAATAACTTTTTTTTACACTACTACTTATCTGTAATTTAGAAAAATGGCCAATCTTATTTTTCTAGAAGTTTCTTTGAATCCTCCTTCAAATATTTGGTTTTATAGACTGCAATAATATTTGGAAATGGATAGATAGTGTAATGAATGATGACAGAAAAAAATTTAATTTAAAAAGTGGAGCTGATACTTGTTTGTGGAATGAGCCATTTCTGTTGAAATAGAATGAAAGCAATGCTTATACTAGCAGGGAACAATGAATGTGCTACTTTGCTTTGAACAGCCATGATCAACTTGAGAAAAGTGAATAATCTCCAAAATTTCTAAGGTTACTCACAGTCTTAGGAATATTTGCAAGATCAGGATGTCAAAGAAATTTATCTTCTGACCTATGCCTACCCATCACCATGCAACCTGGTGTTTGCTCTAGAGCTCCTTGCATGTCTAAGTTTTGTGTTTGCTCTAGAGCTCCTTGCGTGTCTTAGCATGTGCACAGATGTGTCTTAACAGGAAGAAAAAGTAGATTCAGCTTGCCACAATCAAAAAACAGCCAGAAAATTTCCTAAACTCTGTCTGAGCATCATCAGACATACAGCAGGCTCACCCTATGAAAACCTATGGTTTTGAGTCTGTCATAAAAGGTATTTTGATAAGGAAATGAAAGAAGGTGACCAGAATACAAGCTCAGACAACAAAAGGTCCTGGGGGAACATCACTAGTTCTGGGCTACCAGTTGGACTCCAATCTTTGTGCACTGCCCCTGAGCCTGGCAGTCCAACCAGTTTTTCATCTGCTTGTCCAACCCATGTGTCCCCAGTTTGTCTGGGAGGATGCCATGGGAGACCAGGTCACGAGGCTTTGCAGTCCCCTCACACAGCCAGAGGTGGCAGTCAGATAATTCAAACACGTTTGCACTCCTCTGTGCTTGGAAACGGCATCCACCAGGATATTTCCCAAAACCTTCCGTGAGTGTCTGATAGCACCTTCATTCTCCCAGGTGTTGAACCTATGATATTATGCAGAAAATGCAGAGGCTGACAGGAAAGCAAGCTCTGTAGTCCTACAAGTACAGACTTCATCTGAGAGGGCAAAACAATCCAGATTTCTGTCCCATTACTTTTATTTCTGGCCAGAGAAGCTATTAGCCAAAGGATCAATACCATATTTATAAAACAAATTAATTTCTTCAGTTAAATATTGACTTCTACAAGAATATTCTGTGAAAAGATAATCTGTGGTACTATTGCACATAATTTAAAAGTTCATACATGTAGAGAGGCTTCAGTCAGGTATCCAAATTCATGGAAATTCAGACTGAAATTCAGAAGAGTAGTGTCCTTATCTTTCTGCTGGCCAGATCTATAAAGCTTATTTGTTGAATTTTGGGTGTCTGCATTATGTTTTGAGGATACTTCCTTTATTATACTTAGTGCATAATTTAGTTTTCTTGGGTACTCTTTAGGCCCCATAAGAGTGCAGCACAGTAGGTGCTAAATCTTGCTATTAGTCCTTGTCTGTTAAGGCACTTGTGTGAAGTTAGGGATGCTCCTAAATATTTGCAATTTTTTGCTGTATCTATGGGCTTTAACATATAAGTGTAGGAAAGGAGTTGCCTGTGGCCTCCATGTTGTATCATAATGCAGAGAAATAATATTTTTTGTTGGAACTCTGGCTCTGTTTCTTGAGGGTTGATTTAGCCTTGCCTTGTGTAAGACTTTTGTATTTGCTTGCCTGATAGCTATATCTGTATTATGGCCACAGCATATGGGTATGCCCCTGATGGAGTAAAAAATACCAGACATGTATAAAATAATGCTGTTATTTTTAAATGAGAAACCTGAAAAGTGTAAGGCACTTGCAGTATGATTTTTTGTCTCTGAGTGCTTAAAAGGTCTAACCTATCAATTGTATACAAGACTAGTAATCCTGGGGTAGAATTCCTTCCAGGAATGATTACAGGGAATTTGCCCTTCTTTCCTGGGGAATGAATGATAATTTGTGTTTTGTTTGTTTTAGAAGGACTTGCAGTATCCAAAATTGATTCATATTTAAAGAGCTATAAAAATTTTAAGTGGTCATTGACATTCCAACCAGAATATATTTTTGTAGAGTTATCATGAAGGTGGCATGTTTAGATAAAATACATTAATTACAACAGTGTCATCACAGATGCTACTATTCTGGCCCATTTTATAGAAAATAGCTTACATTTCCTGCCTATTGGAAGTTTGATAATAGGAAAGGCTACTGTGGCTATTCCACAGGGATGTTTGACCTAATACATATTTTTTTAATTGCTAGTTGACCACCTGCTTTAATAATTCTCTTAACTTCAACTAATATTTGGAAAATGGCTAGCATTTAAAAATATTCTTAAAGATATTTAAAGACATTTAAAATTTATGTACTCTCTTCATGGGTGTTCATGTTGAGTTCTGAGGTTTTTAGGTAACTGCCAATAAATATAATTATTATACAGGTTTTTTAGACATAGCTTTTAATGTTTTTTATTTAATTATAGCTTTTTCAAAGCTACTGTTACTGCTGTACAGAACAAATTTCCTTTTTTTGACCTGCTGTAATAATATCTGTAATTAATGATAATATAATTATAGGAATTTTGACATTCACTTGTTGTTTCAGTAACTAATTAAGATAATGCTTATGATGAAGTCTACCCATTTACATCCTGAAACTATACACAGGAACAACAAAAGACAAAGGGTATTATTAGTGTCAGTAAGTTTGACCACAGTGTTGTGGTGTGGTCATCTGTGGCAGATTTAATGTTCATTTTGAATTATAGGCTTCTGGGGTTTTGACAGGCTTTATAGCAAATTAGAAGTTCTGATGTGCCTTTGTTGCTCATTCTGTAGTTCTCAATTTAATTAAATGTGAAAAAGAGGTTTGGATTTGTTTTCTATTTTATACTGTTCCCTTATTTTAACAGTAGATACTGAATAGATGCTGATGCCATTCTGTTCTGCAGAGGTTCTTATGCTGTCCTCATCAACATATATCTTTAGTCTTTCAGTCATGCATTAAATGATATGACTAACATCTGTTACATTTGGTTTGTTCTCTCACATTCTCTCCCTGGGGGAGGAATTTCATGGGCAGTTAGTGGGGATTGTTATAACATGGAGGGGGTTTTAAAAAATATGTCTATTTCTTTGTGTTCATATTAGAGGAGGTGAGATCAGTGCACTTTGCACCTACAACAAAAGACAGAATGGTTTAGGAGTGGGGGATTGTTGTAGGAAAGTTCTGTCTCCATGTATATAGACTAAAACCATTATTATGCCTGAGGAGGGAAATTGCTGACCATGATCTTTATCTTGGACATGTTGGACACAAGGTGCTGAGCATTTTGAACATAAGAATTGAAATGTCCCACTTGATGCTCTTAAAAATCAGTGCAGAGAGTAGAAAAGTAGGCCACAGTGCTTATGGTGGAAAAATGTTAAAGGGAATGTGATAATGGCTGATGGCTTCTTGCTGATGAATTTTGGATTACTGTGAGGTAGGTAATGATAATGGCAGCTGATAAATACTGGCACAATTAAAGATGAATAGCAAACTTTCCTAGCAAATGAGGAAAGGAGAAAACTGCTGGAGGTGTGTATGGTAAGCCATTGTCAGGAGGAATTCCAAGAGAATTCTGAATTCTGATTGACTAAATTGATTAATTTAACAGTTTAATAATATAGATGTCCAACAAAATAGAGATACAGAAAGTGGTCTCTTGTGCCCATTTACTTTTTGTTCAGCTTGCACCAGCTGTTCTTCATTCCTGAGGTGATCTTGTTTAAGTAATGAAACCCTGTTATCACTATAAAAGCGATAAAAATCAGCACATCCAGATGCTAAGCTGAGCTTTGAAGCATCTTAAAAAATTAGGCAAGATTTCTAAAGCCATGATCAGTGCAACTCTTCTGCTTATTTGCAAAGATATAAATACATTTTATTTATAGAATGTCTTTTTATTGAAATCAAAAGAGCTTGCTATTTCCTTCTGAGAACTGTGGAAGATAGCAGAGTACTTCTAGCACTGCTTTCTGTTCTAAGAATATTTTGCAAATCAGTGTTATTCTGCAGTGTTATTGTATTAGCAGTGTGATACATTATGTATAATTAATTAGGTAGTAATTTTTTGTGCTTTTTATAGATCATATATTCTTTGCAGAAGTCAGGTCCGTTATCTAAAGTAATATGCTAACCAGGTGTGGTTTCTTCTTTGAGCTGCAATAGGAGCCACTGTATGCAAGTTCTCCAGAAAGTAAAAAGATCTCTTTTCTCATAACTTGGAAGAATTTGCTAATTTCTCCTTCTGAAGTTCAGTAGTTTTGTAGTTTTATAGTCTTATTAAATGTAGCCCTTCCTTTTGTGTAGTGCTACTGTTTTTAATCAATTCAGGCAGTGAGATAATATTTCATTTATTTGGGAAGGGCATTGTTTGTATTAAATTGTATTACATCATTTGTATTACAGCTATTATCAGTAATATGCTGAAAATTATCAGCATATTACTATGCTGATAGTAATAAAATTATTACTATTATCAGTAAAATGTTGAAACAATTTTAAGCAAACTAAAAAAAGGACTCTCATAGTTTTAGCTATGCAAACTACAGAGATTTGTTTGGATAGTTCATGAGAAAAATGGGCACATAAACCCCCATATAACTTTACATAATATTATTAATGAATTATAATTTTAAAATATCTATATAGTATGCATTTGAAATAGATTTAAATTTTGTGGTGGTGGTATTGTATTAACATAACATATGCCTCGTGTAGAATGCAATCTTTATTTTGTTTTCAGTGCATTTTTTTTACCCTCTAAATATTTAAGTAGGTGTGAAAAGAACTCACATACAGTTAATTTCAAATATATCTCACTTTTCAGTTAAATGGCTGTTAATTTATCATTAGGACATAGATGGTGACATACATGACTTATATGAGAGGGCATGATGAATTGAAAAAGGCTGCATAATTGAAATCCCACAGAGGAAGTTTTCTGAGTTCATAGTAAGAGGAGGAAAGAGTGGTTGAGTAGGTTTTAAAGTCAGTTGAGGGACCATTAAGATCTGATTGCATCACAAATGTGATCAATCTCTTTGAGCAATTGCATCAAGCTCAGGAACATGAGATTGAAATAGAACATATTTTGAAATACAACCAATATTGACTTAAGTTTCACTATTATTAATGAGTAAAATGTTTCAATATTTACAAAACTTAAACTTTCAAAATTTGCATTTTAGTTCTAATTTCCTCCCTCTTTCCTCAAAATGTCTCTTCCTCACAAACAGATATTTCAGTTTATATCAATCCTATTCTGTTCTATATGTTAGGATACAAACCCAGGCATCCAACCCAGCTAGGACTTGTATTCATCATGCAGACCAACCTGCATTATCTTCTCTCCATAGCTGCTTTTCCTGAGTCAAGGCAGCAGCTTGGTTCAGTCGTAATGGGGCTGGCTACAAACTGCTATGTGCACGCTTTGAATGGTCAGGGGGCTACAGTGCCAAAGAGAAAATGAACCAACAGTCAAAACGCCTGGTAAAGTGCCTGTGTCTCCTGTGAACATAAAAATTGACAAGATGGAAATCAAAACCATACTTTTATCAATTTTCCAATAAGGTTAAAAAATTCTGAACTCAGGTCTCACATTTTCCCAAATCCCATGTCACTCTTGCCCGTCTTTTCTGAACTCTTTAATGTTATTTGTCAGTTTTCACTCCTGTTTTGCTGTACATGGTTTGGAAAAAAAGGTTTAAGTAAATTTTTGAATTGTGTACACTGTTCATGAATTTTGGGATTCAGCTTAGATGCCTTTGTCTTTCTTAGAGTTAAGATCTCTTTTAAAGGGAAAAAGAAGTACATTATTAACCAAATGAAAAAACTGAGGCTATCAGTTTCAAAATGTGTTATTTCTGCACCTGTGACAAGCACATCCATAAATCTGCATTTTCTATTCTCAATCAGGGCTGGCTTTTCAAGTAAGAGTTCAACTTTGACTAAGAATACTGAGATCTTGAGGGAATAGACCAGATAAGTTAAAGGAAATCTAGAATGTTTGTACAGGCAAGCAGTGCCACAGGCCTCACAGGGTTACGATACATGTGCCTGCTCTGTCTTTGGTGAGTAGGGATCATATGTAAAAATATGAAACCATTGTGCTTTCCGAGACAGTGCTGCCCAAAAGTATTAATCAGTTTTAAATTTTTTTCATTGGTTAATGATTGTTTTCAGAGAGAGCACATTGTACCTACACAGGACCATTGCAATTTTTTTTCTGCAATGGGAATGAGAAAAATTTCAGAAGTGGTTGCAGATATTCTATACTTTGTCTTATTCTAGAAGGTCAAGATCATGCTTCCTATTAATGTTTTTATTCAGATCAAGATATCTATCTGAATAGACAGTGTAGGGGGATGCAATATAAGTAAATGAAGATAGCAAGTAATCTTATCCCCTAAAGAGTTGCAGCTGGGCCAATTATCAAGGATTAGGAGCAGGCCTGGTGTTAACAGGCCACACCTGTAGCCAATCAGAAGAGTGTTATAAAAGAGTGGATTGGGTGGCTGAGGGGAACTGGAGTCAGTTGCTGCTGTGAGGATAAGGAGGAGGCAGTGCCTGGAGGAGCTGCCTACAAGAAACATCAAGGAGGTGTGAAACTCTAGCAATATGGAACCCTTGCAATGTAATGACAATAGAACTCTTGCAATATAATGACAACAAGACAGGGCTTTGGAAAATAGACTGAAGTAGTATTTTAATTGAGATGCTAAGATTGTCTCTAAAATTGTGACTTTAAATTTATTTGTAAGTCACAAAGATAAAATTACTGATTATTGTGGTCCTGTGGATTTTATTGTAAGCTATTTTATGAGTTCAGAACAAGTGATGGAATCAGTTTTCTGGGTATGCGCTTATATAAGATGAGAAAACAACAAGAACAGAATCCCCCTTTAGAAAACTGGGGTGGTGTGAGTGGAAGAAGAGCCAAGGTTCAGCAGTGAATCAGTCTACTGAAATTCCAAGAAAGCCAGAGGAAAAAAATAAGCTAAGTTTTTGTAAGTATCTAGAAGATAAGAAATAAATGAATAGTAGTCAATGTGGATTTATCAAGAACAAATCATGCCAGAAAAATCTAATTTAATTCTGCAACATATATCAGCTTCTGTAGGCGGAGATGTGGTAATAGAGTATCTTCAGGAAGGCTTTCATATTTTCTTGAAAAACACATTCCTAAGTAATCCAGGGCAGGTGCTACAGAGAAAAATACTGTAGAATAGTAATATTTACCCATGAGTAATGAACCAGAAAGTTTTACTTCCTATATATGGATGATTTTCTGTCTAAACAAAGATTTACCAAATGAAACTTTGCTGACGTTGTCAAGCACATCCATTAATGTTAAGAATGATGGAATAGAGTGCACTTACAAGCATGTAAGAAAAATTATAAATTATTTTTAGAAAATAGAGATATGGTCTAAAATTACTGAATGATATTCAACAGGGACATTATTCAGTAAGGACTATGCTTACATGTAATCATACATTGAAATTGAAGTTAGCTACTGACTCTGGATCTATTTCCAAGTTCAGTATCTAGGCTCCAAACTGCCTCTTATGCTGAAAATGAGCTTTAATTGCACATGTGGTTATGGAAAGGATACTTGCTATCATAAGTTGCATAAACATTACAATGTCCTACAAAACTGTCAGGCAATAATGAACATCACTAAATGCCCCGCTAGAATGAGTTTAGTTTTCAAAATTGCAGCTGAAAATAGCAGTGGGTAAGTTGACAGTAAGTCCAGGTGAGATCTCTAGAAAACAGGCCATGAGAAAAGGCTAAACTCTTTAGATAAGCTTTAGGACAGAAGACTTAGGGGAACTTCAAAATTTCAAAGAAATGAAAGGCTGCTGTTTTTCATGCCCTGAGTTGATTGTGGGACAAGAAGTATTGAGCTTAACTTGCAGTTTGGGAGATTCAGACAAGATAGAAAATAGAAGATCTAAGTTTTATTAGATATTCACCTATTTAATGTACTGTTTTCTCATTTGCCTCTCACACAACTTAGTGCATTGAACTTATGATTGGGGTAGACAATGACTAATGAAAATAACCATTTCTCATCATTCCATCATTAATTTCTGCAGTTTTGAGAAATTTACTCCTTTTGTTTTGGATAGGTTTTTAATCTAAGAAATACATTTTCTTTAAACAAAAATGCGTGCGCATCTTTACTCAGAAGAAAGGGTTGAGTATTTTTATAACAAAACAGCAACATAGAAATTTACCAATTTGTGAACTTGAGAATGGCTTTTAAACTTGTTTTCTGTAGATTGCCTTTACTTCTCATTTATACTTACTAGTATAGGTATAAAAAAATACTGAATCTACGAAATTTAGTTTTGTAGTCCCAGCTGGAGATTGATGCTGGTATTGTAGCTCTGCAGAATTTGTTAACTTGTGAGTTCTTCAATGATGTTTAGCCTGTGCTCCATTTTAAATCATGGGACTATTATCTCAGCTAGTTTTGATGTCACTTTGTTTACTAATTTTCATTTATATTTACTGTCTTCATGAATGGCAGTTCTATTAATTTTAGATGTATTCTAATTGCAAACAGACATGAATGAATGTTTGCAATTCACTAGGAATGAGAACAATGAGTGTCTGCATTGCAATAAGGATTTAGGAGTTAAAAGATCATTCAAAGCTGCTATGCAGGATTCCCTTATTAAACATTTAGAACTTCTGTTGAGATAAGAGTTTGAATAACATGTGTTTAGGAATAATGATGCTCACAAAATTACTATTTCTACAGGTAGCATTCTGTTAATGCCTCTAGAACAGGTGTAGTTTTCCTGAAGGAGGAATTTGAGATCTGAAGTTTATTTTTCTATCCCTGCCTCCCCCCGGTACAAATGCCTTTAACCTATTATAGCCAGCCCCAAGTTTCTGGAATTCCAGACCAATCACTCTTAGAAAGGACTAATGAGCATTTCAGGTGAGATGTGTGTCAGGGAGAGCGTTCAGAGTTCTTAATTTGTTAGTAAATTTATTCCCAGGAAATAGAAAACAAAGGGGGAAAACTTCAGATTCTACTTTTTAATGTCATACAAATGACATTGTATCCTTTCAGGAAATTTAGGCTTTGACTCAACATCAAAATGCTGAACTTTGAGAGAATACTGTACTCTTAAGTAGTGTATGAAGTTTAATTGTACACTTAAATTTCCATTAGTTTTGGTGAAAAGGTTTAGAGGTTACCAGCACTTGAGTTTGTGTCTTGAAGATTGTTTGAAGTTTTTTTTTGCAGCCTGACTAGGAAAGTTAATCTTAGTAAAAATATAGAAAAAAGTCAGACAGAAGATGGTAAGATTGTAACAAATTCAGGGATACTGCATTCGATTTCAGAATCTATGTTAAAAGTAATCACACAATCAATCTTTTTCTTTATTCTGGGGGAGAATTTTGAAATTTATAGAAATGAATGTACTACTTCCAGGAACCAATGGGATATACTTTTTGAATCAGAATAAGTAGGAGATGTCCCAACAACTTGTATTGATTTAAACTGTAATTTATGTATGACCTCAGAGGTTAGATAGTTTGCTCAGAGGAATAGTTACAGCAATTTCTGAGTAGTTGCCCTATGAAAGCCAGTTACAGAAGTTTAAAAAACCATGGAATTTACTAAATAGTAGTACCATTTTTATTTGATTGTGATCTTGCCTTTTTTGAATCCAGAGTTCTCTCCTGGAGCCTGTTTAGAGAATAGATATTTTGTTTTCACTGAGAAATGAGAAGTTGCACAGATCAGATTCTCACTTCATTCTTAATTCTACGATGCAGGCAGAAGTGCAGTTTAAGGCTTTTTTTCATTGTTTATTAAAGCAATTTTCTGAATAAACTGTAAAAAGACACTGAAGGAAATTAACACCCAAAGCAAAAATAAATTTATAATGTCACTGCAGCTTTGAAATTTAGAACAGCTTGATACATCAACCTGCATTCTACTCTGGAATGTCAAACCCAGTGGACCCAAAACCACAAGATTTTCATAGGCTGAGTAAATCCACAACTTCTTCAACCTGGAAATGTCTCTGATTCAGCCACTGGCCACTACAGAGGATCATATGTGGCAGGCCCTAATGCAAATTAATGAAAACTATTAATATAGTTTGATTGTTAATATAGTTTTAGCTTTTAAAACTAAAACTTGGTGTTTTCAGCTAAGACAAGATAATTTGATCAGAAGCCCTTACAGCTTAGATTGAAAGAAAATATTTTAATTAATTTTAATAGCAGGTCATTTAAATGCTTTTAAGCTTCTGCTTACAGTGTTATTTGTGACATAGAAATGATTTGAAAGAATTTTAATTCTGGTAAAAAAAATCAAAATTGTTAAAGATTAATTTTGCCAATGTGTTCTGTATGAGTTTTTTTTTTTTTGTATGTGTTATTTCCTTTATTGATTAGTTGTTTTCTCTTTAGAAGGCATTTGCTAAAGTAGTTCCGTTTTTAAAACCCATATTCAGAGAATACCATCTGTCTTTTAAAACCTTAAGAGTTGGATGTTTTAAGTGCAGAGAGAGTGAAATGTATGCAAAATTGTCAGTAGTTTCAAAACTGTTTGTGCTCATGGGTTTGGTTAATGTTCATCTCTGGAGCCCAAAGTCTGCTCACTAAAACAAACACAAGCCCCAGTTTAGTTGGCATCCACGATGCAGCTCTAGAATCAATTTGCTTGCTCATTGTAAATATGTCTGTACAATATGGGAAAGAAAAATATGCACAAAAATGATCAAAATAAACTCTTCAAACTAGGGGAGCCTTACTCATGCAAAAAATAGAAGACAAGGGCATAAAAAATAAAGCATCAGAAAAAAAATTAGGAAAATGGTCTTCCAAGTATCATCGAACTTTGGGTCACTTTAAAATAAAGGTGCAAATAGCAAGCAAACCCCAGCAGAATACTGGGGTAGACATGTAGACAGAAATAGTAGACAATATTCCAGAATTGTTTTTCTTAGTGGAACATTGTTTCAGGCATATAAAACCAATGGAAAAGAACATTTCCACTATTGTAACTGTGTTGCTATAACTAGTCATGCAGACAGTTTATAATAAAATTCTATTTATGATTCTAAATTTTCTAGTCATCAAATGAATCACCAGACAACATCTGGTTTTAAAGAAAACCACTCATGATTTCTCTCAGTAGCATGTAAACTGGGCATTGTATTTACTTCTAGTATGTCATGTGGTCAGAGACATTACATCACAGATAAGATTATATTACAGTAATTTCCTGTGGCCTCCAAATAAGAAATATAAACTATAGAATATGTGAATAGATAATTCAATGCTATCTGCAAGTATTCCCATTTATATTTTTATGCAACTAAATATATTCTCAGGAAAAACTCCAGTATTTTATGTTTTAGTCTCACAAAAGAGGTATTAATACTATAATAGCATCATACTATAATGATATTATCATCATAATACCACCATCAGCATAATAATGTATAATAGCTTCTATATTATATAGAATATATAATAGAACAAGGTAATAACATAGGCATGATTGCCTCATAAAATATTAAATAAAATATATTTGGTAAAAGTCTTTTTAACTCTCAAGATTTATGTGAACAACACCACCAAATCAGAAAAAATGGATGATTTCTTGATAAATAGACTATTGGAAAGTATTGTCATTGAATTTGTATGCATTACTGTTGTGTTTCTCACTCATTTTTCTTTTCCTGGTTTTTCAATTCTTGTTTAAATCTTGGAATGTAATCTTTTTTTTGTAGTAAGAGTTATATTGTGTTTCTTTTTTGGTAGGGAACTTGAATTTTTCAAGCCATTTAGTAACCCAGCCTTACAGCTGAAGCACTTGTCCTGCCAACACCCTGTTTGTTCTGCAGTAGTGATCCAGAGCTTCACGTGCAGAGGGGCTGCAGGACACAAGTCTGCTCCAAAAAGGGGCTCTTTGTTAAAGCCGGTTTGGAAGAGAGCAGGAACAAATTAATGATTTTGTTTTATTTCTATTCCTGTTTCATCCTTTGCAATAACCCTTCTCTAGGATTGCCTGATCTCTGGAAGAAATTGGAATATATTTCACACAATTAAATGTCACAGTCTGAGAAATACTAGCTTATTGGGTACTGTGTAGTTTTTAAGCTCTAGTGTATAAGATATTCAGCTGGTGGATATCTCAGAGATAATAATATTATAAAATAGCTATTTAACAGGCAAAATGACATATCAAGTCCAAAGTAATTACCAGAGCATTTAAAATTAATTACAGAGTTAAAATTAATTGTTTTTAATTCACCTGCTAGCATCTGAGCCCAGGGTTGCATATTTCAGTAGCAGCTGGTGACAGAACAAGAACCTATAAAAGCACTTTCTGCAGGAGATGCTTGGAATGCCATCTACTGTTGAAAAAGTAAAAATCCAATCCAAAAGCAACTCAAAGCCCTTAGGAGAAATTTCTATATTAATGGGCACTTTATTACATTAGAATTCAACTCATGTTCTAAAAAGGTCCTGATGTGTTTGATTTCAATGTTGTAGCTTTTGTATCAATTTTAAATTTAGGATTCTGTTTCATTTTATGAATTCCTTGAGAATTTCGGTTAATTGCAAAACATTTTGAAGCATAAGTAAAAAATAAAGTCTCATCTTTCCAATACAGGAAGAACAAAAATTGCATTAAGTAAAGGAAGTTGTGGTCCAGACACTGAAATAAATCTCCCTTAGAAATCCTTATGATTAAAATTCTAATTTAAAATATTTAAGCCTTTTTTGAGTGTTTTCTAAGAAAAACTGTTGTAGGAAAAAACTTTATTTGGTATTTGATTATCCATTACTGAAGTTCACTCTGGTAAAACTGTGTTTGGAGATAATAATTTACTAAAGTTTGATTAGTCTTGTACATGTATATGCTAAATTTGGATATATTTATGCATGTGTTATTACTATAATAGTGGGAAATGTTTACATTTGGGTCATGAAAAAGACTGTAAAATTTACCTTGTTACAGTCATTCTTATTTCCAGAAGTAAAACATGGCTCACTGTAATGCAGCTCTTGTGGTACATTTCACACATCCTGTGGGCAAGAATGTAAAGAATTTTTTTTACTCTTTTCACAAAATGTGTAAAAAAAAAAAAATACACATAATTTTTTTTCCCCTTTACACAAAATATGTGGCAGACCTAAGTACTATTCCAGCACTTCCTTGGAGAAACCTGACTTTTTGAAAATAGATACAGTCAAATGAATGCTAGCTGTCAAAAATTAATCTTTGCTAGAATTTAGTTTGTAGGGATATCTGTATCTTCATTTTTTCAATGCAAATCTCACCCAAGGCTTGCTGTGAGGTCCTCATAATTACAGAAAATTGCATCTAATAACAAATGCTACGTGATAATTGGACAACTTTGTCTCTATTCCTTCTTGGAAAATTAGAGGAAAGTCCAACATTTTTTTCAGATTTGATGCCTGCTGTCTCAGTGATTTCTTTCATTCTCTGTAAGTTGTCTGCCTGAAATATCCACATATCTACAGGACTTAGGAGAGTAACATTTACTAAATTGGAGAAGAAAATTAAATCCAAATAAAACTATTTTCCTCCAATGAATTGAAATATGCTTGTGCCTAAAGTTCAGTCAGCTCAAACATCCTGCATGAAGGCAGTTGCTGCTTAGCGAGAGGCTGTGAGCAAGCGTCAGGCTCCCATGTGAGGTGTTTCTGCCTGTTTCAAATATGAGACCTGAGATCAGAGAGAAGTCAGAGCTTTTCCGATTGTGTGAGGGAGATGTTAGCGTGACCAAATATACAGCAGGACAGTGACTGTTGTCTCAAATTTGAACTTTTGACAGAAATGGAAAGTTATTTGTAGGAACATTGCCCTTTTTTTTATTGTCTGAAAAGGGGTTTGCTAACTGATTGCATTCAAGGAGGTATTTACTTGTATCTCGTGTCCTTGAAATGCATTTGGAAATTCGTTATAGTGAAGAATGATGCAACATTAGCTGCTCTTTAAATGAGCTGATAAAAACTGAACAGGTAAACTACTTTTAAAGAAGTATCTACTATGGTTCAAGGATTCCTTAAATTTGTGTGTGTTTTTTTGTCTGCTGCTCTTGACATCCTTCTTATGCATGAATTTGATCTTTGTTTTGTTCTTACTGCATTTCTAAAACAGGCAGATTTTTTTTGCTTTGTGTTGCAAGTTAGCTGGTCCAATCTTGCAGCTATTATTTATGATGCTAGAGATGAACAGCTGACAGATATTGGTTGCTTTACCCAGATAAAAGCAAATCTGTAGGACTACTAGTTCAAAAATATTAGTAATGCGACTATCTGAAAAAAACTTCTCAAGTTTTAGGATTGAAAAATATGATTTCACCCAATATAATTCTTTTGTTAGGATTGTTTATATTGTTTTCTGGTTGTTGCCCCTCTTTGACAACTTTGTGTGATCCATGACTTTCTGTTATTTCTTACTTTATAATTTTGTTTTTCCAAAATGTTTGGAAACATGTTTTACATGCGTCGTTCCCTCAGCAGACACAATGCCAATGTGGGAAGCAGCTGGCCTGCTGCAACTGGGCAACAAATTATAATGCTGAGGACTTTAAAAATCTGTCTTAGAAATTCCCACTTAATATGTGATAACTAAAATATTTTTTTCCTTACTAAATATAGGGAAAAGCTGCAGTAGTTCACTTTAAACTGTGGTGGGTTTGGACAAACCCATAGACCTTTAAAATCACCTCCCTGGTATAAGCCTCCTGCTTGCAATTTTGTATAACCTTCAAAAGAGCATTGATTGATGAATGAATTATTGGGACTGTATATAACATATGTATAGCTATATATGGTATGTGTATATACTATACATACAGTGTATGTATAACTGTATATAACATAATGGCTACTGTTCATTGCACTACTTATTCAATAGTACAGTTTTTATTTAATATTTCTATAATAACTTTCTCATGTGCTGATTGGTGAGTTTGACATTGATTTTTATCATTTCACTCTGAACACCATAACAAATAGCAGGGAAGAAGTCTGGCTGAGTTAGGATGTGTGAGAAGCAAGGGAACTTTCTTTTGTCGAACACAGCGTCTCCTTTTCCCATCCCAGAAATGAATGGTAGGAAACATTTCTGCCCCGAGGAGTTCTTATCCTAAGATAAGCAGAATCTGATTTGTTTTGCTGATTCTGAAATAATCAAAACATGCTGTAAGTTCTTCAGTTTTAGAGTTAAAAGTACAGGGCTGTTGAGCGCTGGTTTTGGTCACAGTGAACCACATTTTAGTAGATATTTTATAAAAATATTAGCGTCAAAATATTAACTTTGCACCTTGCCTGGAACCTTGGATTAAACCATCCCATTTCTAATTAACATCTAAATGTCAGAGTAAGCTCTATCTCACAGAACTTATGTTTATGGATGATGTTCATCTAAGGCTCATTCAGGGACCTCATTCAGCTTAGACTGTTATACAGGAGCATGTATATGTTTGTGCTTATCTGTAAAGGATGTATGGCGCCTTCTTGTTGTTTGTCATATATCTTCAAAGTAAACTTAGTTCGGACTTCAAGCAATGTTTAACCTTTTAACCTTGGATTTAGTTAGGTTTTATATTTTTTCTGTGTACCAGAAAAAATATTGTTTCTAGCCCAAGTACCCAGCTTCTCCACCTGCTTGTTCACTTATATCAAATATCCAATAACCACTTATCTACTGATTGTGGAAGTGGTTTTTTGGAAACTACTGCTATGTTTGTTACAAACAGAACAAAATTACAGTAAAATCACCTGTGTATATATTCAGGAAAATATTCCTTAAGACATTACTTTGTTGTCCAAAATATGATCCTCCTCAATTCAACTGTTGATACTCTCTAAATTAATAAAACACTTGGAACAGTAATATAAATTAAAGACTTTGTTTGATCAAAATAGTTAAACTGCATGTTATTATGTGTGTGTTCTTAAATATGATCATAATCAATGCAAAGAATCAATTCAGTAATATATAGTATTTTAAAGTTATGTAATTGGCATGGATTTATGTTTGACCTCCTTTCTGGGAGTTAAACATACTTATGTAATTTAACATAATTAATCTGTAGAGATGCCTTCTCAAGAAAATAGCTGGTTGTATTTGAATATATGTCTGTGTTAACTCCCCTGTTCTGTCAAGGGTGGATGCAGGCACAGTTATATACTGTGCTTGTGTTGTGTCTTGACTTCCAATGTGTGAGAGTAGTCACTGCAAGTAACCCTTTTTTGTTGTTCATTTGGTGCAGGGCATATAATTGAAATACTGTTATGAAGATTTGGGAAAAATAAAAAAAGGAAAGAGTCCACAGCAGGCAATCTAGGAAAATGGATTAATGGACCTTGCATTCTAAGACAGGGTGTGGAAACCTCTAAATGTTGCTGGAGCTGATGATCTCTCCCATTCAGCAAAATTAAAATGAGGGAATGGGTATCTTCAGAGTGGTTTGGATATAGTTATGCATGGAATGCAATTTTTTTGACAGAAATAATGGAAGGCATAGGGAAGGAAGAGAGAAGGGAGGTTAGAATTTTATCATTGTTTCTTTAAATCTATATTATTTTTAGTGCCATTTTCAAGGGTATAAGTTCCAGGGGAGGAAGTTGTTCTAAATTAAGAAATATTGCCAATGGTAAATACTTTCACAGATTATGTTCATATGCTATGACAATGGGAATACATAAATTCCAGGTAAAGCTAGTTTTGTCCCTTCCTTAAAATCTTTTTACTAGTTCTGCATTGAAAAGACATTTGCTAACTATGAAGTGATTCTGGAATAGTTCAAATTCTGCTTAAAATTGTGGACAGTTATTGAAGAGAGAGAGAACACTTCAAAGATGTTGGTGCCTTGACTCTTGAGAAAGCTGCATCTCTGTGCTCTCCTCTGGGTTAGTGTAGTCCAGAATGCAAATAAATGAAAATACTAATCCTGAGAATAGTATTCAGTTTAATTCACCTTATAATACAGTTAGTTGTGAACTAGTTAGCATTCATGCTGCTGTTTGTATTTGAAAAATAGCAGCTTCGCACATTTTTATTGTGTATAATATAAATCTGGGTTTGAGATGAAATTATTTGCTGCTGTCTTCTCTCAACTATTTCTATTTCTTTATTGTGAACAAAGCTGGAGGTCAATGTCAGCATGGTATCTGCAGAGGAAGCAAAACGTGACAATTCTTTATATAGAGCTGAGAGTGTCCCTCATCCTTCCTGTATGATTTGCTTTAGGAAAACCAGATAGTTTGGTGCATTAATATTTAATCTCATGTTGATTCTTAATCAAGTTTAGTGTAACATGCATTGCTCATTGAGACTACTGCACATATATCCTGCTTTGTCATTAGGATGTACATTCTCTGAACTTAAACATTTCATACAAGTGTCCAACTCTCTGGATTTCCTAGGCGATATATTTAATAAAAATAACTACTCTAGAAGCATCAACAGCTTCATTAAATTGATACTCACAACATTACAGCATTAACAGTAATCATAAAATAGAACTTTTTTCATGGATGAGTTCCAAGAAAAAAAATTACTCACTTTTCCAATCTTCTCAATTTCAACAAAAGGGCTAGAAAAAACTTCTATCCTGGTCCATCCTAATCCATGGAGTTGGTTAGGAAATATGGAAAACATAGGCTATTATTGAGCAAAAGATTGAAATTACTGACCTGTGTATTTTTAAATGACAGTGATATAGAGCGTTATATGCTATACACTCAACTAAGTGTTTCTAGGACACGTTAGGTACACCCAGTTTACTCCTGAACATTTGATCTCCTTGTGCTTGTAGGTCTGTGGATGGCAAGTTGTGAATCTTGTGAGTATTACTGGGTTAGAGGTAAATATTATGTTTATCCCTGCCAAGGATGGCTGATTCTAAAATACAGATTCCCCAAACATCACTTGAGAAGAACTAATAGAAATATCTAGGAGGTGTAGAGTCTGTTTTAAGTGTTATTTTCATAGACTGAGGCACTTGAGTTTTTCCCCTATGTTTTTGTGGCTATTCATGTGAAGTATGTGAAAATAGAGATGAGCTCTGGTAACAGAGTGCTTTTTAGTTTACCTGTCTCCAAAGCACCTTGTGGAAAAAATATTTTATGGTTTTGCCATAGCAGATTTTAGAGAGAAGCTTTTACTGGTGGCAGTAGATTGAAAAATAGAAAAGTATTAGGAATTTAAAGGGATAATAATTTTTATATTGATGTTTTCATTACTTAGTTTCCTGCTTCCATTTTTCTTGTTCTCTTCCCTCTTCTTTCTGTTCTGTTCTCATATTCATTCCCTGTGCCAGTGGGAATAGCCTTAATCTTTGAGGAAATTTTTAGTACACAGAGAGGATCTAACATCAAAAACTGTTCACAGTAACTTGAGATTTAGCTTAATGATTCCAGCTACTGGAAAAGATCAAAGGGGTCTGGCACTTGGACTGTGTAGGCTTGCAGAGGAACACAAGAGTAATGGTGCTGTGTGTGTTTCAAAGGGCAGACGTTCCCCATAACAAAGTGCTAGGTGTAAAAATTCTTTGTTGGCAAGTAGAAAAATCCTGGCTTGTTTTCAAGTGGAGTAGTGAATGGAGTTGTGGTCTTTCAAAAAAATAAGTAGTGACAAAATGTTCAAACTCCTCTTATGTTTTAGAGTAGGTGGTAAAATACTTAGTATTCTGCACTGTTGGAATACATTGTCTCAGTTGCTGTCGATCAGACACATTATCTGCAGCCCCTTGGTGTTTTTAGAGCAGAATTTGTTTCTAGTGAATAATGAGAACTGGCAATGTTCTTGGTAGAGTTTTGAGTGGATAGAGCTGGAAAGACATAGGAAGGTTAAATGAAGACAGGTAGCCTGGAAGGAGCAGGATGTAGATTTTTGAAACCACAGAATGCAGAATTATACTGCTTGGGGTATTTCAGTTGGTCTGTTGAGAAAATGGAAGTCTGGGGGTTTGCTGACCTGGCAAGGCACTTCTTTTAAGCAATTGTTTGTAGCTGATTCTTGAAAGGAGGGAAGAAACAATGAATAAATATGGGAGTACACAATCCAGTGAAACACAAACCAGCTCTTGTAACCAAAGGAAATACAACTGTATGTGTACATGTAGGCAGGGTTCAAGTTATCTGGAGTCTCTTTTGTCCTTTTCTGTCTAGAAAAAGATATTTAAACCACAGCAATGCTAAAAATACATTCAGTGCATTTCATCTAATATATAATTATTTCTATCAGTTGCTACAACTTGTAATTTCATCTGAATGAAGTCTTCTGAAAAAAAAAGCAGCAGAAATTAGTCAGTGGTTTTTGTATTTAGATCCAGAATCTGTATCTGTTCTCTGACCTTGAAAGGTAAATACCTGGCTGCACACCTGAAGGCTTCAGGCCTGTTGATCCACAAGGTTAATATTAATTTAAAATCATATGGTAGAATCTATTAATTCAATAGATTTCTTAATAATTTCTTTTCAAATTGTAGTTTGTCTTCTATGCTTGTTATAAAGTCAAGGAAGATAATTTCCTAATCCAGGGACTGAAGGATGTATGGAGAGTGCTCGAGGAATGCGTCACTGTTATATAATAATGGAAGCTCTTGTCCTCACATAACTGCAGTGTTGGAAAGTGGATAGTGAAGGAGACAAAATTCTAGGAGGCAAAAAGATTAATTTGTAAGGAAGATATTTTGAATTCTAGGGTCATATCATATCCTGACTTAGAGCGCATTGTTTCTATAAAATGCTGAAAAATTAATTTTAAATGTAGGTTTTCAACATGTCTGATAATGGACAATGTGTTTTATTTGATGGTGGAAAACTAAAAATTGATTGTAAGATTTTCAAAAATACCAAAGGTTTCCAGCTGCAATTGAAGCCATCATATATATACTATAATGTAAATATGCTAGATCTTGTTGAAAAAAAGTGTACTAAAGATTTCAAACTACACACTTAGGATCTTACACTAATTTGATCTCAGTTCCACATGTAAAAAATGATTGACCATGGTCACTATCCAAAAAGAGGATGTTGGTTGTAATCTGATTATGTGAAGGGCTTGGACTTCCTTTGTTTAGATCTATAGAACAATTCACAATGAAGTAATAAAAGAGTCGAGTACAAAGGTTTGGAAATCATGTATGGAAAGGGATGTCTAGATTAGTGATATATTCAGTTTTCAATGTCCAGTTGTCAGGCAGGTCACATTTCAGTGTCTAGTTGTGTGTAGGCAACTGAGGTATTCTGAATCATTATCTAGGAGTTTTCTCCTCACAACTGACTGCAGAGCCTCAAGACTCATAATGTTGGGGATCTAAATTAAATGTCCTGAGCTACCTAGTGAGAAAAGTATGGGCATGCTTTGATTTCCTATCCCTCCCATTTCTCCTGCTTTGAATTTTCTACATTGAAAAACAAGTCTGGATTATCTTGATTATAGATAATAATATGATTAAGATGCATGGTAGAGTGGAATTGCAATGGCATGTGACATTTTTGTTTTTATTTTTTCTTTTTTGTTTAATATACCTGCTTGAGTTTGTGGGCCTTGTTTATTTATTTATTTTTTTTGGTTTTTGTACTGGAATGTTACTTTTAATATACATTTCTAAAGTGCTGAAGGGGCAAAAGCATGTTAGAAGACATTTTACCGTGTTTTGCATATTCAGTTTTCCCTTTTGGTACTCAGTTTTGGAAAGATATTAGTGTTTCTTATTATCCACTTATTTAAATCTTATTTAGTCACTGAATCCTGTTTATGAAGTTATTTCCTGTGATATCATGTGGTGGACAAGATATGGAGGTATTTTGGTGAGCTTTATGTTTCTGTGCAACACCAAGCATCTGCTTAAAGTTATGAGCCTATGCTTCCTGTTTTAGTTAGATGAGAGTATTCTCTACAGAGAGAAATTCAAAATATCTATAGAGGAACCTTTTTGTGTTTTTGAACATACAGGGAAAGTAGATCCTAACTTGATATTTAAGACGAATACCTGCAATTAGAGGATGTAAATATTCCTGTGGGTAAATGTCTCTCTTCTTGAATTTTGTCATGGTTTAACCCCAGTCAGTAAACAAGGCCCAGGCAGCTGCTCACTCATTCCCTCAGCAGTAGGATCAGGGAGAGAATTAGAAGGGGAAAGGATAGGAAACTTGTGGGTTGAAAAAAAGACAGTTTAATAGGGAAAGTAGAAGCTAGTCACACAAGCAAAGCTAAACAAGGAATTAATTCAGTGTCTCCCATGGGCAGGGTGGTGTTCAGCCATCTCCAGGAGAGCAGGGCCCCATCAGGTATAACAGTTACCTGGGAAGGTGAACTCCATCACTCCACACATCCCCTCTTCCTCCTTCTCCCAACTTTACTTACTGAGCTTGATGCCACGTGATCTGGAATATCCTTTTGGCCAGTTTGGGTCCCCTGTCCTGGCTCTGTCTCCTCCCAACCTCCCATGCACCCCAAACTTCCTCCCCAGAGTGGCAGTAGGAGAAGCAGGAAAGGCCTTGACTCTGTGTAAGCCCTGCTCAGCAATGGCAAAAACATCTCTACGTTATCAACCCTGTGTTCAGCACAAAGTCAAACTACAGCCCCATACAGCCACTAGGAAGAAAATTAACTCTACCTCAGCTGAAACCAGCACAGGTTTGGTATAGAATATCAGCATGCTCATTTAAGTTAAAGCATGTATTTTAGTTGGAATATTTTGCTTAAGACAGTGGGCAACTACTAATCAGTACAAAACAGACCTACTGTATGTATTATCCAGTTATTTCTTTAAGCAAGTCCTAGTAAAGTTCACTGATGAGTAAAATTTCTTGCTTTCCTTCCTTAGTTTTTAGTTATGTTGTCTTCAGGTTCTGACATCACTGTAGTTTAATAAATATAATGCAGATTTTCCTTTAATCTATTGTATTTTAAATAGCATATTAGATGTTATAAATTTGCCTTGAACTATGACAGGCAGTTTGGTTGGAAATAAAAAAGAAATAGATTGTAGTTCACATAATCAAAGCACCTTCCTTTGTATTTGTTGCTGAAAGTGTTGCTGGAAATGTTTTAATATGGTATTATGTGCAAAAAGATTGCAAGTCAGGTAACATGACTGATTTAATTTTAGTTGCATATTAAAGTTTTCTATTCTTGGCACTCCCCATTTTTAAAAATAAATGGAAATAAAAACAAACCCATAGTACAACTTAATATAAACATGCAACAAATACTAAAGCAAATCCTTTTAATTCAAAATAGGAACTTTTCCCTTCCCATTTGATATAGATGTTAGTACTTCAGGGTAGTTGTTTTCAGCATGTTGCACTCAGCTGTGCAAACTTATCTTTTTAGGGTGAAAGAAGAGCAAAAACCACAGCCGACACAGTAAGTAAAGTCTCTTCAAGATGCACTAGGCTTGACTTTTCTACCTTTGCCATGTTCTGCTCTCTGCACCTTTGATGGTATTAGCTTTCACTGATACCTGATAGGCTGCAGGTAGTTTGTCATTTGCTTCCTGACTGGCTTGTAAGAGAGCTGCCTGTAGCTTCTTACTCCATCCACATGTTAGCTGGATGTAGGTTCTTGCTGCCTGCTTGTGAACTGGTGACTTGTAGAACTTTACTTCCCTTACACCCTTAGTGGCTGACTTAGTTCTGTAGTTCTGCAGCTCACATTCCCATTGGCTCTGGCTTTTCCGCCTGTCTGTTTCTACTAATGTTGGATAAGAAAGCATTTCAACTAGTGTGGTTTTGTTGGTTATTCAGTCACATTATTTGCTTGTTTAAACAGGTGGTTTCCCTTTAGTGGGATCACTGAGCTGGTAAATAACGTTCTTCAACCACAGCAAAAACAGCAAAATGAAAAGGAGCCCCAGACGTAAGTAAGCTGCTCTCTGTAGATTAAGTAACATCTGTATAGCATTAGAACATGATGGAGGGTATGTTTAAAATAATTTCCCCTTTAAAACATGCAGGTGAGGGCATTCTACAAGCTGAGCACCATTTGCTTTCCAACCTTTCATTTGCAAAGGGAAAACTGAAAATCAGGTCTTACTCTCCTTATCAGTAACTTAAGTGATTGCATTAGAGTACAATTTAAGGAGTTACTGCTACTGTGGTTATTTTTTTTTTTTTTTTTTTTTTTGTCTGTCTCTTGGCAAATGTTCCTTATAATGAAACTTCTGGTCAAGTGTTATGTTTTCTGTGCATGAGAACCGGGAATGCTAAGACATGTAGCATTAATTATAGCATGTCTATGCATATGTGTGGTCTGAGTCATGCATAGAATGCTATATGAATCTACATAATATGTCAGAAGAGCTTTCTAAGTACCAGGAACATATCATGTCACATTTTTTATGCTTTTAGAATATCTGTAATGTTTCAGAATTTCAACAGATGTAGGGTGAAATCTTGGGTCAATCAAAGCAGAAGAAATTTTGACTTTGATGGAGCCAGTATTTCATCTGTGAACCTTTTATATGATTTTTTTGCTGTCTGAAAATTTTAAGTTTTAACTGAACCTGGCAAAGCTAGGGCATTGAGTCTTAGAGTAGAACTTAAAGCATGGAGACGAAAATATTCCTTTCATAAAGAAAAACTAAAAATATTATTATAAATTTTCAAATTGATAAAATGTGTTTTGGATGTTATTTGAGCCTTAAACAGTTAAGTTGCTCTCTTCTTTCTTCTAGAGGTTTATACATTGGGAGTTCATGTGATAAAAGAAATGTTTACTTTTGAACTCATGCATAACTGGTTTAAAGTGTGCATATAACTTGCTAACTACTTTCCAGGCAGAATAAATTTTTGTTTATTTTTTAATATACGTATTTAAATGGATCTTTATACCTGTGGGTCATGAAAGCTGTGATGTTTTTTGAGAATACATGGTGAAAACATTTCACAAATTAAAATGGAAAAATAGGACATAAAATTGATGTTCTGTAAAGCAATGTATTATTCTGAGCTCTCTTTCTGATATTCTCACTTAACTACTTATAAAATTGTGTACATATTAATAGTTGTTTTTTTGGTTACTATTAGATACTGGCAATATTACATTTTTTATACAATACTTGGTATTCCCTGTTTCCTTAACAGTAAAAGTTTTTCTGCTCACTAGTGTTGTGAATATGAAGCATATGGCTTTCAAGAAACTTAAAATACTATATGGGCAGTGTAAACAGATGAGTTATAGTTAACAAAAAATATTAAAAATTATTACTGTTAGAATGGAAGGATCTTTTTGAATGATGACCTCTTTGGGAACCAGTTTTGTTCAGTGTTTTTATTATATTACTAAGAAATTAATGAATTGGTATGCTCACTGAATTTTTAGATACACTTCTCCCATTCTTGTGTTAACAACTTATGGCATGATTATATTAAAAATTATCCTGAAAACCCCAAACAATGGTTATGATGCTATTCAAAAGGAAAAATGCAAAGGGATGTTCTGTAGGGGTAGTTTATGTGGTTGACATAGGACAAAGAAAAATTGTGTAGGGAAATGATCTTTGGCAGAGAATCAGGGAGCCCTAATAGTATGTAAGTTGAGCTGTAGCCAGTATCCTGAAAGAGATTAATGTCATACAGGAATGTACAGACACTGGCGAGGAAGCACTGTGAAGAAGTGTTCCCACTGCTAGGCTTTGGTATGGTCTCATCTGGAATAGCATACCCTTCAAAAATTATGTGGAGCAGTTGTAATTCAGTGGAGAGTAATGGGAATGAATAACTAGGTGTCTAAAAACCATGGTATGTGTTAGGAAATAATCAAACACATGAGTTAATTTAGCCTCCTAAAAGAAAATCCCAGGGAATGAAGGAGATGGACAAGTGAAAGGAAATTATCGCTTTTCCATGTTGATCTCATGGTGAAGCTGAAAGGAGTAAACTTAAGTTGCATTAGGGAGGACTGAACTTGGTAGGGAGAATTTTTTAGTGGAAAGAAAACTTAAAATGCTTGCATACTTTGTTTAGGCCTTGTTTGGAAGCTGTGAAAATCCTAAGGAGCAGGTTTGGCAAATACCTGTTAGAAGAGACACAAGTGTAGCTGGTCATGTGCTGGACCAAGAGAATGGACTAAATGACTTTTAAAAGTGTCTTCCAGCAGTGTTTGTGATAATTTAATTAATGTGTTAATTATCAGGATTTGGTTTTGTGATTATTGTGAACATTCAGGGAGAAAATTGAACAGGAATACTAATGGTGCAGCTTTTAAATTTTATTTTTTTTTCTGATATTAATGGCTTGCAAAAAAGTGTACTGGGGAGCACTGTGGGACACTGGGGAGGAGAATAAATGTCTGTAGAAACTTTGACTACTATTCATACATATTAGGGTATTTTCCACTTGAAATTGCTGTCAGAATCTGAGTCTAATTTTGAGATATACTGATTGTCCACATTTGCTGATGAAAAAGCTTATTTACAGTGAATCTGGGGTGGACAAAATGTGGTGAGTAATAGCAGAATAGGAGTAAGTAGTGTCTGAAAACGAGGTATCATGTTATAGATTTCACTTTTGTTCTGGAAAAGGTATTTTTGTAGACCCATTGACCATGTATGCCTATGGGCAGAGGTAGGATTAGTCTGATGCTCTTGGACATGAGTTTTGTACCACAAAATGGTTGAGGTTGGAAGAGACTTCTGGAGGTTATCTTGCCCAACCTTTCTTTTCATGCTGTCACCTAGGGACACTGTTTAAAACTACATGTATCTGGATTTTGATTATATCTAGGGATGCAGACTCTAGAAAATGTCTGGGTAAGTAAGTTATTGAACAGGACTGGACTCAATAATGACCCCTCTAGGAACTGGCCTCCAACTAGACTTTGTGCCACTGATCTCCCTGCTCTGGGCCCAGCCATTCAGCCAGGGCCCAGTTCTACTTCAAAGTCTGCTCATCCAGTCTGTACTTCATCAGCTTCTCTATGAGGATGTTATGGAAGCCAATGGGACAAGCTTTATTTGAGACACGATGGACAATATGCACTGCTCTCCCCTCATTGCAGTAATTTCATTGTAGAGGGTCATTACATTGGTCAAGTATGACTTCCCTTGGTTGATGCCTACTGACTCCTGATCGCTGCTTTGTAGTTCATGTTCCTAGAAATAGTTCCCAGGATTAGTTGTACCATCACTTTCCCAGGAATCGAGATGAGTCTGACCAGTCTGTGGCTCTGTAGATCCTTATGCTTCTTCAAGATGGAAGTGACATTTTCCTTTCCACAGATGTTTGGCACCTCTCCCAATTTTTGTGATAGTTCTGATACTGAGAGTGGTCTTGCATATCTTGGCTTGATGAAGAATACTTCTATCTCCAGCACATGTGTACTTCATCATGAGTTTTATCAACAGTGTTGGAGATATTTCCCTATTTTAATCCTTAAAGAGTAGAAATTCTTAGTTGCCCTCTGAAGCAACTGTTTTGATGCTTAACAATCAGTCTACCAATTTTTATTTCTTCAGATTTATAGGGTATATATTTTGTAAAAGGTGTATTCGGGTTGTTTCTCATTAGGATGTGGTGGTCTTGTTTGACTTGGATTTATATCTTTCTTCAGAGTGAATCTTGGAATGTTATGTAATGTTGTTAATCTCCAATCACAATAAAGGAGTTCCAGTGCTCGAAGGCACTGAAGATTTCACTATTGTAATATTGTGTATTGGCAGTATTCAGCAATGAATACCTGAGAACACACATAAGGAGAAGGGTGTGCATAGAATGGTTCTGATACAGATATTTTGGTGACTTCCTGAGGCAGTGGCTGCATGCACACTGCTGGATTTATTCCCTCGCAATAAGGAATCTGTTTGCCACAGTTATTTGCAGTCCTGTTTTACACCTACTTGTATTCTTGGTTTCAGAACTTGGTGAAACTGAATTCTTCAACTTAATTATCAGTATGGAGAAATTATCAACTTTTTGTTTTAAAACTGCTTTCTGATATTTTCAATGGGAAGTGCTAGTGTTATATAATTTATCTATAAAATGGACAACCTTTCCACCTTTCTATTGTGCTCCACACAGTCTATTATATTTCATAGTTATCCCTTTAAGCTGCAGAGTCAGAGTTTTTCCTTCTATGATAGGAACTGCTTATGGTCATTGTTGTTGTCTTATCTCCTTTTAAAAGCCCAAATAGGTCTTTTTAGTTAACAGTGATCAGTGTCACAGCATTCAAGATATGAGAGCTCTGTGTTTTTAAGTAGTGATTTAGGAAAGTTTCTAATGTTTGCTGCTTAAAGATATCCAAATATTGAAAAGATGGCGGGTTTTATCTCTTTTCCCATAAACATTTTTCTTTATTTTCAGGCTGAAAGTTTGGTTAATTGCTAAGAACTGTAAGAGGTTCATCATTGAATTTGACAGCAGAAATTGAGCCTCTCTTCAGTTTTTGGTAGTTATGAGCACATTAGTAATGAACAGTAGACAAAATACAGTCAGCATCAAAAGTTATTAAACATAGTGCTTTTTGTAGCTAAATAATTTCAAAATAAATACATTATTTTATTGCCTTTTTGTACTTTTACTAGACTAATTCTAGGAGAGATTGAAAAATGTACATTGCTTAGCACAACAGGGATTTTTTTTTTACTAAAACTGGCTTGTAAATAAATAGATATTTGTTTTTTCTGGAAGTCATGTTATCACTTAAGGAAATGAAGATTGAAAATTACTGTAAGATGACACCTACTAAAACCTTTTTGTGCATATTTTTCTGTAAATTAAATTTTTCTATCGTGGTAGACTCCATCAGCAAAACAGTAAAATTTTCAATTGTGAGAATTTCTAATTAATTCTAGTTAAACTAGATTAACTTTTCTCACATACTTAACAGAAATCAATGGATCATTAATTTTGAATTCTAAATTTACTGCATAAAGAATGTCTGCCAACCACAAGGTAGTTTTGAATGTCTTCAAATTATCTAATGGGCATGTGGTAGCAAGCCCACATCAACCATTATTTAATGCAATTTACACTATATATATACTCAGTGGGTTTATTTGCAGTCAGTGCAGTTCCTGTTCAGGCTGCTTTTTTATAGAACCTGTTAAAAACACTCTACTTGAAAAAATAATTTCAGGAAAGAGAAAAATAGGTCTCTGCAGCCAATACTCGTGACATTGGAGTCATGAGAAGTCTAACATTCTGCTGTGTTTTCTTGGGCAGTAAGATAGAAAGATGGAAAGAAAACAGAGTAAATGAGTTAAAATTATAATTTGCAGTATATTAAAAAAAATAAAGGCAGATTGTAGCTACTGTAAATGAAAATAGAAATCCACAAAATACCTCTTAACTATGACACTGGTTTTGTCTCCTTAATGTAGTAAATATGAGGTACCAAAAGAACTTCTGTTGCTTTGGTCATTCTGAGGTCATTTTGATGGCTTGTTACATCTCTTGCTGAGACTATTAAATTTACCATTTGCAACATGACATGGTAGTTTCCTGACTGTGTGGTTGCCCTGGACCTTTTTCTCAAAATATTTAATACAATAAAAACTTGTCTATGTTGTTTGGATTGTTCTCAATGTTTATGAGGTTAGGATACCCTTTCAGTGAAGCAATGGCTTGTTAAGCATTGGAAGAAACTGCCTAGGGAAGAGATGGACTCACCATCCCTGGAAGTGATGACTGGATGCACTTGGCATGGTGGTGTTCAGTCAGAGGTTGGACTCAATATTTGAGGTCTTTTTCCAATCTTAACAACTCTATGAATATAGTAGAACTAAGTTTCATCAGCAGACATGCTGACAAACAGGTATAAAACATTATATAAATAATAAATGCTTGGTACAGGTAAATGTAGTAATCATAAGAAATATATTTCTTATTGTAACCCAACTGATCTATTTAAATCCTGAAGCATACATGGTTTTGTAATTCAGTAGAACCACAGAATATGGTTAATTAAAAAGGAATAGATGCTGCATTAAAAAAATTAATGAAGTTTATTTATAAACTTAATTAATAAGGAATTTTAAAAAGATCAGGGAAAATGTAAGAAACCTATTGTCTGTTTGTGAAAGAGCTAAACTTAAACCAAAAACAAGGTAGCATGATATAATGAAGAATTCCTTGAGGATCTGGGTTTATAAAAACAGACTTGCATATAGAAAGAATACAATCAGAAGTACTTACCTGGCCAGCAGTTGGCATTAGGGGCAAGGAAAAGGTGAAAGAAGTCCCCCAAAATGACATAATCTGTGTTTGTATACCTTACTCAAATAATAAACTGGATAAAAGAATAAAAAGGGAAAAAATCAACTTTTTTATAAGGTAGGGCTGAATTGGAGCTATATCTGACCTATTTTGTGTATTAAATCTCTAGATATTTTGTGTTATATAACAGAAGTAGTAAAACATATAATATGATTGAAGAAGGGACCGTTTCCATATGTATATGCATAAAGGTGTAAGGTGATGATTTCTAGACAATATATTAACATAGAACTGCTCCTAAAAGCTTTGTGGGAAATATTTTCACTCTTATTTTTGCAATTTCTCAGGGTTTGTGAATGTCACAGGCTGTGGCACTACTAATATGCTGACAACATCCTGATTTGAACTGCTTTCAAAAATAAATAGACAGTACCCCTAGAGGGATGACAGGTTGTCTGAATGAGATAAGCAAATAGATTTAGAAAATGCTGGCTTAAGCTTAACTTAAACAAGACAGAAGTGATACTCTTATCATAAGAGGAAGCAGTGTTAAGCCTGCCGCTGAATCAGTGAACTCAGTTTCAAATGCAGCATTTAGGACAGAGGCAAAAGGTGTTCTTGCAAGACATAGAGGCTCTATACACTCATTTTGGCATTAACTGTAACCCTAATGAATGCTTTAATTTTTATTTTCCAAAGAAAAATCACACATTTCATTTTGTGAAGAATTGATGCTAAAAATCATGCATCAATTTATATGATTTACCAAGTCTTGATATCAGGAAGGTCAAAACTTCTAGAGAAAATCAGACCCCAGCTGCTGTACTCTACTGGCTCTACATTATTCATGATAATTTAATGTCATTCTCCTTAAAATGACTGGAAATATTGTATTCTGTGAGTGGAAGTGATGTGAACCCTATTTTACATGGAATATTACTAGTCCCAAATAAGATTATTCCAAGAAGTGGCATAAGATGGTTTTGACTTGCTAAAGGAAATCTTTTTTTTTCTTTAATGAGAAGTGACTATTCAGTTCACAAACAGCTGCTATGATGTACAGAGGTTTTTTAATGGACTATCTATAAATTTTCAGCCATTCATGGTACATCAATTTTTATTTATATCAATTTGAGGGAAATTCAAATTTGTGGAAGTAACTTTTTAATAACTGTTTTTTCTTTTAACAAAGGAAATATTGCGATAAGTGACATTCTTAGCTTTCTTATGGAGTTTCTATTTTGATAAAATAACCTCTTAGTCACATTCATGGAGATGACTTGGCAGAGACTAAGCAAACGGAAAGAAAAAGAGAATATCTTCTATTTCTTATGTTTTGTTAGTTTGGTAGAAAATTTCATCAGCTTTTTGAATGTTTGCCTTTCTCTTCAAGCAGAGAACAATTGTCTTCAGGGAAAATAAAAAATACATGTGTGATAGTATGCTGATGAATTGTGGTCAGGTCTAAGATTGTCGTTGTGAACATAGCCAATACCAAAATCTGAACTTCCATGGGCTTTATATTATCTGAATCACTTTGCATGGCATGTTTTATGCCAGTATTTGCCCTCTGGTAATTTTTCATTTTGAATTAATATTCCCACTAGAAATATATGCCCAGAACAAAAACTTTCTGCTGTAGAACAGCAGTTAGAGTGCTTGAAGCTGAAGGGAAGCTTGAGAGTTCAGCAATTCTCTGGCCTTTGTGCACAGACAGAATCCTAGTTTGAAACCTAACAGAGAACCAGAGTGTCCAGCCAGGCTGTGCTTCGTGTATATGATTTCTGGGTGCCAGTTAGTTAAGACAATTCCTTTTAATAGTACAAAAATTGTTTTCATAGACTGTCTTCTTCAAACTCAAGACTACTGTTTTCCTAGTTTAAAGATTTTCTTAGCTCTCTTTGGCAAGTTTCCCATGTATTTTATTTTGGTTCTCTGTGCTGCTCCATTCTGGTAAAGTTTTCCTCACCATGGGTATTTGTTATTTTGTCAGTATTTTCTGTATTCTAAACATTTTAAATTTAATTTAATATTATTGGATTTGGAGAATAGAACAACACATTATAGTGTTTTCTGTATTATCTAGTTTGAAAATATGTCAAAATAGTTGCTTGTTGCTTATAGGTTAGTATTCTTCTTTTTGGTTGAATTTTCCAAGAGAAAATAATAAGCTTAGCAGTCAGAATCGTAAAATCAAAGGATGTTGGAACTAGTTAGACTTTAATGGAACTGATCTCTCTCTTCCCTGAAGCCATGCTTCTGTGAGTCACGCAGCCACCCTCGTAGTACTGTAAATGTATAGAGTATGTTCAGGATGCACTCACACAAGACAGCAGTGTCTTTTAGTGTTCAATACTTGTAATTAAGCTCACCTGGTATTATAGGTTAAGAGCTACTTTCTCCAGGGATGATTCTCTAGACTTTTTGCATGAGGCTGTAGATCAAAACAGTCCTTTGGTTCCTCTCCGCAATATATTTCTACTTATCTCCTTTCTGTTTCATCCTTTAACATTTTACCTGGAAAATCTCAGCATGGCTTTTACCAAAGAGGAATAACCTTCCAGGATATTGAGGTTATTGAGGAATCACACATGAGTAAGGGTATGAATAATGTAAAGGTGTTAACTTGTATAATTTTTGGAGAGCAGTATCTTTATTCAGAGTAATTCCAGTTTTGGTTTGGTGTGGGGGTTTTTTTTCCATATAAACTGTTAGTAAGAAAACATGAACAGAAGATACCTTCATTTCTTCTGCTGTGCATACTACTGAGTGATTGAAAAATGTCTGGAAATAACTGGAAGTTTTTTAATTATTGGATGAATTGGGAAGACAATTCATCCAATAAGATGAATTGAAAACAATTCTGATGACATATCTGAAGTCAGAGATGTTATTTTTACCACTAAAGAAACTCTTATACATTTCCTGAAACAATCTATTTTTACTAATTACTTTTAACTATTTGTATCAAATACATCAGGCTTCTTAAATCAGTAGTGATTCGTGCAATAAAAAAGACTTTCAATGGGTAGTTGTAATGGACAGTAATTTGATGTTAAAAATATTCTAAATATTTCTATTTTGCACCACAGGTAGTGAGATCATGATAAAAACATAATGAAAAATGCTGAATAAATATTCAGGAAAGAGGAGAGATTCAGTGACCATGGTTGAATCAATTATAACACCATAACTGCATAAATACCCTCAAGATGTTGGATTGGATTCCTGGAAAATCAGCAACTAGGTTCATGAAACAATACCAAATATCAGAACCAGGAAGCAAGTTCTGAAACAATGTCAGTAACTCTAGACGTGGACCTGGTGGATACCTTTTAACTGTATGGAGTTTCTTCATATGAAAAATGTTTGGTACTTCACAGAGTCTTCCTGTGTGGCCTAAGCCATATATATTAAGATTTACTACTGTATTCTGGTGCTGAGACTGGTTTGTATCTCTGGAATGACTTCTACAAATGACCCAGCTGTGGGCAGTACTGAGTGCTAATATGGGCGCTTCCAGCTGCTAATGATACCAGTGGAAACAGCGATGCTTTTCATACTTAGTTTGACCAGCAGTGGGTATTTTTGCTTACTTGCAGGTTGAAAGCAGAACCAGACCTGTCAGTCAAGAGTATCTGGGGAATTCCTGTCCCCTGGAGTCAGGGAACACAATTAGGCTTGCTGAAAATACAATTAGGCTTCCCAGCTGCAGAGCTTTTGAAGTGAAAGTTCAGTAATGTTGGTTACATGCTTTTAAATTCCCAACTTCTTTCAACAACACTTCTGTTAAATTGAAACCTATGAGTTAATGCTGTGTTTGTCTTTGGGAGGGTTTAGTCTCTGTTGTGTATTTTATTTTGGTGTATTTGCATATAATATAATTTTCGTATATTTGCATATAATATTATTAAAATAAAATAATATTTTAGTCATATAATTTTCAGAGTGAAGATGAGTAAAGTGTTATCACTGTCTTGTTTTATTATTTTGATAAGGAATAGTTGTATTTTCTCAATTAAAGAATGAACATTTAATTATATTTTTTATAATTAACTGAAGTGTTGTTGAGGGGCAGTAAGGCTAGAGGAAAAAAGTGTCTATTCTCCCTTATTTAAGGCAGGAAAGGATTGGACTGATTTAGAAAGGCTGACTACTTACAGAAGACATACTAGATGAGACAATTGTCTTTTATCACCAGGAGAAGATTTTTGTTATGTGATGGTAGTCTTCACTCTAGTTGTGGTTTTAGAGATTTAAGGACAATTGAACAGATAGAACATTCAGGTGTGCTCCAAAAGGAGGCCAGTCCACAGAATATTTGTATCATGAAACCCTCCATCAGCCCTTCTATTTCCAGATGAGTGTACTTTTTACTTTTTCAACATCATCATTCCCATTTGCTTTTACTTGTGCACTCATGAGTGCTTTCTGTGATGATAGAAGAATTAATATAGATTTTTACAAAGTAGGAAATTTACCTATCTCTTCCAAAAATGTTTTTTCGATTGTTCTGTAGAGAGAGAAAGTAAATTCATAGTGATGTGGCTCCTGGAGTATCTTGGACTCAGAACAAACACAGACAGATGGTACCAGAGTGAGTTGATCAGAAGCCTGGGGTGAGGAGGAATACTACTGGGTACAAAGTCTCATCTATGAATAACATTAACAGACGGTGAAGATTCTCACAGAGCAAAACAAGGCACTGTCACAGAAACAAAAATCCAGTTTTTACTGAGGAATATTTGGAATTTGGATTTGTCACTGACATGATTCAATTGCTCCAAAATTTGAAAGGTGATCAGTAACTCAAGTTACTCTTTCACATGTCACCTTTTTCTCATCCTTTAGGAAGTTTTGCATCCGTGTGTATATTCTGTTTCAACTGCTGATTAGTAAGAATAGGTTTGTTGTAGGAAATGGATTTTCTTGTTTCTGTGTGAGGCTATGAAGCAGCGAGAACTTAGATTTTTGTCAGCTGGAATAGTCAGGCCTCTAATCTCAGGTGTACTTTATCCATGTATACAGACCATGTCAGAAAACAGTTTTGGAACAGTTGTGGATGCCCCTTCTCACAGTTATGTACCTAAGAGCTAAACATGTTTTATTGTTTCTATTGCAGTGTTCACCAACAGGGTGAAAACCACTAATATTTTTATGACAAAAATCTGATGAACGGGTAACTTCAGAAACAGCAGCATGTTGTCTGTTTCAGGATTAAATGTGAATTTAAATTAGCAAATATATTGTAGTCGTATTTAATCATGTCTAGTGATGTTGCTGCCGTCTTCTCTTTACAGTATCTATATTGAATTTTATTAAGAAAATATTAGGCTGTGGGATCTGTTGGAAACTATTCTTTGAAAGATTAACTATTGGATTTGGGACTCCATTGTGTACATTTCCCATTTCCTAGTGGTTGCAATACTAGTTACCTATGTACACTAAATGAATATTCTTTCTTTGCTTAGACGTGCGACATTGGTAAGTTGTGATTGTCCTAGTATCACAACTTTATCTTCTCTGGTGATTTGTTCAGGTATTGGCTGTGATAGCCCAGCTGTGCCTTTGCCTCTCTTTTGACTCTACCTTTAGGGGCCAGGGAAAGATGAAAGTAAGGTGCAGGTATAATAAACTTCTTCTTTGGGTGTCCGTATTTAAAGAAGGCTCTTTCTCCCAAGTTTGGAAACAGACTGTTACAAAGATCCTGTTGTAGAAGCTTAGTTATAATAGCAGAAAAAATTGGAAGTGTATCAGTATTGATATTGTTTCATCTTTGAATAGTAATGCCTGGTCAGTCCTGCATACAAAAGACATACAAAATAAGAGTGGCAATTGATTTTTGAGCAGGATGGAATTGACCACGTTCTGCAGTAGGGAGGATAATAAATATTGTTTCCCCCCCAAATTTTATTCCACAATGTCTACAATTAGGGTAGTAGATTTTTTACAAAGTCATGGCATTGAGGGTATCTCTTTGAGAAAGAGCAAAAGGAAAATCACCTAATAAAGTAAGACTTTCCTTCTGCCAGAGTCTACAAAGTTTGATTTGCGTTGAACCCACTCAGGGATTAGGCCTGCAGATGTTATTATTAAAAAAAAGAAAAAAAAAAGGGAAAAAAAAGGCTTCTCAGCAATTTACATGATGGCATAACAAGATAGTAATTTATGTGCCCTGAGCAATAAAAATACAAAAAAAAAAAAAAAAAAAAAGAGGCTAAGACTTACTCTTCTTGCTTAAGTGCAGTTGTGCTTATACAAATGTGAGTAAAATTTATTTGTATTTGCAGCAGTACTCAAGCTTTGTAGGAAAGCAGATATTCACAGAATTGTCAGTGTCCCTGCTCCCTCTGGTAGGTCCCAGGGCCTGCTGCTGCTGCTTCCTTCACTCTGTGGGGTTATGGGCAGCAGGCCAGCTGGCGGCCTGGCTTCATGCTCTTACAACCCTCATGTGTACCCAGTAACTCTGAGCTCTTAATGGTTAATTAATAGGCTTTAATTAAGAGGTTAAAGGATTTCAATATAGGATTAAATTCTGATCTTCTCTCTGACACTGATTAGTTGGGGTGGTTTTGTACAACTACACTTATTTGGAAAACTCAAGCATTATCTGTCAGAAATAGTATTAGATTTACTACTATTTATACAGTTTTTGATGCCAAAATTTCTTATCTTTTACCAAATACTTTTTATCAAATACTTTTAATCTTAAGTGAAGAAATACTGCTGCAACCTAAACTGACATATTTTACTTCTGAGAAGCAAAGTTTGAGTTCGGTGCACTTTTACAGTAAAGGGGAGGTATGGAGGCATGGATTTAGATATAATTAGTGTGGCGAAAATCATTACACACCTTGTTCACACACTTACAAGAAGACCTTTCTGCAGGTGAGCAGTCTCACTGAGCTCCTTCCTCATTAAAAAAAAATATATATCTATTAGCATGATGAAATTAATTTGTGTTTTGGCCTTACTTCCTGTTACTTTAAAAATATGAGCAGTATGGAAAATAAGTGTTCTGAGAATTGGCAAGCTTTCAAGAGGCTCTCCCCCTAGAGTGCTGTTGGCAATGTGGCTTCATTGGTGCTACTTTTACAGTAAGAATTCTGACACAGTCAAAACTGAGATGCATCAGGAATAATTACAAATTCCACTTCTGGTGGTGATTATTCCGCATCAAACATGTTGATGTAGTTTGCTTGGGTGAAGTTGAGACAACCATGTGTTGAGCACAACCAAGACTTGCTTACACTGGCTTTCCCAGCATTGGTCACATTTATTTCCTGTTTGTTAGAAAAGGAAAATCATCAAGATAGGAACACTCCTGTCACAGAAGTAAAAAGATAGGGGCTACTTAATAATTGAAAATGCTCATGAATGTTGTAAACAATGTGGAATGAACTCATTCTAATCATGATACTGCAATGTCAGGAGGTGTTACATTTCGAAGCCGAGACAGTCTGACCTATTATTTAGCATGTGTTTATTTTGGCTATGTGTGTAATTGTCCAATGAAAAACTAATTTTTCTATTTATAGTAAGGATAAAAACATTGATCACAGTACGTTACTTGTTTTGGACATTTCTAAAACTACAGTTGTGAAGTGAATGACTTCCTACTGTAAGTCAACAGATGATCCAAAAAAAGTAACTCGAGTTACTATGAGAAATACTATCTCTGCTGGAGATGCCCTTTATAAATGTAATAATGTTGCAATGTGCTTAATTGCCAACATATGAATTAACCTCTTTTTCTGTCACATTTGGTAAATACTGTATCCCTTTAGAAGGAAATTTAGAATGAACTTAATAAAAGTGTCATTTGTGCAAACAAGTAAAACATAAGATAAACTGTGAAACTTCTTCTAAGTGAATAATTTAGCTAGAACAGTAATTTGTATACTTTAAATTATAAGGCTGTATAAAAATAACTTCTAGTAATTAAAATATTTATAAATGTGCCTCAGGTTCCTTTAAAATTAATACAATTCCTAAAATAAGCAGTATCTGCAAAAATGTAGAGATAATTAAGGGACAACTGGATTTCTAATGCTTTTATATTAGTGTAATATTTCTGCTTCAAAGAAATCAGGAAGAAACTTCTAACTATAAAAATCAGCATGTTTTTATCAGCATAGATACAAAAAGTAGAATGGTAGTATAAAAATAGACTGTAAAAGGAAACTTTTATGGGAGCCAAGTGTATTTCTAGGAGTTTAGATTTCAGGTGAGGATTTTTGTATAGGATATGAAAGTTTGTATACATCCTATCTCAACTGTGTGTGGAAAATATCCAAGTAGGAGTCTCGAGTTTTGCATACAGCTCATAATGTTTTAAGGGTGCTGCAATAGCTGCAAAAGAAGCATAATTCTAGAAAATAAAACACTTTTTTGTCTTTTTGTTTAAAAAAATAATATCACAAGATGTTATTTCCTTTCTGTTCAGCAAGGAGCTCTGACCCTTTCTGCTTTTTTTTTTTTTTTTACCTGGGAATCTTTTGTGGTTGATTGACTTGTAGGTCTAGAGACATTTTGGTTTCTGGTTGGGATTTTCTAATAGATAGACAACTGCAAGTGGTGGTAGTTGAGAGTGTCATGATTCTGGATGTGAATAATGCTATGCTTGATGTGCTTCTTTTACTGCAATATAAGGCTAAAGATCTTCCCTGTCCATTGTGCCTTTTCTTATAGAAATTAAGGACAGCTGCTGGTTGTCATCAGACTGAATGCAGAAAGAAATGTTCACTTTTCCTATGCACAATTTCTGAAAACTCCACTTTCAGTTGTCCAAAGTGCTTAGCAGCAGTGGTACATGATAATACCATGGCATCAGTAGAACTGAAGATTCAAAGAGTATCACCTATTGTAAGGTGTCTCTGATGGAGCCCTTTTTAATATTCAGTAAAGCTTGAGCTCATGTTGCATTGTTACTGTTAAATGAGAGAGTTCTAAAAGGTTCCTTCTGTCACTAGGACTATTTTTCCAAACTTGGAACACAACTGTATTTGAGACAATTGTTTTTTTTGTATCAGAATTGGCAAAACTTATTTACGTGAAGTTGAAGGTATCTGGATACGTAAAGCGTACAGACTGACTTTTTACATATTTTTTTTGTAATGGGTTAGTTAAAAAATTGACCATAATTATCTGTAATTTTTGCAGTTCCTGGAAGCCTACTTTTGCTGTAAGTTCAACTGCTTGCCCCTGATCTTCATTGTCAGCTGAGGTTCAGTTCTTACAGCTTCAGCACTTTATCAAAGCAGCTCCTTTGGGATAGTGTGGATTACAAACACAGGGACGAGGCCATGAAACTGGAGATAAAATATTTTTAACTGCATGAATGCAGTTGTGGAATGAACTTGGAGAGTTTCCTTGGAGAGTCAGGCACTTTTTCAATTACAACTGGCATGGTTAATCTTACTTTAAATGAGACCTAAAATTACCTGGGAAGTGTTGGCCTTGTTGCAAGGGTAAAAAGCAGAAGGAAAACTACCACTGTTATGTGTAACAGTATGGATTTAGCTTACCCTCTTGATTCTTAGGCATTAAAACCAGAGTCACACTGATACTTCCAGTACAGCTGGAGAGGGTAAAGAATTAGATGAAAAAACCCATTAGAGGAAAAATTAAGACTTTGTTTATGGAGAAAGAATCAAAAATGCAACTAAGAATGTTTATTTTAGAGTCAAATAAGAAAAACATGGTAGGAATAGACGTACAATGGTTTAAGAAAAGATTTTTTTGATTTTCTTTTTAACTATGAGCAGCATAAGCAGCTATTGAGCATGAGGAAAAATATCACAGTGTAATCACCCTAATATTTGCATGAAAGTTGTGGAAACTTCTGTTTTAACATAGAATTTTAAATAAGATCCAGAAAAGAATAATTATAACCTTCTTGGTTACATTGAAATAAAACAGAGTGGTGTGAAAATATTCAAAGGTGTAAAGTAGTTTCCATATGGACTTATGAAGGAACCTTACTTATTTACAGGTGGTTACTCTCATAACTGTCAGCTATGGAGAAATTAGGGAGCTTTGACTGAATGATTTGGCCATTAAACTTTTGGAGCAATGTGGTATTGTCTTTAAGTTTAAATGCCCATATTTCTTATCACCAAAGAAGTGTTGGAAAAGATCTTGATAAATTGGATGTTTTACTCTATTATGTCTGTTTAAAACTTAGTTGCAACTTTCTAGCTTTATGTCTGTTATAGATTGTAAAAGTAGAATAAACAGTTCAGTAGAAGATGAATTTTAATAAACAAGAAACAATTAGAAAGACACAAGAAACAATCTTGCAACTTAATCTTTGAACTGCTGAGGAAAAGCTAGGAGCAAGTATCTGTTGTTCTGAGGAAAACTGGGAGTAACAGGTACAGCCAGGAGCAACCCACTTCCTTTTTCCTTTTTATGCATTTTGTCTGACTAATCTCAATATCATTAAACCCACACAGAAATATGATAGCATTAATTATGTCAGTCCTTTTTAGTCCATATGTTAATCTTCATGTTCACTTCTTCTTGTGTTCACAGGACTATTGTACTTGGCTATTGTTCCTTGCTCCCCTGTTAACAAAGAGCAGTTTCACTTCTGCTAATAAGCAAAGTTAATAAACAAAGGCTGCAGTTTTATTCAATACTGAGTATTATAAAGAGGAAAAAAAAATAGGTAAAGTAATCCTGTCTGTTCCAGGTAGGCTGTTTGTCTAGCTGGTGTGTTTTCTGTTGATTCATTTACAGTCATATCCTCATTTATTAAAATGCAGGGTCTTTTTTTCCACATTCTTGCATGTCTTTTTTTTTTAATGACTTTCTGACTGCTTTAAGTTAAACTAGAGTCAGTGACGTGACTTTATCTGTAGCCAAAAATTTATTTAGGGTCATACCAAAGTAGGTAATTCATTCTGATGTCAGGAAGAATGCAATGGGAGAATCTTTTCTGTTTTGTTAGGGAGGTCAAATAAACTGAACAAAATGTGATGCAGTGTGACCTGTAAGCCTTTGCAGGAAGCCCTAGTAAGTGGGGAAAAGAGAGAATGGAGCCAGGCCAACTTGAAGACATCATATTGGCAGCGTATTTTACCTCTAAGAACAGCCTGTTATGAGGTTCCCACCAACAGAGAATATTTGGGTTCATTCTTCAGCATGAAGCAAATGATGTTAGGTCATAACAGAACATCTTTACATTCTTTACATCTTTATATCTTTACATCTGCTCCCTTGCATGGAAAAGAGACACTGAAAGAGAGATCTGGTAGTTTTGGATGCTCGTTAGCTCTGATATAGTTGGCTTTTCCCACTTGAATTGTAAGTGAGCAGCAGCACTGGTATGAACCAAGGGCAAGATCATTTAGCAGCCACTCCTTCCTTTCCCTTCTCTTAGCTCTTTTTCTACTCTTCAGCATTTCTGGCACAGTCAGTGTAATTCACTTAGATTTAGAATATATTTATGCATTAGACTAAAAGTATATGAATTTTACAGTATTTTTTTAGGGAAACTATCCAAAGACATCAAGTTCCATATGTGTGAACTTATTTTAATTCTGTGTCCCTTTTACCTGGGGTCCAGATGTTGGCCATATTGAGAGGGTTTTTTTTTTTGAGGTTTTTTTTGGTTTCTTAAAGGTTTTTTTGTGAATTTGTTAAGAATATGATATTGAAAAATAAATACCTCATTGATTGAGAGGCAGGTAGTATTTTTCTTGCTGTGAACAAATTTAATTTTTTGTAAGTAATATTTTACTATGCTTAGGGCCACCTTTTTCTCTGAGTGGTCAAATCTGTAGGCTCTTTAAAGATGTTCTGCACTTAAAATTACATCACTGTTCCTCTGTGTCTCTTTCATGTTAATGAATATCACAGAATAATTAAAGTAAAGAATAACTCCTTAATAGGTTAGAGATTAGAAGACATGAAAATCATGGGTCTTTTCCTAGGTAGCTCCACCCATAAACCAACTCAAAACATAATAGGTGAAAAAGCTAAAAATTTCAGATTTGTTTCTGCTGGAATTTTCAGGAGGATTTAATCTATTAAGAAAAAATGTCAAAATGAAATATCTCACTGTTTGAGACTGCTGAATAGCAGTAAATATTGTCATTATATGGCTTTTAACCTTCTTTTTCTAAACAAAATACTGAAAATGCTAGGAAAAAAATCTGCCTGTTAACTTTTAAAGTAGGGAAAATGCATTTCCTGCCTGAAAAAGATAGTAGCGTTTGTTTTCTGCTATATTCTTTGCTTAAATAGATGAAAATCAGAATATTTATGCCAAGTACAACTCACAGGAGAAACTATGCGCACTTCTGAGATAAGCTTGGGAGTTGTTGTTTCTGAATAGATTTCTTGGACTCAGGGCAGGTAGAGATTCAAATGAATTGGATTTTATGGTATCTTTCTCTTTTAAAAGAAAAAGTTTGTGAAAGTTTAGCTAAAACTGGTACTTTGATCAGAAATCAAAGTAAGCGCTTGTCTAGCTCTTTTCAATATCTTAGATTTTCTCCTACTTATTGTAAATCCCAGTGCATAGATTAAAAAGCAGCATTTTTACTTGACAGTTGTGTTTTTTAAGCCCTTTTAATTTGAAATATATTTTTTAATCTAAGGTCCAAGCTCAGATATTTCACTTAGGTGCTCCTGAAGTTAAACCAACTGACAGTAGAAAATAGTTAATTTTTATTTGAGGAAGTCAGACAGTTAGAAATCCTACGTCAATTCCAATGAGATTGTTGAGATCTTGCCAGCAAGAAAGTTAAAGTGCTGTGAATTGAGTCAATGTTTGCAGAGATCTCTGCTGATATCTACTTTCTGTCAATATTTCATTTTCACTGATATGAAAGCTGAAAACTCTAAATTGTGAATGGCTTCAATACTCTAGTTGTGTTATCTGCCTGGGTGTGATAACCCATTAATTTCAAGTAGAATTAGATGTAAGGTTTTTGTTTGAAGTTAGATTTGAGTCTTTGGTTGCTTAATAATTTTTCTTTATCTGGTAGAATTAGAGCAGAATCACAGTCTTCTGAGGAGGAGTTTTGTGTGGTGCCCTTTCTCATTTCAGTTGAATACTGGCAAAATGATAATTTTTCAATTAATACATGTCCTATTTTGCATTGCTGGACATTGTTGGGCTTTTTGGTTTTCATTTCTATTTTACCGCCTATGCATATCCATATCAAAGCATAAAGCAAAACCAGGTTTTTCTGCCCTTTGCACTTGATAGAGTTTAAAGCAAATGTGGGTTCATTGGTCAGACTTTGAGAGAGCTATTCTCACAGTAGTTTATGAGAAACATAAAGATCTGGGGTTATTCTGTGAGTAAAAGTGGTTACTTTTTTCTTTTCAACACTGCTAAGCCAAATAGTTCTTGTTGAATAGTTTTCCTTATGATTCTGCTTGGGTTTATACTTCATATCTCTTGTCTGATTCCATAAAGCTCTTGCCAATGATGTAACAACAGGAATGCTCTCTGAAGAGAGTCTCTGAACTGACCTCCTGCTCAGAGCATGGTTATTGCCAAAACTCAGTTAAGGCAACTGGCGCTCTATCTGGGCAAGTTTTGAAAAGTTCCAAGCATAGTGATCCCACAGTGTCTCGGGACAACTTTTTCGGTGCTGCATTGCCTTCCAAATGTACATGCTTCTTCTAATGCCCAGCCTGAACCTCCTCACTAAGTGACGTGTTAGTGCCTTTTGCTGCTCGACTTGGATTTTTGACTACTAGGAAGAATTTGGCTCTGTAATTTTTCTTTTCAGGTAATGTTTATATTAGATAGCTAGTTTCAGACAGGTGTTAAATCACTCCTTAGTCTATTCCTCTTCACTGGATTGAGCTAAGATGTGATAATTTTCTTTTTTGTTGACAAACTGGACCTGTCAAATGTGTCCAATTTTTCCACATCCATCAGTAGCAGGCAGACACCAACCTGGGCACAATAGTCCAGGTGCAGCCTTTCCACTGCCAGTCAAAGGGAACAAATAACTTCCCTTAATCTGCTGCTCCTACTCTTGCTAATATGGACCATATGTAATTTGTCCAATTTGTAATGCAAGCACACACACCACTGGCTCCTTGCCTGGTTTCCACCCATTGCCCATTTCCAGCCCATTCCAGGGGTTCTTATCAGCAGAACTGCTGTTCAGCCTGCTGTTTCCCAACCTCTACCAGCATATGGGGTTCTATATATAAGAGTAATATCCATTAAGAAGTGGGTGTAGGCAGTGACAGGTTAGCTGGCACAGTTGTAAAAACAAGAACTTCAAGAGTACAGTACAGGAAGAATGTCGTATGCTACCAGTCATTGCCACCAGCAGAAAAATTGTTAAATGAATGGACTTGGCAGAACTGAAAGTGAACAAACCCTTTTTGAAGCTGGATTAAAGCCACATCCGTGCTCTGTGCCTGGGAATACGAAATGAGGCAAGTGCTACATCTGTAATAAAACTTTGAGAGAGAAATGAGGAAATGAGAAGTGGCTTCTACGCTCACATCTGGCCTAAACATCCTGGATTCTTTCTTAGCAGTTGCCCTTTTAGTGGCAGATTTTTAGCAGATTTAGAAGTTTCAGAAACATTTATGTGAACTTTTGGGAGGTAGGTATGGTTTCAGAACTTCTTGTCAGTAAATTTTTTTTTAGTTTTGGTAAAATGCTGAAAGTTTTAGAAATATTTCTGGAAGGGAGGAGAAAATTACAATTTCAGGACAGCAATAAAATGTCAATAATAAACTTGGATTTCTTACTGGCCTTTGGCATGGATCAGGTGAGACTCACTGATATTGAATTTTTGACTGATATTGAATTTTTCATTTCTGGAGAGGTGTGGGTAATCGGGAAAAGCAGAATTAAATTACCTCCATTCCAGAACAAAGCAAGTATTCCAATACAAACTATATCTTGATGCTGGCAGAGCAATCCAAATTCTTACAAACAGTTGCTTTTCACACCGAGATGTCTTCTTATGAAGTTATCTTGGATATGTTATTTTAAAGAAAACAAACTTTTCTAGTCATATAAGCCTCATGTACTTCACCACTGTAACTCCCAGCCAATTACAAGTGTGGTTCAGGGAAGTAATTCTCACAAGAACAGAACTTAATTACCAGTGTCCCAGACTAAATTTTCAGTATCATTAGGTGCATGTGTAAACTCATGCCAACTTCTGCTTTTCCTCTAAAATCTATAGCAGCTGTTAAAGTACATACTTGTATTTTTGAAACAAATGTAGTAATGGAGTGAGGCTTTGCATCAGTATAGCTAGATGGCATGTGCTACAGGGGCCATTGCCAAATTACACTTATATAAGGGTCATGGATATGCATTTCTGAGTTTTCTACTAAAATGTGCAGTTAATTATGATTTAATATAACTATAAGGATTTGCTAACAAAGAAAGTCTCTGTCATTTCTAAAAATAAGGCTTTTCATTGTGGAACAAAAGTTTGGCCTGTAATACAACTCTTGGTCAGAACCCATTTTTTCACTACTAGAAAGACATTGAGGTGGTGAAGTGTGTTCAGAGAAGGGCAATGAATTTGGTGAAGGGTCTGGAGTCCCATGAGGAGCAGCTGAGGGTGCAGGGGTTGTTTAGCCTGGAGAAAAAGAAGCTCAGGGGTGACCTTGTTGCTCTCTGCCTGAAAGGAGGGTGCAGCCATGTGTGGGTCAGGCTCTTCTCTCAGGTGACCAGTGGTTGGATGAGAGGAAATGGCCTCTAGTTGCACCAGGGAAGGTGTAGATTGGATATTAAGAAAAAAAATTCGGCATGGAAAGGGTTTTCAAGCATCAGAACAGGCTGTTCAGGGAAATGTTTGAATCACCATCTCTGGAGGTATTTAAAAGATGTGTGGATGTGGCGTTTGGGGACACAGATCAGCAGTGACCTTGGCAGTGCTGGGTGAACAGTTGGACTCAATGATCTTAGAAGTCTCTTCCAACCTAAGCTATCATGGATGGCTCTTGCCATCTTGACCTCTTGCATTAACAGAGTAACTCACTGGATATCGGGACTGGAAGTTGTAGTCCTGGGATACTTGAGTTTGGTTTCAGTCTCTGAAGTTTGCCTTGGTACTGGTTACTTTCATTTCCCTAGTAAGTGAACTTCCAAGCCCCTCAGGCAGCAATGACTGCAGACAGCTTGAACAAAATGGAATTTTATTTTGTATTATGTTTTCTGAAAAAAACCCATTTTGCTAAATGTGTTTCAGATACTGTGCTATTCTAAGCACCTAATTATTGCTATGTGTTTTCAGCTTAAATTTTGGCTTAAACCTGTACAGGCTAGATGATAAAAAAAAATTTTAACTACAAAACAGATGAATATTTAAAAAATGAAATTCCTAAAATATATACTCTGTGTTTTGTTTTGAGTACATATTCATTTTAGGTGGTTCTGCTTAGTAAATAGAACACGTATTGTGTCTAACTGAATATTTCATAGATTCTGGTCTTCTCTGTTTTAATTTTTTCTGACAACTATCAATGCATGTAATATTTTTCTCAAAACAGAAAAATATGTAATAAGAAACAATTTTGGCAGATTGTGTCTCCTACTAGAACAAGGATTTTGGAAAACTACCCTGTATAACCTTGGAAAGTTTATACTTTAAAGGAAAAGTTATGTCCTTTACATAGGTTCTTGTGCCCAAGAGGAAATACAAGTGAAATTATTTCAGTACATGAGGCTTAAGATTTGGCAAAAGCCTTGTGCTTTTTATGCATCAGTGAGACTGGTAAGCAAGTAATCATACAAACAAAGGCTGTAGATTATAAGGAAGCCACAAAACTGAATGCAGCCTAAAAATAAACTTGGAGTTCAGCATAGATAATATGCTTTAAATGAAGAATGCAGTGTTAAGCAAAATTAAAAGGCAGGCAAGGTCTCAGAGATTACATGTGTTATTGATGGAAACAGGCCAGACTACCAACTACCAATTATATAGTGTTGTCAGTGTAAAAACTGAAATGTGCCACATTTCCAGACTTCCAGTTTTTTCAACTTCATTCAGCTCTTGCTTATTAGTAACTTGCGTCTTGCCCCATTCAACAAAGAGCACTCAATAGTGAGCTCTTTGGAAGCAGGGAGAAGGCAGAGGAAGCTCCTCACTCCCGACTGCCCAAATGGCTTTTAGGGCAATGCCAACCCTGCCATCCCTCCTGCAGAGGTCCCGGACGAGCCTCTCTCCCTGCTGGTGTGGGTGGGAAAGGGCTGAAGGCCAGGGAAAAGGGAGCCACTGCTGCTGGGAGTCCGACTGATCTTGAAGTGACAAGAGCAGGTACACAGAAAAATGACACATCAGCAAGTGAAGTAACCCTCTTTTCCCCTTCCTGGGAAAGGGCTGGCAGCAGCTGGGAGCTCAGGCTGCAGGTTAGTATGGAGGAGAGGCACGACTCCAGCCTCCTGTCCTTCCTGCTGGAGAGAGGGAGCTGCCTGCCTGTTCCTACAATTCCTCTGTTGTCTAATGTAAAGTACATTCTTAGGAGCGTTTGCCTGAAAAACCAAGTGAATCCCAACAATTCTTGCCATATGTGTGAATATCCATGGTAAATAACTGCTTGAGTTAATTTTTAACTGACTTGGGTAATATTTGTTTTGGTAGGCACCTCTGAAAATTCTGATGAAGTAGTTTTGCATCATTAATTTATATGTGATCTATATAAATGGCATATTTATGCTTAAGAAAGTTGGTCTCCTGGATTTAGTTGTTTTCTAAGAGGTCATTTTTTGTTCTATCTTATGATTCATGTGTATTTTTTATTAACTTAATCTCAATATTTTCAAGAAGAATAATTCTAAGGAAAAATAAATGCCTTCTGCAATTTTTTTTTGGTCTTAATTTACATTTTTAATGTTTCATTAAAAGTGTTTAATTTTTTGGGTTTTGTGTGAACTTACTCAGGGAACTAAAAAATCTGCCTAAATTAGATAAGTAATGTCTAATTTACTAAACTTTAAAGTCTTGATTGCAAAATTAGGCAAGTTGAATTCCATGCTAAGAATTTAAACATCACTGTTCAGACACCTTTAAATCACAGTGATAAAAAAAAGCGAAGTAAAAGTTCTTTTTTTTTTCTCAATGGGTTTGAAACTCTCGTGATATGCAATGCCACCCTTCCCATCTTTTTCAGAATCTGCAAAAGCTAAAATATTATGGCTATTTGCAATGAAAATTAAATTTCCCATGACATAATTTACCTTTAGAAATAGAGCTTTTGAGAAAAACTACCATTATAGAGCATTAGATGTGTCTGTAGGTTTGGTCAGCATGAGACACTTCCTATTATCATGTATTGAGATTAGATGATTGTGGAGTCAGAAATATGGATGGATTAACATGACAAATTAACATTGCAGCTCTGGACACTCATGGCCACTGACTGCATTTGTTTCTAGTTCTGGAAATAGATGGTAAATGTATGTGTGTATCTTAAGCAATTTTTCCTGGATTTTACGTCTAAGGCTGTCTTCTACTTTACATTTTACTTGAGATGAGAGTTCCTATCCAATTGTATGAATGGCTTAAATGATTTATAATTTTGTTAATATGAGGTAACTTATTATGAGCTTAAACCTGGTGATTGGAAAGTCATTGAAAATAATTTTGGAATCATTATTCTATGCAGTGTTGTTAGATAAATGAAGATGAGCTAGATCAAGAGAAGATATTTGCATCTATCTGGTGGGATTAGATAAAGGTATACTTTAAAGAATTAATTAGATTTTTTTTCCCTCCTCTAAGCTAGTTTATTATTTAACACTTGAGCTCTTGAATCACTTATCCTGTGTTTCCAGCTGTTGTATTTATAGCAAACATCTGGTCCCACCTAAAGCAAAGTTTCATTTCTTTGTAATAGCTGGACTGTGAGCTCAGTGTTATCATTGTTGAGCTTCCTCCTAGAGTTAAGTTATAATGAAAAAGAAGTAATTCTTGAATGTAGCACTTCTGGAACACCATAAATTAAATATATTTTCTTTACTGCAGTATTTCTCTCTGATTTGTAAAAATGATTATAATTTAGTGACTGTGAAGTATTTGTGGGAAAAAGTAAACAGCAACTAATGATCTCTTCTCTTCTGCAGAAAATTACATCAGCAGTTTGAGATGTATAAGGAGCAAGTGAAGAAGATGGGTGAAGAATCACAGCAGCACCAGGAGCAGAAGGGTGATGCCCCAACCTGTGGCATCTGCCACAAAACCAAGTTTGCTGATGGCTGTGGCCATAACTGTTCCTATTGCCAAACGAAATTCTGCGCGCGCTGCGGAGGAAGAGTGTCCCTGCGGTCCAACAAGGTACGGAGCTGTGGGAGCTGGGCAGCAGGCTCCTCCTAAACTCATTGCTTATGAATCCAAATCACATAACTACTGAAATGGATTTCCTCTAAGGAGAAATCTACTCCAGGGCCTTTTAAGATACCTGGCCTCATTTAATGTAATTTCCAATTGCATATGAAGTTGTGATTATGGCTTTTATGCTAATACATATCCTTTTTTGACTAACAAGCAAGTAAACTTCTTTGATTGGAGAATGAATCTCTATTTGAGAAACAGAAGTATATCTAGTGATCTAGTGATGCTAATATTGAGATATTGATTATTACAAAGTAGAGCAAGGATTTGTTTCTTTCCTGCTTGCTAAGCCTCTTCTGTACAAGATTATTGTAGAATTAGTGTTAGAAAATTTTATATAATTTAATATTGTGCTTTAAAATATTTATTAGCTATTGTACATATCCACACATATTATGCATATTTATATGTGCATACATATGCAAATGTTAACCTATTTCTGGGAAATAATTATATGCACTAAGATATATTGTTCTGTATATGCTGGAGTTTATAGTATAACAAGTGGTAAACAGCCATCTGAATTGTTAAAAAAGCTGAAGAATAGAGTATAAAATTCAGCACAACTGATGTAATCACAGAAAACTCCTCTGAGATCATTTTAATCAACATTTTAGATAAAATGTTCATATCTGATACACAGAATCTTTCTCAGATTCTGACAGATAGTTGTAGAAGACTTATGGCAATATTCAGGAAGTATTATGCTAGTATTTTTTGAAAATATGTATTTTGTAAACAATACAATTTTATTATTTTAATGTTTATTCATGTGATATTTTTATATAATTTAGTTACGTAAGTCAATTTTTTCAGTAATATGCTCATTACAAGTACCATGCAATTGGTAAATATTATCTTTTGTAAGGTAGGAGACAATAGGATGCATGTTATGTGTTTCTTGGCCTAAGATTGAAAAGTAGGTTTAAATAATAGATTGAAGTTTTTGATTAACAAAGTATAAAAAAATAAAAAATTATAAAAATTTAATAATAGTTCCTGATAATTAAAGTAACTGACATTATGTCTAAATGTGTGAAATCGCCTTGGTTTTAATTAAGGTAACTTAAAAATGCTGCCTTCAGTATGTTTACATATTTTATGTTTTTTTTTTAAATAACTAAGTCATGTTGCTAGTAATAAGAGAGATAATTTCTGTATTCATTTCAACTGATTACAAAAGCCAATTAGGACAGATATTTGATGTAGGCATGTCATTATGCCTACATCCTTAGAAACATAGCGCTAGGAAAAATGCTTCATTTCCTAATGACACATTCTGATACAGCATTTAGATTCTCCTTGAGAGGGATCATTTGAACTTGACAGACAGATATACGTCTGACTTCTCTTGGCAGATTTCCAATGAGATTCTTCCACAGAGTCTTAGGTAATTCCTACTCATCATGCTCATCACAGATAGCTTTTCTTACTGTCTAACCCAAATCTGTCTTTCAGTAAGTCAACTTCTCCATTCAGTCTGAGGCTGTTCTGCAACACTTCTCAGCTGGCATTTTCTTCTATTTCTTCTTTTTGCTAATGTAGTGTGAGGCTTCCCTGCACCTCATTCATTTTTGTTCTAGATAATTTGTGAATCAGGTGAACAGAGTATCTCTGGACTGATCTCCTGTGAGGCTTTGCTGGTGAAATTTTTGCTTAAAAAAGAACTGATCATTTATTGCTGTTTTTTTTTTTCTTGTCCTTTCATTAATTAAATTTTCTCGTGGATGAATTTATTCCTATTCCATGGCAGCTGAGATTCTTTAAAAGCATGTAATTCCAGCTGAGCAGTAGGACTAAATCCCATTTTCTTACTTTCTCTGTGACTACTGGAAAGAATTCTAATACATGTAACAGATGTGAATTCCCTCTACTAAATCCATTCTGACTTCTCCATGTTTTATCATAATTTATTCACATGCTGGTAATTTTATTGTGTATTTGAGTTTCTAAAACTCTGTCCAATGTGGACCTCAGACTCAATTGTCTATTCTTCAATTGATATAATGTTGAAATTCCTTAAAAACATTTTGGGATTTTTGCCAACTTTTATACTTCTTATCAGTGAAAGACTGTATTACAGTTACTAATTATTTTAGACTGGAGATTCTTTACACTAACTATAATTTAATTAAAAAATGGTTTTTGTTGACTCACTTTATAGCTTCTCTTTCTGAAATATTAGTTCAAGGTATGTCCTCCAGTTTATTCTGCATAAAATAATATTCTAGAGTAAATACCTTCCTAATCACTGTGAATATGAACAAAAAAGATCTAATTCAGAAAGAGTGTGACAGTCTCCTTGCTTTATGCCTACACGGATTATTCTATTAAAACTATTTTGGTCTACCAGAATTCATCCTTATCTCTCTTCTGAACACAATTTCAGTTTCTGAAAAGATGACTTCTATTAACTTCATATTTTAAATTTGCTTTTTTTGGTCTCTGTAGACATTATATATATCTTTAATGTCTGCCTTGGACCTTATAAAAGGTGATACTTATGCTGTCTGAAATGTTATTTGGTGGATCTGTTTGAGATCTTCATAATATCAAGTTTCAAGCAAAACTCTTGCCTTTTACTCCAGATTCTCCTCCTAAATTGTTTAGTACAGACCAGTATTAGCAGCATGCACCTCAGATGATGGAGAATTGCAAAGAATGCTCCTCTTTCAAAGGTCTCAAGGCTGACTACTGCTTACATGGTTCATGGCCATGAGTAGGAGCAGGGAGTGGAAATGTTTTGACAGTTGTCAGAGCATTAGATTAGGATTCTCAAAATGTTTGGATGATGTATTCCTTTTTCAGTTTTGTTAAAGTGCCTTAAATATGTGAGCATTAGCATTCAGTTCAAGCTGTACAAAATTATCATTATGTGGGAGTTCCTTCTAGCTCAAACAAATAAAAATGATAATGGTAGCACTTCTTCTGTACAATTTATCATCTTGGTGAATGGTGTATTTAGCTAAATGGGGATTAAATTTCAAGGGAGTAAAAAAACCTTGAATAGTCATCTTTTATGTTTATGAATGCTTTCAGATTGATTAAAATTTAAATAATAAATCATGTGAGAGCAAGCAGTAATAATTCTTAGTAATAAGAGTACCACTGAAATATTAAATATACTCTTGTTCTTTTTTTTTATTATATACTAATTTGTATAGGGAAATGCACATTGAATGAGTCAGTAGACAGCAGAATGAGGTTTATGCAGGTGAGAAATCTAAATGCTAAAATACAGCTTCCAGATTTGATACAACATTTTGTGCAGCAAATATGAATTTTAGCACCTCAGAATGGCAGTTCACTAAACCAACCTTTTACTTGCACAGGAAGGAAACAATGTTTGTCTAGAAAGTTAACCTAATGCATGCTGCATACCTTCTTTCAGAGTATTTGGCAACTTACTAGCACTTGGAGCCACTGAAACACCCTTATTTCTTTGTCTTTGAAGAGCAATAGTAAGAGATTTTCAGTCATTTTGTAGGACCCAAAAACAACATGGGAAACATGCAAGGTGTAGGTAGGGAACTTCTCTCAGTTCCGCTGCTTCAGTGCAAGCTTTGCATTCTGATAATTTCCTTGGGGTTGTTTGATTTTGAAAAAAACAAGCTCCCTTTACTGAATGATTCTAACTCTGGACTTGCAATGTGATCTGTATGGAGTTGCAACACGAGACTGTAGCATACTTGTGGTAATGCATAATCATTTCCATTCTGTTGAGAATTAGCAAGCACTGAAGAATTAGTCTGTCACAATCAGGTTTTCTAAGTCACTAGGATTTGGAATAAACTCCACGATTTGTTATTGCATACGAGTAAGTTGGTCTTTAGGAAATATGGTTTGAGTTTGCATTTCTCTACAAAAGACACATAACGCTGCAGACATGAGGAAAGAATTCCTCTAAACAGTTAGTAAACTACCATTTTGAACCAAGAGATATTGCTCCTTTCCAGTCTGTAAACTTTACTTAAAAACTACTTTGCTTGCAAGCTAATACCTAGCAGAACTAATATTCAGAGTCTGTATTTCTGTTCTGATTCTTTGGATTCTCTTGATTGTTAAAAACCCCTGTGATTTTAATACAAGCTTTGTTGATATTATCAGTCCTTCAAATGGCAGCTGCGCAAACTATTTCTGTTATTAGTTTTATTTATTTCTTTACATTGGATAGCTATTTTGATCTCAATAAACAGCAAATGATGGTCTCAATTTCAACAGAAGCTTCATGTTTGAACTCTTTACTATAAAGCTTTCATAAACCTTAGAGGTTGTTATGATCCTGATACAGTGAAGAACACAAAGTTTTACCCAGACTTATAATTTTAGGCAATTAAAGTGAGAAACATACAGTCTTGAAGAGTAGCTTTGGCTCATGCAGTCAGATGCCAGATTGACCTTGTAATAGATCTTTTAAAAAAAGGATAAGGGATAAATACTGACTCATTCTACCTTTTTTTTTTTTTGAGTATAGGATGGAATTCTACTTATTTTGCTAACATTTCTGTGTGACTGAATACTCATGGAGATAAGACCTTTCTCCTTAAAACCACTGTTAAAATATACCTGCATTTTCATGTGGAACAGGACAAATACCCCTGTTCTTTGAAAACTGAATTGAATGATTTCTCTAATGTCCTTGCTATTGAAATGCCTGACTAGGCTGTCTTTCAGATGCTCAATAACGTAATTGCTTGCAGTGTACTGCTATGAACTCAAAAAAGTTTGACAGTGTGTGTGGAGGAAGCTGAGAGGCTGGAGGAAGTCATAGGTGTTTGGTAAAGTGTGATGGCATGCCTTGAACTTCTTCTCATATCTTTATATTTTGTAGCTTGTTTCTGAAAAGAGATTCTTTATCCTGGACATTATTCAACACAGGTTGATTGTGTGAATTAAGTCTTGGTTACTGTTATGATCAAAGTATGAATGACAGTATTTTGAATTATGCTTATGGATTATAATTGTCTTAGATAGTAGAGTGTACTTCTTCAGAGGTGAGTATGAGAAATTGAGGCTGTAGATGTTTTCATACAAAATGTCTCTGAACACTGTTTTCTTTCTTACTGCAATGGGACAGGAAACCTTGCTAGGAAAGTATGAGACCACCTGGTACTGAGCAGAAAAATATTTCTCTGCCCACAGAGTCATAATGCATGGATGTCCTGTGATTTAGATGGCTTCCTATGCTATTTACAATTCGTATAACTGAGAATACCACTAAAACCCATAGCATCTTTAAAATGCTTTAATCTTTTGCCACTGAACATAGGATCATAGAATAAATTGGGTCAGACGGGACCCATGGAGGTTTTTCTGGACCATTCTCCTGTTCCATGCAGGATTAACTTCCAAGTCAGATGAGTTTTTTAGGACCTCGTTTGACTCAATTGTAAAAACCTCCTAAGAGAGCAAATCCCAAACTCCGTGAGACAACCTCTTTCAGTGATTAACAACTCTTGCGATTTTCTGTTTTTCTTACATGCCATACAATACCTTAATTGTTACATTTTGTTTATTTCCTGTGCATCTTCAAGAAAACTCTGTCTTTGTGTTTCCTACAGCTAAAATTCAAATAGTTGAGGGATGCAAGTAGTTCCTGTCTTCCCACATCCTTCCCTATCCCAGCCTTCTTTAGGCTAAACAATCCTATCTCCCTCAGCTTCTCCTTGTATATTGCGTGTTTTATTGCCTGACTGTCTTGTTTGGCCTCTGTTGTATTCTCTCCTGTTTGTTTGTAACTTTAGGATTGGAGGGAACCTAAGCCTTCTCTGAGAGTTAGGTGTTACAAAGTTGCATTTCATACAGGTATTGGAAAAACAAATTAATTGTCACCCTTTTTTGGTAAGCAGTTGTATTCCCAGCACAGTCAATGCTTAACCAAGTGCCTTCATTTAGTCTCTGTATTGGCATGTGAAATTAAAATACCAGATAAAAATCACCATTCTTCATTCAGTAAAAGAGGCAATATTTTTGACTAAAAATATTAAAAGTTATTTTTCTAAAGTATTGTTCCATTTACAATTTAGATAGCTAAGAAGACAATTTCTTTGAGGAAAATAGCCAATAGGAATGTTTTTATATAATATTGATGGGTATGAAAAGGAAAGTATATGTGTTATAGACCTGGCATGACATGCAGCAAACACTCGTGACAAAGTCTGTCTCCTTGTGATTTATAACTCCAGGATTTTACAGGTATCTTGAGTGACTGACATGCAGTTTTGCCATTTGAATACCCTCAAGTTGTCTGTAGTAAACAAACATTCTTAATTTCACTGAACTCTTTGCAAGTGCAAAGGATTGATGAATGCTAATCATTTGCAGCATTGGGGTCCAAGGTATGAGCTAAATGCTGCATCCTTTTGATGAGATGACCCATTCTTTTGTGAAGATAATCCAGGAATGACTCACAAATTATTTTTATGAAAATTACTTCCTTTGAGCATTTTTTCAACAATTTTTTATTATAAGATAGTCTCAATTTCACTCATGAAAAGATCATGAAAATTATTGAAATTACTTATTTTCACTATATCTCCTTTACCACTAGGGAAAATAAGAAATATATATATTACTTCCTTTGATATTTATTTGTTTATCTTACTAAAAAATTCTAGTACTTACTTTTAAAATGGATGTGACTCTTTCCTTATTTGTGTTTTTTTTTTCCCCCCCTGTCCTTTCTTTCTTGCTTTCGTGGATATGAACTCCAGGAGGACAAAGTGGTTAGAGCCTTTTTTCTGTTTAAAGTTCTTTTCTTTTATGGTCAAATTATTTCCTGCCCTACATTTGCTCTCATTTACACAGGTGTAATTCCCACTGAAGGCAAGGGGAATTACTGTCATTAAAATGAAAGCAATGCTTGGCATAAAAGGCTTAACTGTTTTTCAAATGGCTTTCTAATAACCTGTGAGTTGTTGTGAACAGTATGCATGATATTCCTCTCTGTTTGCAGCTTTTGTGAGCATGCCCCTGCCTTTCCTTTGCTTTTGCAATATATGTGCACAGCTTAAAATAGTTAAATGTCATTTGTGTCACAGGTGTTTCTTTGATAAAATTCATTTGTGTTCCTGTAGAAGTGGCATAAAGTGATCAAAATGATTTTTACACTCTGTATCACTGATATGTATGCTCTCCACATTTTAGGTTGTAATTTTTTTGGCATGGTAGTTCAGTTCTGATTGTCAATGACAATACAATTAAATATTAATATATTAAAACAATACCAGTAAATATTAAGAAAAAATATCTATCTTAAACATTTAGGAATATGCCAGCAATGTCATAGAGTTATCCACTAATATAAATTATTTTCCAAACTGGTTTGTAGGCTTTCCTAAAATATAGTGCACATAGTGTATTCAGCATAATGTCAAAATAATGTTAAATGTTATGCATATCACTGACATTGTTTGTCTTGATAATAATGCACATAGAAAAAATATTTTACCTTAATCTTTTAGTTTAGCCAGGTTTAAATGGTAGTATAAATCTGAATTTGGGAATGAGCCTGGGTAGGTTTCAATATTTTCACCAAATTAGTGTAATGGTTTCTAAATAAGAGAATTGAGAAAACTACATGAGCTGGTGTAAATCTATTTGTCCATCAAACTCTCTGCTGCATTCTAAATAACTTTAAATTACAAAAGCAATTTGCCCTGTAATGCTTGAAAAATAAGTTCTGGATTGAAATGGAGTAAAGAAATTCTTTAAAGTTAGTATACTTTTAGTTAAGGTATACAGAGAATGGCTTTTTCTATAATAAAATGTAAATTTTTCTTCCTGATAGAAGTGTCAAGGCTCACATTTGACTTGCTCATATGATTCAGAAATACTTGGCTTCACACAGAAGTTGTAAGCCATGTGCTGTTGATACCATTGGCGACATATCTTTAGTAGCAGGCAAGTGACATTTGAGGTGGGCCATCTCCTGGTGGCCCAGCCTATTGGAGGGTACACAGCTTTCTTTTGGCCTTTTTCATCAGTGTTTCTCACAGTTAAAAGGCTGAGAAAGTTCAAAATCTGTGAAGTAACAGCATTTTGTAGAACACAGAGGTAGCTGCTGAATAGAAAAAGCAGATGAAGAAAAGGAATAATTTTCTCCTTGAAGAATGTACCCTTTCTGTATAACCTTGCAAGTAACTGATGCATGCTAACAGTGCTTATTCCCAGTCAGTCCAAAAACTGATGCCTGTGATATCATCCATGCTGGAGCCATGTCAAATACTAAATTCACCTGGAAAATAAAATTAAAAAAAACATGTGAAGGTTATACTATTATCTAACTTTACCATGTGCATGTGTTAAGGAGGAAAGGGACAGGAATTTCTCTAGCTAATCAACTAGTTAGATTTTTCCATGAAAAAGGACAGGGGCTTAAGTTGCATTATGTAATGTCTGATTCTGCTGATTTTGAAATAGATGTTTTAGAAGGCAGAAAAAACAACAAATGCATTAAGTCAACTTTTTCTCAACTATAAACATTGTAAAGTAAGAACATCAGGGATATTTTGGTTTATATTTTAGTACTAACTGTAAGGTTAAAAGCCCTGGTGTAGTGAATGCAGTGTATCAAAATAGGTACCTTCAATATAAACTGTGGTTTTTTGTATGCTACAGCACTTACCAGGAGATTAACACACCCAGTGAAACCTTAATATTATTTTTTATCCTTCATTTTCCAGTGTTAGTGTAGAAGGTCTGAATTCCAGTATTTCTTAGGAGGCCTATTCTGTATTTTGTAACAATAGAATGGCAAGTTCAATAGAAAATGCTCCTAAATAAAGCTATAGATACTTTGTGACTGTTGATGGCTTGTTGACCCAATTTAAAAAATAGCTTTGGAAAATGGGATGTATTCAAAGCACCAGGTCTGTAAAGAGTAAGAAATATATTTTAGTGTAGAAGTAATTGTTACATCTTTTGAATAATATTGCAGGGTAAAGCTGGGACTGCACATGGAGTTGAATAATTGGGACAACCATAAAGCAGTTTACTGGTGCTATTAATGGTGATGGGGAATGGAGTTAGACATGGATCCTGGTTGTGTTTTAGTGTTGTACCCTTAAACACACACAGAAGGGAACTTAGACTAGATGTCCTTCTATTCCACTTGTGGGACCCTGCCTGGAGTGCTGCATCCAGCTCTGGGGTCCTCAGCACAGGAAGGACATGGGCCTTGGAGTGAGTCCAGAGGAGGCCACCAAGATGATCAGAGGAATCAGAGCACCTCTCCTATGGGGAAAGGCTGAGATGATTCTCCAGGCTGAACATCCCAAGAGAAGACTCTGGGAAGACCTTATAGCAGCCTTCCAGCACCTGAAAGGATCCTACAAGGAAGATAAGGACAAAAGTTTTAGCAGGGCCTGCTGCTATAGGACGAAGGGAATATGGTTTTGAACTGAAGGAGGATTGGTTTACTTAGGGTTGGTTTACTTAGGTACAGGAGAAGGTTTTTAGTGTGTGGAAAGTAAAATGCTGGAACAGGTTGGCAAGAGAGGTGGTGGAGTGGTGCTCTGAGCAACCTGATCAAGTTGAAGCTGGTCCTGCCCATGTCAGGACTAGATGAGCTTTAAAGGCCCATTCCATCCCAAACCATTCTTTGGTTCTATGAGATTAAATATCACTTCAGAGTTTGCAGCTCACTGTGCCTCTTGCCACACAGAACATGGGAGTGACTCATGGATGTCACAGTCCTTCCTTAGTCAGGTATATAAAGAAGTACTTTTACAAAATTGAGACCCCAGTGTGCTAGACAGGAATAATTTAAGATTAAAAGAGTTAGATAGTGTCTGAGAAGGAAACAGGTAATGTTTTAAAATTGAAAAATAGTGTGAATTTTTTCCAAATTTTGGATGTTTTTTCTTTAAGAAAAAAAGGTACATTTAAAAAGGTTTCCTGCATTTCAATCACTAATTGTCAGTCAAAATGTGACTATGAGGTAGAGATTTCTTTGAGAAACTAGAGTAAATTAAGACTGTTAAAAATGAAGTTGATTTAAAAAAGAAAGGTATACAGCATCATCTCCTTTTTACTTATACTTTGACAATTATATTCCTAATCGAATAACTTTATTGAAATGAGCAGCACATTCACTAAAATAGTGAAATTTTGTGATGATATCACTGAAAATCATGGAAAGTGTGATTAAACTGATGAGGAACTAGGAAGTGCAATGCAGTTTGGGCAAAAATGTCTTTAAATAGTAGGAAATGCAAAAGTAGTAGAATTTCTAAATTTTTACTGAATTTTATCCCAAGTTTAAATGAAGTTATAGACTTATTACCTTTCATTGGAGACCATGACTTTAAAGTAACCACTGATACTCTGAAGACAACAAATAAGTAAGCAACCTAATGCATTTTTGGAAAGAGCTGACAGGAGAAAATGGGGTTCCTTCACTTTGCTTGTTATTATCTGGCTTTTTAAAGCTGATAAAATTCCAGTGGAGTGCTTTGTTATGGACATATGAGGTTTAGATTGATTGATTCATATTTTTAAATGTTTGTTTTCAAGTCAGAAGTTTTGTAGTGACATGAAATCAGTAGTGGCATGGCTGTCAGAGCTTCTGATACTTTTTTGGTCCATTCCTCTTTTCCAGTGGATTCAGGATCTTGTTTTCAGAGAATCTGTTTTAAACTGCTACAGATCAAAGCCTTCACCAAGACTGTTTATAATTTTGTACAGGATAAACCTGAGGAAGAATGCAAGGGAACTTGTTTTTTGTTCTGTCTGTATTTTCTGTGCAAGGAAGTGAAATATTTGGCACTTTCTTTGAAGTAAGTCTTCTATCTTTCTAATGTTATTAATTTTGAAATGCTTAAGACACAGACAAATAGCTTGTATTTAAAAATCTATTCTGAAACCTCCACCAGTCCTAAAAACTGTTTTTTTCCTAAAACAGTTCTATATAAAATTACCGTGGAAAGGATAAAAAAGCAATTATCATAGGGTATTATTCTTTATCCCTTTATCTTACTGCAGTTAAAACTTCCTATTCCCCAGTTTTACTTTGTCATGTTCCAAAGTAATCAACATTGTCATTCCAGTCAGGAGAGACCTAGGTGTTGACCTAGGTATTTTCAGTCACTTTTGTGAAAATTTCACTGCTAAAAAAGAAGGTTTTTCTCCTTTTACTTCTGGCATTCTGAAGAGATTTTGGGCCCTACCAAGCTCTGTATTATTTCTAAACCATCAGTGTTGTAATTCTGTACCTCCACAGCACCTGAAAACTTTCTCATCTGGAATTGAAAAAATGCAAGAAATATTTGCAGAAGCCATAGGTTGCTTCTCCTACCTCTGCCTTCTTGCTTCTGGAAAATATCTGCTTGGGGAAACTCTTGCCCTGTTCTCGACACTTGACTCAAGCTGATTTTCTGTCTTATGAAGAAACAGACTCAGAGTCTCATCAAGATTTTCATGGCCTGTGTATGCTCTGTGTATCTTTTTTTAACAAAGAAATATGTTAATTTACAGATCACTGAAATTTGGAAAAAATCAATTTTTTAGAAAGAGACTCACTATAAAATATAGAATATTTCCTATACTTAGAATATCTCTGAGAAAAGTCTCTTGTACCAGCTATTACATAGGATTGTTTTCTGAGATACCTCTTTGCTGTGGGGAGCTTAATGATTTTCCTCAGCTCGTGAGTATTGTCTTTCAGATTGGGATCTCTAAAAGTCATTCAGAGAGTTGGCAACTTAGATCTTCCTGAATCCACTTGGGCCACTTGTCCCAGCCTGTTCTCTGATCCTGTTTCTTATATATCCATTTGTCTGCGTTGCTCTCCTTTATCTTATTGCATTCAGACTGCACTCTTGTTTCCTTGATCACTAACAGAAAGCACCTCCAGTAGCAGAAGGTGAACAAACTTCTCGGTTGAAATTGGACTTGGATTGCCAAACATATTTCAATACTAGGTTCTCCTTTTGCCTATCAAAATTATCCTGCAATCAAGACATGTCTTCTGCTCAAAATACGTTATACAGCTTTATTTTCAGTGTTTTCAGGACTACCGTGATGTGACATGATAGAATGTAGTCAGTATACATAGATTTTTAAATCTTCAAGTAGCAGACTTAAACTTGTCTGAAATCCTGGTGAAGACATTACATAGTAAATACCTCCTACTAATGGTGAAATTGGCATACAAATGTTTTCTCTGAATTAGATCTCATGTATTGCTAACTTTTAGGGCCATACCAAAACACACTGTCAGCTGGCCATCACAGTCAAAGTACAGGGAGATTACACTACATTGTAGTCCATAGTCCAACTTAATATTAACTTCCTTGAGTTGAAGATGTTGGAGGATTTAATTTTTTATTTTTTCCTTTTTTTTTTCTTTTTTGCCTTTTCTGCAATGCTCATTGCCCTATTTTCTCATGCACAGATCATTGGCTTCAAGGAAGGGTTCAAGGAAAGGGGAATGTCTTCCTAGGAACTGCCAATCTCCTTTTACAGCTTCTGCTTGAAATTCAGTTGGAGAATAAAAATAAGACAACTCCTTCAAGTGATGTAGCTTAACAAATGATCTTAGCTATGTCAATCCAATAGCTACATGGGGTTTTAGATCCATGTAAGGAGACTTTTCTTTCATTATCTATGCTCCGTGCTTAAAGAACACACTCAGATATGTTTCTTGCTTAAGAACAGAGGCAAATACAGAAAAAAAATGACAGCGAGTCTAAAATTCTTTTTACAGTCATATTTGTACTTCTGTACTAGATGAGCAAGGGTTTAAATGTCCAAAAATTTGAATAATTTTTTTTAACCCACAATACTATGTGTAAAAGATGCTAGTCCTTCCTATAAACCTTGTCCTTTACATATATACTATGGTGGTATAATTTTACAGTACAGAAATTAGAAGTAGCTGGTTTGGTTTTAGGTGTACTGAATTTATGAAAAGCCCTAGGGGTGATTTAGAGAGAGTCTGGTGAAATTAGAGTGACCTGTTTTTGTTTTGCTAGCTATTTTTCCCATCCTGGTAGCAATAGAATTTTATCTTTTAACTTCAAATTATTCAAAATAGATTAATTTTCCATTGAAATTCTTCTTCAAGCTATCCTAAAATAATCTTGTCTTAAAACATGTATGGAAACATTGCTATAACAATAAAAACTATAGCACATCAATAAATTTTCACTTTTGTTCAAATTAATAGAGCAAGAGCGGTTACAAATAGCAATTTTGGAACCAGAGGATGAAACAGTTCTTGAGCAGTAAGTTTTATTTGCCACCTGTTGTAATATTCAGAAACATTACCATGTGCTATTAAGTTCCAGGTGTAGACCTTTATCAAAGGTAGCTCAGCAAATTCCTCATTTCAGTCCCAGGTGTGTAACAGCACACCTAGGACTCTTTGGACACAGTTAGACTTTATGGCACAGCAGGGGATGGTATAAATGTTTAATTATCTAGATTCAGCTTCAGTGGCTGGAAACCAGTGCCTATATATATAAATAATGAAGACATTGCTAGTAATAGAGTAAAGCAGCAAACCTCCCAAAGTGTTTATTTAGAGCTTTATTTAGCTAGTGCCTTCAAGGAACAGATTAGTGGTAGGTTTAGGAATTAAATGAAAAAGGCCTTGCATCTGGGTTAATATCTGTTTGCTCTGTAGATCTCCTGTGTGAAAAATGGAATTTGCATGGCCAGTATCTGTTGATATGTGAAATACTGTATGCACAGACAAGACAGTTATTCAGCTTGGTGTGAGTGCACTTATGTAGACAGTTTTAGTAGATGTTGAACTTCAGTGCATTCAAAAAAAACATTAAATAAATGTGAAAAATTCTGTGCTAAAACAAGATGTCACCTATGAACTATAAACAGGGTATTCGAAAATTAAAACTTCCTTGGTTTGAATTATTATAAAGATGCCATCATTCAGCATCAAGATCTACAGAAAAGCCTGCATTTCAGGTAGCTAATTCAATTTCAGTACATTTATATGTATTAATGTTTGTGGCTTTTTGAGAATTAGTTTCATGTAGTTCACAAGCCCTTTTTAGCATTTTAGATCTGCAAGAAATAAAATACCTAAGTTTTGTAAACCAAATACATATTAACAGGATTTCTGTTTGATATGGGTGATAATATACTTTCACAAAATAAATCCCTACAATGTTTTATTACTGATAGAATCCAGATGTATCTTTATTAAGTGGGAATCGGAGTAATTTTTTTTCCTATGTATATATACACCTCCCATTTATCTTTAGATGTTTAAAGTTGGTCAGTGTTAATCACTAGTGTTTATTTAACCTGTTCGTCTTTCAGTTTCAGTGTAATTGCTACATAACTTCAGAGTCATGACCTGTTTAATTAAGGTGTTCTTGTTCTCAGATGCTTGATCGTGTGATTATGAAATATGATATTTATTACTGTTGAGGACTTGAATTTCTTACCGTTTTAGGTAGACAAAGTATGGGATCTTTTTAAGGGATTGGAATAGTTTAACCTCTACATTTAAGATAGGATTCAAATGCCTATTTCTCCCAATGTGTGCAATTTCCTAGTGTCCTTGCATTCAATATTAGTTAATTTTTAGATTATAACACCACGATGATTATATTTTTTTAACAAATTGGTTTTGCTCTGTAGATGTGAAGCAAATTCCTCCTACTTTGCTTTAAATTATTTTTTAGTTTTAACTAATCCTTGTTTGACTTCTATTTTTTATTGACTTCATTGTGGGCGGCCAAAGAAAACTTTCCATGTAGTGAATGTCTGGCCTCAGTAACTTGGGAGGAGCATAATTCTTTAGATTGTTCTTAACATTGTTGTATAGCAAAAAGTGAAAATTAGTTAAAAATGTAGTGTATAGATTCAGATACCAATCTCAAGTACTCATTTAAAAATGTCAAAAAAGCTATATTTTGTTCAAGAGAAAGTGCTTTATTAATATTGACCACATTGCAAAAGATTTTTTTTGGCCATAATTTGTGTTTCCGGATTCCTTCTAGATTAATATGGTCGTTTCTGTTTTATATCTTATTCATGTATTGATTTTAACTGGCTATTTATAAAAGACTTTGAAATAGAATAGCTATGATCCTAGAATGACTTCTGTAATTTTCTTGTGTCATAAGCTTAAAAAAATGCGGTAGATATATTTAATATTATGAATGGGATTCTGATACCATCTTAGGTAAGGGTTTGTCCATGCCCCAAGTCCACCAAAAGGCTGCCTGCTGTGTAAACCCTTACTCAGAGGAGAGCCTGCCACCAGTTACAACTTGCACTTAGCAGTTAGGGAAGGAACAGAGAAGAAGCAGACCACCATCTTCACTTTCCATGGACTTAAATGTGGGTTAGGTCTGGTCCAGAATTGAATTGAATAGAATTGAGAATTCAGCCATATATAATTTAACTTTCTGAGATTAAAAATTCTTGCATAAAGAAACCATTGTATCAGGATTTAATCTCAAGAAGAGTGGCTGTTTAACCACTTTTCTTTCTAAAGACTCAAACATTTAGTCTAGCCCAATTATATAGACTGCATGTGGTGTCTTCGCAGGGCTGACTTGCTTCCTATGACATTGTCTGTAGTGAACAGTGAAAAAATGAAGGGAGAAGCAGAAGCCACATGGAGATGGATCAATAGTAAGATTCAGTGGTTTAACAGGGTAAATTGATAGGAGCTTCCAGCTGTGAGTTGGAATGTAAAACTACACAGCCTATTTAGAAAGAATTCCCAACAAATTACATGGGGGTTTTTTTAGGCAAATTCTGTGTCCTTTCTAAGGCACAGACATAGTTTCCAGGATATACTTCTAGAAAGCCTTTTATTCTTGTGAGAGCTTCAAACACTGATGCAAAGTTTTTCAGGACAAAATTCTTTCTGTAATGTTCTTTGGAAAGTCTACTACTTAGCTGCAAATTGCAATTGAAGTGTGGGTTGTTTTTTGAAGAGAAATTCAGTGATTGATATTCTTCAAGACACTTTGTCCATGGCTTTTTTGCTGTTCTTGCTTCATCTGGATTCTCATACTAAGATTTTGGAAGAACATGAAGGACTTATTAAAGTATGACTCCTTTGGACTGTCAGTTCACATACACAGAATATGTGCATGAAGAGTTCTATCATGATATATTTAACTTTTCCTGCCAGAGGGAATGATATAAAAGAATTATAAAGCAGGAAGTGGTCATTAAAATGTAGATACAATTATCTGAGAGAAGTTAAAATAGAACTAAATTTAGGGAAGGTGATAATTCTCACTAATAATGCTTTCAAAGCCTGCTAATTTATACTTGCAGAGAAGGGGAAGCATTCACCAATCTGCCACTGCTGAAGTAGCAGAAGGATTTGCATATGTGGAATTTGTAGCTATTTTAAAGGAAGAAGTAATTATGGAAGTGCACAACTGAAATAGAAGTATAGTAGAGTATATTGAAATGAAATAGAAGTATAGGCAGTTAACCATATTTTCTTCCTAACAAAGGGGACTATTTGACATTGGATTAAAAAAAAGAAAAAAAAGAGCTTTATTTCATTGTTCTTTTTTTCCTTTTGTTAAATACAATTGTTCTCTCCAGCATACTGATAGGCAGGTATACCTAAGGTCTCACTAAGTCTGTTGCTTTTTTACCCGTAGTCTATTCTATTTTGAAATTCATGAAACAAACATACTGACATACATATAATTTTTTTAAATGTTAGATTTTCTTGCTGTTCTGTCAGGATTAGCTATGGCTGGATCTATTGCAGGCATGTTGATGTGCAGCTGTTGTAGCGTGCAGCTTGGTGTGGGTTTCCAGGCTGGATAGAACAGCACTGAGAATGGTGCAGGGAGGTGATTGTCCCACATACCATGAGCTGGTGTGGCCTCACTGAGTGCTGGGTGCAGATTGGGGTACCACACTGTGCAAAGGACATCAGACTGTTAGAGTGAGTCCAGGGGAAGGAGAGTAAAGTGGTGACAATCCTTAAGGGTAGTGGCTGAGGTCACTTGGCTTGTCCTGGTTGGAGAAGAGAAGGCAGAGGGGTGAGCTCATTGCAGTGGCTTCCTCACAGGCACAGGGAGGTGGGCTGGGGGGCTTCAGATGGGACATTAGGAAAAGGCTCTCCAACCAGAGCAAGGGTGTTCAGTGGAACAGTCCCCCAGAGAACTGGACATGGCACCAAGCCTGTTCCAGGAGCATCTGGATAATGCCCACAGTCATATACGTCGGTTGTATGCAGTCCTTTGAGGAGCAGGGAGTTGGAGTCTATGCTCTTTATGGATCCCTTCCAACTCAGCATATTCTATGATTTTAAATGTTTTACATTTTGTCTGAGAGCTATGCTGCTGTGACTACATCGTTAGAGCTCAGGCAGCAAGTTCATGTGAAGTTGAAGAATGTTTATGTGGGATTCAATACAGCAGTAACTACATGATAAGCATCTCAGTTTTTCTATTGCCATTATGTTACACTTCATTAGAGTTGGATCTTTCATTTTTCTCAGACAATTTCAGTAATGAATGATGACACAGATGATGCAAATGGTGTAATTCTGTTCATTTCAATTTAGTGCCATCTGCATACAGACCCCAGGCTTATTGTGGTCCTGTCACATTTCCTCCTTTTTGGTCCCTTGTTGATGTTGATATTGTGTCTTCTATTTATAAATAGCTTGTGAACACTTAATGCATTCATCTTCAGACAGCTTACATGTGTTAATTAACGAATATGCTCAGCACCTCTGGGCTGTAGATAATTTATTTTTATTAGCTGATCCCTTAATGAAGCTGTGACATTATTACAGAATTTTTGAACATGAAGATGCATAAATAACATTAATTGAGAATTGTAGGAAACAAAAGTCTCAGAATTAAATCATTTTATGATACTTGAATATTATTTAACATTGCCTTTGAGAGCAAAAGTCTTCGTAAAATAAAACAACTTGGAGATGTCATTTGGATTGTTTCCTATGTGCCAAATTTGGTGGAAAACAAGTATTTAGTATAATAATAGCTCATAATAATTAAATTTTATTGAAAATGTAATAAAATAATAATAATATTTTATTAAAAAAAACCCTTAATATTTTCAGACATTCAATATTTGTGTAAAAGCTGTTAGTAGCATCCACTTTGCTAGAAAAATGTTGAAAAATAGTAATTCTAATGCCTATTTGTATTTCCTTATTGCAATCATAATTGCCTATTTGTATTTTTTACCAAAAAAATTTGCCTTTTCTCCATCACAAATTTCTAATCCTAATTTCTAATGGGCAAAGTTGCTCTGAAAACAGTCTTTACAGAGATAATTATTTTTTTGAGGCATTAAGGGAACAAATAGGCAAAAACAATTGGACTGAGGAGTTAAATAACTTTTGTGCAAGGATGGCTAAGGGTTAGTGTAAAAAAACTAACTTCTTTGCAGAAGCTTAAATTATGGAAGACAAACAGTAATTACTGGTTAAACTGAAACTATGAGAATTAATTGAATAAAGAAAAAGAGGGGAATGTTGTAATCAACCTCCTACATGAGTTCTTCAAGCCTTAGTACTGGGAAAGACCTTTAATGTTGTCACTAGTGGCTTTGGCATAGAGAACGAGAAAGCTGTAATTAAATACATTACAAAAAGTTGGATACTTATCAGCACAGGAGAGCAGTGGGATACTGCACATTAGAGAACCAGATGACCTTCTGAACTCCCATAGTGAAAACGAATGCAATAAAACACCACTAAGTGTAAAATCAGGAATTTAAGGACTAAAAAGGTTTTCTTCTCTGAACTACAGGCCAGGGACTCCTGTGTGGCTCAGTCTTGACCAACAGTCCTGAATTCTGCTTTCCGTAGCAGGGTAACTGAGTCCAAGCTGCTTGTTAGGAGCAGTTTTTGCTCCATGCTGTTCTCCTACACTGTGTGCTGGCATTGTCTGGGGGATGCTGGTTAGCAAAGGCCTGACTGTGCCAGGAAGCACAAGAATTAGCAGGAATCCTGGGCCAGCACCTGGCCCTGTGACAGGGTTATGTCTTCCTAGTATAGGTGTAGTCTTAAAGAGCAAAATCTATTTGGTCTTGAAAAATGAAAGCAGAGAGGGTATGTGAGTGTTAACTGTAAAAACATCAGGCAGCAAACAGGAGAGAAATGCCAGTGCCAATACTGGTACAAGAATAAATAGCAATAAACTAGTTTGGAACATGTGAGCACTGGAAGTTGAAAGGCATTCTTTTCATTGTAGCTGTAGGACTTGGAAAAGTGTTTTGACAGATTTTGGGCTCATTATTTATAGTTAATTTTAAGAAAATTTATTACATTATGAAGTTTTTAAAAAAATTCTTTGAAACAGCAGGTAACTGGAAGCAATCCATGAGGTTTCTTCCTATTCAGTACACTTAATGAGCTCAAGTCTACTAAGAAAAGTGCAGGAAATGTGTACTCAGTTCTTTTGCTTTTCTGAGACTGTTACAAATCTGAAAGTTTGGTAAACATGTAGCTTGGTCAATTGTACATTCTCAGTATATTAAGTAATTATTTAAATTTCCAAAGTTCAAGACATTCTTTGTGAACTATGCTGTAAACTCTGTTCACTTAGAGCAGGTTTATTTCATGCCAAACCCAGTGCACTAATTTAATAAACCCTCATGGCCCTCTGAACTACTGTGTAGGTTAATGAATTCCATTTTGGAAGGAGTGCAGCAGCATTTGTTGAGACATAATACTGACCAGTTTGTGGTATGTCCAAAGCACACCCCATGTCACAACAGCCATTTTCTCACTGGAAGTCTTCATAGCATTCTAGCTCTTAATGAAATAATGAAAGCTCATGAAGGAGCTAAGTATGGTAAATATGGCACTGTGTAGGAATTTTGCACTGTCTTCATTGGCATGGACTGGACAGTTTTGAGTTGTGCCTGTGCCATAATGAAAAAACCCAAATTGCTGCCTTTACAGGCCTTGAAGCATATCAAATATTTTATACATGAACTTCATTTTATACAATATTTTTTAGCAAGGATGTGCTTTGACTTTTATTAACCCAGCTAGATTAGTGTTCTAACAGTTTCTAGTCCTACTGTGCATGTAGAGGTGTTGAAAAAGGTATGAACAAAATTACTAGCATATGTTTTAAGGATAGTAAAAGAGTGATACAAAAGAGATACACTGTCCATTAGAATAAGGTCACCATTTGTACCAAAGAGTGTACCTTTTAAAAATTTTAGTCATAATTTTCTGCTAGAAGGGTAGTGTCAGGTAAATATATACTGTATCACATGCATGCACAAGATATGATATGCTTATTTCCCTCTGACTTGGTTGTTTACAGCCATTATAACTTTTCATACATGATGTATCCATTCACTACAAAGTCAAGAACAAATGTAATCACTCCCCCAGTACAAAGAATTTTTCTAGTGCAAATACATGTATCTCTTAAAATATATGTAAAGGTGTTTGTCTCATAACAGTGTTATAAACATTCTCACTTTTCTTAGCTGGTATTGGAATTCTTGTGATATTTAATACAAATTTGAGGGATAGATATCTGTTTGTCATTACATACAGATATAAGACAAATAATTATTCTAGCAGTTTTGATATTCAGGCAAACCGATTATAACATGAAAGTCAGTACCATAGCACAGACTAGTGGCATAGAAAAATATTGAAAAAACAGGTAATCTTTATCAACTTTTATAAAAGTCACAAATTCAGAGATTAACTTTGCTTATGTAATGTACTTCACTGACTAAATGTGTTAATGTAACAGAAGAAAATGTAAAGGGGACTTGTCTGTATAGTCAGAACAGTAAAATGAAATAGAAGATTTTCTTTTTCATTGAAGTTACAACCAGACTCTGCTGCTTAGAGTATATGAGCATAAAGATTTTTTCCAATAACTTCAAAATAATGGTTTTGCTTCTTTAAAATAGATCTTAGCAGCTGCAAAAGATGCATCTGTATTCTGGACCCAAACCTCTAGAATTATATCTCTATAGAGAGATTGTACAGACATTGCAAAAGGCTCTGTGTTTTCCAAAAATATAAATGTTGGCTATGGATTGCACATGCTATATATAAATCTTCCACGGTCATAGACACTTTCATTAAAAAGGAATGTCAACCCAGAAATTTTTAAAGAATTTCTTATAGAAAACAGCAAATTTTCCCCCAGCAGTTGTGGAAATCAGTACTTCTGGCTGTAAGAGAGAACAAAGACTTCAGAGAGCAAAAGTGTGTTTTTAATGCAAACATGAAACATGTTTTCATGGTATATAGAACCAAGTAGATAAGATTTTAAGTTTTAGCTAACTTCTAGAAGTTTTCTAGTCTGATTTGAGATAGATTGAATTCTAAGTAATAACTAGGGTACTAGAAAGTTTTACTTCTGACAGGGACAACTAATAATGCTGTTATTTTACTGAAAAATTTTGGGAGATCTTAATGTATTCTGAAAAAAAACCCAATAACCTGAAAAGCAGTTCCATCTCATTTTCTGGGGAGATGATGTTCAAAGGGATCCTCACAGTCCTAAACCCAGGACACTCACTTACTACAGTTCCTTGGAAGCAGTTTTGCCTTTCAAAAAGGCAAAATGAAGAAAGATTAGCAGAAATGGGGGCTGGAGGTAAAGAAGATACCATTGACCCCTACTGATACTGGGTCTGTATTCCCTGAAGATGGACAGATTTGCTACAGTAAATTGTAGTTTCCCTGACTGCACAGAGGAGGGTGACTCAGGTTACTTTGTGGCAGTGCTGGTTTGGCAGTGTCCATTCCACACTGGCATGTGGACTCTTTTGGGTGGTGCCCAGGGACAGGATAAGGAGCCACAGCCACAAAGTAAAGTACAAGAAGTTCCACCTCAGCACAAGGAAGAGCTTATTAACATTGAGGGGGGCAGAGCAGTGGAATGGGGCTGCCCAGGGATGTCGCTCCCTCTCTGGAGACATTCCAAAGCCACCTGGCCCCGTTCCTGTGTCACCTGCTCCAGATGACCCTGCCTTGGCAGAGGGGCTGGACTGGATCATCTCCAGAGGTCCCTTCCAACCCTAACAATTCTGTGCACCTGTCATCAACATAGTGCCTAATGGAGAGATGTACTACATCCCTAAAGAAACTTCCTTAGTACAGGGTGGCTTCAAACATTGCACTGCTCCATGATGTAATGAAGTTTTGTACTGGTGACAAATTAGTTAAAAAAAAAAGGACAAGCAGTAATGTGTTTGTAATCATGATTAATTACCTTGATGACCCAAGCAGTTTTTTTACTCCTCCTTTTGTGCCCTTCTTGCTTTCAGTGCTGCAGTCTTGTTACCTTGTATGATTTTTAAAGAATTGTATCCTATGCGAAACATGACAGCCAAAAAACCAACAAAAACGTATGAAATTTGCTTACTAGCAGCAAGTGCAACAGTTAATATAATGCTAATATATATTAGATGCTTCTGCTAAGCAGGTGACTAATAGATTTGGTGAAATACTGTGCAAATATTGCACTACGATTTTTCACCTCAGCACACCTGTAATTCGAACCAATGTTCAAAATACTGATGAGGATTTGGTGTAATTATTTCTTAGGTTGTAGTGTTAAAGCTATCAAACTCAAGCTTATGCATATTCAAATATACTGAGCCTTTTAATCTCATCTTCAATAAAATAAGTTTTCCATTTTCTTCTCAGGATTTGGTGTTAGACCATCAATAACTGTACTTACAGGGATAGTGAATAGTGTTTTTTAAGATGATCCATCTGAAAATACTGAGTGCCAAACTATATCCTTTTACTAAATTGTGTTTTGTTTTCTCTTGAAGTATCTGTGGATGTAATTTCCTGGTAAATATATTTCACATTTATAGAAGTTAGTGGTATCTCAAACCTGTTTTGAAGAATTTTATCGAAGAACAAAAAATTTTAGTATATTTTTTAGGACAATACAAAGAAGTGATATTTTGTGCATTATTTATTTCTGTTATGTAGATGGAAATGGCTGACTACTGTAGGTTTTGCTGAATTTGTTTTATGGGCCGATATAATAAAAAGGGCTAATAATATGTGATGAAAGCTACTGGGCAGTGTTAGAAGTGGGAATATATTATGAATAATTTTACCAAAAATAGTGAAGAAATCAAAAATGAATTAGAATTTATTAGTTCACTGTATAGAACTAACCTTTGAGAATGGAAAGCAGATGGAAGGTTTAAGGTAAATCTGTCTAATCCATATTTGGAATACTTATTTCAGTGTTGTATATGAAAAAATAAATTATTCTTTGAAAAAATGGATATAAGAGGTAATGTGAAAATGTCAGGTATGTTTAGTGCATTCTTTTCAGCAGAGTTTACCTGAACCTGAGCAATGCCTCATGTATGCACTAGGTGGAGTTTCAGCCTTTCCTATGGAGAAGAACATCCCGATCCAGTGCCGCTAGCACCTGAGGTTCTAGTTTTGAACTAGTACTTAGCGTTGGAGAGGAGATTTTCCCCCATATTGTCCTTCTCAAATTGGCACTGTTCTCGTGTGGACGATTGATACCCGCAAATTGCAACACTGATTTTTGTGTACAAAATGTGCTTATGACAGTTTTTAGGAGGGTGGTTAGCAGAGTTGCAAATGTGTGTAATAGATAACGTACCTACCCTGGAGTGCAGATTTCTGATGTAAGGAGTTAGTCCTTTTTTATTTCAGTTTTAGAAGGGGAAATTCTATGTTTTCTCCTCCCAGGTTTGCCAAAATGCCTGTATTGAGCATGCAGTCCACTTGTGTGGCCTTTGCCTCTCTGCAGTGCTGCTGTCACAGTCTCAGTGGCTGCTCTGGCCTGGCAGGGACTGGGCAGGGACAGAGCTGCTCTGCCTGTGTGGGAGCTGCTGAGCACTGTGTCCCAGGCAGAGAAATCCTGTCTGGGAACATGCCACTGTGCCCTCTGTGCTCTTCTGACACCCTCTTACAAGTGTGTCTGGATTTAATTGAGAGGTCTGCACCATAAATTACCAGTACTTTTTAAATGGTGAGAATACTTCTACATGCTGCGATAAGATGGGGAAGGCAATTTTGTCCAGAGCTATTTGTGGGCTTGTAATTTTTGTGCTCACTGAAAGCACAAACATTTCTGTCTTTGTGACGGTTCCCATTCTTCCCACTGTGTGTGATATTTGAAGCTAAAATTATGTTAGGGTCAACACTATGAAATCCTGCATGTTGAAGTTATGTTGGAAATAAGGCTTCATCAGAAGTGTAACTTGGATTTATTAAACGCTCCTAGAAAAGCAGAAAAAAAAATCTGCAAAATTCATACATATTTGTGTTTTAAATGCCACGTGTTTGATTTTTTTTCCAATCTGAAATACCCTAAGTAAACTTTTCAGAAATCAGGTTAGATCAGGAGTAGTCTTCCTGTTTCTGCTTTTAGAGGAGGGGATAGGAAATCATATAAATTCAGAGGGAACTTTTATTCTGTTTGGTAAAGGAGAATAAAACTGATCATCCTGGAGTCCATTGTCTGGGGACAAAGTTATGACTGTCAGCCAAGGAAAAAGTTGCCCAAGTGATTTGACTGTAGTATCTAGCTTTTCTGATATTTTAACACCTACTAAAAGAAGTGAGGACTTCAGGGGATTTTATCTCATTGTTACTCAAGTTGTTATATATTTGTATACTTACGTAATTGTATCATGTCTGGTCCTTTCATTGCTCTGACACATACATGGAAAGTTTAGAACTGTTAGAACTGTTATCAGTTCTAAACAGTTTTTAGAACTGTTTCAGACCTAGCAGAAATATTAAAGCCTTTTAATTGCTATTGATTAAAGAGGGCAAAAGTACTTCTGTCTTGGAATCTGAAATTTCACTTTGCTGCTTTCTCATGTACTTTCTAGCTTAATTAGCAAAGCTAATACAGACCTGTTCTTAAATGTGTATTTGAATGATGTTCAGGCCTGAAGCAAATGCATTTTTGTCCTTTGAATGTCCCCTAAGGACATCAAATGTACCTCAGAGAGCAAGCTGCTTCTTGAGGAGTCTCTCTTTTTTGCCCTCAGTGCTTTGGTGATTTGTTCTATATTGTTGATGTAAGCAGACATGAGTTCTCATAAATTATAACAGCTCTCTAAAAAGATACGAAGGAAGTTTACTAGGATGGGGCATATACCACCACCATTAAATAGGCAAGCGATGCCTCCTTTTCCTGCCCTAGCCCGACAGTTTGAGAATGAGGCAGTTGGTGACTTCAGGTTGAGTGTGACCCTTGCACGCAAATAACCCTCTACATGAAGCTGTCATTGAAAGGTATTTTGTGAGACTTGGTTAGAGAGCATGGCCCAAATTATCTATTAGATAACAGCCTGGAGAATGAAAGCAAGATACAGATTGCAACTTCTGTAATCTTTTCTGGAGGACTGAGCTAGATTTATGGTGGAGGTAGAAACTGCATCTTCCATGTGATTCCATGGAGCTGGCTGCATTTAAAAGAGTGATGAATGTTGATGTAAGCCTTTGCATGTCCTAAACTCTAAACTACTGGAAAAAAGGCAGTTTGCTGTAGAATTTAAATTGGAGGCATAACTAGATTGAAGGCTGAGCATAGACATTCAAGGAATATATAGTAAAACCAGTACAATTCTGTCTATGAACTTAAACAAAAATATATAAAGGCAAGAGAAAGAAAAAGAAAAGAAAACTAAGGATTAAGAAAAATGAAGATTAAAGAGCGAAGGAGGAAACTTGCAGTGAATTAATACTGTCTACAATCCAAATTTTAGAGTAACAGTAATCAGTTTGAATGTGTTCACAGCTGGTGTGTTGTTTTTGATTCACTGCATTCTGATTTATTCTCATATAGCATAATAACTGTATGTTATTATGAAATTAGCTTACAGATAGTTGGTGTTGATTTCCTGAACTGCCATGTGACTAGGGTGATCAGAGTCAAAAGCTTTGCAAAGAAGTACATTTTAGAATATTAAAAAAATCTCATTACTATATGCAGGATCACACAACTGGGAAGCTGTAATACTTTTATAATTTAGTAAGCATATAGTGCAAGCTAAATTGTGGGTGGGAAGTGGAGAAAAACACCGCCTTACACATTGTGTTATTTTAGTTGTAAAACAGCTTTAAGTTAAAATTGCTATGGAATTGAAGTTGCATCCTGAAATCAGCATCTTCAAGTAAGCATTGGCTATAGAGCACCATGGAAAAAAATTAGCAGAGCATTTTGGAGAATTATAAAATGACTTGTTTGCAACAGCAGATGACTTTTTATAAAGTTCCTTCCTTAGTGAGAGAATTAAAATGGATTAAAATTTCAATAATTTTTAATTCATTTTTTCTGTCATCTTCAAGTTATAGTGTTAGTTCTCAAAGCTTATGTTTATTACAATTAGAACCTCAGTATTAGAACGTTTTCATTTTTGTTGCTACTACCTGTTGCTTTTCCTTGCATTACCAATAATGAAAAAAAAAGACTAAAAGTATTTCTGTATTTTTTTTGAAAACCAGGTTGTACAGACATATTTTATTATATTGTAGCTAAGATATTGTAATTTTAATAGAAATAAAGCTGTAGTCTTTCTGCTTTGGGAAATGGTAACAGTCAGTTGACGTGTGCTTGCTGGAAACGTTGCATACAGTGTTGAGGAGCTAACGGATTTTGCATTTAAATGTGTCTGCACAGGTAATGTGGGTCTGTAACTTGTGCCGAAAGCAACAGGAAATCCTCACGAAATCAGGAGCCTGGTTCTACAACAGCGGCTCGCACGCGCCGCAGCCGCCAGACCAGGAGGGAGGGAGAGCTCTGAGGAACGAGGAAGCACCTCAGGAGAAAAAAGCAAAACTGCAGGAGCATCCGCAGTACCAGGGACCACCAGGTGACATATCCACACAAGCTTTGGACAAAAACAGATCTCAAGGGCTCACAAGACAAGACTCAATTAAGAATGGTTCAACAGTAAAGCATCCAGTAACAAGTGACACATCAGACAGGTAAGAAAATATTTAATGATTATCCTGATAAGATCTGATGAATTTATGCTACAAAATTGATTTTATCTTTTATAATTTTGTCTTGCTTTTAGTCTGTAGCCTGTAAAATACATACTGGCATTTTGAAGCAGGACTGAGAAACATTTTGTTGGTTTCAGATGGTCATAGCCAGTGTGTGCTCTTCATTCCTTCTTACTCAAAAAATGTGGGGCATGACAGTTGCAGTGTGACAGTTTGGTCATGTGCTTGCAACTTGGTCAAATTACAGTAATTGTGCTGTGCAGAATGTCACCATATTTCTTTTGTGGTCACTATAGCAAACCCAAAATAGGACTCAAAAAGGCAGGTTAATGGAAGACAGCATCTGTTCAGACTACTGAATTAAGACATCTGATTGTACCTGCAGTACATGGTATTGAGGATAGTGAAATCCCTGTGTAATGAACTGAGTCTTTTAATGGTTTCTCAGTTTCTTGCTGTTAGCTACTGTCATTAGGATAAATATTTTTTTCTTCCCTGATTTAAATTGGTGTTGCTTGTGTTGTTTGAAACTGTAACTCTGAGGGCTAATGCAGTAAGAGCTGGTTTAGCCAGAGACTGGAACAAGAACTTCCCTCTCTTTTTCTTTATGCGATTATTCCAAGAGGCACCAGAAAACTCTCAATCTCATTGGCCACGTTTTATGGGAACACAAAAGTAAAAATGGTTTCATTGAACTGATTTAATTGTTTCATAAGCCACACTGCTATAGAACTTTAAATATGGTGGGAAGGGAAAGTGTGGTTGCTCAGGTGTTTCCATGGAAATGATATCCTCACGCGTGTGTGAGAGACGTCCAACTGCCTTGGAATTTGGCAGCCAGAGCAGTATAATCTGGCAGCTTTTCTCTGCTGCCCAGAAATGACCTCATTACGGCATTTATTCTGTGAGCTTGAAACAAGTTAGACATATATAGTATCTTTTACATTCAGTATAAGGAAAATAGTTTCCGTTTTTCTTTACATCTTGTATTCCCCCATATTTTATTTCTTATTTTTGGTTTTAGATGAGAGCAAATTGAATGTAATGAAACTAATCTTTTTTGTTTAATGTCTTGTGCTTATGGCTGTTTGCTCTGATTTCGGCTGTTGGGTTCAGTACTTAGTTGTCCTGAGTACTCCTCAGTTACATGTATAGTGTCTGAAAAACACAACTGGCACCATTAGAGAGCAGGAGAGACAGGCTGATTCTCTTGTGGCTCATTTTTTCCCATTAATTTTGCCAGGAAATTGGTATCATAGATAACATGATAATAAAAAAAATCCCAAACCCTTGTTAGCAGCAGCAATTTAACTCTGAAAGTGTTTTTATATTATATGCACACAGAAATATGGAGGTAGAGAGTAATATATGAATAAATGTATAATTGAGATATGAAATATGTATTTACCCTAAACATACTTAAATGATAAACATGGATAATATAAAGTGATACTTTCCAACAGGATGAATGTAGGCTTTGTGCCTGAAATCAGAACTATTTTGCTGATTGTGATTACTTCTACTTGATATATTATTTAAGTTCAGATAGTTTTTTCAGTCATTTGCCTCTTCATATTTTATTTGGATAATAATACTGATGTTCCCTAATTTACATATACAAATATGCTTAGAATATGATACATATTATATGCTACTGAAGGATAGAGAGTCTTCTGAATAATTTTATTCCCTAATGCTCCTCACATATACGTTTTTTCTGGTTCTAATGGAAGGTCTAAAAAATTCCTCTGTGATGCCCATTCAAAGTCTTACTGGTCAAATGGGCTTTTAGAGGAGAATATTGACAGTTCTGAGAAAGACTATCCCAGAATTCAACTAGGTATCTGCAGAAATTGAGCCACTAACTAGTATGTTAGACTATTTGTCTACATGAAGGAATTCTTTGAGAAAAACTTGGCCATTCAAAATGTCCAAAATAATAAGGAAATAAACAAAATATCTCAAGTATTTAGAAGTGGCTGTTGCTTGCCTTGCATTATCGCAATAATGGAAGTATGTAAATAGAAACAAAAGTAGAAAGTGAGAACTGTATTTTCTATCTTATTTTTCATCAGAAGGACGTTAGTTTTGACAGAAAAAATAATTTTAAAATGTTAAAATCAATAACCACTTGTGAAAAGAAAGGTATTGCTAAGACTTTATACATTTGGGTTATGATTTGACTATAAAGGTAAAATATATTCTTTTAGTCAAATTTTTTTTACCTCTTTTTGTAGCTTCCATGGGTGTTGCAGCAATCGTTGCTTAGAAGTTGTTTAAATCAAGTGTCATATATCTTATCTTGGTCATCTGGAAACATGTTGGTCACAGAGTAAAGGGCAACATGCACTCCTTTAATCTCAAGGTCATCAATGTCCTTTCTGTCTCACTCCTTACTGTGTCTTTTCTGGTTGTGCTTTTTTGTTTTTCCATCCTTGAATAGTACTCACCATATTTTTTTTTCCTGTTCTCTTTACTAGTATTGTTCTTCATTAAAATTTTATTGTTTCAACCATTAGACTACTATTCTGTTTCCTTGATGTAAGCAACAGTCCCATTTGCAATTGATAGATCCCAGCCTGTTTAGACAGATAGGTACTTGTTTATAGATCTTCTCTGACTGATCTATATTTTTTTGCCTGAAGAAGACTGGAATGACTGATTTTGGATTACACATTCTCCAGGACCATGTTTCTTATATTGGATCCATAACAGAAAAAAGCAAAATGTAAAAAAAAAATAAATGTTCAGAAGTAAGTTGCACTTAACAAGAGCAGAACAGTTTTCCATTACATTTGTATTTTTTCTAGTTCATATAATAGAATCATAGCATGACTTAGACTGCAACTTTAAAATCATCTAGACCCCCCCCACCTGCCATGGGTAAGGACAGCTTCCACTGGACCACTGCTCAAAGCCCACCCAGCCTGGCCTTGAGCATTCCAGAGATGGGGCCATCCACAGTTTTTCTGGATAACGAGTTCCTGTGTGGCACTAACCTCACAGTAAATCTTTTCTTCCTTATGTCTAGCCTATATCTACCCTCTCTCAGTTTAAATTCTTTACCACAGTGTTTACAATCTGGCCCATGGTGGTTTTACTGCTTTTTATGTAGTAAACCTGTGGGTAGGGCAGGGCCAGCAGGCGCACGTGTATGATTCACTAAATGGCCATGGGGTATTTGACATTGTTTGGGGTGAGACTAAGGGAATTTGTCCCACATGGATCTTTTGTGCTAAGGACAGTTGAACTGTGATCATATGTAGTGGTTTTCACAGACTTAACCTTGTGCACAGGTTGTATGAATGCTGATACAGTGTAACACCAGATTCCCTGAAAACTGCAAAATGACGTGAATCCAAGAAATGTGAAATATTATTTTAAGTAATCCATAGATTCATAAGGTCTATTCTGAGGTCTGCTGAGCACAGATGGTAGATTTGTAGCTGCAGTTCTTTGATTTGCAGATTCACGTTAATTCTGGATTAGGCAAAGGGGTCTGATTTTATTTTATTTTCATTAAGATCTTTCATGTAGTCTATGGTTTCCAAGATCTACACTACTCATCATACAATATGTGTTTTATTTCTAGCAGAAAAATAATTTGAACAGACATAATCTCTTTTTTTCAGTCATTCTGCAGGAGGCAATCAGCTTGTGAAATGGTCGTTTTCTTCATTCCAAGCCCATGTTTATAATGCCCTATTAAAATGTGTACAACACCCTAAAATTAAAATCTGGGAAACAAGGAACCTATGAAGCTTTTTTTATTTGTCATTCTCTTTGCCTGAATTGTTAGATCTTTATGTGGTGTTGCCATACTTAGCTTTTAAAATAATTATTTTTTCCCTCTCAGTAGGATCCATTGAAAAGCCATTTCAGTAATTTTCCACATATGTACTCAGTGTTTTAAACTGTAAATATTTTGTGACATTCCAGAAGTATTGCTTCACAAACCTTTATTCTGTACATATACATAGCTCTCTAAAAGCAGTAAACGACTCATGCATCTTCCCAAAGCAAGGTTACAATGACACAGCTATTAATATATATCTGAAGCGGTGTTATGTAGCTCAGGTAGATGTGGATTTTTGAGGGTTTTCTGAAATTATTATTATTTTCCCCAGTCTGTATTTTAAGAATCCAAAATGTTCTTCAAAATTTGAAAATGATGACTTTAATTTTACAATATATATTTTTCAGGCATTATATAAATGGAAGAAAAACTTCCTCAAGGATATTTTTCATGAAATTCAATGAAAAAAAGAAAATGAAAATATTGTGAGAATGTTCATTTTAATGTGTTATGAGCCAATTTATTTCTGCTACATCTATCAGAGGTTGAGCCTTGTCACAAAGAAAGAATTGGTTCTTGGTATAGGAAAAGATCATGATCTGTAAGCTCATGATCTGAAGGAAGACTAATAAATAAAGCTGCCTGAACCCTTTTCAGATTAACTGTAAGGATATGAGATTAAATCATAAAAACCAGAACGAAAACAACAAATTGAGAGAGTGAGCAGCTGCAGAGTTGCACAACAGCGGTATTTATTTTCCAGGCCAGCAGACACAGTAAAGATATATCCTACTTCCCTCTCCCTTGTTTTCTCCTTTCAGTGATACATATGTATTTGGGGGTTTATTATATTCTATCAACCCTCTTACTTCAGAAAAAAAGGAGGATTTTTAGGGTGGTTTCCACACACCATATAGGAGGCTTGGAGGATGTATTTTATTCTGAGTGAGAAATGCAAACAAGAGGCTACTAGGGTCTGAAGGATTTGTGCATGTATTCTTTATGAAATGTATACATGTGCTTCCCACATATAAAGGCTTTATTCTGTTGGGTCACCAAATAGCAGCAGCATTGAAAGTGGTTTCCTGTGTCCCTTTCCTTCCATTCTTGGGAGGAATGCCAGTATGAGCTGGCAGCGTAGGATCTGTCTTTGGGGACTGCAGTTGGGGATGTCAGGGTGTGAATAGAGAGGAAAAAAGAGACCAAAACAAGAGAGAAAAAGAAGGAGAGAGGAAAAAAGCAGGCATAAGTGAGACAAGAAACATGAAAGAGCAGCATGAATTTGAAAATGAAAATGTGTGTCCATCTGTTTCATGTTTATATCTTTTTAAAATGATTCTTCTTTAATTGCTGGATCATGAACAACTGACACTGAGAATAGCACTGATGGTAGTTTATTGCAACTTAAAATATGACAGTGTAACATTAAAGTCAGTCAATTATATACTTATTTTTGAAAAGCTGAAAACTGCCCATTTCTCGAGATTATCACTATTTTTCTGCTTCAAGACTTATGACATGTCACTGTAGTGCAACCTCTGGTTTTGATTGTTTCTATTTCTGAGTACCTGAGTTGATAGATTTCTAGGCCAGATGTGTCAAAACCCCTTTACTTGGACCCGTGGAGACTAAGCATATTTGAAAGCAAAGTATTATACCTGATTTTCAAATAAAATAGAGGTATTTTAAATTTTTAACCTATTTCTTTTAGCTTCTGGCATATTTAAATACAGCGAGAAATATTTAAAAAATTATGTAGAGAAAGTATTTAAATTGTGTTGGCATTTAAGAGTCAGACTGATAAAGCTGTGTGCGGATTTGTTCATGCTCAGACAACAGTGTCTCTAAACCTTTTAGAATTCTTCATGTAAGGCATAAAAAAATTGATTTGTTTTTTTTAGACATTTTAGCTACCACAGGAGCAAAACCCCACAATTGTTGATAAGCATAATTATATTCTTTCACTTAATGAATTAGTCTAATACTCAATACAAGAAATTTGCAGGTTGAGTTTAAAATTGAATCAGTATTCTTTTCCATGCATGACTGCAAAGGCCTCACAATGACTTTCCCTGGTGCTAGAATGGGATGCAAAGGTCTTTAGAGGTACTCTACAGTATTTTTAACATATTGACTAAATATTTAAGTTTTACAGAATTGGAACTGCATCTGAATAAGGTTTTATTTTCATTTTCCTACTCCCAATCCAGCATTTTTTACCACTTTAGTAGTCCTTAGAGCTGTAAAGTAAAATGTCAATCTGAAAACTACTCTCAGTAGTTTTGCTTTTGTTTCTTGTGTTTCTTGTGCTTTCATTTCGCTGTAGACTTTCTATGATTCTTGAGATTATAGTTTAGAACAAATAATAATTTAGGTTTTTCTTCACAGAACTGCTCTTCTAATTATTTAATTCATCTACACAAAGGATTATAGGTGTGGATCAGCATTTCATGGCTGTTCCAGTTTTTAGGTATAAACTGAAGTTAAGTTGATCTGCAGTCTCAATCTCACATGACATTAAAAAATAATTTAATAATAACTATGGCCAGAGGAAGCAATTGAAATCTGTGGGAAGAGAGCCAGAGAAAGTACAGTATTTAATTATTGAGAAGAAGTACCTTGGGTCTAAGAAAGTCAGAAATCCTTTAGTGCAGAAATTTTAATTAAATAATTAGACACTTACGACAAGGATTAAGCTACACCCACTCATGAAGATGAGTAAGGATTTTGATTTTTTTTTGTAAGGCAAGGTCTCTGTAAGGAGTTCCTGAAGGATATTTACATTGTCCATTAACAGTTCAGACTACCCATCGTGGGTACACTTTGTTTGTACCTGTGATTATTAGGTTGCAGCAAGTTGTAGCATATTCATTCTGTTCTAACTTCTGAAAAAGAGGTGTAGCTTTTTCTCTCCATTACCTTTGCAGAACTGTCTGTTTTTTGAGAAATGAAACTCCTTGTACAGTTCTTTGTCTCCTAATATTGGTTCTGTGGATCTCCTGCTCGCATGGGCAGTGTCATCTCTGACACAACGTTCAGGACGTGCAGCCACCCTGTGACTTCTGTGGGGTTTGTCTGAGCTGTGCCTTGCTTCCCTTCCTCCCCTGTTACTGATTATGATTTATTAAAATATCCCTTTTATGATTATTTTAAGCAGAACCTTAATCTAGCTGTAGAACCTATACTGAGTAACATTGGGCTTCCAACCAATGTCAGCTACAATTTTGGATCCTTTTATTTTTGAGAAAGGTAATCTGTTTGTAAAAGAGAGAAAGAGAAAAGGAAAATTCTAGAACTGTGAGATGGCATGCAAATGGTCTGGTTCAAATGGACTGGTGCAATTTCTTTGGCTTTTCCTTTGTGTCTCTAGAAGTCACAAATGATAAAGAAATCACTTCTGTAGTGCAATTTAGTTGTCACTTATCTTTTAGATGGTAAGATTAAAAATTTTAGTACCTGTCAATCTATTTTATTAAGTCAGATTTGAGGAAAAAATGTAACAATAATGAATGTAATAGGACCAGGGTGACCATTTTTTCATAATTCAAAGTTACATTATTAAGCCATACGATTTTCTTAGTATCTTTTCTTTAGCATGATTATTCCATTTCTTTTTCTGCCCTTCTTCAAGAGATATCCTTTCATCCCTTTTCCTACTCTGGAATGTCCTTATAGAATTATTTATTTAGTTAGTTATTTTATTAACTTATTTTTTTGTGTATCACTATCTGTTTTCCACCAGTGTGAGAAACAAAACCAAACTCTGGCTAGACATTGAAAGTGGTTTCAAAGATATAGCCATGATCTTTTTTCACCCTAAAGACAGACATTCTTTTCTTCTCTATGCCGCTTCTTTTACTTTCCCTATGATGTAGTTCACTTCTTTTCCTCACTTCACAACCAATAATTCTAAAACCATTCCTGAGTGTCCTTTCAGTTTCGTGGTGAACTAATTGGATACTTCTCTCCCAAGCTTTGAGAAATCATAATTTTGTGCTTTTCAGAAAAAACAGAGGTCTCCATTCTTTACTAACAAGAATAAGACAGCCACAGACATTTTAAGGGAATAGTTGCAGCAAAGTAGTGCAGTACAATGTCATTTCCAGTTAAGTAGGAAATGTAGGTGACCTGAAGTCAGTGACTCTTAAAGTGGTGTTCTAAAATCCAGTGTAATATCTGTGTATAATATGCAGTGGGTTGTGTATATGGGCAACTTGTTCTGACTTCCTGCACTATGCAGCTCTGTTCCCTGTAACCATGCCCTGATGTTTTTAGAAAATGACTTCAGCAAATGCCCGGTTCTGCAGCGCTGAGCTTCCTGAAAATGCCATTAGGGACCTCAGAAAGTCTATCATCTTCATAGAATATCAAGAGGTTAAGTTGCTCCAAACGCAGCTTTCCGGATTTCTGCTCCGCTGTTTTGTCAGCTGGTATTATCTGCTTGAATTGGCCCCCAGATGTAATTTATCTGCCTAAGCAAGTTTCCATTATGCAGCATGCAATAGGACGAACCATGAACTTTGCTGCAGAAACCCCATCTTCTTTGTAAAAAGAAAATGGCAAGAAGAAGAGTTCTTATGGTAAGGTTGTGATAGAAAGCAATGCATTTTAGCTGCAAGAAGTTACATTTGCAATGACTTTGTGAAAATACTGGACTTTAAATAAGTTCCTGATGATCACTTAAAAAAAATTTTAAAAATACCTAGCAAGGCCAAGGAGATTAAAGCAAAAAACATCTGATTTGCTTTATAATGCCAAATAAATTGCTAAGCTTCAGAAGGACATTGCCTTCTAAAGTTCCAAATCAGTGCACAAACCCGATTTTTTTGAAGAGGTAGATTAATTTTAATTGAATCTTTTTGAATCTGGCATGAGGTGCTGGGCTGACAAAAAATGACCTGCTTGAGTTGCATCTTTGTGCTGCAGTTAGAACTGTGAAAAATATTTAAGCTGGAAGAGGAGTCAAAATTAGTTCAACAATGTCAACCCTTGAATATAAGAAATTTGAGAACTCAAAGATTAGTTCAGTAAATCCACCTCCTCACTAGGATGAGATAATTGTATTTTATTCCTAAAATGGACATGTAGTGATTAATCTTCCTGTACCATTTATTAACAGGGTCTAGAACAAAACTGTATTCTTGAAAAAACCAAATTTATCTTGGATATGCATTTCTTATAAAACAATGCATAATTTGGGTGCTTCTTGTGTCTCAAGTGCATGCAATGAAGACTGAAGAACTGACTTTCATTAAAAAATATATATCAATATCTGAAGCAAGAAATTTGATCTTCTGAATAAAGTAAAATTGAAGTAAAGTATAAATTAATTTCTACTCAGCAGATTTTTTTTAATGCAGATATTCTTTCCATAATTAGAATGTCACTTCTAAAGACCCTGAGAACCAGAGTAAGAAGGAAAAGAGGAAGATATGTCACTTAAATAATGGAAAAGATAGGAATATTTAGTAGATGGAACCCAAACTCTTGAGCTTTGGATATTAAATACAGTATTTATAGTGTCTCAACTTTTCAAAAAAATTGTTTTGGATGGTGATAAACTGCATTGCAGTAATAATTGATGCACTAACATAGATCTGGATAATTTTCACCTACTTTACTTCTCCTTCAGGTGATTAAGAGCATATATAAGAATGTTAGTGTCCTTTTGGTAGATATTCCCAAAAATTGTCAGTTGTTTTTAGTGTTAAGCTTGGCAAAGCCAACCAAACCAGGAGATTTTGTTCAAGACAAGGATTTGAAATTTCACTCTCTATGTGGCATACAGATATTTCTTTCAGAAGCACTTTTTTTTTTTCTGTCTGAAAATGAGATTTATTTAGGAATGTATTCTGTGGTATGTCACCAAGTATCATGAAACCTTACAGTTACAACAATCAATTATGAAATTAACCCCTACTCCCTTCCCAAGTGACCAATGATGCCTTTATTCCACTAAAATAGAACTTCTGTACTAAATGGAAATCTTTCCAAAGTAAAATGTTTATACAGTCTTAATGCTTATAAAATCCAGGCTCCATGGCACTGTCAAAGGAATTGAATTCCAGAAGTGTGTGATCATCAGGAAAATATTCTTCTGGTTTTCCAATCAGCTGAATATAGGAGGAACCCAGGAGACCATAAATCTCATAATAACATGAAAGGAAGATAAATTAGTCTCTTTGAACTCATCCCCAAGATATGGAAGGCTCGAATTTTTAACCAGTGGACGGAGCAGCAAAAATTAATACACAATCCAGTGCATAGATGTGTTGTCATAGCCTCTGTTATACTAAGTAAAAAGACTGATTTTAATCTTATTGTCATTTGGACAATGATTTATCTTTCAGTTTGCACATATATTAGTCTTTGTTTCCATCACAGATCACCTGGACACATTGACACCCAACACAAGTTTGGACCTTTAAGGACCAAATCAGTCATCTGAAAATAGATATGGTGATAAATCTCAAGATATTTTCCGAGTGAAAATAAGTAATTTCTAAAATTTATTCAACTCCCAAATTCATTTTGAGTGAGAAATCATTTCTGCAATGTGTAACTACCATGGATTTCAGGATCAATGCAATTGTTATTTTCTTTACATAACAAGGAACTTTATAATCAGCTTGCTCACCAAAAAAGCGCTGGTGTAAAGGATGTTGTAACTGTGGTAACTGTGTCTTTCAGGAAGAAAACATTATCTCTTCATCTGAGTGTATATATTGGAATCATTTCTGTTGGGGGCATTTACATGGCTGATAATCATTGTTGGATTGTCGTAGGATTTATTTTTTGCTGACTGCTTAAATTTCTATAACTTGGAGAATAACGGATATAAGTACAATCTGCCTGTGAGCACTGAAGAAATTAACTTGCACCTTAAATACTTCATCCTGAAATGGAGAGGAAAGACAGGTGTCTGCAAACTGTTAGTGAGTGTGTATTTTCAGATCCTGTTTTTAGTATTTTACATTATTAATCATGCATAATACTTTTTTAGTAGTGTTTAAATCAACTTTTGTGTTTATGAAACGTGAAAAATGATCAATTTTTATAAAAGTGAGGAACAGAAATCTCTTCTGTAGCAGATAAAGTTTTCAGTGCACTGTTTCAAAAATCAATCAAATCTCTGTTCTAGGCCAGCAGTTCTTGTCTAGTGAGACACATCTTATTGGTGAACCATCCAGAACTGCAAATGAGGCATAAAGCAGGATTCATGTACTATAATGAGGTGCAAGAAAATATCAATTGATTGTAAGTCAGCTGAAGGTAAAACTGGTTGAAATATACTATTCTAAACCACATGTTCTACAAGGTGTAGCATCTACTGAATATCGAGCTTTTCCATCCTTGAGTATTGCACAGACTTCTCTACTTCTTCAACCAGTGTATAGAAAATTTGATGTCCCTGTTGGAAAAGGAGCTATTGCTTTAGTGAGGGGAATGAGGTCTCACTTAGATCTTTTCTAACTCTGATTCTTTCACCTTAATAGTACCCCTTCAATACTTTTAGAAATATTATTTATATATTGTATACTACATGTATGGACATGGACAAATGTATACGTTCACACTAAAAAGTTAGGATGCTTAGCCATTTCAGTAAACTATCAGAACTCTGGGAAAGCAGAGAACTGATTATGGAACCATAATTTGATCCAGAGTTTCAAGAAATTAATTTTGTGGAGATGTATTTCTCCTGTAGGAAGCTGATCAGCCCTGCAGAAATGAAAAAAAAAATTAGTAACATTTATGAGTTATTTTAGTACAAAGTAGAATCATGCTCTTGCAGATTGAAGAAGTGATTTGTACATTTATTAGAAAAAGAGGTTAGTTTTCTTGTTTGTCAAATGCAATCTTTGCTTCAGTAGCTCTTTATATAAATTATGTCTTAGGTCAGATAGTTTGAAAATCTCCATTTCCCTAGATTTGAAGGCTTCTTTTTTATATATGACATCTGCCATCAATAGGAGTTTTGCTAGAAACCGTGAAGATCCCTAAAACACCTGTGTTATATGTGGGGAAAATGCATGAGTTGGAAAAAGGGAGAGGATGCACACACGTGTATTTTTTTGGTGTTAGAACACAGCTAAGGCAGGAACTGGGAAGTGTTCTCAGATCTAGCAATAGAAATAAAACCAAAAATAAAGTAATTAGACAAGCAGAAGAACACTTCATTAATCTGGTTTTGGGTGCTCATGCAATTTTGGGTCACATGATTTTTCCCCCCTACATGTTCCTCTTTCTTTCTATTAATCATACAGGAAGGAAAAGGTGGCTAGCTTTCCAAATTGCACTCCTTAGTCATCTACATTTAGGTGGGATGAATCTGGGTGTCTTTGTTTTTAACAATCTAAATTCAACCTCTGAATTTGCCTAAAATCAGTAACATCTTCATTTTTAAGTATAGACTTGCCTAAGCAAGGAATACTTAGAAAAGCCCAGAATTGGCAAATGAGGTAGAAGGCAGCACTGGAACTTTATTGCAGACCAAGCAAGCTGTATATATTGTGTAATATTCAGAAGAAAAAAGATATGAGGAATAATTAAAATTATACATTTTATGTAATTATTTGCAAGTATTCTATGCCTTGTCATATTTAAATAATACTTCCCATGTTGCCTTTCAGCTAATGTATTAAAGAGAATTCCACAGAGAGGTTTGAGAAGCCATAATCTATACTGGGCTAAGGAAATTAAACAATAAGTCAAAGTTATTCATGTTAGAGATGTCTTAAAAATAATTATACTGGGAGGTATACTCAGTTGTGAGGCATATTTACTTATTCATTTCAAGAATTAGTACTGCTGTGGTATGGTCTATCATAATAAATAACAATAGGTTTTCAAATTATAATTTTCCTATATCCTTTGTCTAATTTGTTTGGTTTTGTTTCCCATCTTACTCATCCTCAAATGCGCAATTTGTGTGTGGTCAGTGCCAGCTTTTGTATGTGTCCATACCAGCCCTAACAGTAGGATTTCCCAAGTGAACATATGGCCCATTTCCTAGTATCTGTGTAAGGAACAAAGTTAGACCTACCCTTGTGTTATCTGAGTTTTAAAAAATGTAGAGTTATTTTATCAGTAAAAGTATTTATTGTAAGTCACCTGACATTTAACTTTCACAAGTCTTTATTTTTTCATTTCACAGATTTAAAATTTTATTTAAAAAACTGATTAAAAATACAAAATATCAGCTTCCAAGTATTTTATTTGTAGAATATATTCTTTCCTAAGTAGTAAGTATGCCGGCAAAAGATGATGTTTAACATGTTGGCGACTTCTAGGAAGTTTTAAAGGCGTCCTGATTAGTGGATCATGATTATTTCTTTCATTTACTTAGACCATGAAGAGATGCAGGGAAATGAGTTGTGTCCTCACAGAACTCAGCACATCTAATAAAGGACAGCTGGCACTTCTCTACTTAGGGAGTCCTAAGCTGCCCTGAAATTTACTGTCAAGACTTCGCTTTTTGGGCTGGTGTACTTGACTTCCTTGAGAATCTATAGATTTCAAGGTTAGTTTTGTCTTTTATTAAAAAATAGACAGTTGTTTACCTTTTTTCTCTGTGTGTTGAAGACATAAGTACTGAGAATTTTCAGAGATGGGAATATCCAGATACCTGTAAAGGTGCTAAAGGTAAACTGACAGCTTACTTTATCCTCAATGTAAGTAGGTTAATGAGAGCATCCTCCTCACCATTTTGGCTGTTGTTGTACTTGCTGGGCGAGTTCCTGACTGAGGAGCAGAGCACAGGCTGCTTCCGCTGGCAGCAGAGCAGTTCCAGTATCTGGGAACGTGCTAGAGGCACAGTGTTGAACTGCGCTTTTGGGCCTTAATCCAAAGGCTGCTGGCATGCAGTGTTATCCCTGATTTCACTGGAATCAGGCTACTTAACACTTGATGCTACAAGGAATGTATTTCAACAGACTTTGGAATGGCAAAGTTCTAGTATCCTACACAGCAAGTTAGGCGAGGGCTTGAGGTCCACACTTCCTGTGTGGATTACTGACATTACTCTTACCTTAATCACATCACTTAAGCTTCATATCCTAGAGCATTTAATGGAGAATGTGCTTACAAGCTTTGTAATAGTTAACTCTATTTTGAAACTTATTCTAAGAATAAATTATTATTATTTCATTGTTCAATATTAATGTTGGTGGAATAGGAGATCAACTTTTGTGAGTTCTTTCTGCATGGGATGCCTCTAATAGAAAATCTGATAAAAAATGAAGAAGGGGGAGTTAAATACACCTGGGAGGCAGTTCCATGAGCTTCAGAATCAGTATAGCCTATAGTGGCATAGCATGTTTTTTCATCCTAATTCTTCTGTGATGTGGTGGAGGACCACAATAACTTAAGCAACTTTTCCTATCACTTTTGATAATTCTGCCAAAGTTCAGATGGCAGTGTTGTGGCTATTTGCTGACCATGCTCTGACTGTCTTTCTGCTGTAAAAGTCAATGAGTAATGGCTCTCAGTTCTACCCACTCTTCCTCCATGCACACTGACTTGGGTCTTTGTCCTCCTGTGATGACACAAATTTTCATTGAGATTGCTGGAATTTAACTATATAAATACTTATGCCCTTTGAAATTACCCAGTCTCCTCAAGCATTTTAGTCATGATGATAGATGGTAGTATCGAGGAAAAAAGGGATAAACAGACTGTCCAGATTTGAGTCTCAAATTGGCCCAAACAGTGTAAATTACACTAAAGGAAAAGTATGATTAATTTAAATGGCTACATGGGAGAATTATGAAGAGGGATACTGAGAAGAATTAAATGGAGCGCCTCAAAAAGGAAATAAAGAAATGCGAAGATGCTGAGAATAAAACACAAGAAGAAAACCCAATATGTTAGGGTGTGAGATGAGGATGAATTTACTTTTTTTTACATTACTATACTTTAATAGTGGATATTTTCTGTAACGAGCTTTGCTCTCTTAGCTGGAATTTCAGTATCTTCCGTTGTAGATCTGTGACCTGACTACCAAGGATTAAAATCAGTATCACTTTTCCATTCTTGATTAATGTTTAACTCAGTGAATTAAATAGTTCTTTCAATATTTAATTATTTTAGGGAAAGAGAACAGTGTCAACAGCAAAGACAAATTCCCTTAGGAGTAACCAGGGGCATGTTGATAAGAACTTTGCAGGCATATTTTAGGAAGCCAGTGGAGAAACCTGGGACTCAGTTTTCCATGCTTCCTCACACTGTTCTAACGGCCCAGCTACCTATAATAAGAAGAATGGTGCATTTTGAATGACTGCTCAGGCGCCAGCAGAACAAGAAGATTCATTTTTACAGGTCTTGGACAGAGACTGATGCTCCCCTGTAGCCTGGATTTAGGTACTTTTATCCTTTTGGGTTTGAGGGTTATCAGGGGCCCTTTCTTTATTATTTTCTATAGTAAGTATTCAGAATACTGGCTTTTATGAGTCCTGTTGTTATGTGTTTAAATTTCTTGTTATGGATTTTGCATTAGATAAAGTTTTCTTGTGAAACTGAACCTTTGAACATTGATGTGATGAAATACAAATGGGTGTGTGCTTTATTCCAAAAGAAAGTCTGCTTGCATTTCACTTGCAGTAGTGAAGGGAAATGCCCATCCTTGAATGGAATTTCCAATAGTCCTTAAAATCATGTCCCATCTCAGAGCATCAGTTTGCTGAACCAAAAGGAGTGGTTTTATAAACAGTAATAATACAACACTATCTAATGTCCAAGGCCACTGTTGTTAACTTACCTCTTTGAAAAGAATTTGTTCAGAGGTTTATTCTTTTCATAATGGATGTCAGTCAAAAACTTTTGATCATGAGTATTTAACTAAGTGCTTTAATAAGGGCATATTGGAGAGCGATGGTGGTGTAATACATGTACGTATTTGCTATTAATTACAAAGTTTTTATCTAGATGGAAAAAACAGTAGACATTAGACTTTTTATACATTTCAAAAATCCCAATATTATCCCCAAACTCCAATTGACTCAGCTCTAGAATTTTCTTCTGCATTTCCATCAAACTATACTTACATACTATCCAGTAGATTAGAGTGGAATTGAATCCAAAATTGTTCTTGATAGTATCTTTTATCCCAGAAAAGTCTTTGTCCTGTAAGCTGTAATGTATAGCTTTAATAAGTCTGTATGACTCTACTTTGTTTAAACTACAATGTCCTGTGAAATCTTTTTTGTATGCCTATAATAAGTGATGCATGTAAGTAATGTTTGAGATAACATATTTATACATATTGTCAACTTTCTTGTATAATAGATGTACATTTCTGAAATCTAGAATCAATTTAAGGAAGTTTAATCTTATGTTTGAAATAGAAATATTTTATATAAATTTGAAAACCTCATATTTGGGAGATTTCTAGATAACTTTTTGTCTTAAAAGCTTGTATCTGATGGACCTTTATTAAGATTCAGTTTGGCTACAGAGGCAGGTATCTGTATGGACCTCAATGTAGCTTGGCTTAATGGATCCACTGATGCTTTCTCAGGCTTGTCTTTTCATTTTGAAATAGGCTGTCAACCATGTCAGGTAGTTGTTCAGACTATCTAGTATTCATTTTGCTTTTTCTCTGCAGTATCTTTAAAGTACTTGGTCTTCATTTCCATAAAATCCTTGATAAAATTTGTGTGAAAATGAAATATATTATTATGAAACCATAAATAGCAAGAGCATGTACAAATATCTTTTTGCAAGTATAAATACACCAAATACCATGATAAAGATCACTGTCAAAATTATTTTAATGAGGCCCTCAAAGGATAGGAAATGCTAGAAACAGAAGTGTTTAAGCAGTGCTTGGCTTACCTGGTGCTCATTAAATACACAAGTAGGGGTGTTCCAAAAGAAAGAAGCCTGTGCATATCAGACGTCTTTTTCTTCTAGTGTGGATATTGGAGAGTATAGACTGAGAGCCCTGAAGAACAGAAAAAGAGATCTCAAGTTAAATATCAAATAGGCAGAAAAGTAATCCCTGTCTTTTTCAACATTATTATCTGAAGCTTTTAATTTGGGAACGCTGAGGGTGTAATTTCCTGAGCCTTAGAAATTACGCTGAATCACTGCCCTTCCCAACAGGAATTTTTTAGTGTAAGAAACAGTGACACATTTGAAGATCTGTAAAAGCATTGAAATATGGTAAATAGTACTTGTTCCATTTTGTTCACAAACAATATCAATGTACAGAGAATAAATTTTATGTGTGGTTCTACTGACTTCTTTTGATTGTCAATTTCATTCTGGTCCTCAAAGGTCAGGTACTTCAGTGGGCAGAGCCTACTTTGCTCCTGCTCCTTCATTCCATTCCCTCCAGCCTCTTCTTGTTAGGTCTCCTTACTTTCTTGATTCTTCCCAGATGAATGATGACATTTTGGAAAAGGTGGAAGTACCTAAAAGAGATGTTAGTAGAAGTCCACATAGTAGGGTCACTATACTACTCTAGGCCACATAATAAATACAGGAAACAATTGCTTATTTGCTAAAGGGTCTCTTGGAGTGCATTAGAATGGTCAGGAGAGAAAGGCGATTCTATTTTATTCTGTTCCATTCTTTTTTTTGAAATAAAAAATAGTATTTTAAATCAGTAGTACAGTGAATTTTGATGAACATTCTAGATGACCAAAAACATATGCATTTGCACAAATGCCATTTCTTTATAGCTGAATTTTCTGCTAGCAGCAACTATTTGCTGTATTGCTAGTATTTGCCTTTAAAAGTATTCTTTACTTCTCTATGAAACATTTTACATGCATGAGCATCTGCAAGGTACTCTTTATTCCTTACTCCAAAATAAAACTTGAAAACTTGAAGTTTTAAATATGTTTCTTTTCTCTGTAGTTTTAGGACAAATCTTAAAAAAAATAAGAAAGAGAGAGAAAAAAAAAAAAAAAAGAGTGTATGCCCTAACTTCCATTTTAAATATCTGAGAATAAAGATGTAAAAAGATGGATGTCAAATGTTCAGCATTTTGTTGCAACAACAAGAGCATTTTGACTGTGATGCCCATTTATAAGGCATGCAGCAAAAGGATAATGTGCTTGAAATATATGATAAAATACTGGTCTCGTACCTAGTCTGTGGCCAACATTGCCTCTGAACTGTGAAGTGGTGCATATTATACTGATTGGAATGACTTGAACTTTTGTGACAAGACGACTGTTTCTTGGAGGAGATTAGAAAATTTGGGTTTTTTGGTGGAATGAATGTAAAGGCAAATTTTCTTGCATTACAAACATGAATTCTCTGTAATATAAGTAAGGTGGTTAGCAAATATTACTTTTTCATTTTATTATAGTAAGATAGCCACAAATATCCATTGGTTCCTACTTTAGGATCTCAAAAGTTACCAGCTTTGGCAGACATAGAGCCTATTACTTTTATCTTAAATTGTAATACATTGCTCAAATACGAATGCTTTCATAATGCACAGTATGCTATGGACAGAAAAATAGGTATTAAAACTATTTCAGGTAGTACTTTGTAGGGTTTCACATGAGTTTTGCAAACAGATTTATTAGCAGATATTTTCATGATTTGTAAAAAAATATTTAACCTGGGTGGAAGGTGGGAGTCACAAGTATATCCCTTTTACAGGAGCCAGGAGATGAATTTGTTCCCATTTCTTTTTTTTTCTTATAAAATCTGTGTTTTAGCTGCCATCATTCTGGCCAAAGAAGCCTGGATGGCTTCTTCCTCCTGAGCACATCAAGACACTTGAATTAGCTGGAAAGATGCTTTTTCCCATATCATCTGAGATTCAAATTGCTTTCAGTGGAAGAGGTTTAATAATAGACCTCATTTTATGTTTGTTTACTTGGAGATTTTGTAATTAGTGCGAAGATGTTAAAAGCTGTGGATAAAAAATGAGGTATTATAAAGAAAATATTTTTAATTGTTATATTTTGATTTGACAATGATAAACTATTTTCTGTATTGTTATGTAACATCATCCTCTGGCACAAGCATTGAAGGAAAAGAAAAAATGGTTTTTAGTCAGGGATACTTATTTTCTGTACGTTTCATGGTATTCACAGTGCATACTGTGTTGCAAAAGCTCACTCTGTTCTGTTAGATGACTGATTCTGCTTCTTGCTCTTTGATATCTGATACTTCTGTGTACCAGTACACAGGCTCCTAAAATAGTGGGTTTTCCTGGAAGCAGATGGGTTTGGAGCACCCTAAGAAGTGATTGATTTTTCTCGGCTCTGTCATGGCTGATTCAGTGCAATAAACTTTTAAAAGATACTGAAGACATTTCATTTTGTAATGCAGTGCTTATATATAATGCAGCCATTCCTTTTAGTAATTGTTCAAGTTTGCATGGCAAATCATTGCCTCGATGCTGAATGTACAATCCCTGACAGAGTGGTTAGGTATAGAATGTATACTGTTTGCTTCAGTTGTGAATTGATACTACATTTAAATGTTTGCACTAAAATCCTGTTATCTCAGATACAGTATAGCTTTTCAGATATGAGACAAAAGATCTATTGTTACAGTCTCAGTGCTACATGTTGTTTATTATGTGCAGATTTTTTTTAAAGTGGTCTTTCGGTCCTTTAGAATTGCCATTACATTATGAAAAATTAGGAATTCTACATACATGGTCACGGATATTAGTCATTTTTACAGGGGAGGGAAGGAGGAGGGGAAGATGCAGAAATCCTCCTCCTTTTAGATAGTAGTAACAGTGTGAGGATGCCTTGTCCTCCTTTTTTTTACTTCTGAGATTTTATTGCTGGCAGCCAGATGTGCTGAAACTCCTGACGACAGCATCTATTCACTGCGTGTTTTTAATAGGCTTAGAGAAATATGAGTAGAGTACATGAAAGCAGCTCAGCTTCACACTTCAGCTGGGAATGCCCAAAAAGCTTACTGCTGTTTAGAATTCTTGCTACAGTCAGGAGAAAGCTGCTCGGGTACTAAATCTTCTACGACTGAATTAGAAGAATAATGACTGTACAATTAACTATCAGCCCCTGCTCATTTAGGCACAGTTTTTACAGAGATCAGGAGAAATATGGAACTTGATTGGCATATTTGTATTTGATGGTGTGTACAAAATAGATGACTTTTAAGACAGGTGGTGAAGAAAAATAGAAGGGAAAGAAAGGGAGAAAATGCAATTTGAAACACTGCGCCAGGTCTGCAATTCTGTTTTATCTCATTTTCATGGGGTTTTCTCATCCCCTCCAAATATTTTACAAAATGATCTTTTTGGACAAACGTTGAACAACACTAGGTAAGTAGAAATGAAATATTTTTGCTTTATCATTTCTCCTTTTATGCTGATGGCAATCTATCTGCATGCTTTTCAGTGGGGTACTTTTATAACTACACTCCTAGATATTAATATTTTCATGGTAGCAGTGAGTCTGTTAGTGTTTTTATGTTTTATGTAAGGATTTACATGAGAACTCAATCTGCAGAAATAAAGCTAGCAAAGATAGAATAAAATATTTAAGATGGTTATGTATCTTTCAAGTACATTAGCTGCCATTAGAAGCTAGCATTATTAGCTGTAATCCTTAAAGCATATTAAATATTCATAAACAAATTTGTCAGAGAAAATGATTTCTATGTGGATATGGCAGTGAAAAGATTAGATGCTCAGAGATGTGTCTGTTAAACCATGCATAATTTATTGGAAGATGCAAATTAGTAGTCCTGCATACCTTTTGCAAAATAGAAAGCAGTTCTTTATTTTTAAAAGATTTAGATCCTGTGTGTAATGCTTTTCAATAATGTTTTTAACTGGTCAAATTATAGCTGATTAGTGGATGCTTTGCAGCAGGTCAGTCAGCCCTATAGGGTATCCTTTTGTGAATAGCTGTTGTTTTGTGGGAATTAGAAATGATAGGGTGAAGTTGTTATTTATTGGTGTGAGAATTTTTGAATAGGTTTCTTAGGACTTTTGGGGGGGTAAAATGAATTAATAATGCCACATTTCCGTGTCATTATTCAGTAAACATAGTGCTGATGTTTAGAACTTTTTCATACTGCTTTTAAATATTAAACATAAAAATATTAATAATTATATCTAAGAGAGTGGAAGTGCAGGTCAGGAAGCAAAAGAATCCTGTAGTTTTTTATAAAGATAGTGCACTGATGGAAACATTCTGGAAAAAGGGTGGAAGTAATAGGCAGAGACTATATCCAGCATTTTAATCTTCTTCTCTGCCTCTGTGGGAGAAATCTCTTTTAAATGGGATATAATTTCTTAACTACAGGGATATTTGCACTTGATACTTGAGAATATGGTTATAATTTTATTTCCCATAATTTTTTTGTAAGGGTTCTCTCCCTTACTGCTGATATTTCCTTTTAAAATCTGTTGATATTTATTTAATGTTACTGTTCTCAAGTTTTGTTATCTTGGTTATGAATTTCTAATTAGGTATGTAAAATTATGTAGGTAGTTTTAGCAATCATAATCACAGTTATGAATTAAGGTATTTTTAGATATATATGAAATCTGTATTCAATGAGATTTTTCCTATATCCCTTTGGTACGCTGTGAAATATTTGAAGCTCTACAAAATGGAGCAATAATTTACGTATTATCAGCTGGGATTGTAAAACTGCATATTTCCAAGTGCATAGTTTCAGGCCTGCAGCAACCAGCAAAGCCCTTAGCAACTGTTTTTATCAGCCACCATCCCAGTCCTGATTCCCTGGATCTGCTTTTGCAGATCAGAGTACATGCTTTTTGTAGATAAAGGTGCATGCTTTTTGAATTTTTTTTTTTAAAGATACATGTAGATGGTGGTTTTTGCTGTTTATTTTGCTTGTGAGACCTGGCCAAAAGCTGCATACAGTATCAGATAAAAAGACAGAGTTATTTTATTCATTTGCTGTGCCTTAGATTAGGAGTATATTTCTTCTAGAAGACTGGCAAACAAGAAAGGATTCTTAGGAAACTGAGCCTCCGACCTAGTATGGGCTGTTTTGCTTAGGATGAGAATATTCCTGTATTTATAAGGAGCAATGTTGTGTTTTTCTAGGTATCAATGCTTTTGGCCTCAAGAAAACATTGTGCAATTTTTAAACAATATGCAGCAGTAATTGTGAGAGACTAATCCATGTTTCTCTGTTTTCTGATAATAAAGTTATGTGAAAGTATTTTAAGGTTTTGAGTAAAAAGATTCCCTCTTCCAAAGAACTATTTGTATTTTAAATCTGATCTTGATAAAAGGTTTTTGAAGAAGTCATCTATTAGTCACTAAAATATCTCACTGGCATTTATTACAGAGGGTAGTCCTTTGATTGTCTTACTGATTTAAAAAAAATCTATTTTATATTTTTTAATTAAATGAATGTAGTATATAATTTAGACAGATTTTTCATTTAAAGCTTTGCACAATAAATGTAAGGCACTTGCTAAAAACTAATTGTTCATGCATTAAGAGTTAATGCTTCAGAACTGTGGTGTACCTCCAGCATGTCAGAGTCTGCTTTGATGAGGTATAGTGTGCTCTATCTCTTTAGTCTTCAAAGTTATATATTTTGTCCTTTGATGATCCTTTCTCTTTTGAAAAAGTTTTTTTCTGTTTTTACATCTGAAAAGTACAAGTCAGAGTCCAGAAAGATAACGGCTGACATTACACACAGTGATTAACTGCTACTGCAACAAAGTAGTAATGTCAAGAAAACAGCTTCATGCATACAAATTGTACAGTAGATAATGGAGTGTAAAACAAAGTCATAGGAGAGGAGGTAGTATATGGATAATTTTAATTGAGTAGACATTCCTCTTAAGTTTCACATCATTTTTTCTTGGAGTTCTTGTTCTTCTGTTCAGAAAGTTTAGATATACTGAGATTTTCTTGAGGGAAAGATAGGGATCTTAGACTTTGCTTTCTCTAACTATGCTAACCATGGACAGGAACATACATTAAACTGTTTTTTATAATTTCCCATAAAAACTTTGAGTTGGGTTTTTATTTGCATAGTTCTGGCTTTGCAGTAGCTGATGTGAGAGGGCCCAAATGATATTAAGGTCCTTGTGAGTTAGATTGATTTTAGTACTTAAATGGGTTTAGTTATCCCCTCCCAGCAGCCTCTAATGGAGGAATATTGCTGCTGAGTTCTCCTCTGCCAGCTGCAGGGCAGCACTTTGCTGTAAGATGCTATTGTGAGTGTAAAAGAGAAAGCTGGTTTGCTGGGCCTCCCTCTTGCTCCTGCACAGCTCTGTCTGACATTACCAACTCCAGCCAGATGAAGCAGCAACAGCTATCATTTCACCTCAAAATTGTGTGGGGGGTTGGGGTGCTATTTCTTGGGTAGTAAGTTATTTTTTATGGAAAAATTATTAGAATAGACTTATGTTGGGAAACCATAAGAATTGTTCTGTATTTTGAGCATTTGGCAAATAACTAGTTTATGGAATAAATTCATCACATGTCCAGAAAAGAAATCAAGAGACCTTTTATGAAAACACAGTATGTACTTGCATTACATGCAAATTTTACAGCAGCATCTAAAGGAGGTTTGTTTTTTGTGCAGTCTAAAATTTTTCTGATTACTTTCAGTGACAAAAAACAATGAAGTAAAGTTTTAAAATATATTTTAAGCCTTTAGTAAATTAGTAAGCTGGATTTTCAGATTTCCATTCTTCATTTTGTGTTTAGTGTACAAATACTGTGCTGTTGGATGCTCTATTTGTAGCAACATGCTTTGAGAAGTCACAATTGCTTTGGGCAGTATTGAGATTAACACATTACTGCATAATGGCAAGCATCTTTTGTGACTCAACTTGGTACAAAATGTACAGAGGACTATCAATCCAATTTTGCAATTGCAGTTTCTATTAGAAGCTTTTCTCATCAAATGGAAAGTGGTCAATTTACCTAAACTTGGTTTCTCAGATGATATATTAGGATTTTTTTACAGTTCTGTGAAAGTCAGTTTACTGTCTAGCTTGGCCACACAGGGGCATAAGATAACTAATATATTGAGCCTAGAACCAGTACAAAGATTGTTCATCAACTTCTGTGTACAATAGAGACTTAGGTATTGTCTCATTTTGAAATTAGAAACACCTAGCTTAAAAAAACAAATTGTATTTTCTTTCATTAAATTAAACCCCGGTGTTTTTGAAGACTCTTAAGAGTTTTCACTTTTGAAATGCCTTGGTAAGCATCTTTTACATATATATATTGATTTTTAAAAGATGAATAAAATGACAAAATAAATTAGTTACTTGGCAAAACTAGACATTTCCACTGAAAGTATCATTTTAGCAGAAACATGTGATTTCTTTTCATTATTTAAATTTCTGTTTTGTTTCCTCCAATATATCTAACCAATATATATAGTAGCTATTTACCAAAGGTCCATTTTATAATGAAGCCATCAAATGATGTCGGAATTACTGTCACAGGCAATTGTTATTTTTTCTGGTGTTGACAATTATTACTTTGACATTGAAGGAAAAAGACAATTTTCCCTTTCCTATTGGGAAAAAAAATTGTCAGGCTATTTCTGTAGAATAGATTTGAGGTTTTTTTCCCCCTGACTATATTGGTTCAGCATAGCAAGAGGTTTTCTAATACTCTGGGAGAATGTTGCATTTTCAAATATTACTATTCTAAGAGCCAAGAAGAAAACCACGATAATGGTGCTAGAACTGACAGTATATTGTCCATATTCTGTGGTGCAATACTGTGATTGAAACTGCCTCTCCTCCCTTTTCAAAACTGGCTTGTCTATAGCTACCTTTAAAATTTTAGTTTGCTGGGATTTTCACATCTGCTCCTTTTTACCTCCATACTAGGTTAATAGAATCGTGCTTTAAGCATATTCCTCAAATTTGTAGTTGATGTGCTTTCTCAAGTAAAACATACACAGTGTTCGTAAATACATTTATTTGTATTCCTACCATGTAATTTTTCCATATTAAAGACATAGCAAAGCTATTTCCTCCTCTTGTTCTTGACTGTCTGTGTCTTGCCTCAGACACAAACAGAATTCCAAAACTAAGCTGATTCCAGTTACAGATCTCTGTATTACTGTAGGAAACTTGTCCATGTCAAATAGTCCTCTATCTTATTTTCTTCCTAAAATTAGAGAAATAAGCCATATTCAAGTGAATCCCTATGTGCATATACATCTATATATATGTGAACTTCTCTAAACACAAAGGGAAGACTGGCAGCTGGGACAGCAAGTTGTGTATAAAAGGCAGAGAGAAACTCATACAGCTGTGTATTTGGTCTTTTCTGCACCTTTGCCAAACATTCCTCACCAAGAACTCTTATGTCCTCTTTGTGCTGCGAATAAGTGTATCTAACTTCATCAGTCCTTTGGCCCTTGATTAGCTTCTTTGGGACAAAGTGGGACAAGTAGTATGATTTTTCTCATCTTCTCATGTTTCTGTTTTCTTTGGAGGAAGCAGCTGAACGTACTAGCTTGCCGCAGAGCTATTTCTTTCTCACAGGAAGTTGTGTATTCCATCCCATCTAGGTGGCTGTTGGGTTTTGGGTTTGTTTTTAAGTCCCTATTTCTAGGAAAAACCATCCCAGTAACATTCTGTTACAGATATTTTCAGAGACAGAAAAGTACGAGATTTCCTTACAGAGCCATTTCTTTTCCCATCTCTTCCAGCTCTGGGGAGAGATACCTTCTGTTACTTCCACCTCAGTTGCTACAGATTTAATAAGGTGACATATGCTTCCTCCATGCATCTCACAGAGCTGTGGATATTTGCAGCCATAACAGGTTTCTCTCTATTCTCATTGTGCATCAACTGCTGTTATCTGATGATGGCAATAAAATCCTAGCTGGCATATGATCCTAACCTCCCACCAGGAAGAAAAAAGAGGATGGATCAGAGGTGGATAATTTGTCTCAATTCAGCTAGTATGTTAAATTCAGAAATTTAAATAATCCTAAATTTAGAAATGATTAAATATGCTCTAAAACTTGATTTTTTTTCCTCACCTGGGTGAGAGCAACAGAAATCTAAGGAATAGCTGAGTTACCAAGTACAACTTTTTGAAGAGAACATGTAAAAAAAAAATCTCTTTCTATTCTTGAATAACTCAGATGATTCCTGTCATTTCTCAGAACAGCCCAGTAAGATGTGGGTATTATCTTCTTTTTTTGGAAAAAGAAAAGGCAGAGAGCACGATATTAAAAATGACTATGATATTTTATAGTTGAAGCATTTAAGAGATTTGTTCAATGACAAGAGCCTAGTATTTTATGGGAACTGCATGTTCCAACATCCAGTAATCAAGGTTGCTAGTCTTGACCCTTGAGTGCATAATAGGTGCATCCTATTATCCACTCAAGAGTCAAGACTAGGGCAGAGCAGGGCAGAGCTGTGGTGGCTACAACAATAAGTAGCCCTATGTATCCATTTTACTCTTCTTCAGGGTGCTGTCACTCTGATAAAACTGGCATGAGTGCTAAGTAAATCCTGCCTCAGCTGGGAGTTAGTTTTTTGTATTGGTGTGCAGCAAAGTCAATGTTCCAGACTGTTTCCTGTAACTGGTCAGAGTCATATGCATAAATATTTCATTTTCCCCAACTATATGGTTAAAAGCTTCTAGTGAGATCTTCACCAATCCTTCTTTGCATGTTACCAAGTATGTTAAAAAATCATAGAATATTCTGAGTTGGAAGGGACCCACAAGGATCATAAAATTCCAATTCACAGCTCCATCCCCAGGAGTCACACCCACACCATGTGTCTGAGAGCATTGTCCAAACACTCCTTGAAAGTTGGCTGATGCTGTGACCACTTCTCTGGGAAGCTGTTCCAGTGCCCCACCACCCCCTGGGGAAAACCTTTTTGTGATATCCAACCTAAACCTCCTCTGACACAACTCCAGTCCATTCCCTCAGATCCTGTCCCTGGGATCACAGAGCAGGGATCAGTGCCTGCCCTTCCTCTTCCTCTCATGAGGAAGTTTAACTGCAATGAGGTCTCCCCTCAGTCTCTTCTTGAACAGACCAAGTGACATCAGCCACTCCTCATATCTATGGCTTCCCCTCAAGGCCCTTCACTGTCTTTGTTTCCCTCCTTTGGATGCTAAGAACTTAATCTTTCTTATATTCTTGGGTCCAAAACTGCACAAAATAATGGTTAATAGCACTTGTGTAGCCCTCACCTTCTTTACACTCCTTTATCCTTTTTGCTTTTTCCATTTTGGGTTAGTAATCACATGCACATTTATGGTAAGATGTGCCTACTAATGGCACTATCCCTTTAGCAGGTCAGGAGCAGAAATTATACTGCATGTTAGAAATATGGGGCTTTGAAAAGCAAAACTTTCCTTACCAGAACAAAAAGCTATGTCTTCACTTTGTTCCTTGATTGAGAAGTTTTGCTGCTGTTCCTACCACAGTTACTTATTTACTGAAGCAGTGGAAAGAGGACCACTTCTGCTGGTGTGAGTTTGGACATTTCTTCATTATTTCCTTCTGGATAGAAAGCACAGATGGACAGAATGGCACAAATAACATTGGGATGTTTGGCTGTGTAGGTCTGGCTAAGCTGGGGAGAATGGAAGGGAGGAGTTGGAAGCTGCAGTTACTCAGCTCCTTTCCTGTCAGGTGTGATGGGACTGTCAGTCACTATTTATGGACCCATCATCCCTTTATATTTCTCAGGAATATACTCTGAATTTTCCACTATAAAGGCAGAATGAAGGTTTACTCATAGAACTGTGTGAAACACTGTGTTTCAAAGTGGTTCAAGACAGATTGGTATTGAGCACCAAATGATTTACAGGGTTCTGAGAAAGGAATCAATGAATATGATATTGACACCTGAAAAATTGTGAAATCTGAGATAAGTTTGGAGGTAATGGCATAATTTTAACTTTACCCTGAGATAAAAGGTTTGAAGCATAAGCTGGAGGTATTTCAAGTCCTTGGCTTCTCTTCAGCATGTGCTTAGTGATAGGGAGGGAAAGTCAGCCTTCTGAAAGCTGCTTTTTGGGTTCTGAACCTGGGAAGGAAAAAGATGAGATTGAGAAATGAAATAAAAATGTTATGTATTGGAGAAATTTGTTCCAAAGTTGCCTAAATTTGAAAGAGATTAGAGATTGAAATGCTGAAACCTTAACTTTGTTTTATAATAAGAATTGAGCTGAATACATTGCAAGTCAGAGGGAATTTGCATGGTGTCTGTATTTATAAGAATGAAAATATGTCTTGATTAATACACTTTATCCTTGCTGCAATATTTGAGTCACCTTTATGATTAAGGTATACTTCCAAATTCACATCTTCTGATATTCAATTCAATTTTTTGTCATGAAACTTCATCAACATTTTGAATAAATAAGTTTTAAACCCTTGTGCCTTAGAAAGTAGTAGTCACATATATCATAATAGGAATAATAAACTTTGATTGCTAAAGGTATACAAAACTAAGCTGACAAGCAAGTAATGCAATTATAATTCCTTTAAGATAGTTTTCATTATTAACCTTTAAAACAGAACATATAGTCAAAGAGAAATGCTCTAAATCAAAAAGTTTAGTCTATGGTTTGACTACTGTGCACCAAATATAAGACCTTTTGGCATGTATTACATGTCATAGATAACACATCGTTTCAGTAATAAATAAATGGTAGAATAATGAAATAATAATATTTTTTTGCAAATTTTAGTATTTTTTTCTCTATATAATACATTAAAAATAGTTTTAAAGTGACCAAAGGAGATGATGAATAAAACATTAGTAAAAGATGGAACTTCAAAATTTCAGGAATATTGACTATTTCTTGCCTTACAAAATATTTTTTCAAGTATAGATATACAAACTAAATTAAAATAACATTAAAATCTTTGCCTGAAACAGGATGTTTAAAATCTCTCCTCCCCTCTTACCCTCTCCTCTTTTATACAATGATGTTTCTCTTCATGTTTCTTGATTTTCCTAATATTATGTTTTAGGTTGTTGCTCCTGTATTTTCAGATTGCACTCAGAACAAGTGCATTTTGTGTGGAGTTGAGGACCCTGGGGGCAGTCAGTCTTTCATTCACTTAAGGACCTTCATTTTTTCCCTGCTAATGGTGGCATTGTTCTGCTACAAAATTACCAGAACAATGAGTGTTTTAGAGAAAACTCATTTTTTATTGCTCTTCTGTATCACAGTGACTCTAATACAGTTCAAGCATTATTCAAATAACCTACAGTAAAATCTTCTAAGTGCCCTGTTTGTAAAAACTCTTCCAGTAAGACATGCTTCATCTACCTGTCATACTTTGCAAGTTTTTGAAAAGTGTCAGGGAGGACAGAACATATTTTAAAATGCAGGAAGGCTTACAATAAAAAAACGGAATAATTCAAATTATTTATGTCCACAAAAGCTTGCTTGTGCTTAAGAGATATATTTCATCTTGAAGTTGCTAATTTGTAAGACACAGCATAATCAGAATGTATAAGGACTACCTGAAATCATAATCCAAATCTTTTTTTTAATAAAGCATGAGTAGAAAGTATAGTGTTGTTCAGTCAAAGAACCTGGCAAGTACAGAGGTCTAATTTCTACCCTTGCCACTGTCAACATCTCCTTTGTAGTGCCAGGAAAATCATGTGAACTTCACAGCTGGAGTTCCCAGGAATATATGTCTTATTTAATGCCTCAGGAATATATGTCTTATTTAATGCCTCGTGTGCATCTATGAATTTTAATTTATAAATATTTGTAGAGGTCTTAGGATCATGAATTCGTGAATATACACAAATGAAAGTACAAATTAAAATTTTCCTTTTGTTTTGGAATTTAGGTACGTCTCTAGGCATTAGAACACATGGCAGAGTAACTTTAGTACCTTAGAGATACTGGATTTTGTGCCTTGCCCTTCATTTGCACCCTTAGTCTTAGCACCTGCACATTATTTCACATTACTAACCAGGTTGTTTCCTTTGGTACTGCCAGCTACATGGCTGATGTATCCTCAATACAGTGAGATTTTTTCCTTGAGATAGGTCTTTCAGAACTTTTAAATTCAAATATTGAACATTATTCATATACAAGTAAAGCAATTCACAAAGAAATTTGTAGCAATTGTGAGGATGTACAGTAAGCATGTTAAAATTGTGGAGTCATAGAATTCTTTAGGTTGGAAAAGACCTTTAAGGTCATCAATTGCAACTGTTAACCCAGGACTGCCAAGTCCACCACTAAATCATGTCCCTGAAAGATAATAATAACATGATGTAAAGTTTATTATATCACATGTAATATATGAAACACATATTAATGTTATAAACATTGTAATATAAAATATAGAGTGTAATGGAGGCACTAAAAAATTGTGTAACCATACAAGATACTCAGTGACTATGTTCACAAGAGTGTAGTCTCTGCAGTAGTGTACAAAAAGACCCTGTTCTCCTGCTAAGCACAGACAAAAACTTATTTTTAATTATTAATTAATAATTATTTATTTGTTATTAATTCTGCACAGAATTTTGTGCAGCCTCTTGACAGTATACTGGTCAAAAAACTGAAAAACTGCAAATCTACATTTTTGTGGATTTTATTATTACTTCCATGTAACTAATGCAAAGGGATTTTTATTGGATTTTGGTCTTCTGATGTAATCCACTATGAGTAAGTCTGTATCTTGGAGTTCGTGGCTGAATATAGAAATAAACCCATTTCCTACTTACCTTTACTTGGGAAGGTTTTAGAATAATCACTGGTGTCTAAATGCTGTCTCAAAAATCACTTTTTTTCACGGAAATGATGCAAAATCCATTAGTTGTATTTAGTTTTGATCGCATACGGGTGATATCTGACCTGCACTTTTGGCATACAGAAAGAAGTCTGATGCATATATTCACCTTGATTGGAACAAGTGGATATTGAAACCAGAGCTCAGATCAGGTTGAGAACTAATCTCAAATCTACTGCTCTTTCAGCTGAAGTGAGATGAGCTAACTAAAGGGAAGAATTACATTTCTTTTCATACATCTTTGGCAGGACATCAGCTTTACTTGAATTCTGGGAGTTTCATTATAACAATTCCAAATATGGAGTGATGTGGTATTTTTGTCATATGGTTTTGTCTCTAGAACGTGATGTTAACTCAAATGAAAATGTGTAGAAAACGTAGACTGCAATGTAAGGAGTGCAACAGGGCAGAGGTAAGATAGGAAAGAGAATTTATTGTATAGACCTATTCACTGAGTTGCAGTTATTTCTGTCTCTTGCCTCTCTGTATTATTTTCTTCTCCTGCTTTGGTGACAAAAAGGTTCAAAATAATAGAATATCTCATTAAATCCTATGTCATGTATCCCTTGTGCAATGCAGAACTTAAACTATGGCAATAGAGTGGAATATTTCGTTATCTCCATGTACCTAAATAAGATATTACAGAAACTAATTTCTCTCCTTATTACTTTATATGGGGTTGAATCTGAATTTATTACATAAAAGCACTGAACTAAAAATCCAGTGTCTTTCTTTGCTCATGACCTAATAACTTACCTTTCTTTAAAATTTTGAAATGATTTTGCACTAGTGGCCATTGGTAGATCTTTTAACTTACCAGAAGAGAATGTACTAATTTAAGTTATATAACCAAAACCAAGAGAAGGTAACATGTTCTCAGCCTAATAAATTAATTTCAATTTTTTTTTTCAGTGCTGTACTGGATTAGTCTATATACTGAGCAGATTTAGGAAGAAAATTTTATTTTCTATTATTTGGATATGTTTTATACTTAATTACTTCATACGGTGTTATTTTGGAGCATGCTTTAGCAAAGACTGAACTAGATCTACTAAATAAAGAAATGCTACAATCATCAATTTGAATGCACTTTATACTGATTGCAAATTGACTAATGCCAGCATGAATCTGATTTTATGTTTATATACCTATATACATCTACAGAAAAAAAAGAGACATAGTAAGGACCTTAGCATATAGACCTAGACTTTGCTGTACTTTAAACTTATTGTGAAGTCCAATTTAGAAGCATTACTAAATGGAAAAAAGGCGATTCTGAGAGCTGCTGTGATGGAGAATAATGGCAGTATCACAGCAGAAGTCTTTATTAACTCTGCAGTGAAAGCATAGTCTTCATTTCACATGATTATATTTTCTATCTGTGATGCACTGTGTGCTGATTAGCTCTACTTTCTGCTGCAGGGCTGCTGCATTTTATTTGTGCTATATAATCATGTATAATAAATAAGGCTGTTTGAATATTTAGCCAGTAATGACACTACATTAATGCAGGTATCCATAAATTATCATGAATTAATTATGGTTCCATAGGTAATGTAATTTTTTTTTTCCTTCGAAGGAGAATATTTAACTTTGTTACTTATATGAAGGAAAACATTCTCAGGTATTCCTAACATTCTCTCAGGAAAGTTAAATTTATCTGAGTATTTTGAAATCTCATCTTTAATCCTGTAAAATAATATTACAGATATATATAAACTGGGTCTCTTTGTATTTTAAACTCTGTACAAACAGTAAAAGGAGTAAGGTATTAGGATAAATTTTCCCAATTTCTTTCTAAATATACGATCTGCTACCTGAAAAAATGTCGCTGGCTAAGGCTGCTTTCCCTGAATCATTATGGACCTTGATTAGTCAATTAAGATTTTTTTTTTCACTCTGGAGGTTAGTTTTATTTTAATTTTTATATTCAGAAATAATTTATTTGATAAAAGAGGATTCAATATTTATTGTTACAGAATGTTAGAATGGCTTGGATTGGAAGGGACCTTAAAGATCATCCAGTTCCAACTCTCCTGCCATAGGCAGCGACACCTTCTACTTGATCAGGTTCCTCAGTGTACCTAAGTATTGTTGTCCTCAGGAAATATAATTCAACAGTGGTGTACATTTTGCCATAAAATCAGTACCTCTCCCAAGTAGCCTTATATTTTTCTGTAAACTGTCTTTCTATATGTTGATTAAAATTTTGGCTTCTACAGAACTAGTTGGAAAAAGTAACTTTGTATCTGAACTCTTAAAGATGAACATATGTTTTTTGTATATCACTTAGAAACTAAGCGTGAGAAATATGGAAAATATTTTAGAAACAACAGTGAACTTTAGATAAACATAATTTGTAGCATGGCAATTTAATATTTTCCACAAAAAGTCCACAGATGCCTGCTGGGGCTGACCATGACTGGTAGGTTATCAACTAAATAAAAAGATTTGAAGACTGTCTTTGGTTTTACATAGTATTTCTAATTGTTAGCTAGAAGGGGTAATATGCTGTCCAACATGTCTCTGAGACCCAGATATTTGGATCACTGTGCATAATTCTGGACATGCATTTTTAGCAAATCTGGGCTTCAGAAAAAGCATAAGGTAAAAAATTTCAGGAGAGAATTGTAAAGAGAGGTGGAAATACATCCAGGTTAGTTTAGCCAGCATTTAAAAGAGACAGAGTAGCAGCAGCTATATGTATGCAATTACTTGAACCACAAGAAGAAAGGATTTATTTAGGCGATATAAAAAAAAAACCGAACATGGAATGTGGTGTAAAGAGTGGAAGGCTTACACTGAATGCCCATGCAAATTTCTTAACCTACCACAGTATAGAATTCATCCCATAGGAAATGGTATAAGCCTTAAATTAGATTGAGCAAATTCTAGAAAATGTACTGTGGGGAAAGAGCTTTCATTGTCATGGAAACAAACTAGATGATCTAATAAATGTTTTCCATCTCTAGCTGTGTTCTATTTCTGCCATTCACTTTCAGGTGAATTTAGAAAATGGAGGTATTTTTGATTATTTTCACTGTCAAGTATTACAGGATAGTATACAACAGCTGAGATTTAAGCGCTATCTCAGGAAGTTTATATTTCACTAAGATAAACTAGGAATTATTGTTTCCAAAGCATAAATGCCTAATTAAAATACATAAACTAAATCTCATTAATAATAGGTCAAATATCGCTGCTATTATTCCTGGTTTTTTCTGCATCATGTGAGCATCACTTCTATTATATTTGTCTAATTGTGCTGTCTCTCAGTCCAATGCAAGGCAAGCCAAAGACCTGAAATGAAAATTAATTATTTTTATTTGTCCTTTATCTAAATTATCCCTTTGACAAGAAAGACCTAGTTTTCAGAAGAATGTGTTTATCATGTTTGTATGTTACCCATTACACAAGATTTTATAACGTAAATTATTTGCTTGGAGGATTCTCTAAAGAATAATATTGCAGATGAAATATGTGTTTCTTCCCATGAGGTTAAAAATTAATTTGACCTAGCACCAATCTAACACACTTTCTTCCAAAAAGGCAACTTTCACCTGGTCTTACCAGTAGTTGAGACATCATCAGCAGTTGTGTTTGCTTAAATTCTAATTGTATATTTAGTCTATCTTCACACAACTTAATTCTGAAATAAAATATCTATATAAAGAAGTAGTAAAAAAAATCCAGGGACAGAATGTAGAGATTATGAAGCCATTCTTAGTGCTTGCTACACTTATCTGCAGTTTCTAAATTTTCAGTAGAAAGGTTTTACCCTTTGCATTGCTAAAATAATTTTCAGTTATATAAACTTTATGAGTCAGACAGTGTATTTACCAACACATGAAATGGAGCTTATATTAAAAGTTCAAAATCTAGAAGGAATATTTCAAAAGCTAACACAGTGTTTGAGGGGCTGGTATCAGGTACCCAGGAGGAAATGAGGCTTTTGTCTCACCTGACTTCCCATGCTGCTTGGAAGCACCACAGGCCTCCAGTGAAATTGGTGGAGACACATCAGTGTTTCAGGGCAGAGCCACGTGCTGTATTTTAGGCAGATGCATTGATTGAAGTGTTTGGCTGACCTGAAGAGGGGAGGCAGTAGAAGCTTCATTGTTTTGGGGAGCTCATTTACAGAGGGATGTGGGTGCAAGGGATGCAATTACTGCTCCTTGAAAATTTCCTTGATGCCTAGATCCCCACTTCATGCTCCTGGCTCACGTTGCCATCTAGCATTTCACACGCTGGAGATAATTAACCAGTTAATGGCAATTATAATGAAACTCAGAGTAATCTGAGAAAAGGACTGTGACGCAAATATTAATTATCTCATATGAATATGACCATTAGATGCACCCAGATTTTGAATCAGTCATCTAAATGAGGTCAGGGTATCCTTCTTATAGGGATTTGAGAGGTTACTTTGGCATTGTAATGCATGGAAATATTAAATGATAATGTAAAATCTGAAGAAAACTGAAGTTGCTAATGAATATTTGTTTATAACATTAATAGTTTCTGTATTTTTGCTTAAGTAAAGCAATTTCCTCTACTTAGATTGTAGGATTCATACAGAGAAAAGAAATCATGTCTCAAATAGTGTGATAGAGAAATGCTATCTTTTTCCTTAGTAGTTGATATGTAGTGTCTATTAAAAACCCTCATATTCTTTTCTCTAGCTGCTATGATTGTTGATAAGAGCAATGATGCTGCTAAGAGAATAAACATTAAAATTTTATTATGTAACAGTTAAATGAAATACATAATATAAGAATAATGAAATTCGTATTACCACAGCCTGAGTCGGTGAAAACTAAAATGCTGACTGAGGCTACTCAAATATATCTATTAAAATCCAAAAATAATCTTTGAATGTTCTTTTTATGAGGGATCCAAGCCGGCAGCAACTTTTGTTTATCCTTGTATGCTTTGAGAGCACTGGAACTTTACAGAAGGTAAATTTATCAAATCTATCACTGCAACCACAATTTAATGTGGTTTTCCAACAGTGAGCTCTATACTGTAATACTTGCCATAGAAGCAGATTATTTTCAACTAAACTACATATCAGAGTAGTAACTCTCAGAGTTATTTTTTTAAACACCTTCACTGTTTTAACACCATTCAACTTCTGGCACTTTACAGAGATTGATTTCTAAACTGAAAACTTCAAATATAATCTTGCACAAAAAATTCTCAGAAAATATTTCAGACTCATAAAAAATCATCATACTCCCGATGAGATACATTTTAAATTAGTCTATTTCAGCTTGTTTAAATTTCTTTTAAATATGTTCTACATCCATGTTAACCTAAAGATAACTACAGTGCTGCCTACCTTTGCTTTCCTTATGGCTGTCAACAGCAGCTGGTGCAAAGACTGAGATGAAAAAGAATCAGCATAAAATATAGTAACTTTTTACAGAATATTAATTTAGGCTCTGTGCACCAAAAGAAAAATAATATTACTAATTAATTAAAAATAATAAGCAATGCTTGTCAAATAGTTATTTCTCTAAGATGTTTGCCTTGATTCTGATCGTGTTTAAAGAATAGCCACAGGAGAAAAATGTAGTAAGTGCTTAAAATTAAACCTATCATTTTCTGTTTATTTCTGTTTTAACTTCATTTTATCTCCTGTGCTATAGTTTCCAGAAGTTTCTCCTTTTTTGCTTTTTCTATAAAGTAGAGGCAGCATTAAATTTAATTTAATAGCTCTGAAACACTATGCAATTAATTCACTCAAACAAAAAGCATACTTCACCAAATGCTTCAGAACACATATCCAACTGCACTGCCAGACTGTCTGCTTCCACATAAGTTTTCCCTTCAGTCATTTAGAGATGCAATGTTAGACTGTAAATTATTGTAAAAATCCATCAAGGATATTTTTCAGAATATGTATGCATACACTAGTACACATTTTTTAAAATAGATATAATAATTAACAAAAATTTGTGACTATCTTAAAGAAGAATTACTTTTTTAAAAATATTTGGAATACATTTTGAAAAATAAATATGTGTGCATTTTGTAAATCAAGCAGGTCATAGAGATCTGTGGATAAGTACGTAGGTAGTTGATAGATCACGGACACCTACATTTTTACATTTTTATGAATCAATTTGCATAATTCTGAAATAGTTCCGAGAAATTCCTGCCAGTTCTGCAATGGCTTGTCACCTAACAAGCAGGTAGTACTGTATGAGGTTCCTGAGTGTGATGCCTCAGGTTTTAGCTTTTATATTTTTCAGATTCTTTACTGTTTTAGTGTGCAGTGCTGAGCTTCATCTTAGGGGATGGTAAGCTCTTTTCACAGAATAGGTGGACAAAACAATTCCTTCTTTAGCTGGGGACCAAGGATAAATGATCCAAATTTCAGGCCCGAGAGAATAAACAGCAGTGGACTGAAGGGAGAAAAACAAGAAGGATGAGACTTCATAACCTGAAGCTATAATTGGACAATTAACTCCAATATGCTAATGGACCAGAACTTATAAAAGTGTGAGACCTCGTGACTTGTTGTCATTTTGTGACCATTTTGGGTTCATCTTGGGTGTAGCCGTGGCTGGGCTCTTGTGCTGCCCAAGGTGTATCCATTGAGGCCTTCTAATAAATACCTGCTTCATTCTTTAACTCCATTTAGCCTCTGTTCTAGGTCAGCCTTGACAAGGCATCAAGTGCAGCACTCTGGGGCAGTAGGAGTGCTCAGAGGCAGAGGACACTCCCAGACCTGAAGGCAGCACAAGGCACTCTGACCTTGACAGAAACTCTCACAGAACCCTCATAACAGCTCAGTGAGAAGTGCACAGCTGCAGGCTGGCATCTTCTGTCCCCCTGTTAGTGAAAGAATAAGGACATCCTAGAAGGTGACCACAGTCAAAGGCTCAGAGTTGAGAGACACGAAGCAAAGCTCTGCAGGCAGTGATCACTAGTCCTGGAAGCACCAGGGAGGTGGAGGATGCTCAAGGCAAGGGAAGCAGGAGATGAGAGAATGAAAGCATATACCAAAAATGCCAAAACCTACAAAGAATTTTCTCTGCTGGTGATATGACCTGCTTCATTAGGGCCAGGAATCTGGTCAAAGAGCCAAATTCTCAGATTCCTTAATCTTCTAATTTGCAATATAAGAGTGGTTAATGATTAACTTTGCATTTTACTTCCACTTCATAAACTACCTAGGAAGAAGTTGTTATTGTTCTCATACCGAAGTTCTTGCAAGGATGGAAGATTGTCTTGTTTTCTCCTTTTTGACTCTGCAACCTTAGCGTAGTCAGACCCTATTTTATGATTTTAAGATATGATTTATTAGAAGGTGGGACAAACAGTTGCATGTATTTTTATCTCCTATGTGTAATGGATATTTATGCACATATGCAATAAAATCTGACAGCAGCACATGTAAAAATATATCATTATCTCGTAGAGTAAGAACAAGTAAATGTTTCTGTTTCAGTTCATTTCCTGTGAATATAAAGCTTATAAAATTTCAAGCAAAAAAATTTATATTGAAAGCAGGCTGTTGATGAAGATAGACCCCATGAAATTGGAGAAAATAAAGGAATCTGTATCAGCTAATAGCAAGTGATTAATGAGTAATTTGTTGGGGTTTTTTTTGTTTTACTTTGATACACTGTTTTATATACTCCCTCTTACATAAAATAGTTTGGTTACTGTAACTGAGATTTTGGTAACTGTAATCAAACAACTGTTGATATGGACTGCATAAAATTTACTTGCTAAGAACATTAAGCAATACGTTGTAGATAAGTTTTTGTGGGAAGATGCAATAATACATAATATGCCAGGTCTCTACTGACGGGCAGTTTCAAAGAAGATATGGGATAAAAAATTATCATACCAAGATAAGTATTGTCCAGCTTTTTGAGCAAATGGGCGAAGTGTTGTATCGTAAGAATATCAGCAGGTCACATAGATAAATTGTGAGTGATTTAATCATTATTTCTCCCTCCTTTCTAATCATTCTTTCTCCCTCTTTTCTACCCAAAAGAGCTCAAAGGAATCCTAAACTACCAGTGGAATCTCCTTATATGAATTCTCATAGTTAAAGATGTTATCAGGGAAGTTTAAAGATACCTGCTAGAGTTTAATCTACAACATTAGTAATTTCTGTGTAATCAGCAGCTTTTTTCCTAATTTTTAGCTCTAGATGGTAGTGTGTGTGTAGTTCAGGCTCTACCTAGAGATACTGAAAAGTTACCTTCCGTTTTCTCCTGTTTACTGGGTTATTTACTGCAGGGGAATGGTGGGATGGGTGAAGGAATAATTGTAAAAATTTTTTGTATGAGATTGATCTTGATAACTTGATGAACAGGTATGTTGTCAGAAGCAGTATGAGAGTGACAGGATTCACTATATTTGATGATTCAAGTACTTTCATTTAAATGAAGTTGTTTATCTAGAATGTGTTCTCAGACTGTAATAAAATGTATTAATAACATAGAAGGGATTGAGTTCACCCTCAGGGAGTTTGCTGCTGACATCAAGCTGACACTGACTGACACACATGAAGAACAGGATCCAGCCAGAGGGACCTGCACAAGCTCAAGAAATGGGCCTGTGGAAATGTCATGAGGTTTAACAAGATCAAGCTGGTGCTTGATCAAGGCCCCCCTTGGTATCAATCCAGGCTGGGGGATGAACAGATTGAGAGCAGCCCTGCCCAGAAGGACCTGGGGATGCTGATGGGTGAGAGGCTGGACGTGACCCAGCAATGGTCACTCACAGCCCAGAAAGCCAAACCTGTCCTGGGCTGCATCCAGATCCTGTGGGCAGCAGGGGAGGGAGGGGATTCTGCCCCTCTGCTCTGCTCTAATGAGAGCCCACCTGTAACACTGCACCCAGCTCTGGGGTCCCCAGCACAGGATGGACATGGACCTGTTGGAGCCAGTCCAGAGGAGGGACACCAAGTTGATTAGAGGGATGGAACACTTCTCCTAGGAGGTTAGGTTAAGAGAATTGGGATTGTTCAGTCTGGAAAAGAGAAGGCTTCAGGATGATCTAATTGAGGCGATCCAGCAGCTGAAGGACATCTACAAGACGGATGGACAGAGACCTTTTATGAGGCCATGTAGTGACAGGGAAAGGGGGAATGGCTTCAAACTGAAGGAGAGTAGGTTTAGATTAGACATTAGAAAAAAAGTAATTTAATGTGAGGATGGTGAGGCCCTGGAATATATTGCCCTGAGAGGTGCCCCATACCTGGAAGTTTCCAAGGCCAGGTTGGATAGAGCTCTGAAAAACCTGATGTAATGAAAGGTGTCCCTGCTTATGGCAGGGGCATTGGACCTAGATGGTGTTTAATGTCACTTCCAATCCAAACAATTCTATATTTTTGGGTTTTGATATCTCAGTAGCATTTGAGATTTTCCTAAGGAGCAGAAAAGGAGTATGTGCTGTTATTATTATCAGTTATGTATTAACCATTTGTCCATAGGTTACAGATGATAAGTTAAGCTTTGGCAACTACAAAGCTGTATTGTACAAATATATCCTTTTATTTAAAAGAAACTCTGTTCTCTATTTTTGCTGTTAGAAGATTAATTTCTAGGTTAGAAAGATTCCAGATACTGATGTTTGGTCTAAACTGCTCTGTGAACATTTAATTGTACCCATAAGTTGAGTGAAAAATGTCCATGAAGCTCTCTATTTTAAATAAAAGTATTGTACTAACAACACAATAATAATAATAATGGTCCAGCATAAAAATATTTTACTATTTTTGTCATCCATAAACAGATAATCAATTACTTAATAAATTGATAGATTATTGTTGTATAGATTTGCTGACCCACTACTGCATTCACTGTAGTCTTGTACAATTCTGCAACTCTAAGATGCTCAAACCCTAACAGAAATAATCACTTACAAGTTGTGGAGAAGAGTAATAAAGCAGACTATCTTCCAATACAGTATATTGTGGAAGTGGTTAAATGATATCCAGCTGGCCTCCAAACAGTGCAGTCAAGATAGTCAATGTGATGGGTTTAATGAAGGGGAGTGAAAGAGGCAGGACTCAGAGTCACAAGGCTCTTTCCCATGGTTTTGGCATAGGAAGAAGCCTCTCTGTGGATATCATAAGTGAAGTGCAAAAAATCTGTCATCTTCTCAGCAGTATGTGACTTATTATTACCATCATTATGGTTATTGTGCAAAGTTATTACGGTTGCTGTAATTAAATTTTACATGTGAGAAAAGAGAAAGAACTGAGGATGCTCAATCAGGATTGGAGATGAGGTACAGTTCGGAGCAAGAACATGAGTATCAGAAAAATTTAATGAATTTCTAACATTTCAGGAACTGCTCATAGGAATGTTGCAATTCCGAAGTTCACTCATGATCGGGGTAAAATTCAAAGAAAATTAGTTGGGTAGAATACTAATAAAGGAACAATTAGAGTTTCAAATGGATGAGTTTGACAATGGGGTAATGGCTTGATGAGTCAGTACCTTTCTTTTGGTGGTGACTTTTGGCTTGTGTTTCATGACTTAGTTATTCATTTAGATAAAATTCTGTTTTTCTGAGAGGAGTGACTATAAATCAAGTATGACCAGATTCACCCATGTAGGAGATAAGTGTGAAAAATGTGAGTAAGATCATTGCCTGCAGCCAGTTTTAGATTCAGTTCTTCCATAGGGATTTTCCCTCCTGGGAAGAGCTTAAGAAAGCTCTACATTTGAGTTCAAAGTCTGGAAAACCTACCTTAAAGTTTAAGAGGCTAAAGATGCAGCATATTTAAAGAAGGTGAAATATTCACTTTGCAATGGTTGATAAGTGTCTGCTCCCTGAAAAGTTTTCTTAGGTGCAACAAAATCCATTATCTGCAAGGAAAGTAATATCTCAGACTAGAATAAGGTGGAAGTTTTGTTCTTGGATTCAGAGATTTGACATCAAAATACTCTAAATAACAACTGAATATTTTTCAGAATTTTTTTTTCAATTGGAATGCAATTTATGGTCACGGTGTAAGAAATCTTCTAGTCTTTGTTATCTGTGAGAGCTCAGATGTTGATAAGAATAATTTCCTTACAATGTAATTTATATGGTAACTAAAGACCAAGTGGAGGCTATAAACCTACAAAAATCTATATCCTCAGAGATTTGAGACAAAGAAAGATAAGGAAGTCTGTAGTAAATATAAGGGAGTAAGTGTGGGTGGAGATAAAACCGTGCTAGTATAGGAGCAGAGTGTAAATGGGCATAGCAGTAATGCAGTCTGCTTATGGACACATGGTACTCCACAGCTGGAAATATATCAGTCAGCATGGTCATCTTATAGATCTTTTTCCCCAAGATATTCCTGTGAGAAATGGTCACTAAGTTTATTTTTTGTGAACGTAATATTCCTTCTATTTTGTTACTTTGTCTATATATAAGAACAGTATCAACAATAACATGAAAAAGCCAGCAATATTAATTGAGCACAAACTGGTGAGTATGATTTCACTTTTGAAGCAAAATTTTTGAATTTAAGAAATTATTTTGAATTCAAGAATTCATCTTGATAATAAAATATTATACACAATGATGTAATTTAATTTTTTCTCCTTAGACATTTGCTTTGTTTGACATCCATTTTTTTCCAGTGAAAGACTATTGAATTTCAGAAAATTTTGCTCTTCTTTTGACATCCTTACTAATGTGTTTTGTAGCTGCCAGCAGTCAAGAACATATATTTTAATTCAATAAAATTTTCCATAGCAGACATTTCAAATAGTATTAATTTTATCATTAATTTTGTTTTAAAATAAGCCTTAAGGCATCGCTATCTTACTTGAAAATATAATTTTATATTTTTTTTATTACTTAAATATATGTATATTTTTAATTGTATTTATTACATGCCTTATGTATAAATTAAGTAGTAGATTTAGTAGTAGGTTTCTGTGCATTTTAAGAAGCTTTTCCAAGGGGGTGTGTATTGCTGTTTCCTGTAGCCCCCATCAAAGTATTTATGATGATACTCATAAATTTATTTGTCCTTATTAATCTCATAAATACTGAAGCTCAATGGACTCATGCTTTTATATTGTTCAGAAAATATTCATATTGCAAGCAACAGCTTTCATTACAATCCATTGTAGTCTTTCCAAATCATTCCAATTCTAACGGGGTTATTGTTAAAGAAACACAACTCATCATTTGGTTTCTATTTCCATGCATTAGATCATGTTACTATTTCTCTTAAAACAAGGGAAACCTAGGAAATTTGTTTCTCTTTTGATAAACAAAATACACTGCATTGATGGAGTCTTTCTTAAGTGACATATTCCCGGGGTAGGACTGTGCCTATCTGTGCTTCCTGGAGTTCAATCATTAGATGCAGACCTGATTTTCAAAGGCAGTTGCAATAAAAATTTAATATGATAATACAACTTCTGTAATCAATTAAATTTCCTCAGTTCTTAGTTATAAATTCAAGGGTTGTATCAGTCCCTCTGCTCTTTCTTGAAAATTGAAGTGACCACTTCCCAGTTTGGAGTCTTCCATTCTAATATTGTGACTTGCCTGTTTTATCTTGCTGCTAAGAGTTGCATTTTTAGCTCTTCTGCAACATGATTTTTGAAGTTATTCCTCCCTTTAGTCATTCACTTAGTGTCATCCTGACAAGTACATGCCTTTTTGGGAGATACATAAATGTCAATGTGTAAGTAACTATTGGCACAACACCCCCAGTGCTTCAGGGTCTAGGAAATCACAGCTAACACATCACCTTGCTCATTGTGTACCCCATTTGAAGCTACTGTATACAAACTTATAAACTCTGTATCATTAAAAAGTATAAGCCAATCATTGCAAACCTTAGAGTAATGTTGGTAGTGATGGAATGGGAAATACTGTGATCATGCAACCTAATAGTACCTAATATCTATAAATCATGTGACTTCCTTCCAAACTACAGGAGAGCAATACTAGCTGGGTGTTTCTCTCTGCCAGCTGAAAAAATTTCTATTTCATAACAAGGCTCATGTAATTGTTAGAATTCCTGTGCTCTTAATGTACTTGCAGAAATACTTCATGCCTTTCTAATCTCATCTGACAAGGGACTTTCCTTATATATTTTTGGCTCAATTACTAGGTTCTTGATAACTTCTAGGTTTATGTCAATTACTCGTCTTTTCCTCTTTTCTGTGTGTTATATTTGTGTAAATGCTTTCACTAACCATTCAAGTAAAGGACAGGTGCTAAAATGTTGTTAAGGTAATAGATCAGAATTTCAGCTTTTCAGTTAATATTTTTTTCCATCATTAGATTTGGTTCCTGATTTGAAATTGTTTTGAGCTTTGGAGTGCAAATGACTTTAAGACCCATTGTATTTAAGACTAGGATTTGACTGCCAATCTTATAACACATACAAAGTAATTGTGATCAGTTGTACCTTGGATGTTACTCAGACTTAGTTCCTGTTCTTCATCATCCTCTCAGGATGACATCTGTCTTCTGTTGATGAAGTATTTTTTTTTCTCTGTATTGACAGCGTTCTAAAAAGTTCTAGATACATTTTGGCATTGATAGCCTGAGATGTCCAGTATGTGGCATATTTGCTTATTCTAATGTTTCCCCATTATTGAAAAGGTTTTATTTTGTTGCTCTGTAGGTTATAGTCTATAGTCCTAATGAATTTGTCATTTACTTGGCTAGTATGACTGGATGCTTTGTAGATAGGCTGAAGCTACATGAAAGTGGAACAACTGATTGATGCCCTTTCACAAAGTATGTGCATGATGATGCTCATGCATGACTGGGAAATTATAGCAAGCTTGTACTCTGTCTCTTGTTTTATATGCTAAAACATTTGACATAATTTTACTGAAAGTTATTCAGAGAATGTAAAACAGGTAAAGGAATTAAAGGAAAGTAATTTAGAAAAGTGAATTATTTGAATTATCTGACCCCCATTCATTGACATGAATTGTATGAAGAAATGAGTCTTTTATGAGATGATGCATTTATTCTTTAAATCCACATCTAGACAAATGTTCAATTCCAAAATGTGATCAAGAATGTCTTCAAAATTAGTCATTAGTTCTTAGTGTTCTGCACTCTTCTAACCTATGAAGGGGTTGTGTTGGCAGTATCATTAATTCTAATATATATCATTACTAGTGGCAGAAGCCCATCAGGCAATAATTTTAACTTGTAAGTTGACTTTAGAAGGCAGTATAGCATCCAGTAGTGTATTCATTTCTGACTGATTTTAAAAAAAAGTTTTCATTATATTCTATCAGCAGAGATCATCAGTGACCATATCTATCTCTTGAATATTTCCTGCTCCTCTCTCTCGTTGGACATCTTTGTTTGGCTTGCTCTTTGGGCTGGATAGACCTTAAAACAAGTATGTGAACAAAATATGGTTTCCTTCTTCAGCACTTCACTGACATCTTGAAAAATTTTAGAAGCTTTCCAAATACCTTACCTATGCTTTTCTACTAGTGAGAAAAGCACTCCTTTATCTGAAATGAAATTCAGTGGATTAAAATGCAAAGGCAAGCAGCACTTTTTTCTCCAAAACACTGTTCCTTTGCACAATTATTACTTAAAGCTGCCTTCTGATAGCCATAGTAGTATCTGGCAGATATTTTGCAAGACTGAGGTTTGTAGTGTTTTACTACTTGCCACAGGACATATAAACAAAATGTCCCTTAGGTCACTTTCCTACTTCCCTATTATTTCCACACTTTCAAGTCAAACGGCCTATTTTCCTTTCTGTCCCTTTCCTGTAGGCTCCTGTCTACTCAGGAAAAAAGCCAACAAAGCAACGATCTACCAACCTTTGCATGCCCCTAATGTGAAAAAGAATCCTTTTTGAGAGAGGGGGGAGAGAGAGAGAAGACCTTTAAAAACTAAAATGGAATGTATGTACCCTATGGGAAAAAGTGCAAAGGTGATTGCATTTAAAGTTTTCCAAATCAATGAGATCAGGTAATGAAACTTACAAGAACATTCTTCTGTATAAAGAGCTCAGCCAAGCAGGGCTATGGCCACATTCATTCGAGACCCATTCAATATTGCAGCCTATGAAACAATTCTTTGTAGCCAAATTCACCCATTTAATAAATACACTTTGACTCAGTGGTACATCTTTGTTTGCATGAGAACCCTTTGGCCCTCCTCAGCTGGGTTGTGCTGCTAATTAGTGTCTTACCTTCAGAATTGCATAAAGGTTCTCAAAGGAGATCATAGATCTTCAAATACAACACAGGGTATTGTAGTTGAGTCCAATCACTTTCATTGCTGTTTAGGATGCAAACTGATACTTCTGGAAGGTTTACAAGATACTGCATGCTACAAAGCACTGTGGCTTGCTTTTTTCTATTTCTTTGTCTTGTCTTTTCTTTTTACACTTAAAAAAATGAGACATGTTGTGTGAGATTTCAAGGAAAGGGAAGGAATGACCAAGAGCTTTACCAGTATCAGATATTTTTGAAAGCACTCATAGATAAGAATACCAAATGACAACCCTTTAAGTAGACAATACTTTAGAGAAAGAATAAATAAGTCCCTGGTAAACTGACATACCTAAAATTCATTCTTGACCCCAATTGCATCCATTAGGCTATCCATGAAAGGGTAAAGAAGATGCAACAATAAGACAGCTGAGATTTTTTTTTTCATACCATCTGGAGCATGCTTGTCCTCCTCTCAAAAATCTGTTGCTAGATAGAGCCAGATTCTCACACATTGGTGAAAAATAAAGTCTAGCAAAACTAAAATCAAATTATGCTTCTTGGAAACAAGAATTAGATCACTGAAAGCCATGAAGTGCAGGACTAGTTAATTAAGATGGTGGAACAAGCAGGATCCAAGCCTTGCTTTTCAACATTTCCTTATGAATGTTAAACTGACTTCTATGTGCCTAAACTTCAGGCTCATATTCATATATCTTGGTCAGATGATACCTAAGTTAAAAGTACTTTTTCTGTTGTAAAACAATGCAAATTTTATGCCTCTATTACCCTATTTGGAACACAGTCACAGAAAAATAATTCTTATATGATTAGGTTACATTTCGGTTCTTAGTCTTAGTTTATTCATGACTGATGTGTATGTATTTCATCTTGCTAGAGCATTATCCTGCTAAAGTTATTCCTTTCTGTCAATATGTATCTCTAATTGGAGTCATAATAGTCTCTCTTGAGTTTCATATTGCATACTAGATAAGCCAAGCTATTTTTAAAATAATTTTTAGTGAAATCCTTAATTTTCTAAGTCATTCCAGTAGGTTTCATGACTTACTTTTTTTTAAAGGTGAATCAAAGAATATAAGGTACTCTAAAGTATGTCTTACAATGCATCATACAATGTTACCAAACTTCATTCTGTTGCCAGAAGTAACTTTCTGATTACTCCTAGAACCATGATTGTCTTTCATATCTGGAAACTCTCAGTTTTGGCTGGTAAACATGAATCATTCTGAACTGCACTTTTCTGTGTTTAGTTGTTGCCAGACACTATATAACTTTATAAAACAACACTTGCACAACCAAGTTTTATGACTAAGAAAAGCAAAACTAAAGTTTAAGGACTCAGTTCAGGTTGGTTGTAAAATCAAAGGTTTGGATTTTTTTCTTCTGATCCCAAGAGTGAATGTCATAAATCTTCATTTTGATATTTTTAGGATTCAGGGTCCACTGTAAGAACTATTTAAGCTTATTTTAAAAATTATGCATTTGTATTTTAAATAAGAGAGCTGAGATTCCTTATTTTTTCTTTTTTTCCCCCCCTGCTAAATAAATCATCTAAGTAATATTCAACTTACATGAATTTTTTAAGCAGCAATGATTCCATCACTTAATAGAGGGTAAAACATGGTCTACTACACAGAAATCACCTTCTGATACTTCAGTCATAAAAAATTTATTAGATATGTTGGAAAGCAAACATATTTGGAGAAAATAGAAAAACTATCTTGGCTGTATAATTCCCCTTATAACTGTGCTCCTATTCTAATGCCATAGGACCATGCTGTATAAAAAGTCTGGTTCTTTGTGCCTGTTAAAGAACGATCTTCTTTTTTTCTTTTCCCATCCTTTGGCATTTTCATGATGTAAATGAGGCCATATGGGTCAGAGATTTCCAAACAATGTCTTGTCTCTGACAGGGACGAGCAGCAGATGTTTAGGGAGGAATATGAACAGCAGTGAAAGTGGAGAACAATTTCACTGACAAAAAATTCGGGGACTTTTTGAGGCATTGTTGTACATAGATGGTAGTCTGGTAGATCTGTTCTCACATTTTTAAACAAATTTCTTATTCCATGTAGTGTTTTAGCACCCACAGACTAATACTACAACATGTGAGTTATAGCCTTTGTGGAATAAAATTATTTCCTTTTTGCTAGTTTTGAAATCTATAATTTGACAGTTTCATCTGGTATTTTCAGTTTTGTGAGATGATATGTTTTCTGTTTATCTTTTCCTTCTTATACATGGCTTTATAAACTGAAAGCTTCTTCCATCAGCCTACAGTTTCTTTTCAACATTTCAAAGCATTTGACCACTATTGACCACTAAGATGATATTTCAGAAAAATGACCACAATGTCTCAGGCTTTTGAGATAATAGCTTATTTATGGTTTTCTAGAAGCTAAATCTGCTTACTGTTATTTTTGCCCTTTTATGCTTTTTGGCATTTACCATTATAAACCAGCTTATTATCCAAACATTATTGCAGGGTCATTGTATAGCAATGTGTAATCTGATCTTGTGCTATATTTTTATTAAAGTATGTTGAGATTGATATTATGTGAATTAAATATGCTGATAATGCTAAATGAGAGAAATTGCTAACACCTGAGTTGGAAAAAAGGGGTGAAATAGGATGACTCCTAGTAAAATACCATTTATAATGAAACGAATATGATGAAATACAGCTTTAAAAATGCAAGTGACTATCTTGTGCAGGAACATAAGAAAGTGTTTTGCCTAAGTTTGAATATGTGAGTCATCAATTAGTCTGCTCAGAATACAGTTTAGATGACACATTGTCTTTGATAGCTGAAGAGTTTTTGGTCTGTTCTCATCAGTCCCACATCCCATCTCACACATTCCCAGCTCTAGAGGCACAATTTGCCATCCCTTTGGACAGATGTGCTGCAAGTGCTCATTCATTGCTCCTTCAGTTTAGGTGGTGCATCCCTGAGCAGCATGCTGGACCACTTCCTATGGAATTATAGATACTTAATAAATAAAAACCAGTAGTTGAGTCAGAAGGAAAGCATAGATATGGGGGACCCTGTACTTTCTGTGCTCTCACTGGAGTCCTGCAGTACCATGGCTTTCTATTCCATTATTTGTTATTGGTACTGAGTATTGATATTGATCATGGTAAAGAGAATATCTGTAAATAAAATTCAGAGATAATGTGTTAGTCTGCTTATACATTACTGGACTTCTATTTATTTTCATGCAATTACCCCATAAACTAAATTTGTTTTACGTTGCTCTTTCTCATACATTGTAACTCCATAGTAGTGCTTAGGGATAATTTGTTAGTTATGCAGCTGTACATTATACAATGACTTTTTTTCCCCTTTGAAAAATGTTTGGATTAGAGATACTTTACTAGTTGTTCAGACTTCTATTTTTACTCTCAATGCCCTTAAACACCTATACCAGCTATCTTTGAAGGCTGTGTAATTAGCTCCCATAGGCAACTTGAGCTTTTGTTTGAAGCTTCATTTAGGAGAAAAATCCCATGTGAACTATTGTATTTTTTTTTTAATTTAATTTTTCTGGCTGAGTTAAGAATTGCTATACATATAATGCTTACACAGCTAAAATGGGCATCTCTTGCCTTCTCTTCTTACTTGTCTTTTTTTTTTCTTTGACTAATAACAAGCTCCTCATAGTTATACCTCTTAAGTAAATGTGTCAAAAATGATCCTTACTTGCTGAAGTATTATTTTTGGGAAGAAATTTTTTTAATGAGATCATATTGTAAATTAATTAGTTAGTCATGTGTTCTGCTTGGTAAGGTATTCTTGTAGCCTCTGGCTTAAATGGGCTATTCCTACATAGGAAAAGAAGCTTTAGAAGAAAAGTATAATTAGATCTTTTTATTCTTTTACTTTTTGGTTGCAGAGTAATTTTTTGTTTTTTTACTTGGCAAGTTGCAGTATAAAGGACCAAAGATATAAAGCATATTTTATGGAGACATTTTACTTTCCACACATTATTTTTGAATACTGAATGGTTGAATAGGCTTTCTATGTGGGGCACAAGCATGCTAATATTCATGTAACAGAATATAGATTGTTGCAAATCATAATATTGCATACAGTATAATATTCCATTACCAAAAAGGTGGAGGTTATTCTGTAATGACCTGAAAAAAGGAATTTTAATCAAGTTTTTAGTGTTGGGGTTTTTTTCCTTCTGTCAATTGCTTTAAAGTGAATTATTACAGTAACTTGAATGAACAAAATGTAAATGCTAAAATTTTAGCTGAAGCTGATTTTATTTTGAGATGAATAGCTGACTAAGGTTGCAGTGAACTGTGAAAGCACAATTGAGAATGCCAAGAATGATCAGAATGCAAAATATTTCAGATTTCATTATACCGTAACTACAAGTTTTTCTTTATTTGGAGTGCCTGCATTATTTGCCCAGCTAATCTGGATATACTGTATTGAAATTAGGCTGTGCATTACTGAAACATCCTTTTGTCTCTGAACAAAGTTGAATTGTATTACCAGAACATTCATGTAGTGTATTTGAAATTTACAATAGAATCATGTACCTGTTCCCAGTAAATGACATAAGAACCACTGTAGATGCTGCAAGTGCTACTAGAAATTGAGCCTTCATTTGTCTTTAAGAAATAATTTGCTCTTAAAATATTCTTATTCCTTTTTTAGTGTTATTATAAAAGCCTTTAGTTTCCAGCAGTTTTATTTAATTTTGACACAAAGTCCATTTACTTTCTTTTTTAATGGGCTCTAAATATATATTATTGTAGCTTCCACAGCTTTTTATGATGAAGGTTAAAAATTACAGTTCTGTATTTTGATCTTAGCATTAAAAAATGAACTAGTATGGAGATTTAATTTTCATTTTGGCTTTAGATTCCCATAAAAATGTGAATTACCTTTGAGATAATATATTTTTTTTCTTACTGTGAAGGTCTACAGGCAAATAATATTGGGGTATATTTCGACTAGGATGAGGAAAGGAATGTTTATCTAAGCTGTTTCACAGCTTTCTGAATATTTGCACTTCTAATCCTTATACCTGCTGGGTGTAACATTAGCTGCTTACATAACTTCCCATTTTATCTTTCAAAATCTGAGAAAATATTTAAATTTGGATTCAAAGGTCTTTGTAAGAACACAAGCTTCCATGTAGTCCTTTTGAGTAGTACCATAATTTCCCAGTGTGAGAGTGTGTCGAAACTGAGAAAGAAGGCGGTGCACTCTGATTGAAAGGCGAAAAGTAAGTAGAAGTTTAACAATTTAAAAACCGTTATCAAAGTGATTTGACTTGATGTACATTAGATGATACAAAATTGGTTTTTGCATTGTATCATACACAAAAAGTTTGCAAGTGATTTGCATTTTTTTTCCTTAGTAAAATTTAAAGGTATTTCCTGTTACTAAATAACTTGAATAAAGAGAAAAAAAAAAAAGGTGATTGAGAATGCTTATTAAGGAGGAGATACAGAAAATTAGATTTTTGGTAGAGCTGTGAGCGTTATTTGCCATAATCTCAGCAAATAACAGTTATAGATAGCAATACAAAAATGGTTCCTTAATAACCATGTGTGACTTTCAAGTGTACACTTAAACATTGTTTGTTTAGGGGACATTTCTTGTCTCACCAGCTGAAAATCTCTTAGTCAGGAAATGTAGGAGCTCAGATCTCAAAGCAAAACAACACAAGCTCTACTGAAATGGAATTAACTCCCACAAGAACCTCTTCTCCCCTGCACTGTTTAACTGTGTGTATTTTACATCGCCCTGCATTTTGACCTTGCGAGCATGAGCCAGTTGCTCTGTCAGCTCACATTAATGCTTAAACTCAGTAAAATATCTTAATGAAGGCATCCAAGCTCAGACCCTGTTAGGGAATGGGGTTTTCAAGACTGACTGCAAAAGTTCCCTACTCAAGTCAGATAATACTGAACAATGCCTGAATGTCTCTCAGAAGAATAATGAATATATACTTCACTAGCATTTTGTTAAGAAAATTTTTATACTCACCAGCATTTAGAAAGAGCTTTGGCTAGAACTGTTCTGTTGGATTGGCTATTATATTTGGGATAATAATATAGTGCTTCAACAAACTATTTAAAAACACATGCTGGCAGGAAAATTGCACATTATCTAAAACCATTGACTATTAAAGTTTATTTCTTTGGGGTTTTTTTGGCAGGTCAGTCTAGCACAACAGACTGCAGCAATGTCTTCTCTATTTAACAAAAATTTAGAATTTCCTGTAAAATTTGATGCAATAAGAGTCACTTAATTTTATCTAAACTGCTATCAATAAATTGTCGCAGCAATACGGATTGATTCACGAGGCATTGATACAGCTCAGGAATATGTATTTTTCTAGTCAAGACAATGTGGGCTCGCAGCTCAGCCAGTCCTGTTCTGTCCTGCCTCAAGAGAAGTGTGATCAAGGGAAATGTTCCTGCTCTTCTACTCTGCTCTCACAGACCCCACCTGCAGTACTGTGTCCAGCTCTGGGGTACTCAGCAACAGAAACCCATAAACCTGTTCCAGAGGACAGCCAGAAAGATAAAAAATCAGTGCTCTGCAGAGTTTGCATTAAAAAAAAAAAAAAGAAAACTAAAAAAAAGAGAAGGCTTCAGGAGAATTTATAGCACTTTCCAGTACTTAAAGGGAAATTACAAGAAAGATGGAGAGGGACTCTTTATCAGAAGTGCAGTAATAATGAGAGACAATGGTTTCAAACTGAAAGAGGGTAGATTAAGATAAAACAAAAGGGAAAGAAAAATTATGAGGAGGGTGCTGAGGCACTAGCACAGGTTGTCCTTGGAAGTTGTGGGTGCTCCATCCCTGGATGTGGCCAGGATGAATAGGATTCTGAGGAGCCTGGTCTTGTGGAAGATATCTATGACCCTAAAATTCAGTTTCTGTGTTATTTAAAGCTCTGTAACCTATATAGAATACTAATTTTTTACTAAATAAAATAGCATTGTTCTTATGTTTGTAGGCAGAGCCTGGAGATACTCATAATGCAGGGTTAGCATCTGAAAAATTGACTGAATAATGTGAAATAGTTTTATTTAATATCAACTCAAAAATCAGAAACCTTCAGGAACACTATTGATTAACTAATCAATACTCCAATTTTTCTCAGTTTACAAAACGTCTTTAGACTTAGGGCCTTTTTCCTGTAAATTTTAATGATATTGTGATTAAAATATATAAAAGAATATTTTCCTGTTCAAAAATCATGAACTCTTTTTAATATCAACTAAAAAGACATATTTTAAATTTTAAAAATTTTGCTCAAGGTACATAAATCCTATAACAACTGTTTATTAGTCCTTTGTTGTTTCCTGACATTTAAATTATTCCATGAAGCCACTTATTAAAATGAATTTAAAGCTCTCCAGGTTGTTTTGAAAAGTTATTTGATACTGTTTTGGAAAATAAGCCAAAACCAACAAACCAAGTGAGGCACTATCAATGAAAAAGACCTTGCTTTCAGATCCTGCTTTAAACCTGATGAGGTCTCAGTCAATTCTCTTTTTGTTTCAAAATTCGCATTGGACATTTGGAGGGCAATGTTGTCATCCTGGCTGCCAGTTATTCAGAGAGAGAAAAGAACACTCATGCCAGATGGTCTCATCCTTTTATCAGGTATGTCATGGTGATAGACAGCATGTGAGTTGGGCAGCAAGAAGAGATACAAGAACGGTGGCAAGAAATATAGATGTCAAAAATTTACTTTAAATCTTTTGTCTTGTAGAACAATGGAATAGAGGCCAATGCAGGGCAGGTATCCTTTGTGTCTTGAAAAGCCACATACATGTTGATTCTGGGCTTTACAACATATAAAGGGGCAACACTAGGATAATAGTGATGCAAAAATACACTGTGTTTTCCCCAACTTTAATGCTTGTTCTACAAGAGATTTTGCTGCTTTCAAGGACTCTAATTCTGCTTGAAAGATTTTAGAGAAATATCAAAGAATAAAAAAGAGCAGGTTCCGGGGAGACCTGATCGTGGCCTTCAATATATAAATGGACTTACATGCCAGACAGAGAAAGACATTTTTTAGGGCCTGCAGTGTCAAGACAAGAGACAATGGTTTTAAACCTAAATAGGGTAGTTTGCACGAAAGGGTTAAAAAAAAAAAGGAGGTGGTTAGTCACTGGAACAGGTTGCCCAGAGATGTTGTGGATGCCCCATCTCTGGAAGTGTTCCAGGCCAAGCTGGATGTGGCTCTGAGCAGCCTGGTCTGGTGGAAGGTGAGCCTGCTCATGGCAGGGGGGTTGGAACTTACCCAAAAATTTCAGTGTTGCTGTGGAATGCTCCCTGTTCTAGCAGTAAATAACCTGCTTATATAATTTTTATTTCTCAGTGAAAACACGAGCAAAAGGAGACCAAGATGCACAGGGGTTCTATTAAACAAATTATTTTAATATTTTTTAATTTCATGTAATGAAAAGTTATATAATCATTGGCAGAGTATTAAAAGTAGACTCTTAAACAACATCCAGATCAGGTATGACTACATGTCAGACTTGTTTAGTTTTAGATCAATATGCCATTCATCTCAATTCATGATGCAGAAGCTGCATCACACATACCTCACCTACACAGTCTGAAAGTTAAGGACAGGATTTTTTTCCCTTGTACTCTGATCCTAGTAAAACTTACTTTTCTTATAAACTTATTTTATATCTTAGAACATGGCTTTTCTATTTCTATTTTTCTTGTTTTCTTACATTATTGATTTGCTTTTATTTGTTTAGGATATTTTTTTGGTTGGGATAGTTTAATGCTTTTGGCTTCAGTTTAGATTCTTCTCTTTTGACATTATAAGTCTACAGTGTAGAAGTCTCTATCTTGTCTGGTCTTCCTTTAGAAGGAGATAAATAAGGAGGTCTAGGGAAAAAAATCATCTCTTCCTATGAAAGAGATGAAATTTAGATTCTCTAAGTGCCATTTCTTTCTAGTTAGTTTGAGGAACTGACAGATGACTTAAGGAGCTTGCTCTGAAGTGCCTAAACTACTGGTTCTTTCCAACAAGGTAAAATCACCTGGTCCCTTGGGTCTGGAGTTTCTTTTTTTCCTTTTGTTTTATGAAATTTTTCATTCTTTTTAATGTAAAATGATCACTAGTTCTATTGAAAACAACATTGATAATGTTTTTAGGTTGCTTTCCTTCTGGATTTTCAATTGAGTCTTAATGATGATGATGATTTCTACTTTGGACATCTTAACATGTAAAGATCAATATCAGGCAAAACTTTCAATTTCATTTTGAAGTTTTGGAAACTGCCCATGTAAATGAATGATTCTTCTTTTTTTTTTTTTTTCTCTTCACCAAACATCATCCAAAAGAGATGTAGATATCAGCTCTTAGCCATGACACCTGTGGTGGTTCATTCAGACCCTACACAATGTGGTAAAATGCAACAGGTTCATAAAAGTTAACTCTAGCTTGAAGGTTGTCTCCCTTGGCTCTCTTTATAGTCAAGGGAAAGGGTTTTGAGTGGATCATTCAGAGAACCTAAACTGAACTTAGTTTTCTGTTCTGAATTGCCCATTGGAAACTTCTGCCTCCCTCTGCCCTGACTGTAGTGGGGAGCTGGGAGAGCAGATTCTCAGGTGTGACTCTGTCTGAATATCCCCAGGTAAGCGCACAGGGAGGGGGCTCCAGTGCTCTGGGAGCATTACAGGCATTGTACATCCTTTGAGGGGTATGCTGGGAATTAAGGTTCTTGTCCCATATTTTATAGAGGGAGTGAACCACAGGCTATTTTCTTTGCATCCTTAAATGCAGTATCACACAGTAGCATGTCAGATGGAGTAAAATCTGTTAATTCCAGGGTGAAATATACTAGACTTCATTTTTATTTTAAGATAGAGAATGATAGGGGTTTGGGTGCATGTGTTGTTTAGTTTTCTAGTTCTGATTTTTTTCTGTATACTCTGAATTCCAGATAGGGGCTTTCAAATATACATACACACACTCGTTATCTGACAGATCAAATTTTATTGCTGTTGAATGCAGCAAAAATATATTGAATTTAATGACTTCTATCTGATGTGATCTTTATATAGTCTTAATAATGTTAGCCATAGTATTTATTCATTTTTAATAGATAAACATGATTTACTAAAATACCATTATATAGGTGCCTCAAAGTAAAAGAAAAAAATATAATTCCTGTGTATTTCTGATGTCATTTGGTAGTAAAATAGAAATTAAATTATTTTAAACTGGTAGGGATAACAGGGTGAATGCAACATAAGGCTCAATGTGCAAAATGGTCCAGAAAATCACTCCTTCTTTGTTAGCAATACTGAAATTTAATGTACCTTTGACAGCATCAGTTTTATGTTCAAGTTTAAAATTGTAGTGAATTTGACTAGAAAGATTTTGCTTGTGACTAACCCTTTCATCACTTTTATGGTACAGGTTTATGAAACCCTGAGTTATAAGCTTTCGGTGATGCGTCCCTGTAGTTAATTTTAAACAAGCTTACAGAAGGAAATTCAGCATTTCCCCCCTTCTTAAGTCTTTTGTTCTGGGAAGGCACTCTGTCTAGAATACAACACAGTGAATCACTGGGTGATTTGATATTTTGGGGGCAGGGATTTTTTTGTTTGCTTGGCGGTTTTCTGGTTTTGTTTATTTGTTTGTTTTTTACTATTTTAGTGAATTATTTTTAAGGAACATGAACATGCTGGAACTTGAGTCTTTACTTTCTGAACTGGATTGCAGGTTTTCTTAAAACACTTCTCTCTGGCATTAATATGGACATTTGTGGGATAGTATTCCTCTATAAAGGCTTATAGGTATGCTGCTCATTTTGGCAGAATTGCATGAGTCATTTTTAGATGGACTTGGAGCATCTAGACTCTGCATATCAGGTTACTGTTGGTGAGTCAGCAAAAATGAGTTGCTGATGACCTGTCATTTGCCAAAGAGAGCAGATGTCAATACCTGTGGTTCCCAGAGGCATCCTGTGCCCGTGGAGGCATGGTGCTTCCTCCCTGCTCCCACTGGGGATCTCCCAGCTGGATCCTGCAGCGGCCCGAGCTGCAGGACCACACCTCACCCTCTCAGTGCTCGTAGGGAGCAGGGTGTGATCACTCAGGTGCACCCCCACAAATATTGATGGCCTTGGGATTCCATGGTGAGTGCCTGAGGTGTCTGTGCACCAAAGCCATTCATCTCGCAGAGCTCCAATTACTGTAAGGTAAGGAATTATTCTTGCTTTTGTTCTTCTTTTTTTCTCTCTTCCCATGGTTATTCCTACAAACAGGCAAACTGATTAAGTCTCTATGTGTGCTTTAAAGGGCTTATCTGAAAAAATGATGGCTGCAAAAGCTCTCTGTAAAACTAATTTTGAATTGGTTTCTTTTAGCCTTTAGTTTTAAAAATAAACTACCAAAAAGTCTGCCTCTTCCCGTGAAATTTTATGGTTCTCCCTTATCTGCAGTGACTAAATGATGAGTAGATAAACGAAATTTTTATTGCATACACAGGTGGAAGAACTGAGTATGCTTTCAAATATCCAGAGCTGTTGCATAATATCTGGTGACTCACAGAAGAGTAAAGATAACAGTTTTTAAAAGATTTCAGTCTCCTTTTGAGATTTTAAATTCTATGGTCATCTTACATTTTTTGTAATATAATGCTTCTAAATAAGTGACTCAGAACCTTAATTATTGTAGATATTTCTTCTCTTTTGGTATCTGCTCTTTGGAAAATAAACCAAAATCAGACTGCTTATGTATTACTGTATATTTTCCTCTGATGATTTTGTTTTCACTGACTTTCTCTAAGAATTCTTCTGAAAATTTCTGTTTGTACAGGGCACTGAATTCTCTCAGAAAGCCATCTCTGATTAGATTCTTCTGTTTCTTCATCATGTAATCACATTTCTTAAGCACAGCCACAAATGTAAACTGAGACACATCACTTTTATGGTTTATTCAGCAGACTGCATTGCATATTTTGAATTTGTTAGATATGTCCTGTTATTAAAGGAGTCTGTAAAGGAACATGTCTTTGTGATACTAGTCTGCAGTTACATTTTATATATTCAGTGACCCAATATTTTGTAGCATTTCGTATGAGCCATAAGAGAGAATGAACAAAGACTAAATGCATGAGTCATTATTTGCTGAAAGGATTTTTTATTCGCATTTTTATTGTGCCTCTCAGAGTGAACATGGTTTTTGTTTTGCAGGGATTAAAGGTTTTTTCTAGTGAATATCAGAATAAATGTGCAGTTCTCTCCTTTTGCTGTTCTTTCAACTGGAAAGTACAATACCGCCCCAGCATGTACTCTCCAGTAGGAAAAGCATGGAGTTTTAGAGAATATTTAGATACTAAATACTATGGTGATTTTTAGAAACTGTCTCTGTCTGGAAAAAATCCTAACCCTTTAAAGGTTCAAAAAATACATGCATTAGCAGAACAGAAAATCACCTTGACACTATGCCAGTTGCTTTATATCATTATCTCATTGTATAATTAATACTGCGGAAAGATAGGTAAAAGTAGTTAAATACTTAATGCCAGAGGGATGGAAATTTTAATAATGTATTAATGCATTTATTGTAAAAAATAATTTTGATTCTGAATACTAGAAAAATATAATTTACTTGTATTTTAATGTATTTTCTATTCTAAGCTGATAATAAAAATGGTCCAACCTCATTGTCTTGGAAGCAAGGGATGCTATGGATTTAAAAAGATGTGATGTGTAGAAACCTCAAGTTAATGAATTCACTGAAGTATGATTTTCAAGAGAGAAAATACATGTAAAAATTTCCAGGGCTTTCTTACTCTGAGGAGCATACATCAGGGGAATCTTGAACCTTGATAATTGAGAAATTTCCATACAAATGTCTTTGGAAAAGTGACAAATGTAGGTGCAATACTCCAAAGTAGATAAAGAGGCATCTCTCCTTCTCACATTTTTGATCCAGCAGTCATTTTATATCTTGTATAATGTCCCCCTTAGATCCTGAGAAGAAAAACAGCTGCAGTTTTAACTACAACAGCATAACGTGTTTAATTTTACTGTCCTTTGTTTCAAAATGTTTTAGAAGCACTGGTAAATTGTTTTGTATTTCAGAAGTAATGTGATCTGGGATTTAGGAAAAAAGATTTGAATTATAAAGACATTTACTTGCTGCATTTGGTTTTGTGTTCATTATGAAAACATAACAGAAATATTTCTTTTACTCTGTTTTATCTGATCAGGGTGCGGTAAAATAGCAATATTATGATTTATATAAAAGTATAAATCTTAATCTATATAAAGTGGTCCAGAGAGTTCATAAACATGCACTTATTCAATGTTTTGATGTTAGCTGTTTAAGCCCTGAAAACTGGTTTACAGTGAAACCAAACTGTCTGATGGAATTGTCAACACTCTGCTGGTTAAAAGATTTGAAACTTTATTAAACTTATGGCATGATTGCCTATTGTCTCAGCCAGCTTTCATCATCCTGACAGAGCTCTGGACGTCTTTTAAAAATTGACAATATCTGTTGTGCCTGGAATTGCAATTCAAGTTATGTCTACTTGGACATCTCTGTCTTTCCAAAATCAGGCTTCCCACCAATACTTACTTTTAGCCACTTACAATAAAGGCTGAGGTTATCCATATAGAAATTTTTTCCCCCTGATCTTGTGCTTTCCATCAGAAAATCTAACCTAGTATGAGATTTTTTAAAATGGATTATTTTTCCAGATGTAGAGGGTTTGGACTCTAGAGGATGCCACGTTTTTGTTAATAGTGATATCAGCAGGAGATGATCACACTCGACAAATGTCAGATTAAGCTTTGTTAAGATGCATCGTTTTGAATTTCAACCAATACTTTTATTTTTGTCTTATTTTTATCACAACAAAAAGAAGGAGAAAATGAAAAGTTTTAGTAAAGTCAAGTACAATAAACCATCCAATGACAGATGGAATAATTATTTCCTGTTGCCAGTCTTCCTTTTTTAAAAGTTCTGTTTTAAATATTGTTGAAATATCTTGAATTCTCTGGATATGACTGACTAAGTGGATTTGATTTCATAACTTACATTTTAAATAGGCTTTGAAACTTACTGGCTGCTGATAGTTGTCCTGACTGAATAAATTTTGTGTTATTAACCACCACTACAATATGTGTGACAGGAATATCAGCTTTCAAGGAGTAGGTGACTAATTCTTCAAAGATGAGACAATGCATGTTCTGCAGTCACAGAAAATTGCTAGTGATCCTAGAGTAGTTTTTACTCTTTAGTATAATAAAGTCTTAAAAAATATTTTTTAAAGCAGTAGTCTGGATAGAAGAAAATTTTTGTTTCAACCAGTCACAATTAAGATAAATTTTTTATACTGAATATTCACAAAGAATGTTTAGAGTTATTAATGTTTTTCTATATTAAAGTTTTTTTGAGAGAAAAAAATGGTCTGGTCAATAGTCAGGACTTATTATTTTAAAGAACATGTCTTTAAACAGTTTTTTGCTTAGATTTCTGATGTTCACAGTGCCATTTGGCTGTGTTATGGACCAGCTATAAAGAGGTTTTAAATCCCCTACAGCATTTCTACTGAGATAAAAGTAATAAGAGGAAAATAGTTTTTCTGGTGAAGATTATCTGTCTTAATGTAATGGTTTTGGGAAAAGAAATATGGACTGAGATATTAGGCATTTTTGAGAATCTCAGGCTACTTGCTGTATTAAATTTGTTGATATCAGAACCACTAAATAGGCCTCCAAAAGTAATGAAGAGAATGCCATTTACAGTAGGTGCAGATTATGGTGCAGATGCTCTTTGGCTTCTCTTCCTATTTATTTTTCTACAGCCTCCTCTTTGAAGTTGTGCAGATGTATTCTTCCCTCTTTGTTCTTTCTCTCCATTTCTTCTTGTGCTGAAGGCGTTGAGGAGTACTCTGTGGTCTTGTTCTGACAGCACAGTAGCTTGTGAAGATTGAGTCATATATTCTTATACTTTACATTTTCCATCTAAATTCCAAATAAAGGTTTTATATTTGCCACGGACTTACTACTTTTTGGTCCATTACTAAAGTAACAAATTCAGAAGAATGAAGTGTGACTTCCAATCAGAGTATGTGTGTGTTGATGTTCTATGCATCTTGGTTTCCATACAAGAGAATATGGGCAATGAACATTGAAACTTCCTCATACAGTTGCAGCATTGGAGGCTTTGCTTAAGTGTTGTGATTTCACCTAAATTGTGTTCATGGCTAGGCACCACTCTGCACAATATTGAATAGGAATAGTGAAGATAGCGTGTTAAATAATTTTAGCTGTAAGAGTAATTGCTAGAAATTGGAGAGTAACTGTACAATTATTCCTCAGTGTACTAGTTACTGTAGTATAATCACACAGGTTGCCTCAAACCAAGAATTCTGGGAGTTTTCTAATTTAAATTGCTGATTTTAATCTTTCTATTTGCTTATTATCCACTTCTTATATGAATGTATTTCAGTTTTATCCCCCATGATGATCTTGAATCATTGCTTCAAAAAAGCCTGCATATTCCTATGAGTTCATATGAGGGGATACCATTCAGTCCAATGCCTGTTTTTTTGTTGCCTACCTCAGAAAGGGGTGTCATAAAAGGTGACTCAGAAAGACAGTAGGATTTGTCAGAAAAATTGTCTGAAGAGAAATGCTTAAAAATATATTTTGTTGAAAGGCCTGATTTGCAAGTAGATTCTCTGATGGAAGAGAATTGATTCACTGCACTGCATCTGAAACCTCATTTTTTACCCCTTTGTAAAAAATGGTGTAAGATCATAGAGGTCCTGGATCTCATGTGTTGGTAATGTTATGGTTTAACCAAGGTCACAAGATATTTTTGATGGCAAAGAACAAGAATACATGTGGATTCAGGAAGGCTAACTAAAATATGAAAAGTGTGTCCATATGAAGTGGATTTCTTTTAATTATCTCTTTTGCCACCTGGCATTGTGTGCCTCAGTATGCCAGTGAACTACTGGACATAAAAAGAATTGGAAAGTTTAAAAAATGCATGAGCAGAAAACAAGTTTTGCAATACAATATGTGTTCAGGTTGTGTTGCTGGAAGAGACCTATATATGGGTCTTGGGCACCAAAAAAAATGAACTTCTGTGTTAGAATTTTGGGAGTATTTATGTCTTGGTGTGGTATATGAAATTAGCATAATTATTGTTAGACAGCAGGTAGCTTGACAGCAGAGGGGATCAGGAAAGGAAATCAAGTCTGACTTGAAGCTCCCTTTAATAGTCAACGAGCTTAAGAAAGAAGTTCAGGGGATTAATTGTCACTTGATCTTTGGGTGTAGTATATATTAAAAACCCCCTCTTAAGCTGGGGCTTGAGCTTGGTCATGGAATCATGCTATACCACTGCTTTTTCACATGTCCTCATTAAAATTACCTGTTGTTGTTCACTTCTGAAGGCTGTTCTTGTGAGTATTTCTGTTGGGGTTCCTAGTGCTGGTATATTTATCCTAACTTTAGTCATGCAGGTGTTCCTATTTTTTATAAGACAATTGCCACAGAGACATTTTCAGGCACCTGCAAACTTGCCATAAGCAATGAAATACGGAGACTTGTACTCCTTCTTGCTAAACTCTATCATGGAGATTTACTGAAAATTAGAGCTTATGAGTATATATCATAAGGACCTCTGGAATCTTGAATTCTTAATCTTGGCCACCCCCATATTTTTTAAGGGACAAAGGGCTGGTTTTTTTGTGTGCGTGTGCTTTGTTTGCCCTTTTTCTTTTAAGGTGAGGAGTAAATTATTATCATCTTGATGCTAGTTTAAGGCTGATTAGGACATAAGTTTCTCAGTTAACTCCCTACTTTCCTTTGAGTTGATAGACAAGAAGGTGCCATTGGGAAGAAATGCTGTCCCATTCCAGACCAGAAGATTCTTTGGGGCAATATCCATTCCAACTAGGAAGAATAAGGGACAAATCATTCCTAATCATATAAAGCCTAACAAAATTATATTTGAAAACTTGGCAGTGGGAATGATAAGAAACATTTGAAAGCAGGAATATTTCTGAGCATGTCTTTAGGTAACTAAATAAAAAAGAGTATCATGATTTGTTCCTGCACAGGTATTTAGCCTGTACTTACACTGAGCAAGTATAGCTCCTGTAGAATGTACAACACTCCTTCTTGTTTCTAGCTGGTGTTATTATTACAGAGGATGAAATGACAGAAACTTATCAGATTAGAAATATCCTGGTTTGTATTTTATTTTGTGTCTGTCTTTCAAGGCACTGTTTTTTATTTTTTGATTTCTGTAGGCAGTATTTGAAAAGCTGTAGTCTCAATTTACTGTTCTTGGTTTTTTTTTTTTTCCAAATCACTATTAATGACAATTTCATAACCTTTTTGAGTACAACTTCCTTAGATTAAGAATTTACCTTAATGAGATCCTTTGCCTATTGTACCAACTGGTGATCAATACTGATTACAATACATACACCTTCCATATAAAATAATTAATATAAGCATTTTTTTCTACTTCACTGAAATGCTTATGCTTATGTTTGTTTGTAGCTTCCCTGTATTTTTAAGATAATAGCAGTTCCCAGTCCAGGTTCTTGCAGGATCTACAGGCCCCTGTGGCAGTCCCTCTGTTTATACATAATTTGCATAAAATGCCAATCATATAATTGTCTTTATTAAAATCTTTCATGATTTTATTTTTTGATAATCCCAAACAAAATCTTCCAGGTTCTTGTACAAGTTAAAGGTTCTTTTTCAAATCCAGAGTTTTTGAAGAAAACATTACCATTTGCAGTCAGTGAAACAACATGGCCCTTCTAATGTTAGGTTGACCTGACCTGAAAATGTTGAGAAAGAGAGAAAACAGAATTTTGCATTAAGTTGAATTAGGATGAATTACATAATTGCCCACTTTTGCCAGTCTTGCAAAGTCCTCAGGTATTTTGCTGTACTAGCCTGTGGGTCTCAATCTTTGATGATTCTTGACAAACGTTGTTCATAGTGTCTGCTAAAATGTTGAATCTCTTGTCTATGAAAGAGTTTTTCATGTTAAGTTTCTGTCTTGCAGAAATGTGCATTATTCCTAATGGCTTTAGAAGTTTGACTTTTTTTCGTATTTCAGTGTAAAAAATTTCCACTTGACATTATCTTAATGTTGGAGCAGAGAAGGTGAATCTGCCTTGGCACTTGTCTCTGAAGGTCTCTGGGTATGTTGCACTGGGAGGAACTATCCTCTCCCAACTAATGCTGGTGCAGTGTAACTTTGTTGTGGAACAGACATCACAAGGCACAAGAGCAAGTGCAGAATAAACAATCAGCAAGGCAGGGCACTCTTACATCATAAAACATAAATTAAGTTCTTCCTCTTAGCTTAAAGGAATGAGGAAGAGAAAATACGTCGTAATATTTCTCTATTTTTGAAACAAAATTTGTGTTTTAATATTGTATTTTTCTAACATTGAATAGAAAATGCTTCTGTATCAATAATGTCAGCTCTTACCCTTCACTCTATTGATCAGCAGCTGCACCTGAGATCTTCACTCACAGACAGTTTCTAATGTGTTATTGAGGATATTGAAACTAGTCAAAAAAGGCAAAAGGGGGCCAAAGAAGTGATGTCCACAGCCACTACCCCAGTGATATATTTCAGTCCACTTTTCACAAAAACTTGACCTTAGAAAACCTCTTCTTTTCTATGAGGAATTGATGATGATAATTCTTTTAAGAATTTCCCCGTATTTTAAGTGTTTTTTATATGCTGCAAGAACATTCTAACATGGCTATAACTATTCACTTCCTTTTCTCCTCTGCCTCTCCCTCCACCCTCTACTCCAAATTTCTATGTATTTATGAATCAAACTCAATTCCAACAGAGTAGTATTGGTTTTTCTCACCTTGCTACAAGACTCACAGCAGTAGGGAAATGGCCAGCTAGTGGAAATGTAATAGTTCTTCAGGTTGTGCTTTTAATAGCATATCATCCATGTAATCATCCAAAATACTCGAATCCATTGTTTTGGGAGATATCTCTCTAGTGATAACGGTAAAGGAGCTTGGTGCCACTGTAAGGCCAAATATAAGGATTTTAATTTGATTTTTTTATTCCTTGTCAGCAAAGTTTCATTTATATCTGGAATTAATCTCATTTCTGTAAAAATATCCAGGAAGAAGGAAATCAAACTACTTGATCATGGTTTCTCTTCTCTCTTTTTTATATATGAATCTATTAATATTGTAACTATTTTGTGTTAGTTCACCTCAATAAGCATTTCAAAATTACTATATACCATGAAATATTCTGTGCTAATTGCAAAAGTCAGATCTGTCCAACTATCCATTTCTACTGTTTAAATTACAGTAACTAAATTACTGAAACTTGATTGTGATTTTCTGCTCTGTCAACTCAAGCATCTTGAATAATTTTTATAGCCTGGCTCCCCAGCCTGTTATCCAGTTGATCTCATTCCTGAAAAGTGCTTCAGTGAGCAAACATTTAACCTTTCGTGCTCGGGTCAACAATGAAAGTAAAGTTTAACCTAAAACATACTTCTGGTCCCTAAAATCCGACAATAACAGTAATTCTGTAATTGATGGAAAAAGTGGCCACTGTTATGTCAAAAATCTGCTAATAGCACAGTCTGAACTTCAGTCAGAATTTCATCATTCGACTTTGTAGGATCCTGCTGGAAACAAGTTTATTGGGTAAAGCAGATAATGTTGGTGACAGGAACTGTAAAACATGAATGAGTTGGACTGTTTATATACACATGAAGTTACAAAATGTGTATTCATTTCTCCTGTGGAATATAGAAAGCTGTCATCTTATTTTAGAAGTAACTAAGTCTACCTTCATTGCAGTAGAATGTAGAATACATCCGTGGACTTGTTTATGTTACAAGATGAAGTTTATTTTAGTTGTTTCATTTTAAATTGCTTTAGATTTCCACACATGTTTCTTTGTTTCTTGGAAGAAACATAGTCAACATTTCAGTGAATTTTATTCAGTGCTATTTTGTTGCTAGTAGTTCTATAAAGACTATTCAGTATTGATTCAGTATTGTTTTGCTTCCTGCTAGAAGTGGTTGCTATTTTCCTCTATGTGGTCTGTACTGTTGTCGTGTTAACTGAGTGCCACCTTTTTGTATAGAAGTTGCTAAGATGCCATGTTACCCTTTTAATTTCCAAGTGTTCACTTCCACACACTTTCTAGAGTACTTAGTGATTCTCCATATGGATTTTTGCAAGCATCCATGAATATATTTTCTTTTCAGAAGGCTTTGTATTGAGCCTCTTTAGGGAAGGCTTGCTCTAGTGCAGACATCTCTAACAGATGATAAGAGAATAAAAGGGAGGAATATCCTGAGCTGGTCTCAGCACTGCAGAAAAACAAAGTAATGCTGGTAGAAATACCTACATCAGAGATCTGATCCGAGTATCTAAGGATGGCTCTTTGACCTGTTGATGTTTCAAAAACCAGGCTGTTATTATCCCCTGTGAGGTTGTTACTACATGGTAGTGTGGTGGGAAATTTTTCAAATAGTGTCTCTGAAAACCCAGCAGCACAGACATGATTTCCATCCTAACCTCCTGCCTGAGGGGCTCTGAACTGAAGGAGCTCTGTCTAGGCAGCCATAACCATTTGATCCTGAACATTTTGGTGAATAACAGCTGTGGATTGTGAGCCCACTGCTTAAACTACTGTGGAGAAAGTTCTTATGCTTAAAAAACATTGTAAAATCATGTCCTAACAACACATAACACAGGTACTATAGTTTTTACAGAAATACAACTTAATTTCATCTAAACTTGTGGTCTGCTTCTATGATAGACTTAGGTGCTACTTTAAAATACAGACATTTAATCTCGTCTCAGCAGCATGTTGAGAATTACAGTTGAACCAGAAATTTAAAGTTTTATCTACCAAGGTAATTTCCAAGAGTTATTTAATGCCCTTGTCTCATTCCATAGTGGTCCAGCTGATGTTCCCTAGCAGGAGCACATTTACCCTGACATCTTGGTCTTGGAGAAGCTGGTGCAGACAGCCCATCATTCACTGATGAGCCACCACTGATCTAATTCACAAGATTTAATAACGGGTCTTTACCTCCCATTACTGAGGCAACTGGACATTTTCACAGCGGTTATTTTATGCTTGCTCTTTTATGGAGGCATCAAAACAGCTCAGTATGATCTATTTAATCTCTTCCAGACCGAAATATGAATCACAGAGATATTTTAAGACTTATGTTCATTGTATGATATCACATTTATATTGTAATTGTGGACACAATGAAGATAGAGAGAAAAAACAGAGTATGTACTGACTCAAGTTCATTAGTAAAGTTAGAGTTTTAAAAGTTCAACAGTCCAAAATAGCCTCCAGATGTTATTAGGAAAAATAATTCTCAAGTGACAGTTCATGTCACTGATATTTTCTTAGTTTGGTCATTATTGAAATAACTTTAATTTTAATGTAATGGTTATAATGCCCACACAATAATGGAGTGTTTATTTGAAAGAAAATTCTCCCTGTCATCAAACTTAAAGATTTCCTTTGAAGAACCAGGATACTTCCAGCTGCTGGTAAAAGCACCTGCTGAACAATCCTTGTGGTAAGAAACTGAAACACTTAGATTAGACTCAAAATTAGATGAAATTATGTATAGATTAAGTCTATTATAATATATTCTCTGTGATGGCTGAACAAATAAACTTTGATGGCAGAATGCTTTCCTTGGAATCTGAACTCTTATTGAGGTGAAAGAAATCTAGATTTCTGCAAAGTCTTTAGTTTTTCCATGTCATGCAACTTTATAATGACTTAAATATATTGAAGTCAGATTTGGTTGGTGCTTTATATTAAACATAATGTATTCATAAGCTAGTTTGCATAGGTAGAAAATGCTGTGGAAAACTGTACAAAAATGTATTTATAATCTATTTAAGGCAAATGAAGATATACATTTGCTTTCTATAATTTTCACATTTTCAACATATTTTTAATGTGAGTTTTGATTACTGTTTTTCATTGATTTTCACTTTTTTTAACTGTGTAAGAAAAAACGTTTTCAGTTTTACAGTATGGGCAACACATCAGACTGGAATACATACCACAACTATTTTAGCCTAATAGTTGAAAATTATGCCAAAATTTGAGTTCTTACTAAAACTAAAACTTCAAACTAAAAGTATGATAATACATAACTTTATTGAAGACCTAGAACATAAAGAAAATGCTGAAACTAATATCACAAAATATGAAATACTGGACCTGCCGAATTTTAAAAATAGTTTAAATGAAATGTCCTAACCAGCATGTACATTTGTAGGCAATAGTACTGTAGCAAGGCACTAATCAGCTAAGTACCATAATCCTCCTTATAGGGTAAATTCTTACTTGACCTCCAGCTATATACAGCACATGGTAACAGCATTAAACTATAACACTCCCCTCATGCTCTCAATAGCTTCCCATTGGGTCAGCTCTCTGACTTGAATTGCTGTTGTTGCAGACACTGAACTTTATTTTTTTCCTGGATGCCTTATATTTTATAAGTGCATTTTGGGGGCAGGGAAGGGTTTGCAAAATACATGCCTAAAAAATTGTGTCTCGAAATGAAGAGACTGTTTGTGTGATTTCACTGAACCTAGAGGATTAAATGAAAGCGCTAGCGAGAGCAGAAATTGATGTATTCCCATGAACCCGAGGCTTCCAACTACCCAGATGTGCAGTGGCTGATCAAAAGGTAAAGCAGGGAAGAAAGATGCAGAATGTGTTGTGTGAAAACAATGTCTCTGCTCAGCATTTCTTGTTCTTCTGGGGGGATGATTAGGGAGATTTTTTTTACTTTTAGTAAAAAAGCTCAGTGGAAATACTGAAAAACTTTTTCTTGTGCTTCAAGTATATGCAAATATTATCTTTAAAAAATCTTTTGCTACTCTATAATTTAGTTTCTTAAATTGTATTCTATTTTCTGTGATAAAAATAATTCTTGAAACATTATATTTATTTTAATAAAAATAGTATATATAGAATTTTGAAATGTTGTTTTATTTTATATTATTTGTACTTTTTAGTAACGGCTCAGTATTATATTTACTCATTCTTATGTTAGTGTTTTTGTGACCTACTATTCTTTTAACACCCTGTGTTTTAAAGTAATTTAAATCCTGCTGTTAGACAGAAGTTAATTGATTCCACCCTTCTGCAAATGGTTTCTATAGTGTTAGCACTGATGCAGATAACAAGAATGCCCATTCCTACCGATTCGTGAAAACCCAATCAATTTGCTCTTTAGTATAGTTTTTATTATTATCTTTTTTGAGACAAAATTTTTACTGAACGAAAAGGTACAATATTGCTTGTTTATCTATTAAGTGGAAATAATTAGCAAAATATTAATTTTGAAAATGTTCAGAAGTAGAAATAATGAAAAATCTTGGCATGTTTAACCTATTTTTAAGAGTTAAGCATTCTTCAATATATCTGAAAGAACAATCAGTAAAATATTGTTGTTCTCAGTTTGCAGTTCTCTAAAATCATATTTTATGATTTAAAAGCTGCTGAATACTCAGGCAAAATAAAGGAGGACAAAATAATTTCTAATGTTAGTCCAGTTTTCCTATCTGTGTTGTTTTTTATTTAAAGAAAAAAAAAAGTGAAACAAATGTATTACCTAAAAATTTGTAAATTAGCAATTGATACTTAAATCACCTCTTTTGTTCAGCAGTTTTTTCCATGTTGTAACTCTTTTCCTCATACAAATTGAAAGTAGCCCTGCTGCAATGCTGAATTTTTGCTGAATTTCTTGTATAGAATAAAAATGTATTGTTTCATGTGTCTGTGCAATCATGTCAAGTTCAAAGCAAAATTGTTATCAGTGGTGACTTTAATTATATTAACATTTTGTTACTACAGATTTCCTTTCATTCTGTTGATACAAGCCTGTAGTCAGTGAATTCTTATTTTCAGATAAAATCTAATAGAGATCAACATCTGCTCTACCAATCTCATGCTTCAGGAAATTTATTGAATTGTAAACTTAATTCATATTCATTGTAAGCTTAATTCATATTCTTTGGAGATATTTAGCTGGAATGTATTGTAATGTTTTTAAGTATGGTTTCTATAAGGTAAAATTGCAAGGCATGGCTGAAATGAGGAATGAAATATTGTCTCACATGAGCTTTACCTAGTGGATTCCTTAGATATGTGAGTGTTAGTTGTACTTCAGAACAAATTTTGAAAGCCATATTGGTCAAATGCAATAAACACCTTTTCTATTTATCAAAGTAGGCTGTTTAAATTAGTTAACTTGTGAATTGTGCACTGGTTGCTTACATTCTTCATTTTTTGAGGGGTGAGAAACTAAGAAAAGGGAACTAATAAATCATAATTTTAATCTAGTATAAAACTAGACAGCATAGAGTAACTGCAAAGAGAGATCTTGGTGAAAACTGGAACTGCTTTGAAGTCAAAAAAATACATCTTTTTTCAATAAGGGAGCCATAGCTGCTTCGTAGAATGTTCAAAATGAATTGTCCTGCACAGTATGACTCAGCAGAGGCAGAAGTTATGAGGAGAATGAAGTTAAATCATTACCAGATAGCCTCTTAAAACCACTGCCAAAAAAATTGGAGGTATTTCAGTCTGGCAAAGGAGGTCTGTGGAGATGGTTTCCTAAACGAGAGAGTAGAACCCTCCCTGTGAAAGGCAGGCAGACTCTAAAGCTGCACAGCAAGTTTTCTGGGCTCATTGCGCTCATGGGGCTTTGGGTGCAAGGTCCAGAGAGTGCCCAGCTCAGCTCCTGGCAGCCTGGGAACTGTGGGACAAGGGCTTCATCTGCTCCCCGTCACTGTTGTTTTAAACAAGTGTCCTGACTGTTGAATTCAACAAATAGAAATACAAAATTTCAAATAGTAGAAGAACTATTCTTAAACGATTGCTCAGGGGCCAACAAATGCACTTTCACTGACAGAAGCCGTACAGTAAAGGAGAAGTGAAACTGTGTTCAGGGTATTTGATGAGGTCTCTAACAAGAAGCTCTGTATCTTGAATAGCTTTTGTGAAAAAGTTCTGGTGGCAAATGTCAATTTTTTACCTTCTCTGAATTATTCTTCCACGTATTGAAGGGATCACATTTTGAGCTAAGCAAAATGACAATATATGCAGGAGAGATATTTTCAGTTTTAATTTTCCATTCAACTTTATTCCTTGATAGTTTATAGGAAAGAGAGAACAAAATTTGAAAGTATTTTCTAGTAAATTATAATTAGGTCTTACAAGTAGATGGCCAGTATTCATTTCCAAGTAGCTGATGGCTCAGGCCCACTGAGAGCATTATTTAATTGACCCAAATTATCATTTTTTAATTGACCCAAAGCTTCTGATAAATCATACTCTTCAAGTAACTGCGGGTTGCTTCAGGTGGTCAAATACAACTTTAGAATTATATCTTCATGAAGGTTTTCTCCAGTTCAAATGTATATTTTGTTAGTCTGAGGAAAAGATTATTAGCAGGAGGGTCTGATATCTAGTTTTGACAGTGATATAAATACTTTACATATTACAATGTTTTTTAATGTCTCTGACTTCTGAAATGTGATGGAGACTTAATTTTTAAAATATTCTTTTCTACAATACATTTGGGTCAATTTTCTAAAAACCTAAATCAAAGCAGAAGAGTTTTTCTCTTTAAGGCAGAATCCAAGTGAATGTCAAAGAGTTTAAAGATATTTAGTTCCATTATGGAAATCACAGCCATCAAAGTTGAATAGCTGTCTTATATTCTTCTATGCTATATTTTAAGTACTTGAGTTCTATTGTGATGTGGGGGAGTTGAATAATTTAACTTTATGAGCAGGAGTACAGATTACAGTCAAGCTATTTGCTTTTCCATAATATTAGTAATATCTGTAGTGCACTGCAAATAAAGTTTCCATCAGTGTAGCGTTATGGGTTGTGTATTAAAAGACCAAATGTCATGTATTGATAAATTACAATAAAAATAAATACACAGTAATAAGTAGGAAAAAATAAGTTTCATATTCTGTATCTGCAAAAAAAACCCCCATTTATAGAATGTGCCTGGCAAAGAGATTTTTGCAGTTTTTAAACCATAATAGACATTTTATTTTATGGTTGTTTCAAACAAGTAGCAATCACAATGGCCTGAGGGATTTTTCAGAAAAGGTGGTAATCCTTCTGACAAGAGATATATAGTGCTTAGTTCAGCTGGCAGCTGGAGGGTGCATATCACACCCTTAAAGTTCACTTAGCTTTTAAGGTTCCAGGGAAGTCCTGGGAAGACAGGAGTAGTCATTTTTCATAGTGTATCCAGCTGGGGGTACTTGATGGAAGAGTTTTATTAAGGTATCCTTAGGGCAATTAATGGTGAGAAATGGCTTAGACAGATGAAGGTGAGTGAGAATTAGCTAGTGATCTGAAAATAGCAGCAGATTTTTAATAGTACGGACAACCCCTAAGTTTTCATCAGTACTAGTTGCCTCTTACTGTGATTTCATAACTCTGATTTGAAATGTATAGGATTCATTGTACAAATCTGTATATAGCAGGTATTTTTAAAATTTAAAAATTGTTGAATATTAAAGGGAGGGAAATTGTGCTGTGATGTTCAGTAGAGAATGACAGACTTTACTACTAAGGGTCTGGGGACTGTGGGGCAGGATGAGCCCTCTCCTGCAGAAGATTTCTGGCTGATCAGGTGTACAGTACGGTTAATTTATTTCTGATGGACAGTACTACAGCTTCTGGCTAGTTCAGTAACTTCAGTAGTGAAGTAAGCTGACTTCAACAGGAATGAAATTAATTAGAAAGAGGGCCTGATGATGTCAGTCAACTTAGGCCAGGAATTCAATTAGCTACTTTTTTTCTGTTAGGCTGCTTTCTCTGAAGAAAAGCACTATATTTGCAGCTAAGTCCTTTTTCTTGCATGTGCCCTAGTAGTTGCCACACCCAGGCCAGCCATGCAAAGCTTTTTCCTTCATTAAAGGTTAGAGTAGATTGAGGACCCAGCTGCTCTTCACATTATTGTCAGCCATAGATGGTTTCCTATTTTTATATCTTAAATGGAGGAAGGAAAATTACTGTTTGTAGTAAATGTAGCACATGAGGTTAGAGAATGTTTGTATAAATGCATAAAAATAAAATGCTAAATCGGCACATTCTCCTCTCATTAACATAGAAAAAAAAGGTGTACTTTTTAGTAAGTCTTGTGGCAGTTCATCTGATGATGTGTTTCCTTAATAGAAATACATTTTCCTCAGCAGCAAGTCTACAACAATATTTTCATTTGTACACAAATCCATGTCTTTTATCCCCCTCAGCCTTCCCCCCGTGACATTATAGCTGTAATGTCATCAGAAGAGGATTGTATCCATATGAGGTTGCTGTGACATGGAGTGATATATTTATTTATTTTATGTATATATACACGTGCATGTTTTTTGTATGTTTATATAATCTTCTATTTGTAGCTAAACCAATTCTTACTGCTGTGTTGTTTGTATTGCTGTGGATACAAATGTGTAGAAGTTTAATACTGAAGCATGTGTACACTCAGGGTGCTGCAAGACACACATGAGATTTGTCAAACTAGAATCTGTATGGCTTTGTGTGTTGCACTGTTCATCATGGAGTTGATCCTACAAACCATATGTTCTAGAGAGTTTGAATGCTTTGGAGGATCAAATTGATGTAAACAATGTGGCTCTGAAGTCACATGAAGGTTGTATAGACTGAGTACAGACAGTGTGAGTATTGGCAGTAGAGTATGTGTCCATTTCATGTGTACATGTATTTGTCTTGATTTTGCAATGAGATTCACATGGATTAATGCCTGTATCTGATGAATGCAGATTTTTCCTATATGAGGGACACAACTGGGGAGAGGAAGTTATGCACACTTTTGCTATAGCCATGACAGAAATTTTCAGGAATTGGGTAATTTTCTATTGGAACAACTAATTTTGGGATGTGGCATAATTTTTCATCATCTCAAGTACTTAAGTGAAAAATATTTATCTTCCTTAAAGCACTTCTGCATCTAATTGCAGCTGTCCTAATGAAGCTTCTATGTCTTTGCAAACTGCATTTGGGTAGTTGTGTTGCTCTAATTGTCCCTTCCTGTTGGCCATTCTGCTTTTAGCCTTCTGAAACTCTGTTCATGTTCCATTAGAATGATTCAAGTTGAGCCCCCAGTAGCAGAGTCTGTAGAGATTTTGTAAAATGTACAGAGGTTATAATTTCTGCTGGAACTAACACACCTCTGTAACAACACAGATGGGATGTCTTAGCTCCACTGTAAGCAAATAGGCATTTGCATGATGCTTACAGAACTTGTCATGCTTCACACAAAGAGTTTCATTTTTGCAAGATTTAATTAGTTTCCTCATTTTTACATGCCATTGCAAAGCTAAAGTACTTTACTATTTACAAGGCAGTACTGGGTCCAAATCTTTCAAGCACAGTTTAATAATTCTGTATGGTACCTAAAACAGTACAGGATGCCAGTTTGCCAGACACCCCACAGGCCATGCACACTCTGCACTGACAGTTGCTGTTTTTCCTTGTTGAGCAGAGACTGCATTTCCTTCCTGGCTGTGAAAATAATGTTTTCTCTCCTATCAGATGGACAGAGGCAGCACTTCGAAACTCTTTCCCTTCACAGCAAAAAATGTGGTTTGTTTTCTGAGTTCAGGACTTCTGAGTTCATCTGATTTAGAAAAGTGCTGCCATTGAATCTTTGCCTGTTTTCTGCCCTTGGCACAAATTATAGTTTTGTGGGAACTGAAATGTGTGTTTTTGAGCAATAACAGCTGCTAAAAGAGTAAACTAACCGAATGATCCTTCTAGCCCTAATTTTCATGGTGATTAAAAAACTCCATTGAAGAGAAGTATATGGTCAAGTTATATTGCTGTAAAATGATTAAAAGGATTATAAAATTTTGGTACTTGTAAACGAGCCATGACTACAAAGTAGCCTAAGTATTTGTCTTCTATATTTTTTAAAGTCACATCAGCATTTTTCCTTCAAAGCTGTTTTTTATTCAAACTGCGCACTGTAAGCAGATTTATAGCATGACATCCTTTCTTTAATTTGGTACAGAAAATGTGGGAGCATATTCACAAAAAATGCAATGAACGGTTTTTTTTTTCCATCAGCTGGTCATTTTATCTTTTAACTAGCATTAACTGTATATCTGTGCTACATAAAATATTGACAGGATTCTCTTTCTGCTTTCTTACCATGATTATTTAGGAAAAGAAGCCCTTCAATATCAAGAGAACAGAGCAGAAGATACGACCAAAGGGACGAGAGAGACGAATACTCACAGTATGCTACATCAGACAGTGCGATGCCCAGGTCACCATCAGATTATTCAGATAGGCGGTCACAGCGTGGGCCCCAGTTGTACGAAGAGCCTGAACTGGGTGATTATAGAGATTCCAACAGGAGGAGCCGCAGGCGTTCCAAGGAGTATCCGGTAGAAGAAGAAGATGCCCAAATCAGGGAAGAATATGAGAGGCAAAGGAGGGAAGAGGAATACCAGGCACGATACCGGAGTGATCCTAATTTGGCTCGTTATCCAGTCAAGCCGCAGCCATATGAGGAACAAATGCGTATCCACGCTGAAGTGTCCCGCGCACGTCACGAACGGAGGCATAGCGACGTCTCGCTGGCAAATACAGAGCTGGAAGATTCTCGGATGTCCATGCTCAGGATGGAACGGCCATCAAGACAAAGATCAGTGTCTGAGCGCAGGGCCGCCATGGAAAACCAACGTTCATACTCTATGGAAAGAACTCGAGAGGCTCAGGGACCAAGTCCCAATCGTCAGAGGACCACAAATCATAGCCCTCCTACACCTAGGAGGAGTCCAATTCCTCTGGAAAGACCAGACATGAGGCGCTCTGATTCTTTAAGGAAACAGCACCATTTGGATCCCAGTTCTGCTGTTCGGAAAACGAAGCGTGAAAAGATGGAGACCATGTTACGGAATGATTCGCTCAGCTCGGACCAGTCTGAATCCGTCAGACCTCCTCCACCAAAGCCCCATAAAACGAAAAAAGGAGGTAAAATGCGCCAGGTTTCATTAAGTAGCTCAGAAGAAGAATTGGCATCCACTCCAGAATATACAAGTTGTGATGATGTAGAGATTGAAAGTGAAAGTGTTAGTGAAAAAGGTAAGATTTCTAATTTTTTTATTGGTTCACTATATAGATTTTATTTGGTTTCTACTGCTTTGGACATTTAGCTATTTAAAATGGTTGCAACCACACATCTACAGCCCTTCACAGATGACTCAACTTTGTTGTGATGGGAATCGGGATTTTTTTTCTGATTTTGTGTTTCATTTACATAAATGTGATGATTTATGTGGAAAAGATCATCACAGCTCCTATAAGTATTTGGATTAGTTAAAGGAAAAAACATGCCTACTGAAAAACCTATCAATGAAATCTGCAAAATATCTAAAGCTGGGCTGTCATATAAGGCCACGGTTTCATGTTATTTAATACCAGATTTGCGTGCTCCTGGATCACAATGAGTGCATATTTGATCTGGATCAAGTGTGGGCGCATGGCCGCGTTTTTGTTGAATTAACTGGAGCACATGATACAGCCCTTATGCCAGTTTCATGCTGTCTGCTGCAGGTTAAAGAATGTCTGATCTGCAAAAAAATCTGTGTATGTAAGGTTAACCCGCTGAAGTTTTGAGATAAATTTAAAATGACTGATGCTGTTTACACCAATAGAGGTTTCTTTTCCTTGTGGTGCCATGATGAATTTTGATTTTAGTGCTTTTTAGAAGTAGTTTTGGAATTACTTTCAGAAAGAAAACTAAGATTGATTGAAATTACTTCCCAGCCTATAAAAGGATAATTTCTAATTAAATATGAAAGTATTGGGGACCATGAATTTAAACTCAATGAAATTAATATTATGAGTTCACTTACCTTCATGTATGTTGTTTTAAGCTTTTTTTTGAGTTATTATTCTTATACCAGTGAACCTTTGTTACTTCCTCTAAATGGTTATCTGCTGTTGTGGATTGTGAATAGAAAATTTACTACTATTTATTTTATTATTATTAATATCGCTATCAAGTTGGTTCTGAAGCAAGTAATTAACTTGAGTAAGTGTAATAACTCTGAATTTTCATATGTCAATATCCACAACCATGCTCTGATAAGTAAGGAGCAAGATTGTGTAGAATGGAAGGAATTTGCACCATGTCAAAGTAGACAGTTGCATGTACTTATGTGAAACAACTGTGCTGAAACTTTGACACCCCTAGTGTTCCCGATGAGTAGAAAAAACTTATACCGACTTTATGGTGTTCATGATTTTGCTCTTAGAAGCAACCTTGAGAAAGATAGGACCAATCAATACAGGGGAAGTAGTAACAAAATGTTTATTTAATGCAATTCAGTGCAGGAAATGTATTATACAAGGTAATATAGACAATATATTTTTTGTACACATAACAAAGCATATACATTGAGGATTATAAAAGCGTAGAATCATTTAGGTTGGAAAAGATCTACAAGATTATTGATTTCCACTAATTTAGCACTTCCATGGCTTCTAACACATCAATAACCCTTGTGTCTGCTGCTGCACGGCTCTCTATCCCCTACCTCCATGGAGACAGCGGAATGAAGGACCCCACTGGCACAATGTCTCTCAGACACTGGAAGGGTGCTGCCTAATTTATCTGTAACAAGTCTGGTTTCATGCCTTTCCCCTTCAGACCTAGTTTAAAGCTCTGTCCATGAACCCTGCTAATGCCTGAGAAAAATCCTTTTCCTCTTTTGAGACAGGTGGTCCCCATTTGTCATCAGCAGGCGTGGTGTCATGTAAACTGTAAACATGATCAAAACCCCACAAAATTCTGCTGGCTCAGAGTCAAATATTGGTCTGCTGGATCTCCCTCTCTTCTCTCCTCATTTCCTGCAGCTGGGAGAATAGAGGAGAAGCCCACTTGTACTCCTGGTTCCTTTACCTGTCATCCTAAAGCACTGATGTCTCTCTTTGATTGCCCTTGGATTTCTTATTGCCACTTTTCTGCCCACCTGAAAAATCCATAACTGCTGAAGGCCTTGCCTGGATAGGAACATTTCTCTTCATGTCTGGGTCTCAGGGATTCACTGGACTTTGACAAGAAGTGGGTCTGGTCTACATATTGGACCTTCTGCTCCTTTCAAATGAGAGTTTAGAACATCCTCTACAATTCTAACAATTCTAGGTTCTCTGTAATAAATTCTAGGTTCTTTGTCATCTTATGAAACTTACAGCTTTCACTTAAATAATTTTTCATTTTAGGTGTCAAAGAAAACATTCTTACTGATAACAATAGTAAATAATAATGACAATGTCGTGTCTGTCCTGATTTCTGAGGGAATGAATGAAGCTAGATATTTGTTATACAAATTAATTAAAAAAACTTGCAAAGATTTTGCAGGGAAAAAACATTCCTTACTATGCTTTGTTCATCTTGATTGAATTAGTGTAAGCACTTTTTAATGACATACAGAGTATAACTGTGTCAAAGTGGCCTAGTGGTGGCCTGCAGCTGGAACCAATGTGGACAAAATCTTGGTTTTTCATAAAGGAGAAGAGCAACTGCTTGAACTGGGGAAGGATGTGACTGCTTTGACTGTGCCTGCTCCCAGCCTGTGCTGGGGATCCTGGGCTGGGGGAAGAGACCATGCATAGCACAGGAAGTCATTCCAGGAGTAACTCCTGTACTGGAACCAGAGCCAGCTGTGCCAGGCTCAGCAGCCCATGTCACATAATCAAATAATATCCTCAGACCCTCCTACTTCTTCCCTGCTCTTTAACCACTGGAGTGGCATTTTTTGCAAAGAGGGACTGGGATTCCTGTGCAAGAAATGTGGACCTGGCAGCATTGACATGAAGGGCTGGGATGGTGTTTGGTGGGATGAGATGTGCTAAGACCATGGTCAGGAGCTGACACTGACAGGTGAGTTCATTCTTTAGAAGCTCAGGAAACAACACATGAGAACAGTGTTAAATGGACATAGCTGAGATTACAAATGAGTTTACCTGAAACTTAGGTTGTGCCAGAATTAGACATATTTTTCAGAGTGAATTTTGTGCAGATCTTCATAGACATTGAAACTCTCTTTAGTGACATAATCGAGCACCAATTTAATAGATAGCCTCTGCCTTTTTCTGTGAATAGGATGAACAATTCTTTCCTATTGTGTCATTAAAATTTTTCTGAAACTAATAATATTTTCTCTGCATTATGTAAGAGACCCTTCTTCACTCTTGCTGTGAATACCAGGCTTCTGTAACTGCAAAGATGTCTCAATTTACAACACTTATTGCCAGTCCTGAGATCAGTGTAGCAGACAGTTCAAAGCTGTATCTCCATGACAGGACCTCCTGGCTGTCTTAGGAAATACACTTTGGAGGAAAAAAAGAAGTTGCCTATATATTTTGGACCAAAATATTAGGTATATTGCTATTTTCCCTAATAATGAAAGATCAAAATTGCTTAAAATGTTAGAGAAAAACAATTATTGAAATGTCAATGTTTTTATGAAATTGTGAATTTTAAATGGCTGTAAAATACCTCTTCCATCACTAAACCCAGGTATTATAATGACATTATAAATGTTCTAGACTGTTCAAATCACCAATTCTTTCCCAAAACCATCTCAGTTTACATGGTGTAGTTTGAAGGCTCTGAGAAATGTGAGTTATAAAAATAGAACAGTTGTGATGGTATTGTAGCAGAGTCAACTATGCTGGACCTCTGTAGGTGCTGTTTCACCTACAGAGGTCCAAATAAAGCTGAATTTTGTGGTGTGCAAGTCAGGCCAACCTTTCTACATTGATTGTCCAATTTAACTGTCTTCTATTGTGAGGGACAATTAGAGTACTTTTTTACCTTCATGTTCAGTTAGATGTTTTCCAGTGCAATTCTAAGGACGAGGCCTTAAGGGGAGGTTTGAAAGGGCCCCCATAATTTGTTAGCTATCATGAAGCAGATGTTAAGCAGAGTGGCTAATTCTGTGTGTCCACAGGCTTTACAGGTAAATTTAGAAAATCAAACAGTACCACTGCCCATATGTTCCTTATGGCAATACTGTCACACCTGCAGTCTGCCAAAGGACCAATCTGAAGAGACTCAGGAAATCTTGTGATCCCTGGGGTTGTTTTACCCCCACTCAGAGGAAAGGCATGAGAGAGGCGACCTGCGCTGAAGCTGGGGTTCTGTCCGCACCTTCCCCAAACACTTGAGGGTTTAAAAACAAGTCTTTACAAATCTCTCAAGCTCTAGGGATTCAGCAAGAGACAATCTCCACATGGAAGAAGAGAATTCATTCAAGGAAATCTAGGTGTGTGATAGTTCTAAATATTGCCCTAATTTGTTCTAAATAGAAAGTAGGACATAGTAGACTCTCCAATGATGGTAAACAGTTCAGGCATACATGCAAACCATGCTCCCAGCACTTTTCAGAGCACCCTGTGAAAGGTATCTGTTTGCACAAATGGTGGCTGACATCTAATGTGGGTGGAATCTGTGGTGGGAAAGTGAAATGTGTTTGCGTTTCGTCAGTTCTTAAATTTAGTGTTTGCTTTCACTCTTATTTTATTAAAACATCATAGCTAGTTAGTTTTTATTGTCAAAGAAACTCATATGCATAGAAAGATAGAAATCTTTAGGTTGGAAGAGATCTTTGGGATAAAGTCCTACTGTTAACTTAAGAATGACAATGTCACCACTAAAACAGTGTCACATCCATGCCTTTTAAATACTTCCAGGGCTGCCAGGGGACTAGTGAATCAGCTAGTCCCCTGGGCAGCCTGTTCCTGTTCTAGTGTTTGATAACCCTTTCAGTGAAGAATTTTTTTCCTTATATCCAGTCTAAATTTCCCCTGCCACATCATGAGGCCACTTCTCTCCTTTCTGTTGCTTGTTACTTTGGAGAAGAGTCCCACGCCGACGTGGCTACAACTCCTCTCAGGTAGTTGTAGAGGGTGATAAGGTACCTCCGAGCCTCCTTTTCTCCAGGCTAAACACCCCCATCTGTCTCAGCCACTCCTCACAGGACTTGTGCTCCAGACCCTTCACCAGCTTTGTTACCCTTCTCTGGACTCGCTCCAGCACTTCCATGTCTGTCTTGTAGTGAGGGGCCCCAAACCAAACCCAGTGTTTAAAGTGCAGCCTCACCAGTGCTGAGTACCAGAGGCTGATCACTGCCCTGGTCCTGCTGGCCACCCTTTTGCTGATACCAGCCAGGATGTGACTGACCTTCTTAGTCATCCAGGCATGCTGCCAGCTCATATTCAGCCAGCTGTTCACCAACCCCCTAACAAAACTTGTGGATAGACTCGAGCAATCTTAAAACATTAAACATCCATGTGTTGTTGATTGAAATCTGCAGAGTGCAGGCTGTCTGAGCAGAAATGTGTGCTTGCAGGACCAGGTGAAAATACACTTTGTCACTAAGCACATTAAAACATAAATACATAACCTTGCACTGGCTGTGTTGTGGTCATTTACAAACTTGTGAAGAACTGCCCTTTTTGGTGATAGAAGTTAAAATATCCTCATGTCTGGAATAGCCTCCAGGGCCTACTTGTTTATTGCAGATTTGAAACCAATCTGGTAGACATGCAGTTTAGTTTTTGATGGAGAATTAGGTCTATTTGAAAACAATATGCTTGTCACAAGTTAGAAAAACTGTGGTAGCTCATGGTGTGAGAAGCAGAAAGCACATTTCCTGAGTGCTACTGCAAGAACAGTGCGTGTCTTACATGAGCAGAAATGCCAAGGAAGTGGGATTCCATCAGAGAGCTCTCACTTTTAAATTCAGAGAGATAAGGGACCTGATTTCAGTCTTGCTTGTGCCAGTTTCATACATCTTCAACAACTTTGGCTTCAAAGTTACACTGAGCTAAATTAGATCAGAACGAGGTCATTGTTTCTAAAATTTGTTTCATTCAGGTTAGAGAGTTCCTGAAAGTCTAACTTCTCTGGAACAAATTATACTAGAAGGCAAAATTTCAGGATTGAGCTGCAGCAGTTGAACGAAAAGACTTTGAATTTTCACATAGTTTCAGTATAGAAATATCTTAAAATTCAAAGTACAAATTTTAAATTATCAAAGAAAAATGGTTATTTAAAATGATGAAATGTTTGACATGTTTTATTAAAACAGATTTCAGAGAGTCACAAAATTTGCTTTTATTATTTCATTTAATATTGCAGTTTAGGAGATTGTGTTTTGTTTTTGTGATTAAATAACTTTTATTTTTATAGACACCTCTACCTCTTATGTAAAATAAATATAACTTAAATATATGAAGAGTTTGACTGGAAATTCAGAATGCTATTTTTCCATTTTTTAATCTTACTCCTATGAACTACCTCTATTTTAAGTGCAAATATAAGAAATATTGAGAGATAAGAAATATTACACTTTTGTCTGTCTATTTTTAAGCAATAAAAAGTCGCTTTGAAAGTACTTCTTATAACATTGACTAAGAAGTACCTAACTACTTTAAAATGTTAGTATTGCCTATGATATTTTTTATAGAAAAATATCTTTCACAGATGTATAGATGAGAATAGAACTAGAATGTTTCAAGCTACATAAATTTCTAATTGTAGAGAATTTTTAAATAAAGTATTGCTAAACCTTCTCCTACTTACACACTTCCATGGTACTTAGAATATATGAAAAGGGTGTGATCTTTTGCGCCATTTAGAGGACTCTACTGTAACATATTTTAAATTTGCAGTAATTTGAAATATTGGTGTAAACAATAACATCCCTCACTGAAAAAAGCCCTGCCTTTTCCTTATTCTTGGCTGCATATTCACATCCTTATTATCACTCCTGCTGGCAGAAGCATTCTGGCAGGTGCACACTGCATCAAGCCAGGAAACCTTTGGGGGTAACTCTAACTAGGTGAAAAGATGGTAAATATTAACATTAGAAGCTTCCTTATAAAATGATGCTTGTCCTCTACGATTGTAGAATACATGCTGAAAAGATGGTGTGTAACTTATGCATTCTCAGAATCTGAGGATAGACAGGGATTTCCTGAAGTCTACTAAAGTATTTTAGTGTATTTGTTGTAGTTATCTATGGTTTAAGGTGAGATTAAGTTTTTTATAACAAAACAAAATGGTTTTTAATATTTTTAACTTATGGATCATTGGAACCTAGCTGTAGTTTACCTTTTAACACTAACTGCAAGATGTAGTTTCCCCTGGAATTTATGAAAATATGCTATTCTTAAGGTAAAGATTGTTGTTTTTCAGTTGAAACTGTAGACCACTGAATCATATGAATGACCAATATTAAAAGTATCATAAACAATTTTTTCTTTCTCTGTAACCCTTTTTTATCTTTTTGAAATTTAAATAGAAAACAAAAGAAACTTGAAGTATCATTCCAAGATACTTTTTTCACTATCCTTTACCATTGTGGCAGGTGGAATATATGCTGAATAAAATCAATAAATATCCATAAACTTTTTAATAGTGATGAAAGAAATTTTTGTACAAACATGGCTGGAAAGGGAGTCATCCTATGAAATGCAAGGCTTCCAATGTAGGGAATTCTTATCTTATTCAACCGGCTCCACTTATTTCAAACTGCAATTACACTTTAGCTAAGTTAGAAAGTTTAACTTGATAATCAAATCTTGCATCAGGGCTAAGTGCCAATAATTAATATAGATTTGGCACATATAAGACAAAATGAAGACCTACTGGATTCTATGTGAAACATTTCTGTTCTTTAAAATGCCATGCTAGAAAAAAAAACATAATGGAGTTTTTCTTTTGAAGTTTTCTGAATATTTATGTAAATACTGTGATTTTTTAGTCTTTTTTACAGAGTCCCAACAAACAGAAATAATGACAACACAAAAAGAAAAAAAAACCCACATGTACTATCTCCAGAATACATGAAGTGTATTTTTCAAATTATAATTTTCTTCATACTTTGATGAAATCATTGTTCTTCTAATGAAACAAAACAAATCTATCTGTCACGGATTATACTCTGTGTCATTTTAGATTATGTTAGTGCTTTCCTATGGCATATTTAAATTGATTTTGCAGGTAATTTTGTTACTTCTGTTAACTGTCAGAAACTAAATGGGTCACTGTCAAATAAATTTAATTAATGAAAAAAATGATTATTTAGTTGGTTGTATTTTATAATTTGTGTGGTTTGGACTGGTTTTTTTTTTATTTTATGTAAAAACATGTCTCTCTTGTTCTGTTTTTATTTTCATATGTATTTCATTAGGGATAAGATAATCAGTATGGGAGAAATAGAGAAACCAAAGTGAAGGGGAAATGAGCAGAACTGGCATATGTCATTCAAGTGAGAACTGTTCCTAAGATGCTCTATCCTTTGGCCCTGTTGTCCCAAGCTCCCCAAAATGAACCATTCAGGACCTGGAGTTGTTCACAGAAACTGCTTGAGATTAAACTAAATATTGTCAAGGGTGAGACCTGGAAGCATATGCTTGTCAGAGGAAAGCATGTTCTTTCCATCTTCTCGCAGTTCTCACTCCATCCAAGTCTCATCCATTGCAATTCACAATCTGGGCACCAGGAAGAAATATTTTTTATATAAATAGTCTGGGCAAAGTGGCGCCAATTTCTGCGTCCTCCTCTGCCTGGCTGTAGTTTCAGCTGTTCAGGAGCTCTGTGCAGCAGTGAAGCTGCTCCTGGGGGAAGGCCCTGGCACGAGGGTGAGACAGACCCTTGGGGCAGTCCCAAGGACAGTCCCACAGAAACCCTTCCCAGCCAGAGCCTCAGCAGGTGCCGAGTGATGAGAGCCTCAATAATCAGGCCATCTGCCTAGGAATCTGATTATTGATTTGGCAATGCAATTTCACCCTATTTCTGGCTAAGTTGAAAATTCTAGCTAGCTTTTTCCAATAGTAATATTCTGTCAAAAGTATATTTAAAATGCTATACGTGTGTTTTAAAGTTTTTGGTGTTTGTCAGTAACATCAAAAAATTATTAACGCATTTCTACTCTGATGGTCCACTGATGATGAAATCCTTATTTTAGGGGGAAGATAGAAAAAAAGATGTAATGATAATGAAATTTATGATAATTAAGAAAATATTAAATGAAACTCTTTGAAGAGGATTGGGTCATTGCAGTCTATCAAATTAGTGCTAATTGTTTTTTTTTATAAAGTTTTGTTGAGCAACTTGTTTTGCTTTGAAGTACAAGGTATCTGCCTCTCTCTTAATAGTGAAGTTTTATGCTAACATATATAATAATATTTTTACCTCTTCTACTGAAGTAGTCTTATAATTCATGGAAAGGGTAAAGACTATTGCACAAAGAAAATAAGAATGTTTAGCCCCCATTGCTTTTTCTTGGGTGTAAATCATAACTTTTATTGCCATAAAGTACGTGGCATTGAAATGTGAAAGGATTAAAAAAAATTAATTTCTAATTTACTTTGGAAAATATTTCACACAAAATATACCACGCTTTTCCACTAAAATAGTGGCATCTTATAATATTCAGCTGTACTGAGGACAAAGCAAGTCTGCAGGCTTTTAGTCCTAACTAGTACTGAATGTACTTGGTCATTGTCACATGTTTACAGAACCATTACATAATAAAAAGGAAGGGGGAAAATGGAGAAATACCTCTCAGAAATTTCACTGAGTTCCCCCATTACTCACACTGCAGCCTGGTCTCCCTTTGTATAACCCATCAAAGGTTTTACCTTACTCAGTGGTTTTTCTCCCCTTTACTGAATATTCAATTTTTCTCTTCTATAGTTTTTTCACCCTTCCCTCTTTTTTGAAGCCATGTACTTTAGGCAAGGATTTGTTTGATCATGCTGCAGCACTTAACAGGCTTTCAGATTTGAAGATACTTTGGAAAGTTTATTTCAGTTAATATTTAACTTGCTAAATTATCAAAAGTGCTGTAGAAGTCAGGTACATCTGATTTCTCCATTTCACCTCACTGATTAAGTTGTTTCTAAGGAACATTTGAGTAGCATTTATGAGCATGGAGAAGTAGATTGTGAAGAAGTGTGTGGTATTGAAGCTCCTGGTTTTTGTCTCATCTGTTGCTATAGAAAAGTGAACCTAGTAGCCTGTATTCATGCAACACTATATTTTATGTTAAGATGTTCTTTTGAAATGTGTAAAGGCAGATGAACTGAATGAATATGTGCATAAAAAACACCTGTGTCACACACTGAGGTTTACACCAGATTGAAGGCACCAATTCTTATGAAAATGTACTCAGATCAGTGTTATTCTAGAGAAATATTCTGTAAGAGATAGTTCCTGTGTTCATACTTTCTGCCTTTGTGAACATTTAGTTTATGAATATCTTTTAGCTTCCCAGTTATATAATCTGTTTACTTGGAAAATGTAAATATATGGGCATTAGTTATATAATCTAAATAGAATAAAATAAAAGTTTTCATCACAAACCTCCACGACTATTTACTGTTTTCCCTATTTATAGGCCATTTTCTATATACATCTATAACAAGGAAAGGCTGAACTTGTGATGCACTATGGAAGATGTTTAGATACCACAGTTCTTTCTAGTCCTAGGAAGTGAATGTATGCAGTATGTTTCATTAGATTTTATAATTTCTAATAAATTTGCCATTTCTGCATAGTATAATTTTGTTTTAATTTTTTTTCTAATATTAACTCTGAAAATCTGTTCATACTGAAAGCTTCTAAAAGATGAGTTCCTTTGAGAAGTCTTCATGTTCTGTTTTAATCACACAATTTAAATACATTTTAAAAAAGAATATTACAAAGTCACCATTTTTAAAAGCTAGGATATTGATGTGTTGAAGAAATTGAATTTATTCTCGAAAGCTTCTGACTGAGAGAGGTCATCAGAATTAGGTTTGAACTTCAGACTAATATCCCAGCACAATTTAAAGGGCTGCTTTTTAAAATTTTTTTTTAGTGTACAAAGTATATTTATGAGGCTGAAAATTCTTTTCTGACATATGTAGTCCATTGCCTCAAGTCAATCATTATGAACCTTTACAAAACCCAAAGCTGGTCAGTAGTTGAAATCTTCATAGATGTAATTCAGTATAACCAGAGGTAGTTGGAGAAGATTTTCTGCTCTTTGCTTTGTGTTTGTAGTAGTGCAAGAAAAAATTAATCTCTTCAAAACCATGAATTTCATTGTAAATGTATAAAATTGTCATGGAAACTCAGGCCAGTTGAGTGGGTGAACCAATTTAAAGACTCCATAAAAAGTGAAGTCACCAAGTGCTAGGGTCCCACTTCAAGAGATTGAGAACACAAGGTTTTGTCTTGAAGTGTGGCTCAAAAAGGTGAGCTGTGGTGAGCCAGAAGCTCATTGTCATCTGGAAGGAAATCATCCTCATCCTACCTCATGATTGCTTATCTGGACTAAATCCATCATTTACCTGACTTTTAGTGAGCCATTTTAGGTGACTACACTGGTATGAAACTAAGCTGCTGCAACAAATGAACACATTCCTTTCACCTTAACAAGCTGAAGAATTCCTATGGCATATCACCTTTACCAGCACTGGCACAGAAGAGCACAGTCACGCTGCTGGGAGCAGCATGGAGAAGAGCGAGAGCCATGCCCAGGGACAAAGAGCTCTTAGATAACTCAGCTGCCTAATGGACCACATTTCCACTGGGCAGTAAATAATAGTATGACTTTCAAGCAACACTGGCAACATCACAGGCAAAATTGCAAATTATAAAGGGTGATGTAAGTGACAGTTGAGAAGTGACAGAGTAGGTGAGAACCTCTTGGTATTCCTATTTTCCTAAAATTGAAACCACATATCTTATCTAAAGATAGGTCTGCACTGCAGCGCAAAGCATGACTGCAGCTCATCTTGGCAGATGCAAACCAGTTTTGAGGGCAGCAGTTACAGTGCTGATACATGGAGCTGCAGAGTGCTGACTGCTGAGACCCTGGGTAAATATTCACGTGATGAATGTATGCTGAGCTGCTGTGTCCATGTCCTTGTTACTACAGAGGCTCTGCTGGTGTACAGATACCCTGTGAGATAAGCAGCTTTTCAACCCTGGCCTCTTGGAAAAGGATGACTACTCTAAGCAGTAAGCTTGTGCAAATAAGAGTCCTTTATGGCACCTGTGTAAGATGAGAACGAGCATCTAGGAAAATGCCAGTACTGTGTGTTATTACTGTAGGATATGTTCACAAAATATATGGTTGTGGCAAACTTTGTACCAGAAAAATGTATTATCTACTTAATGTTGTTGCCTTTTTTACTAATAGTTTTTTGTAAGAAAGGAAAAATGCACCAAAAATAGATACATATTAAGGAATCTTAAATAGATACATATTAAGGAATCTTGACATGATTCTCATTCAATATTTTCTGAGCCTGAATTAGTGTTGTTCCCTTCTCTTTTTATCTGTACAAAGTAACTAAAAAGCGGGTGTAAAAAATTAATATTCTGATTTGCTAGCATTAACACTAACACCTTCCTTGTGTTCACTCCACAGTAGGTCAGATGATTAGACAACATGCATTGCAGGGGAAGATAAAAGCTTTATTTTTCAGAAGTGGTAAAGCCTCAGTGTGTCTATGAAATTCAATGAAAGCACAGAATGCTTTAGTCAACACCTTTGTTCTTTTTAAATATCTGGAAAGAGACTTGTACACAGTGCCCTGTCTCTTTGAGTGGTTTACATTTGTGTTGTGAGTGTGAAATCCCATCACCATTTGAAGGCGCTGACCTTCAGCGACTGCGCAGATTCAGCTCGCTGAGCATTTGACAGAGCTGTGTGAAGCTCAAGCTCCCTTTTTATTGACAGTAAATTGTGCTGTAAGAAGTACTATGAAAGTACATTGTATTTATGTAATTTTGTTCCTAATTATAGATAACAGTTGCAGGTCACCTGTTTGAAAAAACCCCCAGATTGTAGCACTGTCTGTGACTTCCTGCTTTGTCTTTAGGTTCTATATCAGTGAGACTTGGCTGTATGTGCTGGATTTGTGCTGTGGACTGATTTTTTTTTTTTTTTTTTTTAATCCCCATAACAATTCAGAAAATGTAATTCAGCCATTTCGAAGAATGAAGAATGAGTCTTCAGGAAAATGTCTTGTTTTGTCCATGTTGAAACACTTAAGACACTAATTTGAAGTGGGGCATAATCTTCCTTCTGAGGGTGTGCATTTTATGTCACTGAGGAAAACTGGCAGAGTTTGTTGTAAACCTCTGAACAAAAATCATAATTCACAGAGGCTTAGGAGAGAATTGTTAGTATTTGGTTACTCATATCTATGGCTCTGCTGAACTTCTTGAGGCTGCTGTGTATAACTGCAATACATAGGGACCTTTCCTAAGGAATTAAGTTTTATCTTGCATACTCATAGCCACAAGAGCATTTTCCCTGTAAGTGCTCTGAACCAAGGCAGTACAGGATTACAAATTAAAGACTATGTATTTTGTATTCTTGATATGTCTTCTACATCCTGCTGACCCCGGGACTCCTTATGTTGGTTGGTGAGAATTATGTTAAATATTGTTCAGATAGTAGTCTCTGCAATTTAATTAAAATCATTTTTATAAATTATTTGTACTTATAATAATATTGTTCCTTAAGTAAATTCCTGCAGTCTAGACCTCCGGGAGATGCACTAAAATACATTATTAAGTGATTTCTTTGGCAATAACAAGCCATGGAAACTGTTTCTACTGTTCTCTATTACATGGTTCTTGCCAGTTAATTGCAACGGGATAAGCAAGCTCAAAAAAGAAAACTTCAGGAATTGCAATTTTTGAAACAAATTTCAATAAATTTTTAGTTTTTAATATATTTCATCATTCTTTTAGCTGGTCTATATTCTTCTCAGTATTTTCTATTCTTTAGATCTTTCTAGCTGAATGTTTTTTCTCCAATTTTGTTTTGAAAACTCTGATGCTGTGAGGGTAGAAGTTATTAAAGATTTATCTTTGTATGATTGCAGCTAGTACAGTTGCCAAATCTTTTCTAATAATATTTGTCAAGAGGGGTTGTAAATAATGTTCAAATGGATTGCCTAATAGCAAGTGACAAAAGGGAATTCAACTCTGTTGTAGAAGATTGATGGATTTGAGTTTTCCCTTGCATTTTAGGCTTTGGATCTGTATTCATTTGTTGATCCTACTTCATGAGGTTTGTTTATTTTATCTGTCACTGAAGTTACATATACAACAGCTCCCAAAAGCTTTACTGTTCTTGGAGGACAGAGTGGGTTGGGTGTCTGTGTGACTCCTGGAGGATACAGCTGCAGTTCAAGTGTTGCACAGCTGTGACTGGACTGTATCACATCAGCTTGTGATGTCCTAGTGTCCTCTAGAAATGTAGATACATACTTTTGCCTGTCCAATTTATTCTTTATTTGCTGAGCCTATATTCTGAGCCTTGCTGGGGTGCAGAAATATTTTGGTTGCACAAGTATATGCCAAGCAGCTGGCATTTTCATTTCCATGCTACCTACCCCAAAACTTTTTCAGCCCCTCTGGCTCATCAGAAGCCTGGCTAAGCCTGCTTGGATGGCTTAGGAGTGCACAGTAGGTCCTTTTCAAGGCCAGGGATCTGGCCTGCCTATCAGAGGTTTAAATTTGGTATTACATAGCATAATCCACCAAATGCTTTGGCTGTTATATTCCCTGTAAAAATAAAGCAGATTTTGCTGAACTAGACAGCACCATCGGATCATGTACTTGCAAACTATTTATGATAAAAACATAAGCATAAAATTGTAGCTGCATTTCCAAATTACAGGCTGAGGAATAGTCAAGAGAGTCCTAATCCTCGACTGCTGCTTTTAGCTACTATTGCAATAGAACCAATATAGTGCTGTTCAGAATCTAACTTGGTGAACTGGCAATGCTTTATTGAGCAGGAGAGCTCTGCTTTAGGACTTGTGGAGTGTTTCTGCTGCTTTTTTCTAAACTGTTTCTGTAGCTTCACAGAATTTAGAATGAATAATTACCATTACAACATCTAATGCAGCCTGCTATTTATCACAGTCCATTCAGTGACACGCTGTTAATTTGTTATTGAGCTCAATAACTTGTATTACTGAAGAACATCTCGTGCTTGATCAAAGGGCATTTCTTGAAAGGCATCCAGCATTTGTGTGAAGGAGAGATGAGAATCTATGATGTCTCTTAAAAGTTCATTTAAATAGATGATTTCTGTTGCCATTTAAGGTAAGAATTTACATTTAAAACATTAATCTAGCCTTGCATGTATTTTAAACCTTCATCTTGAAAGATGCAGTCTTAATTTTATGCATTCTAATGCATCCTGGTAAAGTCAGTGGAATTAATCTTAAAATGTAAGTTTCTGCATTTGCCCAAGACTGTGTGTAAACAGAAATAGAGAGCAACACTCATAACTACATGTAATTTGGGCTCCTAGGATTGTTGCAAATGGTAAAACTTCATCTCATTAAACTTGAATATATCTTCATTAATAATTATGAGGACTGAGCCTATCTAAAAAAGACGAAATAACCTTAGATCAATGCCTAAACAGATCTCCTAGCTGCTGTGCTCTGGAGTTCAGCTAGATGTCTTTTCTATCTTTTAATATGAGAAGTTTTGAATTTAAAAGATGTGAAGAAATAAGCAGAACAGATTAAATGGTATTTTAATTATAGAATGATAATTGTGTTTGAGAATATACATTGCTGTGTGCATCATATGAACTGACTGATTTGTTTTAGGTGTTCAAGATAGTCTAGATGTTTTGAGCTAAAAACCTGTAAATAGATTAATATTATTTAAGGAAGAATATCAAAATTGTATAAAAGTTTATATAGGAAAAGACCTGCAGAGAACAATAGGTTCCTTTGGAAGAAAATTTCAAAAACAAATGCATTTAGAGTAAGTGCTTTCTTGCTCTTTAAAATGAATATCCAAGAAAATGGTTATTTCTATCATTACCATTCCAGTAATAAGAGAGAATAAGATATATGATGTAATTATTTAACTATTTATTTTATTAGAAAAATATGCTTAGTGAATTTAAAACCAGTGAGAGGAGGCAGTTCTAAAATTATGTGAGGACAAAGTAGAGATTCATAAGTTGGGTTCAAATGATTCATGTTTTGTGTACTTGGAAACTGGAAATTTACTTGGAATTGTTGAATTCATGACTATTGAAGTTTAATACAATATTTTACTACATCAAATCTAGAAGCTGTATTAATTTGATGAAACAGATCATATTTAAAAGATAAAAAATGGTTTTTATGGCAACTGAAAGTCAAATATTGAAGAAAGAAAGAAAAATAGGTCAATTTCATCATCTATTTCCTGATTAATGTAGTTGTCAAAGAGCGAGAACAGACATGAAGTATTTTTCCTGTAGACTGTAGAACTTTTGTTCTTTCAGATTTTATTATCTTCCCCTACAGTTTTTATTGCTGACCAACACATTGTGTGGTGTGGGGCACCCCTTTGGTCAAACTGGGGCCAGCTGTCCCAGCCGTGTGCCCTCCCAGCTTCTCATGCACCCTCAGCCTCTTTGCTGGTGGGATGGGCTGAGAAGTGGGAAAACTGTCCCTTGCCAGCTCTTATGGGGCAAACACTGAGCTCCTGGTGGCATGGGGGATCCTGCAGCAGGCTGATGCCAGGGAGGGTTTGTACCAAACTGTTCCTTCCTGACAGTGTGAGCAGGTGACATCTGCCCGAAGGAGTAGGTTGAAATGCTTGGTGAAGGTACTTCTACCTTAAAGTACTTGCAATGAATTAAAGCAAAAATATTTATGTAAACTGTGGATACTCAATAAACCTGGCATCATGTGCCCTATGAGGCCTTTTTATGTAGAAGTGACATATTGAGACTATTAAAACAAATGAAATATTTCATGTTTACTGAAAAGAACTGAATTTTCTGTGTCTCTAAAACTGATGTATTGTGTTACTTGGATTGGCTTGAATTTCTAACAAGATGCAAATGAGTAAAATTAGCAATTGAATGTACCCTCAGAGGTAAGTGCCATCCCCCTGTGTGCTCTGAACTAGAGCAGCATTTGCCATCAGACATTTCTACACGTTTGTGTGTGACTGGTAATAAACTCAATAGAGTGGCTGGGGTTAGCAGCATGATCACAGTTTGCATAAATACAATTATGCCCTTTCCAACTGGGGGTTTGTTTGTGCATCTTTGGCAGAAGTGGTAGAAGAAGAAAGCAGGTCGGACTTTGCAGCTGATTGTGGAGATAATGTCTTGGATGAGTTTCAGGACTAATCTAAGTAGGCAGCAGCCCAGAATAATTAGGGTTGGTGAAATTGCCCAGTTGATTGTTTTGCATGCTGAGCTTGCTGTTGCTGCTGTAGAGAGGTTTGTGTTTGGTGCAGTGGCTGCTGCTGAAAACAGGGAGAGGATGAGCTGTGTGGTTGCCTCAGGCTGCAGTGACAGCGGTGGCCTGAAGGAAGCAGGAACAACAAACCTGATCCTGAATCCTTAACCCTTACCTCCATGTCCTCTGCCTCCTTCTCCCAAAATACAGGACACCACTAGCCCTCAGTGCAGAAAATTTCACTTCTCTCTACAAAATTGAGAAACTTTTCTTTGGCTCTGTATGTGTCTGCTAACATTTCTGGTCTCCTGCAGAACAGAGGGGATCAAAGGATGAGTAGATGTCTTTCTAATTAATTTTTTCAGATCATAATGTAACCCAGCACATTGCCCACACTCCCTTTGTCTCTATAGATGATACCTATTATAAAGATGGGAGTAATATGTGCAAAAGTACTGTTGCAGCAACAGAACAGCTCTTTATGTTTGATGGGCCCTTAAAAATAGTTTTTTCTTCCACAGGAAGAATTTTTTTAAAGTTATTGCTACTGACATCTATAATATCTACAGTCAAAACCAGAAGATGAATTGATGACTGAAATATTAAAGTGAAATAATGAATGACCCTTTTTCTTTCATATTCTCTAACATCCTCAGAAGGAAAAAATCCTACCTGTTAAAGGGACTCTCACAAGTGCAAATTGTTACTACTGGGGAAGAGGAGAGGTAATAAAATGAGGATTTTGGGCTCATTTGTATTGGCTAACTTTGTTTCTTCAGTTTAGGACCTTATTACTCATAAAAAAATAAGGAAGCTTCTTTCCCATTAGTTTTTTGGGGTTTTATTTGTTTGTTTGTTTGGTTTTTTTTGGTTTTTTTTTTTTTTTTTTTTTTTTTTTTTTTTGTGCAATAGGTACAGGAATATGAAAACATAATATTTGAGAATAGGCAGGCTTTTAATCTCCAGACTTTAGTTTGGGGTTATACTAACTGCTTTGCTTTTCTCCTCCTTTACTTTTGCTATCAGTCTGGACAATATTGCTAATTACATCTGGGTTTCTCATACTAGTTATGGTGGTGGTGATAGCATGAAGTCAATTCAGAAACTGGGTAGTTTTGGAACTGGTTATATAGAAGTCAACAAAATGTCAGAGAAGGAAATTGAATATGGTGAAGGAGAAAATGTAATAGTGATTGTGAGTGTATTGCTGAAGGCTGTTTCAGCCAGTCAGTCCCCTCACAGGTTTCTGGTGTGACCCACATAGGTAATCAGCAGGAAGAGCAGTGCCGTCAGGAATGATGAGTAAAGCAGCCTGAAAGCAAAGGTTTGGTCTCCAGGATGACAAGGTGGGAGCTGCAGATCCCTGATGGCCAGTGGCTTCTCCACGGTGCTCTGCAGTAGAGAAATCTAGGCTCTGCAGTCAGTGGGAGTTTTTGTTCCTTTTTTAGACGTAACCAAGTTTATTTGTTGAGGGGGACATTGATGGTTTTATTACATTTAACATCAATTTATATTTTAAATGTGTGTTGGAAGAGTTTGCACAAAGACCTAGACAATGAGATTCTTTTCTGTTGAATCAACCTGGTCAGAATATTTTTGACTCCCCTGAATTTAGTAGGAAGTTTCTGAAATGCATCAATTAGAGTGAGGATTTGTGTTTTAGTTACAAAAATGAATTCAGTTAACTTAAGCACTTTCAAGATAACCTATTTTAACAAATGCTAATTAATGCTCAGCCATTTTCTTTCAAAGACTAATGTTTGCAGACTAGATTTTTCTGCTAGAAGTCAATAGAAGCTGAACATGACAGCTTGTGTAAGTTTTAAGTTGTCATTTGACTCATTTGACTAATTTGACTCAAAATTCTTAAGAAGTCTTCTCAAGTAAAACAACATAAAAATTGAAAGTGGTAGAAAATTTTAATATCAGGCACAAGCATGAATAAAAAACATTGTTAAGTTATAAATACTTAAATAACTGACCTGGAAACACATCCACATTTATGTGGAGGACCTGTAAAATACCTGGAACAACTTCTGCTTGCTATATACTGCAGAACTTTAAAAAAGAAATAAAGAAGAAGGTATTTTGCTTGCTTGTGCACTTTCAATGACAGTATTTATATTTTCCTAATTTTTATTTGGGAAAAGTCTTGAAAGTCAAACCTGTTTTGCCTGGGAGCCATAATTTTGCATTAAATATTTTTTTGCCTTTAAGAAAGTCTGAATTAATTTCTTTAAGAGGAAACCAAAACTTTGTTTAATTATTAGTATGGTAAACCTTTGCTATGATAATGTATTGGCACACCAGATAAGGTCTGCTCTCATATGTTTGTGCAGATGTGACTAAGTAAAGCACTTATACATCTGCTGTGAAAATCATCTGCACGTAATTATTAATTGCATCTGTGCCAAGACTGCAATGTTTTTGCAAAGCTCTGCCTCATCATTGATTGAAATTTTTAGTCTTTTTTCCAAATACATTGATGTTTTTTGAGGAGGTGTTTGAATTGCATCTATACAAATACTTCAATATGAAGGCTGGTGAGTTATCTTTATGATTTTATGAAAGTTTCTTCTCATGAGCAAATATAGAAAAAAGTATCATCATGAATATAGTTTCAGCAATACAAAAGGGAATTGTCTTGGTGGAAGAGTAAGATTCAAACCAGGGGAATTCTGAATGGTGATGAATAGCATATGGACTTTTGAAGTCCAGGGTTAAAATATCTCTCTGATAAGAAGGTTGTAAGGATTATATCTTTTTATAGCATCACACATATGACTAAGCAGTAAAAAGCATGTCATCTACATTCTTTTTTCTAAACTAGGTTGTGCTGTAAAACTTGATTTATCTCATGATACAATGTGGGATTTTAATGCAGTTGAAATTGTGCATATGGCATATTTTGCTTCCATGATGTGCATTCCTCACAAAATAAAAGGCCCACAGTCTGCATAAATGATAGATGAGAAAAAAATCTAAGTCATATGTTGCTTTTAGCCAGGTGCTTCAGCTAGAAAATAATAAAAAAGTGTTTCAGCACTACAAATTCCTATGTACTATAAGGCTAAGATAATGCAATTTCAGAATTTAAATTTTTAATACTATGCTCAGGTAAAGTGACAATAAAATATAGTGTTTAATCCAAATTAACCTCAAAGTTTTCTGCCCCAGATTTTATTTTTGCAGTTGTAGATATTTATATCTACAGAGAGTTTAATTTTTCATAATTAGCTTCTTGATTCAACTTATTAGTCAACAACCTACACATTCTTATCTTTTGTTTGACATTACTCACATTTGCAGAACAAGTTCATTTGAGATGGAATGCTCTCCTAAGCCAGTGAGGAGAACAATGCAGCACATTATTTGTTAAGAATAGAAAGGATGAGAGAATGCAATCATTATAATGTAGTGTTCATTCACTGAGGTGAACTTCAAAGGGCAGACTGGTTTGTTGTGACCTTCTTTCTATGCTATAATTTCTCTGAGGGTTAACGATTTTCCCTATGAATGCATCTTGTGAATATTTGCCGCACAGGACACTTGCAGTGTGCCAGTTATAAACTGCTGAAAAGAGATGGGGGATATAACTGAAAACTGACAAACAAAACTCCTTAGTGCCTTTGCAGTCTGTAGGCAGACCAGAGTTTGTTGAGTGGTTTTGAAGAATGCCTGTACTACTAGGTGTATCTAGGATGCTGAAGTCTTTAGTCAGTGAAAGATTATTCATTTTCCCCCCTCTGTTTACTTTTTATGTCCTGTGACATGAATAAACAACCATCTGCCCTAAAGAAGCCCCATAATCCTCTAATTCAAGTCTTTGGGATTAACCACCTTTTATCCAACCATATTTCTGTGTCTAGTCTTTAGTCTTTTTCATGTTCTGGCCTTGCTAGTCTTGGTGAAAGCATTGCCCTTAAGAGAGACTTTTAATGTAATAACTGTCCTGGAAGATGTAAGCACCACCATTTTCTTGTATTAATATTTTTTTCTTATATTAATATTTTTACTTCTTAGCAAACAGAGAAATTAGGGCTTTTGGTGTTTGAGGGGAAGAAGGCGGCATTTTGTGACTTAATTTTCAAAAAACATCAGTTTGACAGAGGATAAGATTGGATCAAACAAAGTAATCATATTCACATAAGAAGTTTAATTAGGAAACAAACAACTTAGAACTTTTATATTATGGATAAAAATTATGTTCATTTGCTTGTGATTTGTTCACAATGGATTAATTCCCGTGGTACTTTGGTGGTAAAACACTTGGCAAGTCATTTCCTAACAGTGGTGGTTTAATTATATGAAAAAATATGGATAATGAAGTAGTCAGAAAGTATCTGCCAGCCTGGAGAATCAGAATCACAAAGCAGGATCTGTCTTTGCATTTTCTGGCACCCTAGTAAAGAAAGAACAGAGAGCAGAGAGAAGAACAAAATAATAGTGGTAGGAAGGAAAAGGGAGGAGAATGGAACAGTGTGGACCTGGCAAGAGGCATTTGCAGCACAGAGAACTGGGACACGGGGCTGATGTAGGTCTCTGCAGTAGGACAGGAGGGCAGTAAATCCAGGCTAACACCCTGGATTCACACGTAAGAGCGCTGAATTGCAGTGCAGCAAACAGAGCAGTCATGAAGATAATGCCTGTCATTGACATGAGTCAGACTGATAAAACAGCTAAAAGCATTTCTAATGCAAATCTTCCAAGTTCTCTCATGGCTGCTCACTGCACGGCCCTTGTGAAACACAATTCAAATGATCTGTTTCTGGAACTTCGTGTCTTTTATTGCAATTTCAGATTCTTGAAACAGCTGTTCTGTTTTCCTGAAGCTCAGTGCTGGTTTGGTCAACAAACAGGATGGAATGACATGTTTTTGAAGAGAAAGTGAATTGCAGTGGGAATGAGGCATATTTTCTACTCTGAACATTTATTCTTTTGCTTGTGTGTATCAGATCAAAATAATCCCACTGACAGATCAGCAATTAAAAGAGAGTTACAAATAAGCAGTTCTGCATACAAAGAAATTAAAGGCATACTTCCTTCTTTCTTTTCAACTTTTGAATGATAAATTTTGAGAGAATTAAGGAAGCAAAATTTGGAGTTTATTTCCCTTCAATGCTGTTAGATTCTATAGTCTTAAGTAAGTCTATAGAAATTTCCACTGTTTTGCTCTTCCTTACCTAATCTTTCTAATTTGAAATATTTTGTGAATGGGAAGTGGGATCCGGTGCACTCTCACAAGTCTGCAGACAGCAGCAAGCTGAGTGGTGCTGTTGAAACACTTGAAGGATGAGATGCTGCCCAGAGGGACCTGGACAAGCTCAAGAAGAGATCCATGGGAACATCATGAGGTTCAACAAAGCCAAGTGCTTGTGCTACACTCAGGTCAGGGCAATCCCAGTATTGATCCAGGCTGGGGATGCACAGATCAAGAGCAGCCCTGCCCAGAAGGACTTGGGGTGCTGGTGGATGAGAGGCTGGACATGACCCAGCAATGGTCACTCACAGCCCAGAAAGCCAAACCTGTCCTGGGCTGCATCCAGATCCTGTGGGCAGCAGGGGAGGGAGGGGATTCTGCCCCTCTGCTCTGCTCTAATGAGACCCCACCTGTAACACTGCACCCAGCTCTGGGAGTCCCAAAATAAGGGTGTGGACCTGTTGGAAAAAGTCCAGAGGAGGCCACCAAGATAATCAGAGAGCTGAAGCACTTCTCCTGTGGAGAGAGGCTGTTAGAATTGGAGCTGTTCAGCCTGGGGAAGAGAAGGCTCTGAAGAGACCTTAGAGCACCTTCCAGTACCTAAAAGGCACCTACAGGAAAGATAGAGATGGATTTTTTTACAAGGGCATGCAGTGATAGAATAAGGGGAAATTGTTTTCAAGTAGAAGAGGAGAGTTTTAGACTTGATGTAGGACGGTTTTTAAAAAGAGAATGGTAAAACACTAGCACTAGGATGCCCAGAGGTGTGATAGGTGGGAATGGGGAGTGGAGTTAGACTAGGACTTTTAGAGATCCCTTACTATCCAAACTATTCTATGAATCTACAGATTTATATATCTAAAGTATTCTGAGATTTAAGGGTGAAATTTGTTATACTGGTATTTGGTGAAGAATATAGACAAATATATGACAGTGGCCCTGGTGATGCTGTAAATCCATGTTGCATGCTACCAGCATTTTAAAACAATTTTTAAAATACATGAAATGAGTCCATTATACAGAGAGATTTATCTGTTAGGGCCTTCATTGCCTTATGTATTGCAATATGAATATTTTTGTATTATTTCAAAAGAAAAAGTTTACTAGCATCAGTAAATTCATGAACATCCAGAAAAATCCATGGTTTTAGAAATGTTTCCTAAACAGTCAATTCAATTGAAAAAAATGCAGATTGGATACTATGCAATAATCTAAGCTTGCTATACATTTCACCTGTTTTGCTTACATCTCTGCATTGTTACACAGAACTCACAACTAAAGAAATAGAAATTAGAGACAAAGCAGAGAACTTGACACTGCCAAAGCGTTTGCCATTTCTTATTAATTTGTTTTGTGGCTGTCATTATTTATACCAAAAAATGTTTTCATGTATTTCATTATGTTACTCTTAGTGGTGAGTCCTATTATTATTTGATTTATATGCAAATTTATAAATAAATTAAAACATGGGGAACAAATAAACTCTGCAGTTACTTTCTCATTCAATGAAGAAAGTCAGAAAAGCAGAGTGTTCATTAATCTTATGAGATTGTATTCTAGGCACAATGTATTTTTTTAATAACAGCTGTATTATTCCTTCTTTAGCCACAGCTGAAAGTGTTTCATTTCCTCTGTAAGATGACTTTAAAATTGGTGTCTTAGTGAAAAGAGCTGCCGTCCCTGTCAAATCTCTTCACTAATGTTCTTTTGCTGTGTCCTTGTAAACACCTCAGAGATGTGGGAGGAAAAGATGGTTTATTTCTCAATTCCAGAAATCAGAAAAGTTCTGGTTGCAAAGCAAGTTCCAGTTGGAGTTGTACAAGCTTGAAGAGGGTCTTGAGGTACAGGCAGATTTTCCTGTGCAAACAGTGCCTTTTAAGCTTGCAGTAGGGGCTTAGATTTCATCCAGAAATCACCAGACTTCAGTATGGAACTCCACATTTTATAGTTCCTTTTCGCTGAACAATGACTGGAAATCTTAGTTCAATTTGTTCTTAGTTCTATTTGTGATGTTCATTGGCAACTTTTGTGTTTTGTCTGAGCGAAGGCGACTTTCTGAAGTTCTTGTTTTGAAAATTAAGTTATATGAATTTCCACTGATGCCAGCTTCTAAGAAATTACATGTCTTTTACCCAGCATCAGGCCTTTAGAACCCTGCAAAGAAAATGGCAGAAAAGTACCAGCAATTGGTAGTGGAAATGCAGCATGGCAAGTGCATGTGATACTTAATGCTGGCAGACTGAAAGCTCTTCATTAAAGTATGGAACTCGCTTTAGGGAAAGATTTTAATATGCACTGAAAGATACTTTTTGCCTGTAGTTGAGAAGTATTTCTACTGGTAGGAAAGGGTACAAAAATGGAATTTTCTTTTCAATTTTAATTGTTAATGTGTCCTGGTATCTGTTAACCTGAATCATGAATAATGAACAAGGCAGAGCAAAGGGCAAAACATGCAAGTCATGAATTCATAAGTCAGCTGAGAATTTTGCTATTTCCTTTGGAGGCATTTATACGGATTATGGTTGGTTTTTCTACTAAGTATAATGTTCATGCATAGTCAAAGCTAGAAATCTAGTGAGCTTGTTTGTATCTGCAACTTACTCGGTTGTCCCAGCAGAAACAATGTGAAATAATATGGTTATATGAAAAAACAGGAATAAGTATTGGAGCATTGTGGTAATATTTTAAAATGTTGACTGTTTATAGTAATGTTGAAGCAGACATAATACTATAATTTTTCTTTATCAAGTTCATTGTGTTCTCCATAGTGTGCACAGTGTAGTGCAGATTTTGGAGGAAGTTCTAATGAGAAAGAGGCTGGGGATTTATGTTCATTGTGTGCAGAGGGGCTAAATACTGAAAACAATTGATGTAGAACTGACTAACAAAGCAGTATTCAACATCTGAAAAATGAGTATTGTTTTACTGCAATCAGATCTTTTTCATTGTGAGGTCCTGGAAAAATTCCATTAAATACAGCATTAGCTGCTTACAGAAAGACCAAAAGTTTGCAACTTTTCACACAAGGCTTTTGTAACAATGCACATTCTGGCATAATATACCTCATGTGACCCTAGTCACCAAAGGCAAATTATTTCAAGCTACAAAAGTAATTACTCTTGACAGATGAAAGTGATGTATTTAATTCTTACTGTATTTTATAAATTCAAAAATGAGAATTTTGTATATGAAGAAACACATTTTCCCCCTCAATTCTAAAAAAAATGTGCCCATGAATACAGTTTATTTAATGTGGTTTAATGATGGGCATACTTCTTTTTCAATGATCCTCATTTCTGTAATGTTAGCAGAAAGCAAAATAAAAAATCCCCATCAATACTTACTTAAAAGGGCTATATCTATATAAAACAAAGCCAAGTATTTTCTTAAGCCAGAAGAAATAAACTACTCCATAAATACAATGCGAGAAATGCTGACCAAATTATTTTCACATCTGTATTTGGAATGCAATCTGACAACATTCTGGGTGATGTCAAATATGGACTGAGAACAGTATTTTGATGTTAGTAAATACAGCATAATACTTGCTGAGGTATAATTAATGCTATTATAATATTGAAGTTAACAATATCTGAATTGAGTAAAAAAGTGTGTGTATATACTCCCAAGCATCATAGCTGTGATCACATTTATTTATTTATTCTTTTACTTTATTTATACATAGACTAATTTAATTTACATTAGCTTTGTGTGAAATAGCTGAACTTGGTGAATTTTTAATGTAATTTCTTTCTCTTTTCCAAGTTATCATTCTAGAATGTGACTTAACTCAAAAGCAAACAAGAACTGTAAAGAAGAGCTTTTAAAAAACGTTACTGGTACAAAAAATTAAGGTTACTCTTGAAAACTAAATTCACAGTGTGCCAAAAAAAGATTCTACATATCAGCCAGATGAATCTAAACTCTGGGTATTCACCTTTGAGAAGGTATTTGCTCCTTTGTGCACAGAATCAGAGCCCATCTCTCATTACTTCCCTTGAACAACATTGTTGTCTTTCAGAATCACATATGAATTAAAAAATGTAAGTAAGTAGATTGCATGGTCAGCTATATTTTGCTTCCTGAAATATTTCATTTGTACCAATCTCTTTTTGCTTATTACCCCACGGTCCTTTTCCAGCATCTGCCTTTTTCACTGTAGGAAATGGGTGGTATCTGGAGAAATGAGACATACTTATTCTTTTAATTCTTATTAAGAGAGCCGGGATTGTTTTAACGGTCCAATCTTTTAATGGTCCTTTGCAGAACACTCACACAGTAGTGTTTGAATGACTTGCATTTATTCCTTTATCTCCATAAGTGAAAGAAAGCTTTATTATCTTGGTTTTATGGACTGGAAATCAATGGATCACTGTCAGAACTCAGCTTAGCATTCAAATCCCTTGTATTTTGAGTCCTTTTCTCATTACTCTTTTGTGAAGAACTGAAGATCCACATTTCAGCTAACTATTTTTATAATTATTAGATTTCAGTTGGGGTTGCTTGCTAAAATCTGGGTTCTGTTCGGGCACAAAGCATTTAAACAAAGCAAAAGATCAATTTTTTCCTTCATTCAGTTCACTTCTCTCTAGCTGCCAGGCTTGCTCCTTCCCCTTTCTGCATGACACTCTTCCTTCTTCTGGGTCTTGTAAAATTTGCAAAAATCAAAATCTCTAAATTCTTAAACTGTGATATGCATTTCGCTCTCTTCTATTAGCATTTGTTCATTCCTGTGCATCAACTTCATAACCCTTTTTCTGCATTCAAAGCTCTCCCAAATTTGCTCTTTTTATGATTAATCTCTTCTAGCAGATTAAGTAACTAGGGCATTGTACAAGGCCAGGGCTGGGAACAGGGCCTGAAGTCTCCAGTGGGGAATGTCTGCCTTTGTTACACAGCGTTTGAGGAAGGACAACCCACACGGGTGCCTCCTTGTGCCGTCTGCCCGCTCATTCTCCTGACGGGTTCCTTTAAACCAGGGAAAGAACTGCAGCCCTGACATCCACCATATCCCATTTGCTGGTTACACAACAGCTCTGCAGTGTTTGTTGCTGGAGTAGACAGCTTCCACAGAAGCTAAAAAGTGCATGAACCTTGCAGAGTCAACTATTTTATCATGCCTGTCTTAGACGACAGAGCTCCCATTCCTCAGCGTACCCAAGCTGTCAGGATGAGGTCAATGGTCATGTAGGCCTCTGTTACACTGTGGATTGGTAACTCGTAAGCTATGGCTTACTCTAAGATGTCACCTGGAATGCTTCCTTGTCATGTTCAGGGACACAAGGAATGAAGTATGAAAGCAGCAGCTGCCAGTGAGAAGACTATGGCATTGTACTGGTTTGATGTAGGTTGAGACAAGTAGCTGAGTGAAATTGTATCCAAAATTGTCTTGCTCTAGGATTGCACTCACCTATTTATTTAACTCCCATGTCTGATCACACAATGTTGATTGCATATGGAAATAAGTAGAAAAGATTTTGAAAATAAGTAGAAAAGATTTTGTGGTTGCAAGGGACACTTAAATGTCCCTTTGAAGGATCCTGTTGAACTTCTGCGCTCCCTAGGAACAGGCAATCTCCTACTAAGTTCTTGGGGTTTGCAGTAGCTGAAATTAAAGACAAAGTGCCGTGAAGTTTTAGTTTCCCCCTATTGGAATACTTTAATACTTGGAAATATATGAAGTTGGGAAATAGGATTTTTTTTATTGTAAAATTTTGTTGCTTCTTACTTTATTTGAAGAAATAACAAATTCCTTATTATACTTTCCTTATAAAAGAAAGGATGTTGCAAAACAAGCAAAGAAGAAAGTTCCAAGAAACATCTTAATAACACAGTCATTCATGAAGTTGAATGTTGGAACTAGAGAATCTTCCCATCCAAATAATTCTATGATTCTATGAAATGTAGAAACGTTTTTTTATGGCATAAGATCTCATTTGAAATCAACAATAAAAAGGATGCTGAGTTGTGGCAGAGAAGCAGTCAAAATCTGTAACTGTTCACATTGAGATGAGTAGTTTGCCAAAGTTGTTATTCCCAAAGCATATCATACTTTCCAGTTCTTTATCAGATTTGACAGAATATGATCTAAAAAAAAAAAGAAAAGCAGAACAGCAATGTCACCCTAAAAAGTCATTTACTGGTGTTGTATACAGTCTATAGATGTGAGCATAGCCAATTCTACATTTGCAAAATCCTGTGGTGTCTCTTTATTTCAACACATTAATCTCTACATTTGCAAAAACCTGTGGTATATCCTTACTTCAACAAATTCGAGAAAGGGAATTACAAATCATAGTCCATTGTAAAATGTAAAATAATAAATGTTAATGGTGTCACTATTTGTACATTTTCAGTATTACCAATCAAAATTTCATTTGAATACAATTTTATTTTCTTTTGATAGATATGAATAGTCAAAATTTACTTGCATGATAATAAGCAGCAACAGAAAAATACTAACAGCTAAGATTATTTCTAATCACTATAAAATAAGTAAAATATTATCACAGAATTTTAAAAAATGGCAGATTTAGGTAATAACATAGTCTAATCATAATAAATTTATTATAGCTTATTCATGCTCTGCATTTTTATAAAACCTTCACTCTGACAAGTCAGCAGTACTTACAGTACAGTGAAGATGCTCTATGCAATTTTGTCTGCGCTGAGCAGACAGAGGCAGAAGAATGTTTTGGGAACTCCAAGAAAAATTTACTGAGCAGTCTTCCAAGGGTCTAATGGAGGCATTTCCAAGTGTTCACTGCCAGATTTAAACCAGGGGAATGATCCTTTTGTTGTTTAACAGTGAGATGGCCATATCTGGTTAGGTCAATGTGTAGACACCTGTGCCAGCTGTATCCCACACCTGTTTTTTTTTCACATCTGAGTGTTATATTCATTCAGATTAAGAATGCATAATGAAAAGAGGCAGCCTCTTTAATTTAAAATTTAAAAAAAATACCAAAATCCTCCAATCAATCAAAAATGTTTACATGTAATTTTCATATTCCTTGCTATGTTTCTTCATTAAGGACTTTCAGCTTCATACTGCATAGAGGTGAATAAGTAGTTCATGAGTGAAGTGCATAAGTCTTTGGACATATGGAGATAACATGATGCCTTTTCTGTTAGTCTTCTTTAGGCAGTAACAGGTTAGTTTGCTAGCAGTTTATCTGAAAATGAAATTGAACTGGACAGTCACCAGGGAAATGTAAAACTTTGGTTTGAAGAGTTGTGTTAATCTGGATAAATTATATTGCCAAGTAAGGTGCACACCCAAGGAAATGAGCAAATGAAGCAAAGGAGAGGATGGCTTCAAACTGGCTGTACCTACAAGTATCTTACTCTGTCTGAAGTCAACTGAAGCCTTTTGAGTATATTGCTTTGTTGTCTTAAATACATTTGTAACTAGATTAAGTTACTGACCTCCCTTTAAGCAGTAGCCTCTGTGTTTACATCACAATTATGCACCTTCTATTTTGTGATGTAGCTCTTCTGCCTGGAGAAGAGAAGGCTGGTCCACCCTTTGCTACACAATGTGATTCCTTCTGAAAACCTCTGTGTGACCCACACAAATTACATTGTCTGAAGAACTGCTTTGAGCAGTCAGAGCCTCCATAGTGTAGGGCCTGGTCCAATTTATGAGGCAGAATTCCCTGATGGTTTTGCATCTGATGATACATCTGAAAACCCTGATTGTTTTCTTCTCTTATCACAAATTTCCAGAAATTTGAACATGAACAAGTAGAGGATGTGAGGGAATTTTCCTTGAAAAGTAGTGGAAAACACTGACCTTTTACTTAAACTCGTTCTGGAAATATTTAGCCTCAGGAGATATATTTTTGGGTAATTGTGGTAATAGAAAAACAAGAGACTGAGATTAAATCCCTTATGTAACTTTTATTACAGCTTCAGCTACCATGAAGGCTATAATTATGAGTGTAGTTCTTGTTGACTGTGGAAAGGTCCCTGAGCAATGTGCTTCTTTATGTATTCTGAGAAATGAAATAATTGCAGAGCTAACATCCCCTATTCTTCTGTGGACACTTCTTCCATTGTTCTATATTCTTCTGAAATAATGAAGTCAGTGCAAATTACAATGAAAAAAATATACCTTTTTACATTAGGATTCTAAATTAATTTAAAATGCAAATTGCATCTGTATCTCTCTATTTATTTCTTTAACAATCTTACCCTTAAATCTCCACAACATTTTTAAACCATTTTGGTTTTCTTTGAAATACATTCTTAGGGAATTTCTGTTTTAAGGAGGTTTCCATCCAGCTTGTATACATAGACATGAGCAGCCTTGGATAAATGTTGGGAATATGATTTTTTTTGGTTAGTTTTAATCATATAACAAAATTTGCTGCTAATTTTGTGAGTAGATTTGTGTAAATTCTTGCCATTTTCTAAGAATAGGTATGATAGAGCAGGGAAAAGGCAGAACTAAAATCCGAGGGAAAAAAACCCCCAAACATGCCCTGTATTTCTCATATTTGGCACTGAAAGTTGTTTGGAACATTTCAAAGTGTTTGATGGTACATCTGCATGTCAGCAACTCATTTTAAGAGGTTAATTGTAGCATCTTGCTCATTTCATTATGCAGACAGTCCACAAAGAACAATTCCTTGAATTTAACCCTGACTCCTGGAGAATATTCTCACAGCACCAGAGCTCTCAGGAGACAAATAATTTTGCATTTAGATTATGTTCAGTAACTAATGAAAGGGGTCATTAACTGAAGAAACAATGGTATGAACTAGTTCCTCATTTAGGTTACACCTTTCCCTCTGTGCACAAAAGATCCATTGAGAGGATCGGGGACTTTACCATAGTATTATGAAATATTATACGTACAGACATTTGTATAGGGACTAAATAAATGCTCCATGGCAAGCTAAGTCTTGTACCACCCTTACCTTCTGAATATTTAATTTTTCTACCTGCCCTACCTCTTAATGTAATGTGTATGGGAATTTTCCTGCACGTATGTATAAATGTGTGTACACGAGCAAAATAACCTTCATTGTGCTTAAGTGTCTTAAAAAACAACCACCATCATTGGTATTTTATTTTTGCACATCTGTTCTTTAAGCTGTAACCCAGGTGTAACAGATCATTGCTCTAAACTAATTTGATTATACAGTTTCACACTGTCAAGCCTATACACAGAAGGTATGAAAGTAATAAGACAGTTGGATATGATTTTTACTTCTGGGATCCACTGGAGTTTCATTTTCAGATTTCTGTTCCTCTTTAAAGAGGTAATTAATTTCCTTCAAAGAAGATGGTTTGACAAAAATAACATGTAAGCAAGCTCAAAACAAAAGGTGTTTTTACATATACCAAATTACTTTCTTCATCATGACTGCTAAAGGGGAGATCAATAATTAATGATCCAATTACTAGTTTACAAAGGCTTTTATTGCAGTGTCAAGGTGATGAAAGAGCCTCCTGCACTGTTTTTATTTTTGCTTCCACTACAGCTAACTGAATCAGCAGATGTACTGCACATTTCTAGATCATTTATGGCATGTGTGCTGCCAGGGATGGATGATGCTTTGGACTTACACCTGCCATTCAGCTCTTGTGTCTTAAAGCAAACAATTTTAAAAGTAAAGTGAATGTATGTTGTGTCTCCTGCAGTTTAGTTTTGAGAAGCTAGAAGGATAAAAATTATACTAGTTTAGACAACCAGAAAGTTATCTGTACTCCTCATGAGAAATATTAGGTCAGGTTTAAAGAACAGAAAACCCAAAAAACTGCTATGACTTGTAAAGAAATGCTGCATTTCTTTATGTTATGCACAGTGTAAAAGGTGACATTTGCCACAGCAGTTTTACTTTCCACTTGCTTTTTAGGTAGAATTTTGAAATTTGCCCTTGTCTTTCTGCATAATGTAAACTGAGAGTTACAGACAAGAAAATTAATCAGTTTAACTTCTGAATGATGATTTACTATTGAAATACTAGTTGTTCAAGTATGTAATACAGAGGATTGTTTTAAAGGGTATTGTTATTTTTATTTCTATTTTGAAATGTGCATTTTCTCAACAGTTATCAAGATATTTAGAGTGTTCTGTACCCACAGAGAGTTTGTAAAAAAAATATTGGTAATGCTATGCTTAAAAACATGAACTGGACCTTTTTTGCATTACTCCTTCCCTTCAGCTGTCCTTATAGGATAACAACCATGTCTAAGGGTAAAAGTAAGAATATATTTTCATCCCAAACAAAATCTAAGAACTGAACAGAAAAAGGCAGCAAGTATCTGGAACTTAGATATTGGTTTGATTATTTTAGAAAACTGTTTCACCTCAAAAATATAAAAGTCTTTATATTTTTAATTTATTATTATTTTTGTTGATGATGAATTTTGCTATTAGATAAAAATAATTATATAGGTTATTTTTATATTGTTTATCTCTTACCAAAAAAATCACAAAATAAGTTACTCTTAATATCACTTTTTATAGCAAGATGTCAGTGATCTTGACTGGAAGTAGTGGAGAGAAAGGAAAAAGATGTGATCAGTGGAACAACTGGGTGGTCCTCAGTCATGATATATGGGTGGCTGCTGGGCTGGTGATGGAAATTGATTCTAGATAATGATGTGCCTATGAGAGGAGCCATCTCTACTTTAGTAATGTCTCCTTTCATTAGGATTAGCTCTACATGGGATAAAAGATAGGAAACTGTTATGGATAAATATATTTATGTTTCTTTAAACCTGAGCTAAGGAGACTTTTCTTCTTGACATGTTCACTATTTCAGCTTTACTTATGGTTGACAGTTCTCTTGATGAACTCTTAACATGCCAGTTGTACTTATGACAGTGCAGCTCTGCCGTGAGTACAGCTGGCATGTTAAGTCCATGTCCTTATTTGTGAATTTGATATTGTGCCTCATGAAGAATCTATTCCTTTGCTGTTTTTCTTGGTCTCCTGTTGTCTTAATTTTGCAAATTTGAAGCTTACTTATTAATTAAGATATACTGATTCAAAGTAGCTTGGGGTTATTTTCTGTAGTAATTAGTGTTGGCATCAAAGCAGTAAAGATTGAAAGTAAATAAGTACACAATATAGAGGACAGGGTTTTTTGGGTTTTTTTTTGTTGGTTTCTTTTTTCTTTTGTTAATAACTATTAGAAGGAACTATGCATATAGAAAACATTATTCTAGGCTCCCTGTCAACATATGTCCATTACTAAAAGGAATGAAAATGCACCTGGTTATACACTGCCTCTCAAAGGTAGAGAGCTTATTTCTGTCCAAATAGAAATAGGGTCACATTTAGGATTCAGTTCATGTGAATTAAATCCTATGACCTTGAGACTTGGAGATGCCAGGCAGCCTTTTTGGAGCTACTCTGACAGTAATTTTGGCACAGTCACAACTTCAGGATGTAGAAAGAGTGTATATCTGCAGAAAGCTGGGTATAGGGTAAGCCAACACGAAGTGAATTGCATAAGCAAATATGTCTACTAATGCTAAATAGAGTTTTCATCAAGCTACTTATTTCTTCAGTTTAACCAAGCCTTCTTCAGTGAGTATATATAAAATGGTAATGAAAAGTCTAATGGAAATAGGTACTGAGAGCACACAGAACCCCAAACCTGTTTCCTAAACTTTGCAGCTGTTTCTCATAAATTTTCAATGTGCTCCAATTATGAACTGTCTTCACTTCCAGGGGGCTATAAGGCTTGTTTCCAACTGGCTTGTCAGGTTTTACTATAACCTTCCTGTTGGCAGCAAAACAGTTGAATTTGCCTAGACTGGTTTCAAAGTCTGAGGACAGAATTTCTTGTTCATGTGCCATTTGGTTCCCAGTTGTGCAGCAGCTCCAATACATCACAGAAACGTTGGATTCTGTGCTTCCTTAGCACTTGTCAAGATGGCTCATTTTTCTGAATCAGGATTTCAGTGATTCAGGAAATACAGGGGTTTTCCTCACCTTCTGGACACCAAACAATTCCTCTGTGCTTTATATCCAAGAACTTGTTGACTTTCAGCAGACTAGTCTGTGAAAAAGGTTGGGCTCATTGGGAACACCTGAATAGGCTATCTGGTTTTAGATGATGAGAACATTTTCACAGTATTATACAACTCTAAGATGCTGAAACAAGGGCCAGATATGAGATTCTTTAATAGGATTATTCTCCCCTGCATTGTTTCCTCTTCATATGAGTCCCTCATTCAGATGTAGGCAAGCTGGTATTGCTGATACTGATTGCAGGCCTCAGATGGTGAAGAACTTGTGATCAAGCTGTCAGATGCAAATCTAAGGTGAAAGGATGCATGGTTATAACACACAATCAGGGAAGATGTGTGAGGTCAGCCCAGGAATACATATGTGGTCTTTGTGGATGTGAATAGGAAAGAAATAGGGAGAAAGAAGTATTTTAAAAATAATAATGAAAGAGTAATAAATTGCATTTGATTACTTACCACTGGGCAGGATCCAAAAATAGTCTTATTGAAACTTTTCAATGTGTGTTTTCCTTTGCATTCTGCCAAAAGAGCTTCCTTTTTTTTGGGTACAGGCTCTAAATTTCCTAACAGCAGAAGGAAGAAGGGAAAAAATGAAAATGCTACAAGTAGGGTCAAAAGCATAATTTGAAATAAGTATCTTCCTAAGATAAAATTTTAAAGATAATCAAGCAAGAGAGAAACCCATAGGATATTATACTTAATTACTTTTAGTTTTCCCTGATCTTATTAGAGTAGCAGGGAATATATAACAAAGGTGTGCAAACCTGAAAAATTTGAATCCTAATTAGGAAACAAACTGGCCGTAGTGGACTGCAACCACAGTATAAAATGTCTGGCTGTCTCCCATTACTAAACTGTACCTGTCCATTTTCTTGTTGATTAAGTTTTTGTACTGAATCATATGACAGAGGTCATGGTGTGGCATACAGTGTCACACTTCAGGTGTCATATGAGAGACATAATTGTAAGTGTATAAGGTCATCCAGCTTGTGTATTGAGCTGTGACCAAGTGTATTTGCCATGCTGATATGCTTTCTTTCAATTTATTCCAAGGAAAAACATCTATCAAAATATGTTTGATGAACAGACTGAGCATAATTTTGTTTTAGAATATGTAATTTTGAAGAAAGCAATTTAAATCATTCTAGCAAAACATAATTGAAAAAAAATTCCAGTAAATGTTCTATTAATAGTGATCCTAAGTCTCAGTTTCAGAAAGAGAAGCAGAATGAAATAGACATGCTGAAACCCTTTCACCTTTCCATTAGGTGATCTTCACATCAAGAGTAATAACTTTTCTGCTAAGCAGTTCTTGTAGTAGTTGAAAGCAGGGCTACATAGTTTTTTGGGGTAAACCAGGTTCTTCAAATAAAATCTCTCAGTAAGATCTTCCCCTGAATAGTATCGCTTAAAACAAAAAAAAAAAAAAAGAAATTAAGTTTTCAATGACTAGCAATGACTAGCCCATGAGGTCCAGAGACATTTCTTTGGTGCAGCATCTCTATTCAATAGTTGTACCATGTCAATGTCATCATTCTTGCCACAGGAGTATGCACTGTTACCTGCTCCCACCTCCCTCAGTCTTTTCTCTCACCTGCCTCATGGAATGCAGCACTCTGCTATTCACTAATGGAGATTTATACATTTTCCTCTTAATTGCTATATTTCTCTGTGTTTCACTTATTAGAAGTCAAAATATACTTCATATCTGTTACATAAAGAACAGCTTCTCTTTTTTTTTCTTTGCTAGGATCAGATGCTTCAGACATTTTCCTAGGCTGTTCCATGTTGAAAATTGACAAATCCAGAGAAATAATAGTTTGCCAAGAAGAAATGTTGAAATGCATGGTAGGAATTTTCAAAGCCTGCTGCAAGCCCTGCAGGAAGGTCCTTCTTTTTTAATCAGCACTCAGACTTCATCAGTGACTGTGTTGGATAATATTTCTGTGCTTTACAGTCAGCTGTGTGACAGGCAGCTTTATGTTTGCTCCTGCACCAAAAGCTAGAATGTCCCTGAAATGTCCAGAGCTGACAAAGCAATTGTTTAAGCACTCATACAATCACCTCCAGGCAGTTCTAGCTGTGTAGCTCCTCTTTGGAGTCACCCACTGTGTGGCAGTCTGGATGGATAGTACTGCAAACACAGAAAGTAACCTGCTTTAAAAAAAAACCTGGAAGCTCTTAATAGCTGTAGTTCACTTTTTACTTCACTCCAGAGACCTTCTGGTACAAGGCTGCACTGGGAGCTGTGCAGTTAGGAGAAGGATATAGACACATGGGATGTGTTCAGCTCTCTGTACCTTATGCTGAAAATAAGCTTTGAGGAGGAAAATACTCAATTGCAAGGTTAAATGATTTGCAGTTTTGAGTAATGACATATATGTACCATTAGTGGCTCAAGTAGTCAGAAGTATGTGTTCAGTATACACCATGTAGTCAGTAGTCTCCTCAGCCTGAAGAATTTAAAGTTATGTGACCTGTCCTTTTTGGCAATGAGATTTGAATTTGAGGACAAGTTTTTGGTTCAAAACAAGATTATGTTTTTAGTTTACTAAGGGAAACAGTTGACAGTTTAGAGAGGTCTTGCTTTAGGTGGAAAGGGCCTGGGTTATGCTTATATCCTATGTGAAGATTTTGGGCACTTTGGAGCATCCAAATAACTCTGTATGAGTAGAACAGCCAATTACATGGAGTGCTCTATGTCTAGCCTGTTTGGAAGATAAATGGTTCTGGACTTGACCATGAACTTAAACAGTATTCAAAAAATAGTACACATACACCTTGTACGTTAGATACAAATTCCTTAATGCTTTATAAAAAAATACTCAATTATGAGTATTTCTGTGTGGGAAAGTCATTATAGTAAACAAAAAGCAGAAACTGAGCAAATTTCTTTTAAAATATAGTCTAAAATTCTAAGTTCCCATTGCTACAGGAAGGTCCCATTGCTGGGGGGTCCTGAATGAATGTAGAAGAAAAAAATATTTTCCCCTGCCTGTTTGGCTTTGTAAAGAGAAAATAAGAAAAGCACACTGAATACCAGTAAGGTTATAAAGGCTTCAACTTAACCCTGTTTCTGCAGAAGGGCAAGGTTACTGATGTTGTGATTCTCCCAACCTGATTAGTCCATGGAAGCTTTCCATATACACATAGAACTCATTGACATTAATAAGAGCAGACCTCACATATGTCCTTTCCTATATCCAGCTGTATTCGTGAACTCAAAAAGCATCTGAATATTTTTATAATGGCACAAACTAGGACTGTATCTTCCTTAGTAATATATTAGGTTCCTCTTCCATTAATCATGATTTTGATATTATATCCTTTTTAATTTATCAATGAAGTCACATTTTTTCCTGTGTAATTTCTGCTGCATACCCTAAATGTATATATTCTCAATAATAAAGTATTTTCTATTGTGGATGATTGATTTCTAAGAGAGCAGCAAGTGTATTTTCTGGTACTCAGAGTTACAACTATGGTGTCTATATTACAAAAGATCATGTTTTAACTTTTATTTTATTTCTTTACTTTTATTTTGTTTATTTACTTATAGTTTTTTTCTTGTATGCAAAGACCTATGTGCTTTACATATATTACTTTAAATTTTACAAGATTTCAAAAATCATTTACCTTGTTAAGATTTTAATATTTCTAGAACTTCCATTGAAAAACTGATGTCCAGTGACTTTATCAAGCTATTTGTTTTACTTCAAAAAGTTGTAGGTATGCTAAGCCACACATATCTGTCATAGAAATGTAATACACTACAGGGCTTCCAGACAGTCATCCTTTTATTAACTTGCATAGTATTTATGCCTGTCATTTAGATCAATTAATACAGTATTAAGGGCAAAATCTATAAGATCTACAGTAGCTTTACAACTTCTAATTTATATGATAATTTTTGGAAACATGTAACTACATATTTTACACAGATAAAACCAAAACAGTATTTGGATGGAGTTGTTGCTTATTTTAATTTTTTATTCTATAAATGCCAGTTATTTAGTATTTACTGTGAGACACAACTACAAGAAAAAAAGCCTTCTACGTCTTGTTTGAAAAGGGGAAGGGAAAATGGTGGAGCAAGAAGAGGGAGTGCTTTTATCAGGTAACAGGCTCAATTTTGCAAGTGTTCCTCTGTGCAGATTTAGTTCCAGGGTTTACCATTTGATGAAGAGTAACTATTTTTGCAAAATGACTGAATCTAATCTTGGACACATACTGTTTGTGGATGCACCATACAGTAATAAATGGGTAACAGGATTTGGAATAAGCAGAAACCAGCTATACCAGCCGACGAGCCTGGGACCAATGCTTAAGGGCCCCAGGGAATTTGTAAAACAGGCAATATGTAGGCTGGAACTCTTGCTATCCTCTGATGATTTCCAGCATCTCTAAATGTATATTTGTGAGTAAGGGCTAGATCTTCATGAGCTCACTGATGATTTCACTCAGTACCCCTCAAAGCAGTGTCTGGAGGCAAAAGGAGACCTGGAAATTGCTTTGCAGAAGTAGCTTTAGCAAAATGTTACTAGCTTTCAAAAGAGTATTTCTTTCCCCTTTGGCAGGATAGCCACACTTTTATCTGTAATACAGGCAAGATATTAACATTCATGGCAAAGCAGTTTTGGTAAGACTTTCTCATTTTTAAATGTTATCTTCCTTTCAAAAGTCAAGAAACATAGTAAAAGATTTACAGCCTATTTATTATTTAGAAAATATTAATTATTTGATGCCTTAAAATAATTCTATGAAGTTACTTTATCATTGTTTTTATGAAAGAAAACGTTATTTAATATGCTACAAGATTTCTGCAATGTGTAAGGGACTAAGTTCAAAGTATCCTTTTGAAAACAAGGCCTTTGTATTTTGAATATTTCCTTTAAAATGAAAATGAGACTTGATTTTTTTATTTCCATACAGTATATGCAAGTCTCTATTTTCGGAGGAAACAATTGAAAAATTGTATTTCTTATTGTACACGTACAATATACTAAGTTGGACTTGATGAGCTCAAAGGGCTTTTCCAACCCAGTTAATTCTGTGATACCTCTCCAAGGAGAATGTTTTACTTTACTAAATCCTCTTTTGTTTTTTGTAGTTTTATGGGGCTGTATCTTCACATCCTTTCTGTAAAGTTTTCTAGACAAGTGTTAAGACAGTGCTAAGACTTGTTAGTTACATTTCACCACCCTACTGATGTAGTTACAGAGGAATAGGCTGAGCAATGTTGAAGCAGGATCTGAAGTAACAGAAATAGAAAAATGTTTTTTGAGGTCTGTATTAAGGAACCCTGAACTACTTTGCTTTAGTTTGGTCAAATTTGATAGAAAATGAAACATTTTTTTCCTGCACTTAGTAATATAAAAATATTATGCAACATTCAGTAACAAAATATTTTTCATATTACGTGTAGTAACAATGGTGAGGGGAAAAAAAGGAGATAAACGTAATAGTGCAGAATATGTGGGCATAATTTACAGTTTAAAATACCTACATAAAAGAGAATGTTTTATTAAAATACATGAGTCATTCCCTAATTCTTTGGACAGCAGCATTAATTTAGCTCTCTTCTTAAACTGTTTTTCAAACTTTTCTTTCTACTGTGTGTCTGCCATGGTGGTTAAATTCTGACTCTATGAAATATTTGTTTTGTCAAAACCCTAAACACTCTCTTTTGTGGGGTACCTGCACTTACTAGAATTCATCCTAATATTTGACCAGTAGACAAAGCAAAGTTAATATGCTTTTTATTCTCAATATAGTTTCTAGATTTTTATTTTCATTTAACCTTTCTTAACATCATCTACTGCAAAAGGAATGCAGTGTGCCATTGTTTTAAGTATTTTATTGATGTGATTAGAATAAATACTAATTTGTGTTAGAAAAGCAAAGAAATAAGTTCCTTAAGATATTCTGTATTCAAATGCTTCCCCTTCTGGATATTCTATTAGAAATACAATTTGCCTTTCAATTTTATAATTTTATCAAGGCAGTTAATAAATCTGGCACAAGAATGCTTTGCTCTCTACATAAGTTTTTGCACACATCAACACACACAAATATATCTCCTTCCTCACTGTTTTTCATATTCCATGTACTCTGTTGTTGAAGCCTCAACTTTTTCTTGGAAGCCCTTTGCAAGTCCTCCTGGCAGAGGTTATGAATCAGATAGGATGATCAGAAGTCTTTACAATTTTACTGTATCTTTGTTTGTCCTTTCTTTCACCTTTCCTTTACTGCACTATCTTGTCTGTCTGATTCTCGCAGGAGACATGGATTACAACTGGTTGGACCATACGTCTTGGCATAGCAGTGAGGCATCCCCAATGTCTTTGGTGAGACATGTGGAGCCTTACCATTTAGTTGCCTTTATCATTTTACATTTCCTTGGTTTTATTTACACCTTTGCATGTTTTCTTTTTTTGTATCCTTTTTTATCCCACACCTATAGGGGACAGTCAAAGGGGAAAAAGAAAAACTAGTGAGCAGGCAGTTTTGTCGGATTCTAACGCCTTATCCGAGAGGCAAAAGAAAATGGTGTGCTTTGGTGGCCACTCCTTGGAAGAGGACTTGGAATGGTCTGAGCCTCAGATAAAAGACTCTGGGGTAGATACGTGTAGTAGCACCACTCTAAACGAGGAACATAGCCATAGTGAGAAGGTACTGAGATTATGGAGCCTGCATTTTAACCTGCTCATTTGGTCTTTGTTTGCTCTCTGTCACTCATTAAAATAGTGCATAAAATAAAAGATAGGGTGTTTCTAGAGGCAATATAGCATTTCTTAAGGTGCAGAAAAGAAAAACAAATGAAAAGTCTTTGCATGCTTGCAGCTTTTACTGTTTGGCAGACTAAGAAAAAAAATTGAGAGGCATAAAGGAATATTGTTCTTATGGTTGCAAATTAGCATATCTTGATATTACCTTCAAGAACAAAGTAATTAACAATAAGGATTCTACCAATTGGCTTATTTGATTTACTATTTCCAAACTCCTGGGGCTGAAATTAAATTAATAGTTTAAACCCCAGGTGAAAAAGGGAGAAAATTGGGTCTCTCTGCACAGAAAAGTTGTTTTTCTTTTTTCCCTTTCACTGTCATAGTTGTTCATTTGTTTTGTTGCCATGTAATTTTTGTGCAGTACTGTGCAGAATTAAAGGCTTTGCCATCTGCTTTTGTATTTTTTATTTTTGCTTTCTGTTTGGTGGAGATTATGATAAATCTTTTTAGAGTTATTAGTTGTAATGGGAGGAAATTTATCTGTGCCTGCTAATTTTGCATGAAATAGAGCATGAAATAATATTTTTCTGTGAGAAAGTACTATGATTACACAAAAGAAAATCTGAACAATTCATTAATTAGGCCAGTAGACAAGTATAACTGTGACCATGTATAGTAATGGAATAATAATGCTCGCTGTAACTGTGCTTCATGTGTGAATTAATTATTCCAAGAAAGAAACAGAGTATTAAAATTAATCAATAAATATAGCCTTTACCAGTATTTGTAAATTTGAATCTGCTACTACTCAGAGAAAGTAAAACACTAAAAATATTTGTTGGTCTTGGATAAAAATTGAAATGTTTGAAGTAGTGGAAAAATAAAATATTTCTGATATCAAATTTTCAGTTTGAGTTAAACTTCTTTTCCAGTATTATTCTTATACTAGACTTTTAGTAAAATTTTTCTCAGTACTCAGGTGTAAATCTCATTGTGTCTAGATAACTATGGGTATTTGTTTATATCTGTCAAATCAAGATTGAAAGATCATTCTAGATGTTTACAAATTTGATTTAGTAAAATAGATAATGGTATTAAATATTAGACATCCATTTTGATGAATGATATGTCCAAATAAATATTTTCCAGCACAGTTTTCTGTCATTTTTATATTAAAGTTTAGTGTAATCATAATACTTTCATAGCATTTTTAAAATATATCAGCAAATGAAAAGTATTACTGAAATATTTTTCATTAAAATGCTATTCACTGTATTTTCCATTAACACCATATGATAGCATCCAGTAACTTGGCAGCCATCCAAAGATGGAGATCGTCTCATTGGTCGGATTTTGTTAAATAAGCGACTGAAAGATGGAAGTGTGCCTAGAGATTCAGGAGCAATGCTTGGATTGAAGGTTGGTGATGAACAATATTGAAACTAACAACTCAGTTAAACGAACTACTTTCATAATTAAAGTATTCTCATACTATATAGTGCATGCATACCAATATTGATAATGCCTTATCATTCTCAAAATTACAATATAGACATAACATACTAATTTACCTAGAGTAATTTTGTAGGGTCCTTGGCAGAACTAAAAAATTGTGTCTTTCTGAAAGGCTAGACATGTTTTTAGATGTTTACTGAGGACGTCTTCTCAGCAAAGTGCAAATTGCACCCTTGCTAGGAAAGCCAAGTCCTGTCTGTCTTCTTCAGTAGGGAGCATTGCACCATGGTATTACTTCTATTTCGCAAGAAAGAGAAGAAAAGTGAAAAAAAATTTCCCTCTTGAAGACCTGGGGGCCATCTGTGAGTTAATGACATTTCAGTCCAGATCAGAGTATGCCAATTGAACTTCCTCTTTGAATTTTTCTCTCCAATGATTGTTGGATTTGCCACAGTTTAAAAAGGAAAAATGGAAAATTGTTTAATATTTTTGGTTTTTATCACAAAATGTACTCTTTTTAATGTGTTAACATCTTTTTCATGATGCAGTGCTCTTTAAATACATTATTAATTATTTCTATCTCATATATTAATCTCAATTTTTTGTGATATTATTATTTGCAGTCCCAGAAATGCTAGTACAAGAATGAGAACAAACTGTAAACATTGAAAGAAACAAACATGTATTTATTTTGATTCCATATCACTGCTGTGAGAAATTATAAAGGAGTTTAAATTTTCTCTTCTCCTTTAGCATGACTCCTACTTCATGTCAGGTATACAGATTATGCTATTGTCACACCTAGTGAGTAAGGATTGAATCAGTGTGGTTATGTATTACATATGCTAACGTATTTTGGAAATATTTAAATTTTTTATTTAATTAATAAATAATTTTATTTGAAGTCAATGGAGAAGCCAGTTGAACATCAAGTTTTAAATGTTTATTTCTGTCTTGTCAGAAAATGCAAGAGAAAAGATTAACAGTGCCATTAGGAAGCACTTTTTGTTTAAACATCTATGTTAAAATTTCTCAAATCTCATATTTTGAAGATGAACTCTTCAGTGAGATTTATTAATAGTTCAGATTCAAGAGTAACTACTTTTTAATCTCAATAGACATCTGGAAAGAGTGATTTCCAACAGTTGTCCCTGACCTGAATTTTCAAGTATTCACATATTGAAAGTAAACTAAACTGGATTTAGTATTACAAATTTTAAATCCCAGTATGAAGGCCATTAAGAAACTTCAAGAATTTGAAGTTTATTTAGTTATTACTGATTCTGACATGTAAGTCTGATTGTAAGATAAATATTAAGGTCAAACCTGTTGAAGCTCCCTGTAGAGAAAGCCACGTCCTGTCTGGACTTGCAGTGTGACAAGTGTTTTCATCTGACTTGCCAAGCCAAAGGGAATTTCATTCCTTACTGTGAACATCCTCAGTTGAGTTACATTAATAGATCTTTTCCCAGTTAAAAAAATAGCGAAGTGAGCAATTAAATGACCAATAACTTTGTTTTGGGTGGTTATTTACAATACAATGAGATTCTATACATGTATTTGCTAAAATTTAAAAGCTTTAGGATTCTCTGTTTGCATTGTTTTTCAATTGTACAAATTGCCAGAATAGTTACAAAAATAACCTGCCATAGCCAAACTTGTGTGGTGTTTTTTCCAAGTGTATATGTATTACCTGGACTATGTAAAACCCAAGGAAAAAGCTGAATTCTTTCTATTGCCAGAACATTTAAATAATCTAAAGTAATTTTCATACTGTGAAAATACTTCCTATTTGAAACAGGTAGTAGGAGGAAAGATGACTGAATCAGGTCGACTCTGCGCATTTATCACCAAAGTTAAAAAAGGAAGCTTAGCCGATACAGTGGGGCATCTTAGACCAGGTATGTATCTACTACAGATCTATACTGCTGAGTTTCTTTTTTCTTTTCTGAAGGTGATAACAAGTGAGGAAGTTTAATTACATGTGAAATTATATTGAATAGATGTGATGAAATACTGCAGAATTTGACCTGACACTGTTACTAGATGGTTGCTTTTATAAAATATAAATTCTCATGCTATTAAAAAAACTTTTTAATATTTTTGCTCAGTTTTATACTCAAAGTAATATTCTGTTGATGCCCTCCCCAGTCATTTTGTGGTGTATATTTTGTTTAGAGCAAACCAAGCTATGACAAAGATATGAGCAGAACCACCTTACCTAGGAAGCTGCCTCTGTTCCAACATACAAACCATAGATTGCTACACTGGATGTTCAAGAAATATTGGCATATGAACTATCTGAAGCAAATTGATGAGATATGACGTTTTAGTTATGAATTTTCTAAAGAGCATGTTGGGATTTCTGTAAGCCACAGCTGCCAAAGCAAGTAAGAGCACCATCTGAGTCAGTAGGGGTCCTACTGATTATATTATTGTTTCACAGAACTTTACATGTTTGAGGCTGAGCTGCAGAAAACCTTTAATACTCAGGTTTTTCCTTCATGAAGGCCTCCAGACTTCTTCTATAATACAGGTTTCACAATCCAATAAACTGAGAGTAGAATGGGTTAAATAGTAGTTGTAAGTGCTGTCCACAGCAAACTTCCTAAGCAAGGTGTTATTACTTACAGGTGATGAAGTATTAGAATGGAATGGAAGGATACTACAAGGAGCCACCTTTGAGGAGGTGTATAATATCATTTTAGAATCCAAACCTGAGCCACAAGTAGAGCTTGTAGTTTCAAGACCAATAGGGTAAGTAATTTCATGTGTTTTATACTAAATACTATAAAATTGTTCACTTTTAGGATGGAGTATATCAAACATTCATTGACATTGTAAAAAGAAAAATCTTATGCAAAATTCTGTAAACCAAAAATGTAGCTAGAATGACAGATCATGCCAGTGAGTAAAAAGAGCTGGTGTGAAATCCTGTGTTCTCAGAGTCTCGGGCATCATCTGCTGTTATGGTTAAAAAATATGTTTCCTTCTCTGGCTTTTCAGTTGGTGAGCCAGCCTATATTGGCTCTGAAACTGTGGTTATACTGGTTGTTGTGATTCTTGACTGTTGATTTTTATTTCTCTATCCCCATTTTTTATAATACATACGTAAAATTATGAGATCATAATTAGTCTATGAACTGATGATGAACTCCATTTATTGACAATCTGCACTGTAGAATTTTGTGTGAAATATAATATGCTAATGAAAAGATCAATATGCTTTGGAAAGTCTTAATCCACATTTACATCACCTTCATCTATCGAACTATTAAATTATCGCTTGATATGCAATACAGAACATACTTTAATGAATAGTTAGAATTGTATAGGACTTTTTCTTTAGTGCTGTACATTGCCCATTCTTATTAAGCTTCAGACCTACCTCTCAATGTCTAAACTTTTTTTTCTTGCATAGCAGTAGCTGCTTTGTTGTATTGGACTGTACTTCCTCTTCTTCAACTGTTTTTTTTCTTCCAAATTCCTAGACCCTAAAGGCATATGTATCACGTTTTTAATTCTCCATTGGAAGTTCTGTATGTGATCACATCAGGGTTGTGAAGAGGGGAATGATTATCACTGATTTTGAAGATATTTACAGTTATTAAGAATTTTCTTTTCTTCCCCCAGAATTTTTTGTCATATATGGGACACAGAACTGGACAGGGTGATAGGTAATATCATCTAGATTCCCTTTTCCATTTTAGGTTGGACCAGGTGATCTTTCAAGATCACTTCCAACCTGGCCTGTTTTAGGATTTTATAATCACATTTAAATAAATATATGTATCCCTTTATTTTGTATAAGACGCACATTAACTTAATATAAGAAAACATGACTAAAATTAAGAAGTACTAAAAAAATCTAGAACTATATAATCTGAGAATGGCATTTCAGTGAGGATGACACTGTTAGAGTTTCAGCTATAATAGGAACTTATTGGGTTGGACACATCAGGAACTTAAGGTGTAGGAATTTAATTTGGTATGACAATTTTAAACAAACTTGATAATAACAAAAACTAGCTTTATGTTGTCACTGAGATGAGAGGTTATGTGCTGCATGCATATGGAATTGCAACCCCTTTAGGGTAATGACTGTATCATCTGTCATGTCTTTGCACAACTTGGGAGGTGTGGGTATAATAGTAATGCTAAGGGACAGACTACATTACTTGTCTCAGAAAAGGAGGTCTCAAATTAATTTCATGCACAAATCTTCCATAGTATCTCTCTAATAGGAGTTTAGAGCAAAAGTTTCTCAGAACAACTCACATCTTGAAAAAGCCTATTTTTAAAAATCCTTCTGCATTCTTTTCATTGTGTAAAATCTCCTGTATTATTTCTTGTGCTTTTACATTTGCTGCCTCTTTTTCAGCTTCCTTGTCATCATGCCCTCCATTATGTTGCTGTCACTTGAGCAGCTCATCTATAATTCCTTAAACCAAGTGTTGTTGGCTCTCAAGATGCCTTTTTCTGCATAACCACTTACCTCATAGTCTGAAGAACTGAGCTAGATCAGTGATAAAAGATCAGTGTATTTGATTCCCAGTGTCAGTTTGCAGTATATGTAAAAGAGTCTCAGTGATGAATACTTCCTACAAATTGCTAGGTTTTAGATTTTGGTTAGGTGTGTGTAACTCTTAGGAGTTTGATATTAACAGCATAATGTCAGAAATGTTTTTCATAAAACTCTTTTCAGTTTAGAAGATTTATGTTCAGAATCAAATGCACAACAAAAATTAATAAGTTATGTTTGTCCAAGGAACCATAACTTCATAAGATTGTCTTCTGCTCTGGGAAGGAAAGTTTCAGTGTATGCACAATATTTAAAAGTTCTTATTTCCTAGATATCAGAAGTGATATTTATTTTATTAGAATTATCAATGACCAGTTGAAGGGTTTTGCTTTTGGATTGAGATAAATCCTATTATTTATAAGGAGAATTTCTTGATGGTTTCATGGCAACACTTTAAATAGTGCAAGAAATCTTCAGTTACCAGAAATTAACTTAGCTGAGAACCTGTTCACATCCTGATATTCTGAGAACAAAACCCAATTCAAGTAAAGACAGTTATTTTTTTTCTCTTTATTACGGGCTGAGTTTTATGAAAACTGAAGATGACAAGCTAAACTGACAAGGCAGATAAAATTGAAAGCCATTCTGAGAAAATCCCAACAAAACAAAACATGCCAGTTTATCATGCAATTTATCACTTTTTAAATCTTAGAATAAAATTGATGGCCAAATTGCTAATCAGTGTGAGCTGGCTGTCCCTTATGCACGGGAACATGTTATTTTCATGGTTTCTTCAGCTTTGGATTTGGAAGAAATAATGAACTGTGTTTTAATAATTACTCTATACAACTGCTTGCAGTGGAACATGACTTACTATGCAAAGAGTCTATGAAACTAATTTTACTTCTCCTCCATCTTTTTATCTCTATGAGAGTTCCTTATAAGAAAAACCATTCACACGACCATGAAATATGGGGATCTGTATGCTTTAGGAGTGTAAATGATAATGTTCAAAGCTCTCAAGTTTATTTTTTCAACTATCTATAGAAAACTCCTATTCATTCTGTTCAGAATGATTTATGTAATATATATGTATCTTTTTTTCCCAAGGTTTTCTTGTCAGACTCATATGGTAGAAGTTTTTTTGTATTTATGAGTTAAGCTCGAGAGTGTAACTCTGAGTCAATTGCTAGGCAAGTATTGGATCCTGTTATAAATTCTCCTTATATACAAACTTAAATATCTGCTTCTTCAACAGTGCTTGTGAGTTTCTCACAAATTTTGGGTACTAACAACAGAGATTTTCTTTTTCTTGTCTGTACTGGGCACTTAGAGCAGTTTCATGCCTTCTGGTTTATTTCAATTATTGGATACTGTGCATCAACTCACTTGGAAAGATTCCTCATCTACTTAGTAAAGCTGTCTTTCTAGTGAGTCTTGAAAAATATTTGGAAAAGATATACTGAAGGTATTCTGGAAAAGTTTTTCTGAAGCAAATAGATATTAAAGAAAATAGATAAGTTATTTATGTATCATACTGACTCTTTCATTGTATGAAACAGTAGATATCACTGGAACTTTTTTCATTTCCCCTTCCTTTTCATTTACCTTTGTGGTGGGTTGACCTTGACTGAGCACCAAAGACTTGCTCTCTCCATTTCCCTCCTCAGCAAGACTCGGGGAGGAAATAAGATGAAAAAGTAGTTACCATTGTGGGCAAAACAAACTTGAGGAAGATTAATTTTTTAGGAATTAATAAAATAAAATAATAGTGAGAAATAAAACCAAAACTGGAGCCCCCTTACCCCAACCTCTCTTTTTCCCAGGCTCAAATTCACTAATTTCCCCCTGGTTTTTCTGCCTCCTTCTCCACGAAGCAGTCCATGGCATGGGGAAAGGGAGTTGCTGTCAGTCCTCCCCCTCCACTTTTTCCCTGACCTTGGTGTCTGCAATGACTTTTCTCTCATGGCCTTTTTTTCCTCATTGTTTTCTCTCACAGCTGCTGCACAGCTGTTTTGTCCTTTATTAAATATGTTATCACAGAGGCACCCAAGGAGCCAGCTGGGCCCAGCATGGTGCAGCCACAGCCTCTCCTCACCATGGCCACCCCTCAGGACTGGCTGCGGCCTTGGAGAAACCAACTGCACTGAAACACACAACAGGATTGTAAATATTGGTTTTGCTGTGACTCGGAACTGAAGCTCTTCATCTTGCTCGGTTTTGCTCAAATAGCTCTGAAACTGTTTATTAGCATATTGATAGTTTTTATTAGCATACAGTAATGTTTGCCCCCCCAGAGGAATAACATGTTCCTTTGCTTGGGGGGGATGTGATTGAGTGATTTAAAATGATGTGGCTCTGCACACAATTTAGTACATGTGCTGCAACATGTCTTGTATATGAACGAATGCAATTTTGCCAGATGAATTTATACATTTTATTTGGTTATGGAAAAGGTAAGATAGATTGAATTTGTGGTTCAAGTTCAGTAAAGAATGTGCTGGGATAGCCATGATTGGCAGCTGAGTATCTTTTGGTGAGGGTCCAGTAATTTAATTAATGTATAATGTCATTGTCAAGCTACTACTCACAGTTTTAGTCTATGATTAATTCTGAGACTGTTCTTTTATTTACTGAATTATTTTATTTATGACTGTGCAGCCTGTTTCCTACTTCCACCAAATCTTTTCTGTAGGATTTAAGTTGACACTGAAATTATTTATACTGGATAACAGATAATCATCCCAGTAGCTGAAGACAGCCAGCAGATCATGCACCATTCCTGAGGCATTCCATGATGGATTGGGAAGTGTTATACTGTAACTGAAATTTAAATATGTTATTAGATGAAGGATCAGCCTGTCTTAATTTTCCTGATTTCAGGGACATTCCCAGAATACCCGACAGCACACATGCACAGCTGGAGTCCAGTAAGTTTCAGTTGTGGGGTAGGAAAATCTTCTCTCTCTTTTATGTAAGCACAAATAGAATGAAAAATGTCCTCTGCAGTCAGTATAGGTCTTGTCTTTTTGTCTATATTTGTCTCCATATGTCATCTTACTGTATTATCTATCTACCTTTGTTTAATAATAAGCTATCAAAACAGAATATTGTGATTTAGGTTCAACATTGGTTTTAAGCTGAGTTTTGATTGAAGAAAACATAATTCTAAATAATATAAAAAAACATTAATAGCAATTTTTAATTCCTCTTCTCTTGCTTTGCATTTCAATAGTATCTTATAAACTAAAAATGGGAAAGAAATGCTTTTTGTTTACAGCCTGAGTGATAGCTACTTTGAACTCAGAATACCCTTACTTTATTAGAGCCAATCACTGGTACTTAAATTGACTAAACCCATATTTCATGTAGGGGAGAATAACTTGTTCTTTGGCTTGGATCTGATAAGATGGATTTCAGCCTGGAGTTATTTTTTATCATTGTTTCAGAACGCTATTATAATAGAAGCCATGAATAAATGAAATGGCATAAGCTTGATTATAATAATATGAAAAACTCCTTCAATGACTTTTTACTCATTGCCCAGTTCTTAAAATTAATTTTATGTTTTGTGAGATGTGGATTGTCTTTTGTATTTACAAAAATACTTCACTTTTCCTCTATGCTTTGTCAAAATTTGTCCTCTGACCATTTTCAGACCTTGTAGATTTGAAACAAAATGTAAAAAACCATTGCGTACGTCTTGATATTTTTGTAAAAATCTAATTAAAAATTAGTTGATTGTATGAGATAATAACTCAGAAGACTGAATTCATTTGACCACAGTGAAGTGTTTATTTTTGGACCTTCAACTTACTGACATAATTACAGTAACAAATATCTGAATAATCTATATAATATAATATAATATAATATAATATAATATAATAATTCCATTCTATAAATAAAAGCTCCTGATTGCATCTGATCACCAAAAGATTGAGTATCATCATTTGGTAATTTTAAATAGATTTTAAAAACTGATATTTTTCACAATGTTACTGCATGTTTGGTTATATTTCTACCATTTCTGTTTAAAGAATGTTGAAATATATGCATAACTTCTACTATGTATAAAATATTTTTGTTTATAATTACAGGTTCTAGTTCATTTGAATCTCAAAAAATGGACCGACCTTCTATTTCAGTGACTTCTCCTATGAGTCCTGGCATGTTAAGGGATGTTCCACAGTTCTTGTCTGGACAACTTTCAGTATGTAAACATTTCATTGATTTTAGTGTTGTACTTTTTGCAGCATATACAACTTTTACTGTAGTGCTAGCTACAGAAATTTCTTGTTAAACTAGCTACATTTTTTGTTTAATGCTATCCATCTCAGTCTAGGCAGGAACAGAATTTCATTATCATATTCCTTTTATTAGCTTTTGAAAATTTGATATATACATGTATATGTATCTGGTAAGCTAGACATGTAGAGTCAAATTTTTCTAAAGGTCTTATCTCCAGTTATGTTTGTGCTGTTGAGAGTAAACATTTTTTCAACTGTCATACTTGTGTGTAGAGGTGGTAGACTTTATTACCTGTGTGCCTGGATGTTACAACTCGTTATTTCTTATGCACTAACTTTCATATATAACTTCCCCAGATATCCCTCTGATATTTTACTCATGTTGTATTCTTTGTACTGATGTTACTCAGTTTTGTTCTTCACTCTCACTGAGAAGAAAGTTCATTAAGTGAATATTTTCTTTTAAAGGATACTTTTTTTGTAATAAACTGAAAAAGTTGGGTTTTGTGCATCTTTCCATGTTATTTAAAATTCCAAAGTGTGATTTTTTAAAAGTGCTCAGGTGAAGCCCGACATATTGAAAAGGAAAGGCAAATGGAAGGGAAGCAGTGCAAAACTGGTGTTTAAGAAGTTTGGAAATGTCACATTCATGTTACTTCCAAGTTGTATATGTTGAGTGTACCATAAAAATATGCATAAAATCCAAGCAGACTGTTTCTAGGTCTCACAGAAATGGTTTATGGTATGGATAGAGGAGACAGAGAATATTTTTGTCTCTTCAGTGGCCTTGTTGGCTCCATCTTGCAGTGCATGAGACATTACTTGTTTGCTCATCAGAAAAAACATTTACAATACATAATTTTCTGTAGTTGTTGTGCTTAACTACTTTGAAAGATTCAATCATTTGGATAAATGGAACACTAAAAATCTTGATTGCAGAATTCAAAGTGCTTTGCAAAAGTACAATGACAAGGGAACATGAACTGTCAGAATACACTGAACAAAGTTTCTAAAAACCTTATCTTTACAAGACAGTAAAAATTGTTGATAGGGGAGACAAGGAAGAAATTCCTTTTTTCTAAACTTCATAAAAGATTAGGCTATCAAGAAGTTGTGGTGTCTAGCTCCCAGCAGGAAATTCAAGAGCCAGAGTTAGCTGCTCAGTTGACCAGTGCACGCACACGATGGAATAATTATCCAAATAGAAACCACATAGAACTTACTTTCTTACTTTCTCAGTTTCAGATCAAAATCATGAGTTTAAGATTAGGATTTTTTTTGTAAAGTCAGTAAGTCTTTTGATTTAGGAGCTTCATAGGATTCTGAAGTTCAAGGTATATAATCATAATATTGGGAAATTTTGAGGTATATTCTATTTTATTTAGAATAACAGAAATCCAAAGGTTTTATTTCTCAGAATGGCATAAAAAATTCAGTGTTTAACTCAAGAAGACATAATTCCTATTTTTATTTATTTTTTTAATGTTTCAATATATAAATGCCTATTCTAAAATGTTTTTTCCATCTAAGGAAACCCAATAACATTACAAGGCATTAGAAAATCTTTGCCTTTTTTTTTGGTACTTCCTTATCTACTGTTTGCAATTATGTTCAATACTCCCCACTTCATATTATCTCTTTCCCTCAGAGAGCAGCTGATATCTATCTGAGAACACAAAGCCCCAGCTGGATGAAACTGAAGTCAGAAATCCTCTGTAACTCTCTAAAGTTGCAATTTAGACATCTAAAATTAATAGGCAGTTTGAAAGTCTGGAAGCTGGCCTTGTCTGCCCAGCTAATGAAACAATGGAAATAGCTGTATTTCATGTTAATCATGTTAAGGGCACAAACCAGCTCCTGCTGCTGTTGGGTCAAGACTTTGGGAGAGAAGTACTAAACTTTTTGCTTTGCTAGCAAAGATGGCTGTCATAGTGTCTGAGGATGCTCTGCATAGGTGGCAACATGGGGTCTAGGCTATGTATATATATGCAAATTGCAATGTATAGGCTAATATGCATTTTTAGAAATAGAGGACTTCAGGAGAATTGAAGTATTCTACAGGAAGAGTATTTTCAAAACAATCAATGTAGTTTCTTTTTGGTCTGATCCTTTAAGATAGTTTTGAAAAATTAAAAATGTTGTGACATCAGATTTGGGTGTTTATGTTCTTGAAAGTAATATGATGAATAGTTTTTCTTCCACTTTTTAATATTTGGGTTTATCATTCTACCATTTTTGGAAGTTTTGAAACTTTAGAAAAGATAGTGAAAAAATCCTGTTTGTAAAGTTAGAGATGTTTTGAAAAATTAGAATAAACTATGAGATTTTCTAATTTTGGATCTTTAACAAAAGTGAAGTAGTAAGGTAAAACTGAATTTTGAAGTTACAAAAAAATATTTTATTTTGAATGCTTCAAAATGGATGTGCTTCAGTATTTTTGTTTTCCATGTCTTAATCGTCTCTTTTCTAACAGAACAGTTGATGGATCATATATTCATTCAAAATAGCTAAGTAAGGTAGAAATGAAAGGAAATACTAAATTCTGAATGTAATTGTGAATGTGCTCTTTGTGGGGAGTGCCTAGACAGGAGAATAACTACAGAACCCTGGCAACAAACGAGCTGTAAATTAGTAAATGAGGATGTTGTTTTTTGTGGAAGTGGTGGGTCAGTGATATTCTGGTTGATGGTGGCTGAATTCAAGCAGGTGTGATGGATCTGAGGGAACAGATGAAAGGCAAGATTTTGGAAGTGTTTTCTGTATTTTCTGTGCCTTTGAACAGTAGCATGTATCCTGAGGGATTGCTGTTAGTGCAGCTATGGTTACTGGCATAGGCAGTGAAATACAAAAGTTGTAGGCAGAAATGGAAATAACAGTTTGGATGCAAGTCTGAAGTATTTGAATGAATACTGGAGTATAGGCTTATTCAAACAGTACTATAGATCCTTAAAGCATTTTTATATATAAGTTGGTATTTGGAATCTATTTCTTTATGTTCAGTATGGTTTTGGCTGGTTCAGCTGCAGCAATGCCACTGTAGCATTCAGGGATGTCTTTCTCTGTCTGTTCAGTCTTCTGTGTTTTCCTCTGTATTGGCACTGGTCTGTGTAAATGTTTTCTTTGTGGAGGTCACAGTGTCAGTCTAGAGCTGACTAATAGGATTGACCGCAAAGCAAACCATTGCACATAGATAGAGAATCCTCTTTACATTAATAATTATTCTGCCCAAGTACATATGTAATTGAACAAATTATGTGCAACTACAGTAAACTATTGTGTGTTATACCTTGCTCATATAATTTATCCATATTATCTGTGTTTTATTTTATAGCACTTTTTATTCATGTTGTTTTTCAGGGGAGTATCTGATTGTTATTGCAATTTTAGTTTTTCTATTATTTGCTTTGTCTCATTTCTGTTTCTGTATTTTTTCACTGAGTTGTTTTTCCTTTAATATAATTTTGAAAAAGTCAAAAGTATTCTTTGTATGTTGGTGCCCTTAGCTTAACTACTGAGTTTTATCTACATTTTTGATACTGTATGAAAAGTATAACTTGAAATTCTTTTCCAATAGTTAGGTTTGGGGAATAACAACATAAGATCATGTAAATGAATACCAGTATAAAATCACAGTACTAAATTTTTGTGCTGGTGGAAGTTCTAGCAGAAAAAGAGTGTCATTCATAAAATTAATCTATATCCCTGTACACTTGAACCATAGAACCACTTCAATAGATTTTCCATACGTATTCAGTTTATAAAGCAATAAAAAATAAAGTTATAGTAATTATAGTTGTAATATATACAACATAATTGAAAGCCTTTATGGTACATTAAGAAGGGCCTATATGTCAGCACATTGAGGGGATGAGATCAAGTACAACACATGCTACCCCTCCCCTTTCATGTGTTCTTTTTCCTTTTCTTTCTTCCCTTTGTACCTCTATAAATTAAATTGCTGTTGCTCTAACACCAAAACCCGGAAATTTCTAGGTAGTGCACACAATGTGTTGATTTTCCTCCATTTCCAAGGCAGAATATGACAGGTGAGAGCCCTTGGTGCATGGTGGGAGAGATTCTGTCCCTCTTGGGATTGCAATATCCTGTGATAATTTTTTTTTCCCTTGTGAAATTGAACTGAAACAAGCTGAAGGTCTACTTTTATTGTGACTAGGTCACATTCTGACACCCTTAACTCTGGGCTCTGCAGTCCTGCCTGTGCAGAGTGGCAGGTACAGTGCAGCTGCTGCACCCTGCAGAACGCAGGGCGCACATCAGACAAAACCCGTGATCCAGACTGCCAAATTTTCTTATGTATCCTCTTTCTTTGGTATAAGAACAGATTATTTCACACATTTTATAGAACAGACTTCTTGATCATCTGTGCATGCCAAATAAGCAAGGAGGGTGGCAGAAGCATCAGCACAGTGCCTATTTCCATGCTTTGACTACATTTCTAATGGAAGTGAATATTGAGTAGTAGCTTCTTTCTATCATTTTGAATTAGAACAATAATATCAGGAAAACTGAGCATAAGTAAAGGAGATTCCAACCTGTCAGATGGCTGTGATTATTGTGACCTACTCCATGCTCCTGTTCTCCCCCTCACCAGCCCTCTGAGGTATCAACAGATGCTCCTTTTCCTGTCCATGCCCTATACTCTGTACTAATTCTGTGCCACTCCATTAGCTGTTGCCCTAAGCTGAAGGTGGGGAGTGGTTGCTTGGAATTTGCAGCTAGTCCAGGAACTTGTGTTGCCTGTACTCAATGTAGTCTTGATGAACCTACTGGAGGCCACAAGGCTGTATGGGGTCTGAAGTGTTACAGCACAAAAATATGTTGTAAATGCATCTATATATGCAGTTTGTTAAATTTTCTAGATCTCATTTCATGCAAGGATTTTGTGTGTATACCATATGTCATTTCTGTCGTGATTGCTAGAGAATTGAAATACATTGTACCTTCCCTCATGTAAAGTTAATATCAGAGAGCACGAACTTTCTTTAATTGTTTTCTAAGTATTTAGGAGGACTTATCAAAGACATGAGTCCTAAAGTTGCAAAAAAGAGGAAACCTTTTATTTACTCACTTTCCTAAGTAACCAAAGCTGTCAGTATGTGAATTGTACTTGTTTCTCTCTGAATATGCATGTACAATCTCCCTGAAAGAGATGATCAACCTTATGTTTCCAACCCCACTTTTAAATCACACTTTGCCTACCTTTTGTTTCTGTTACATGTTATTTCTAAATCTATTGTAAATGTTGTCTATAGACTTGCAAAGAGAAATCCTTGCTCGTGGGGAATCAGTGGCAAAATTCCTGCTGACTTCCCTACGGCAAGAATTTCCACCAAAGAGTTTTGATATGATTTGGTAACAGATTTGCAGATTTAATTTATGCATTGCATTAAAATACTTTTTGTTAGATAAATATGTTGTTGGTGTAAAGCTGTGTTTAAAGTAATAGTTATGTGTCTTTGTTTTTACTTTTGGTCTTTTAGTTTCCAGCGTGTTGTCGTTTTTGGTTTTGTTTTATTGCTTTTTCTTTAATTTTGCTTACCAGAGCCAAAGCCTTAGTAGAAGAACAACGCCTTTTGTTCCTAGGGTTCAGGTAAAGACTTCGTCTGCCTGACAGAAACTAAAGTTGTGGGTTTTTCTTTTGTTTGTTATGGAAAATGCATAGTAGGAAAACGTTACATTATAGTCCATTTTCCCATATTTTGAGTGTGTTGCTTTAAACCATATTAACAACTTTCATGTCATCTTGTGATCAGCTTGTAAAATTCTGCATGGGGATTAAAATATTAAATTTAAATTTAAAGAGACATCTAGTTTTTTCTAGTTGCCCAATATTAAACAGGTTTCAATAGTGATGATGATTATGCATTCCACATAAAAAATTTGTGCATTGTTTAGGCAATAAGTAATTTTGTGCTTGAGTTTATTATGTAAAGATGAATGTCTCTTTAAATAATTCATTATCATTACTTAACACATTTTTTTTTTGCATTTTCCTCATAATAGTAGCTCCTTGAGTAGAAGATGGGCAAAAAATTTGTACCTTGTTTAAACAAACCAATTTGTTGTTTATGGAACTTGGTTCTTGCATTTTTAAGTACACCAATATAGCCAAAACTTTACTTGAATAAAAAATAAATTCTCCCATTGTCTTACTGAATTTATTCAGCTTTGATATTCTGTTTAGGTACAAGTTGTTTGCCTTTTTTTCATTAGGAAGCTTCTAAGGTACGATAGATATATGCAAAAATAGGTTTTACTAATATTTCACAATGCTTTTCTTGCTTTGCTGCATGTTTTTCTTTTTTTTTTTTTTTAACCAGTATATTATCTGATTTTCTTATGAAATATCTTTATGGAGATGTTAATCTTTTGTGTGGCACTTTTATAAATGTTTTTCTTTGATTAATTGACCAAAATGTAAAGGATGATCTAAGTGATCAGAAAGAGATGACTGAATTTCATTATGAAATGGAAAAGAGATCATTATTTTTTATAAAGGAATTCTAAATAAGACTGTAATTAAGACATCAGATATGACTCATATTTGATTAAGTACACTTTTTTCCACAATGCAGTATTCTCAAGAGTATTCCTTACAACTGCTTAAATATAAATTCAAAAATTAAGAACTTCTAAAGAAAAAGAGATTATAAAATAATGCCTTGATTGTATGATTTAAAGCTAATTTATTATGTGCTATTGACATAAGCTGGCTTTGTATGAAAAATTTAAAACCTCCTTTAGCACGATTAAGAAAGCTGTATTCTGCTTATGATAATGAATTTAGAGAGGTACAATTACAAGTTGTTAAGTAGTTCATAGAGGTAAATATTATATAAGTAGTTTTTTTATATTTATTTCTTTTTATATATGTGCTAAATAAATTATAAATTATATGACAGTTTATTGTTCAAGTTAAAAAGGAAATCTCTGCCTGAAATTTGCATGTTTCATGAAACACTGTAATGTAGAAATAACATGTAGTAGTTCCATATTTTAATTCCATTATACAAAATAAAGACATAGACATAAAAGTTGTCTGTTCCACTTAGACTAATATCCTCTCGTGAAACAAAAAAAATACTTTGCTCAAATGATTATGGTAGTTGAGAAAAGAAAAAAAGGTCATTTGCTAGAAAGTATCTCACAAGAGGTGAAAATGTTTAAGGCTTACTTGCTCACCCTTTGGATGCATTATTTTTTATATTGTAGGTAAGAATTGTCCTTACCCCCAGTTTTGTCTAAACAATCAGTGCCTGTGGAGTCCGTGTGGATATGTCTAACAGTTTTTTTTTGCAGAGCCCAGTAACAGTCCATGCTAAACATAAGGGTTTTGACAAGAGTTCTTGAAGAACTCAAAATTATGACCTTGGCAAAATCATTGCACCTACTCTGAAACAAAAAGTGATCCATCTGCCCACTTCTAGTGGTGATAGTAGATAGCATAAAAAGATTAATGTTAGATATAGTTACCATGCAAGTTGCTGAAAGAACAGGAATTCTCCAGTGGTCTTCAAACAAGGGTATCAGGAGCAGTCCAGCAGCAGTGCAGAACTCTGGTTACTTTTTTGGCATGACAAATTCACTAAATCAGAGCTCTGAGCTGCTGTTTACGGTTGTCAGGAAGTATACATTTCATTGTGGGCTGAGGTATAGCTGTGCCTGTAGAACTCCTTACAAGAATGAAAATCTCCAAACATTCTGTTTATACTTATTTGTTTCATCACTCTAAACAGGAAATGTGTATCTTTATTCTTGCTAGCATCTTCTTTGCTTGTTATTCTGAAACTGATCCTTTCTGGCAAAAGCTCCTCTTCCACACTTCCCTCCATGACATTCCATTCATCTTCTAGCTCACTGGGTGATTTCATAGAATCATCATTATTTCATTGGGAAGAAAGACATTCAGTTTCTTTCCTATCAAATGCCCACTGAGCTTTTACTAATTTTACACTACTTGTAAAAGTGCATCTTTATTTCCTGAACTTTTAGATTCAGTTTGCCATACCAGTAATTTTCAAACTTGCAGAGTGATGCTTTATGAATCTCTGTAGGGAAAAATCTGTTCTTAAAATTGTGTTTTCTATGCAGTATCTCTTGTTTACTTGGCAAAGCATTCTTTTGAGCTAGAGTTGCCTCTGGGTTTTTCTAACTTCAAAAATTTCAGCCATCCTTTTGGCTTTAATACAGAACATCAATATATTTGATCATGTATAAAAATATGTAAAAGGTGAAACCACTAAAAAAGAGATTTAAAAAAGAAACATTGATTAGGGCAGCATAAATACTTCTATAATTTCCTGGCCTTTATATCCTACATGCTTTTCCATTTGACAGCCTTTTCTTGTAATTGTTCAAGCATATTAGACAGCAGCTGAAGCAGAAAGCAATAGTAGTTTGATTTAGCAACCCTCAGTGCTCAGGATTTTTTAGAGGTGTGTTTAACAACATTCAAAACTGGCCTCAGCTATGCCATGGACATCACCACCTCAGGGCAGGTTCAGCATCTACATAAGCTTAAGTCCAAAAAAAGATTATTGCAAGTATTTTTTAAAATAAACTGAGATTTTTTTTTTAAACAACAGATCCCACTGGTATATCTTTAGTTTTAGAATAATGTGAGAAAGAAAAGTAGTATATAATTTTAAAACGGTAATAAACATAATAAACATCTGTGTAGATTACGTGAAAAATTATAATGAGCAACAGAAGGAAAAAAGATGCCTGGCCAGCTGTCTCTAAAAGCCAGAGATGTTTGAGTAGGTTGTGTGGTAAAAATCAGCTGTAGGGCAGATGGTCTCTCCCAGTGGCACAAGTTTTATCTCTTTTCATGAGATTCATGAAGTAACCCTTATATAACAAAGACATAACTGTAGCATAGGATTTAAAACTTCAAATATTCTCTGTTTCTAAATCGAAATTATGGCTGAAGATATGTTTTGCCCGTATGTCCTGTGTATAAAACTACATTAGAATTGCATAGTTGAGGAAACAGTCAAACATTCATGAGATAGGAGTATAGGAAGTGCAACAATAATATTTTCTAGAATTTCTTAACTGATTCCCTCATCAGGGGGAATAAGAGTAGGGGGTTCTTATACATGAGTACTTCTTTTCTAAACTCTGACCTCAGTCAGTGCTCTAAAATTTTAGCGAAGATGAGATCTAATAGAAAAAGATGAAATCTAGTAAACTGAATTTATATCCTTAATTTATATAACTTATACTAACTTCAAATAAAGGTGCAAAACTTATTCAACATTAACAGAATGAGACGACTGGGGATAAAAGCATCATATAGTCAACCCAGGACAGGAGCCTTGAGGAAGATCTTTCACTTGTACATTTGAAGGAAAGATCTAAGTACCTCAATACCTGCAGTGGGTGATTAACCCAAATAAAAGATACCTAAGCCCATTAAGTCTATTTGAAACTAAGGCTGCTCAAGAGGGTGAGTTGATTCTCCAGGGGAGGCACCTTCTACTGAGGCTACAGAGGACCAATCTTACCCATTATTCTGTGACTCTGTGAACCAGGAATGCTAGCTAGATGTACTAGACACCTGCATCCTCACTTCTCAGAATGCAGCAGCAGCTTTTATATACTGTTTGTGTAGGAAGCTTATTCCAGAAGCAGGACATATACTGCTGTTTAAATACTGTTTAGACTGAAGAGGTTGACTCTGTGTATCAAAATAGTGCCTTTATTGTCAAGCTATGCCACATCCCATTCTTCTCTGGAGTACCAAGTCTCATCTGAAGCTGAGACACATTTTAGTTGGGAATAGGAGTGTGTGGTGTTACCAAAGCATGCTTCAGTTTAGCATGGCAGGTTCCAGACCTGTATTGCTCTTGTATTAGAACACTAGTGGTTAAAAACCAGAAAGAATGAAGCTGGGGTCAGACCCACATCTCTGTTTCCTTCAATCCTCTGAGTGCAGAAGAGTTCCTGCTTCCTGCACTCTGTGGCAGTTATTCCTACCTGGCAGCCTGTCTGCAGCAGATGCACCCCTCTGTGAATAACAGACCATCTCAGTGCATCTCAGTATCAGGATGCTCTGAATTTAGATGCCTGTTTGCCTGAATGTAGGTCACAGCAAAAGCTTAATAAAGCATTAGGTGCATGTCTGGCTGCTGAAGGAGCCCAGGGAAAGAAAGTATATGAGCATGTGTATGGCTCATTTTTCTCCAGGACTTCAGTGCAAATTGGGAAAGTATTCAGGTTGCACCACTTCCAAGCAAATCTTAGGTGCCTACATCATAAGTAACCTAGACAGACAAAATCCCATTCAAGAAGGTTTTGTTCAGGTGTTAGTATCAACATTAGCATCAGCGAGCATGATTTTTTATATAGCATATTTTATGTGTTGTTAGTTTAGCTTTCCCTTTCCTTCATTTAGATCAGGATTGCTTTGTTGAAGTTTCTTAGATGTTCTAAAATTGTACAAGTGTGTGTGTTTGTAAAAAATCTTGCTAGATTCTTGTTCATCCCAGTCTGTCTTTCAACATATTTTGTGCCAGTTAGCATGGCTAGTTATTTTGTCACCTCATAGCATTTCTCTCATTCATTCTATTTTTCCCCTTCTTTTAATCTCTGGTCCCTGACATTAGTGGTTCATTCTTCCTGTGTTTCACCAAGAAGTATCCTATCTATTTTACTTTCACTGTAATTATAAAGCAGCTTTTTATTTGTCCCTTCTTCCTTCTTCTAATCCCATAAGAATGCAATCCCATTCTCCCCTCTATGGGCTTCTTTGACCATTCTCTCACAGTTTTTTCCCTTCTTCTCCTTGCATCCTAGTCAAACAACTGCTTGGGTTCCAAGTACCTGTGCTGTGTATTGGAGTGCTAGCAGTGTGAATGCAGGGGAGAGAGAGCTTTCTGGTCTTAATTCTGACTCCTGGCTTTTCCTGTAACAAGGCAAATTAAAGAGCATTACAGGGAAAATATGCCCATTAAGTTCAAGTTTTTCCAATTTTTTATTTCAGAACATCAAGGGAAAAGTAGAAGGTACAAGTCAATGCAAATCTTGAGCTCCTGATCCAAACTGCAGTTGTTAAAGCATCTCAGTGAAGTGGTGTCAGATTATTTCAGTTTCTGCTTAAGTAATTCTCTAAATAGTTTGACTGAAGTTTTCCTGTAAAAAATCAGTCTGAAACAAATATATTTAGCTTGCATATGAACACATAATTCTGGTTGTATTCTTGGTGCCTATATCTAGATTATTTCACATTCATCAGTCACAGTTTTTGATAGTATCTGTATCACAAATATATTTCATTCTCCTTAAGCAAGCATAATTTTCCACAAAAAACAAATGAAGAAGATTGTCTTCAGTGCTATTCCCCTTGAGATGTGGGACTAGCCAAGTCTGTCTTTTGCTTCAGGACTCCCAAGGAAACCTGTGGGTTTAGTGTCAAAGAACATTTAAGTTGACTTGTACTTCAGAGGTCATTAAAGATATACTGTTGGTACAAGCTTTCTGCTTTTCATCTGTAGCTGGATGTAGATAGCTAGAAGTCCAGATAATTCTCAGTGTATAAAAAATACTCTCAAAGCCCTTGGCTTGTAAGAATGTAGGAATAATAATATCTAAAATTCACACTGAGATGATTAGCCACAGGGCTCTTTAACTATTAGTACCAGAAACCTTTAAAGTCTCTAGCAGGGCTAATGACAGGGTAATGGAGGACAAATATCACATTTTTAATATCCATTCAAATAGTTAGTGGCTACAGGAATTGCGAGATCTGAAGCAGTGAAGGAAGAAGTACATTGCCACCAATAACTGAGTTGGTGTGTCTTAGTGTAATCTCACTTAGTGAGGTATTAGGAATGGCAGAGAGCTAAATTAGCCTCTTCTTTATGGGTTAAAAGTCTTGAGAATTACATCAAGACCTTTCTTTAGGAGACTGAAATGTTGAAGATGAGGAGCTATGATAGCAGAAGAAAACCCTGTCGCTGAAATTAAGTGAGATTGTTTCCACAGAAAATGCACCTTCTCCTCTTTAAATCTACCTTAGCTGGGGTATATTCATGCCTAAAGGTGTATTGCCTGGGTAGGTGTGCAGCTGGGCATTATCCTCTCTGATTCCCTTAAGTTCAGGCAGGGTCACTGTTTTCTTTAAATGTCCTGGTTTGTCCTGTCTCGGGCAAAGTCCTCATGAGGAGAGGCTCCTCAGTAAGCTGCAGCTAGAGACACTGCAGTGCTACCAGCGTGCAGTGGCCCCCCAGCTATTTGGAAGGCTTTGTTTTGCCCTAACTGCACCATTTCCCCCTTCTGCAGTGACTATCCCTTTCTTGGCTGATGTACTTGCAGTCATAGAATTCAAAGTGAAATTGCTAAATAGCAGCTTGTAATGACTGTAGTAAAAAAGGATAGCAAATCAAGCCTTAGACTGGTTAATAACAATTTCTACAAATGAATAATAATGGTTTTTATCTTGTTACTGAGTTGGACTATGAAGAGGGTTGGATTGCTGAGCCTTCCTCTCAATATTTATGGAGGACTTGTATTATTTCAGAATAAGTGTATATATGTTGGAAAATATTAAGTGATATGAAATACTTATGGGTTTATCCCATAGTGTCTTTAGCACAACAGCAGATGAAAAATTATTAATTCATTGTGCATAAACTCCTCAGAGATGTATATATATGAATACTATACATTAATAATGCAAGTAATACAATACAAGGGAGAATAATCCTGACCAGAGCACCATGTGAAAAACAGTTAGTGTGAAGCAAGGTACTTATAGTACAGGGTTTTAAAAAAAGAGTAACTCCTGGTATATACTGAAGCTATTACAGTATTAGCTTATTTTTATTCTTTGTTATAAATTAAAAGTAGAATATAATATTTTCTGTTTAAGTAACCAATATAAATAGAAACTCATGAGCAAAATTATTTTTAAGGATTACTATACAACTTCATTGTAGAAATGAGTTCACTAATTAATATTTTCTTCCTACAGATAAAACTGTGGTATGACAAGGTTGGTCATCAGTTAATAGTGACCATACTGGGAGCAAAGGATCTTCCTTCAAGGGAAGATGGGAGGCCAAGGAATCCTTATGTTAAAATTTACTTTCTTCCAGACAGAAGGTAGGGTGAACACAAAAACAAGGAATATTTGAATTAGTCTGATACTCAGGTGACATGCACAGCTGAGTTTGTCAGCCATGCTTACATGAATAATGGCTTACAGTGCTGAACTCTTGTGTTGAACATGGTACGTAACAGCAAGGTGTCTTTGAACACTAAGCACAAACTTGCTTTTCCTGGTTATGTTATAAAATAATGAATAGAAAAGGAAAGAAAGGTAAACATGGGGATCTGTTATTTGCAAAGAATGTTATTAGTGTATTATAGTGCCTGTATTTCCTATGCCAGTTATTCTTCTCTAGAGCAAAGAAGATGCTGCACGGTTGGGTTCATAAATTTCTGGACTGATGAGTCCAGCAGTTTGGTTTGCCCCACCTTTATACACTAAGGCAGTAACAGGTTTGGCATCTGAAACACACAGATCCTTGTTCACAGTATAATTGAGGTAAGGCTGAAGGGGACTCAACTGAGAGTTCACGTTTGCACTTTGAAAACTTTCCCTAGAGCACAGGACTCGTGTAAATCTGGATGGTATCATAGATGCATTAGGAAAAGTTAAACTGTAGTAGGACTCCTTTTCCTGAAAAGCACTTTCACTTCTTAGTCCATGATTTTCTGTGTTTCAATTTAGGTGTTGGGAAGACCAGCAGAAGAGATAGTGTGTTTTCCAGTTTATTTTTTTAATTGATGTTTCCTCAGATTGTGTCAGTAGGGGGACACGTTTACCTTTATTTTATAATGTACTAACCAAATAATTCAAAGTTTTACTGCCACTCAAAATAATAGATCATTGGATTACTGAATCTGTAGAACAGAATGTAACTTGTATTTTTACTTCCTTTGCTTTTCCAAATAGCTAAACTGGGAAGATGCTAGCTATCTCCATTACCATTTGAGTTCAGTAGGAATTAAAGCTATTTAGTATTTTGGAAGACTTTTCCAAGTTGTTTTTCCACTTTTATTGTATACCATATGTTGACAAGCAAATTTTATGTGACTACCTAATTTGCTGTGTCATTGATGATTAAAAGGATAGATTTTCTCAGAGTCACCAATATTTGAACAGTTGGTGAAGATCCCTACTTTATTCAAAATGCTGTAGTGTGTTTGCAGCTGCTGAAGCTGTGCTAAACTGAGAATCAGGTCTGCTCCAATTATCTTACCTGCTTTTTCCATAATAATGAATAATTAATAAGCTAACAAAAGTGTGTTCACAATGTTTTACAATGTAAATTGTGATAACTAAAATATATTGACATTAAATTTTATTAATCTATATTTTTTCCCATTTATGAGAAACATTCAGAACTTTTCTTTAGTTGTTTTAGGTGTTTATGATCAGCAATTTGTCTTACAGAATTTTGGTTTTTTTTCTGATGTGGAAATTCATTTTTGTTTCCTTAGATTTAAAAGCTAAGTAAGCAACAGTATATTTCTAGTGTAGTAGAAGGAAACATGCTGGAGGTAAAATACACTTAAGTAAGTCAACCATTTAATTAGATGAAGATGCTGAATTCTCTTTGAATTAAGAAATTTAATTGAAAAATATTGTACAATGTAACTTAGTTCACAAGAGTAAACAAACCTTTAGTATGCTAGAAATAATTTATGGTCTTTTTTAACAGTGTGCCTAAAAGTATTATTACTTAGGTAATTTTTTGATCCAACTTCCAAGTAACAGTTCAGAAATACAATGACTTTATTAAAATTGCAAGTATTAACTAATGGACTGCATCTGCATCGCCTATTAAAAAATCCTTATAAATTAGTCTGGCAGCTGCATTATGCAGCAATCAGCAGGTTTAGAATAAGCATTGTTATGTTATGAGGACTCTTGCCAGTATTCTCAGTAGGAGCAGTGTGGGTGTTTTCCAGCAAAAATTGTTTCAATCAGAAAATATTAATTCTTTCTAGCAGAAATATTCTGCAAAAACATTGCTTTCAACAGCACCCTGGAGCCAGAGCCAAGGCTGCCAGGGTAGCCTTGCCTGGAGACTTCACCTCACAGTGGAGGTCCACCTTCGGCCTGGTGATTCACTGGAGTGACCAAAGGATTTGGGAAGCTGTTTTGAGAAGGCTGTTTGTTCCAGTATTGCTGGAAAAGAACATGTAACTCGTTTTCAGGGCTTCTGGTTTCCCAGGTGGATAAGGAGCCCTTAGCCAGGAAAACCCTGCACTGCCCTCAGCTCCCTGCCCATCCTTCATGTGGGCCAGCTGCTCCTTCCTGCTCTGCAGTTGGAGGGAGCCGCTGTAGGACTGGAACTTGAGTGAACCAGCTGGCTCATTTTTTTTGAAATGCAGCTCAATGCTCAATGTTGTCTGTAGAGATGTTCTACTGTCAGGCTGTGCGTTGTGGAAATCCCATTTATGGAAGTACATTTTATTTTATAAAATGCTGTTTCCAAAATAAAAGAGAATACATGCAAAATCATATTAAAACATTTTTGGGTTTTGGGAAACATCTTAAAATTGGAATTGGCACGTAAACTTGAAATCACCTAACCTGAATTTTTAATGTGAGCTTATGAATTATCCTCAATATATGCACTGACCATTATAACGTGATGTAGATTATAGTACCCTTGATCCTACAAACTGAACTGCTGATTTAAGATTTCCTATTTTCCATTATATACTTAATGCAGTTTAATGGTGTTTTGAACATATTTAATATTTAACTGTTTTTTTCAGTGATAAAAATAAAAGAAGAACAAAAACAGTAAAGAAAACATTGGAACCTAAGTGGAATCAGACATTTATTTATTCTCCAGTTCATCGGAGAGAGTTTAGAGAACGAATGTTAGAAATCACTCTTTGGGACCAAGCACGAGTTCGAGAGGAAGAAAGTGAATTTTTAGGAGAGGTATACAAGTATTGGTAGTTGCTATAGAAATACAGTTGCTCTCTCATACTTATGTATAGATACTTATTTTCAAAAAATTTCTAACTGCGCAAAGCAAAGCTGGTTTTATTGTTTTACTTTTTCTTTCACTTAGTAGTAAACAAACAGTGATCTCGCACAAATTACATAATCCTGATATGAGATTCTTTCTGCATTTTTTCTGTTTTAGTAACAGCATGAATGTGGTTTCTTAATTTCTAATTGCTCATTCAAATCTATATTATTCATAGTCATATTTTACTAAAACTTTGAAACATTGCTTATTTACCAATTTGAAAGCTGTAAAGGCTCTCATAAGGTAATAAGGGTTTTGTGAATGATTTTTTGGGTATATTTAGTGTTCTAAAAGGCACAGAAGATTCTTGCATATTAAAGCAAGGTTTTTATATAACTTCAGACAAAGTCCTTAGCAGTAAGAGAATAATAGAATAAATTTCATGGGTATATCTATTTTAAAATATTCTGTTGCGCAATGCTTTCCTACTTCTAACCATTTTTTCTTTTTTAGATTCTTATTGAGTTAGAGACAGCATTACTAGATGATGAACCCCACTGGTACAAACTTCAAACACATGATGTCTCTTCATTGCCACTTCCCCATCCCTCACCATATTTGCCACGCAGACAGCTCCATGGCGAGAGTCCCACACGGAGGTTACAAAGTAGGTTATTATTAGTTTTTCACTCTGTGTATAGTTCATTTGAATGAATGCATAATAAAATCTATGAAATTCCTGCAAATGGAAAGCTGACAGAATTTTTATGTTAATTTGTAGCTGTTATGAATTAGATCATTGTGGTTACTGATGAGAGTGACATGCTACAAATGGTATCAACCACTGTGCATTGCACCATTTTTTTCTTATAACTCAGTTCAGATTCTCAGTTGGAGTAAATTATCTTGTTTTTTGCAATGGGCTTTATTTTTCATGAAGCTCTTTCTTTTGTATTTTGTTCATAATTTCATTGTTTAAGCAAAAGTAGATTTGCAGGACCTCTCTCTTTAGCTCGTATTTCTTAAAGTAACCTGTATTTAACATCATATGTAGATAAATTAATACCATGGCCTGTTGTCTTGCTTTGATATTATATTATGTGCTTAGATTCACAAATGGAATTTCTTTAAAAATTCTACTTTGTAGAGTTTTTTATACTTGGTCCGCAGTAGTTATCAGTATATATTTTGAAACTAGTATATATAAAGTATGGTAATAAAAATAAATACATGAGAATAAGACAGTAAAGGGGAAAAATCTGCTTCTTCAATACTTCGTGGTTTCTCCAGTTTAACTGTTCAATACTGTCAGTGATTTAAAGCTCTTCATCACTGAATAAATTTTATAAATACTAGTTGGCAGTTATTTAAAAAACCCAACAAACCAAATGAACCAATCAAATTAATAAAACTCCCAAAACCCAAAGACCCACCACCACCCCAAAAACCCAACAAAACAAAACCAAAACTCCAAAACAAACAGAAAAACTCCTAACAACACAACAACAGCCCAAATGTAATTTTTAAGATTTACTTGGAGTTTCTTTGAGTCATTGTATGTGAGTGTGTGTGCATGTTTCACACAAACTCACAGAAACTTCTGTGTGTAGTCGTGAAAACAAGCTTGGATAGTTCATATGTGCTATGTAGAGTTTTTATTACATAACCCATTGTCTACAAGTATTTCAAGCAGTTGATCTGTTTTGCTTCTGTGCACTTGATGGTGAGAAGGATTAAAATGCTCCATATCATAATATTCTGGGATAGACACACTGTCAGAGACTCACATTGCATAGCCTTGCTATTTTAAGATTATACTTGTCCCCAAAGAGCTGAAAGAAGTGATAGTTAAAAGATAAGGAGTTCTATTGCGATTCAATCCTCTTCTGTCTTACATGACACAACTGTTATTTAACTAAAGTTTTTAAATTGTACTTCTTATACGGTCTATGCCATTTTTAATACATTTTAAGAAGTTTCCATCTACGACTATTTTTACAGACCAATTGGACTCTTTGTGTGTGAAGTTAGTGAAATTCTGGTTTTCAGGAAATATCCAATCCTGCAAACAAACACTATTTGTCTGTCAGAATTTCTGTCTGTGCAATAAATAACTGACATTAAGAATGAATTTATGATTTGTTTTTTAACAAATTTTAGTGATATTTGAGTAAAGTTCTGTTGGATGATATTGGCTCAAAATTTGAAAGACATTCAGGTTTTTTTTACATAGCAATCTTACTATGTACTAATAAATAATAAAAAAAACCTAATAAATACTAATACTCGTAATGTGCTCAACTGAACAATTGTACAAGCTTGTCTGTAAATATAGAGGAAAGGACTTAGCAAATCTCCTTTTTTGGTGAAATACTAAGATTTGGTATAAAAGTCCTGCTTTTCAGTGAAGATGGTTTAGCTAGGCTGTTCCCAGAGCACAAGTTTTTCAGCCTCTGGTTTTAAAAACTCCAATCAAATAAGCAATTTCAAATGTTCACTATTATTGCTGGAGAATTCAGATGTTCCTACACTAAATAATCCTATTTCCTTTTGTACAGATATAGGAACCTGATAAAGAAGGATTTTCTCTAGTGGTCTAGGAATATATTAATGTCTTGAATCCTTGTGTGTCATAAATAATTTTCAGTTTAAACAGATAGTTTTAAATGTACAGAACAAGTTATCCTGGAATTAAAATCCTTGCTTTCTGGGGTCTGAAAGAGTATACAATTGGAAATTTAGCATCTGATCAGAGCTCAGCTATGGCAGCAGAATCCATTTAGCAGTGGGAAAATAAAATTTTTCTTTTATTGCTGTCACACCTCTGAAATGAAAATAAAAGTACTTCTTGGTGTCCAAAGAGGTCATGCAATATCCTACTGAGAGGTCCATTACCCAACTGAACAAGACTGTAAACAATGCAGTGTAAGTTGGCCAGGCCTGAGACAGGCATTGCACCAGATGGGCTCCAAAAATGCTCTTCCCAATCTAAATGTCATCACCAGGGACTGGTGAAGGGCAGACAGCACCTCTGAAGACTGTTTGCCTTCACTAAGTAAAATATTTATACTATATTAATAGCACATAGAAGTCTAGGATTTTTACCTTTTTTTGAGATGTCAAAGGAGTATGAAGTCAATAGATCAGTTTCTTGTGTCTGAAGATATTTTTGTATCTCTCAATAACATTCTTGTATATGATGAAACAGAAGATGCTATCCAGCAGCACATTATGACAACGTGAAGAAAATCTCTTAGAACAAGGCATGTCTAGCATGTTTGTCAATGCTTTTCAAAGCACTTCTTAGAACATGTACTGGGCTGCTATTAAGCAGGCTGATTTCAATTTTTTGGGGATGCAAAATCTCAGCAGTTCAGTCCTCCTACCTTTTGTTTGTTCTGCATTCTCTCCATGTGTAGAATTAGTGATGAAAGAATTTATTGTATACCCTCAAAAATTGCTAGTGTGGGAAACGACAGGAGAGATATTTTGAATTACAAGGTTCTTTTTTGTTTGTATAAATACACATTACACATCTAAGCTTTTTTATCTTTATGATTGTCGAGTAGGGATAAACATATTTATTTGAAGACAATACTTAAGTGTTACGCTCTAAAGGTAGTTTAAAAGAACCACCTACGCTTAGCACTTCTGTTCTCTTTTTAATATCCCTGGATTGCAGTGTTCCTGAAGAAGAGCAGACTGTCAGCCCTGAAGAGTGAAGTTGTATTTACAGATTGCCAGTAGCAAAGTGCAAGCTTCCCACGGAGCCCCATATGCTGGTTTTTTAGGAGCCAGCTTTCAGAGCCAGTAGCTTCATTTCTACATATATTTATCTCTCAATATCTTTGAGTGGGCAGTGTGTTGTGGTACAGACTGATCTAAGTCAGCTGTCCACCTTCTCTTTCCTAGCCCTCTGATCCATCCATTCCATTAATTTCCTAGTGATAAAGAATCATTCCCATACTTTCTCCTTTGTGTTTTTTGACAGACATCTACTTAGAAACTGGAACTAATATAGAACATAGGATTATGACTTACTAGCTCTTTCAGCTAATTATATTTGAGATTTTCATAACCTGATCCAATGAGTATATTTTAAACTTTTTCTTGTGAGAAATGTGGGGTAATGAGTAGGTCTCTTTTACTTATTGTACTCAGCTTTAAAAGTGAGTTTTTAGAATTCATTTTCTCTAATATTTACCATAAAATCAGCCATATACCCAGAATTCCAGCATTAATTAGAATTACAGTCAAACTGAAGTTCTTTTTATATTGCCTCTGAAAAAGATTGCAACCAGAAAATTAAAAATAATTTTAGAGAATATTTAGGAATTCCCATTTTTGGTAGGCTGTTTTTCCATCTCACATTAGCTAAGAATCTTATTGGAGAATACATACAAAATTGAATGTGCTTTGGGTGCTGGGTCCATGGTAATTAGGATGTGCAAGTTATTGTTATTATTTCTGTTTGTTGAGAAACGATACAGAAATAAAACAAGGTTTATACCATGGGATCATGTATCTAAAATTAGTTCCTCTCCATGAGCCCAGAATATAGAGATAGAAATCAAATTGCATATGATGCATTCTTATTCCATCTTTTACAGTTTTATCTATGTAATGTGAGCATTTTTGAAGTGTGAGCTGGTATTGTGAATTGAGAAAGAATATGGGGTTTTTTTATGTTTTGAAGAACAACAGTATTTTAGTTTTATATTAATGCTGAATTTGTTTCAGAAGCAGATTTTGTTTTACTCCAAGTGTTTTAAGACTTTCCCAAATACTTAGGATTGAAAGGACTGACACTTGTTTTCTAAGTCAGATTCTACAGCTTTAAAGTGAAACTGTCTGAATTATTGATCTGCAGTCTCCAGAGAGTGCAATGTGCAGTGTAGGAAACAGCTAAGTGTGCAAATGAGAAGAAATGTGAATATAGCAATAAACCCAGACATTTTCAGGTCTCTTGCTGCAGCATAGGTCTGTACAGCAGCAGGTCTCTACAGTTTTTGAATACCATGAGAATTCACAATATGGTTTGAAAAATAAAAAATTATATTTTGAACATCCTCAGTAAGGGAAAAGTAATAAATCTACAGGAGATAAACTCTGCTGAGAACAAGATCTCAAAGATTTTAGAAATTACAGTGTTTGAAAATCAACATGTAGGAGTCAATTTTTTTTTCCCCAAGATCTGAAGACCAGAAAAAATCAATCGAAATTAAAGTAAATGTAAATAAACATACTTTGGTGTAGTTTTCTTGTAAAAGGAATTTCATTACCTTTAGAATGAAATTCCTCAATGACTCCATTCACTGAATTTCATGATTCACCTGGTCCATAAAAAATCTGGAAGGAAACAAATTACAGTAATGAGAGTTTAAACTGTCGGGACAAAATCTGACTGCAGTTATGTTCTAAAAAATAATCTGTGTATAGTGTGCAAAAAGCTATATATAATTATTTTTCTTTAAATTTTATTCATTCTTTGAAGTGGGAATAAAGAAAAGCTATGATGTGTAAACAAAGTATTTTGAGTAACATGAAAAATTTTTTCATGTTTTCAATTTTTTACTTTGTACATTTTCCCATCAGACTGTATTTTCTGCAGCAATGCTGAGACCTTAACATGATAAAAATTATTAAATCCGACTAGAAAAAAATCAAACTGATAGACTGAATTAAAAATTAATAATCCCATTGCTTATTAATTTTTGAAAAACATTTTTAGAGGGACTCATCAATGCTGAGTGCTGACAGCTTTTAGTTTTTGAATGTTCTGTGGCTCTACCATCTGATCAAGGAGGAATGTCATAACTGTTAATTTTATCCCTCTCTTCCATTATTTAAATGGTAAAGCTATCAAGTCTATATTGTAGAACATCAAGATATACATTTCGTAGTACCAAAATCATTAAAGTTTAACAACAATTAATTACAAATGTATCTGAAACTTTAATCTGTGAAATATGAGCACCTGTGAAATGATGGCCAATCTTCTTCCACTGAAAATTATTCCCTTCCTTGGAGCCCTGCAGGGGCTCATTTCACTGCAGAATCAGGATCTTGCTGTCTCAGCAAGTTCCTTTAGTTTATTGTGAGTTTGGGAAGTCAGCACCATAACTTTCAATGAATGTCACTGAACCTGACTTGAGGAAATGACAATAATGCTGTTTCACTAGTAGGTAAGTGAATTGTACATAATGGACACACGCGTCAGAGACTTTTATCCAAATTATAATATGGAGCATTTTATGGTCAGTGGCACAGGCCATGATTAATTTATTATATGCATTTTATCCTAGAGAGCCAAAATGACAATTAATTTTGTCCTTCATGCTTCTTCCTTAGTTTTTCTCTTTCTTTAAATGAAGCATAGGCCTTGGGCATGTTATCTTGGTTTGCATGCATTGATATTTTGTTCACAGAATATGGATATATATACCAGTATTGTATTTACTGTACATCTATTATTTATTTATTATATTTTATTGTACATCTATGATTTCTTAAATACTTTAATTAAAAGGTATTTAACATGATACAGGGATGCCTTAAACTATCAAAATATTTTTCTTTTTCTAGTAAAAGAAACTAATTTAGAATATTAATTTACTAAATTGTAATTAAACTACAAAAATACTTAAAAAGCTTTTTTGAAGCAGTTTAAGAGAATTACTTTATTTCTCTGATACATGATAAAATCATGTTATTAAACTACTGTTGTGCAATGAAGTTTTCAGATGGTTTTAATACTATTCTGACTTCTTCCTTTCTGTGTTATGACCATATAGAAACAAACATTGCTTTCCTAGTCCTCAATCCCATTATAATCTCACTAATTTTATGTTCTTGTTCTCTTCAAGAAACTGTATGTTTTCGAAGATCTATCCAGCAGTTAAATTCAGAAAATCCCTAATTTTTAACTAGATTAATAATTTCTACACTGTGTTAATAGATTTATTTTGTGGGCACATGGCACGCTTCCACCTTTAGTGTTCAGGTAACACCTGCTGTTGTCAGGGTAAGCTAGACAAAGTCTCTAAACTGCATTTTTCATAATTTTGTAGCCAAAAAAGTATCATTTTTAATGAAGTCCATAACCAGAAGAGATTAGCATTAAGGAATACAAATATTAGAGAATTTACACAATAAATCCCATCTAAAAGGTTGTAAGTGATGCTGAAAAAACCCCTGTAATTTACTTTGAAATTTCATTGACTAACGGAAATCTGAGACATAAAAAGGTATTACATTTATCAAGAAACCAACGTTGAAAATATAGAGAGTTAGAAATTGTAAGTAGTAGGTGATTTAGTAATGTGATCCACATATTAAAATAGTTAGTACCTGGATGTCAGAAAAAGTGTGACTTGCCAGAAGGCACTTAGTCATCCAGTGAGTCCATTAACAGCACCATTTGGCAAGAAATTGAAATTTTCTCTAACACTGTCATATCATATAATCTGAGGTGCATCATTTACTTACAGACTGGCACTCTTCTGTTTAGTAAGTTGTCTGTGAGCTTTTCAACTACAAGGAATAAAAATATTTACAAAATCTTGCTAATGACAAGATATTGTTAATGTTATTCTGGCTTCTTGCCTTCTTTGTATTATGACATCTTAATATGGAAGTCATATTTCAAAATCTACAAATCCAATTAGCATTTCATGTTTCCGGAATTGTCCAGATATCCGCATCCTATTCCTTGGCTCAGTTTAGAAAACTTGGTATGATTGCTTGGAAAGCTAAAATACATAAACCAGTCAGACTTAAGTAATGCAAGCAATAAATCAGGTATTGCAAGCATTTAATCATTCAGCTCATATCAGGGTTCTAAAATTCAGTGGTAACAACAGTATATAATTAAGGTTCTCATGTATGTACATATTTACCAGGTCAAGACCTAGCAGGAGGGAGAAGATTGACTGGCACATCACTTCAGAGTCTGTTAGTTTTAAAGGAGCATTCAAAACTACACCTTGGGAAAGTTCTGCTAGTGCTGCAGGGCCAAGAGAAGCATGCAATATTTTGAAGGGTAGCAGCTCATATTGTATGCCCAGCTGAATATACATTTTTCCCTTAAAAAGTTAAACACTTGTAATAAAAATGTGCAACTGTATTTCAAAATTGGAAATGACTGAAATTGCTCTACTAGATCTCTGTGGCTATTGTATATAACTGTTGATCCAGAAGTGATTGGCATTTTTGTGGTTTAATTTCTCTTAGCTGCTTGAGTTTTATAATTTTGAAGTAGTATGGCTACACTGTCAAATTCTTCCATCTCTGGCAACAATTATAGAAAAGTTTAAGGTTCTAATCATCCCTGTTACATGTGTTGATTCATATATTTTTTCCCTGACACTACTTCATTTCAATATTTTTTTTCCAGATAAAGGCTTATATTCATATAATTCAGGTAAATTTTCAGCATGCCATAAATGCTTATTGCTTCCATATATGTGCAAAATTTAATTTGATATTTTATTGGTGTGCTTTTGCTACCTATTGTGCAGATACTAAATTGCATAAAAGTTCTTTGGCTTTTCTTGTCTGCTTTTGAGTATTAGGTCTTTTGTTGGCTTTCTTTCTCTATTGTTAATGTCTCAGTATTGATATTGGAGCAATACTGTAGCACCACACTTGCTTTGCTTGCCTTTATTTTCGGTAGAGATATGGTAGGAAAGCTGTAGTGAGCTTTATTAACTCTACTAGGAAAATGCTATCTAGCTTTAACTGGATTAAAAGGAATGCTATTATATTACAGCTGTTTGAGAACTAGTGTAAGTATATTTAGAATACAGACATGGGGTAAGTGAAGTACTGGCAAAATCAGTATTTACACTGGTATATATTTTTACAGTTTCTTGTTGATAGAAATCCCCATTACAAATCCAGCTCCATCTGAGGAACTTGCCTTAATTAAATATAAGTAAATTAATAACATACAGTTTTTATCAACTTAAATTTTGTAGTGCATTTCATTTGGGACTTTTTGCAGTTTTTGCAGTTTTAATTATTGGAATCTCTTTGAGAATTGGTTCAACTAATTATCTTTTAGTTATGTTTAAAAAATGAAACTCACATTGTTATGAAAATAGATCCATACCATGATGGAGAGAAACAAAAGCCCCTTAGGGCAGAATTTTCTTGAGAGTAGAACTAGTAAAATCCTTTTTTGATTACATCTAATGTCAATCTCCCATATTTCTTCTACTCCTTTCTCTCCTGAAATAATCCCAAATTCTTCTCATGTTTTACAATATCTTCACATGGGGAGAGACCAAGTTTGGTGTGGCATCTGTGGGCTTGCAAACATGTAGATTAGATTCAAATTTTATATGGATAAAGTTTCTTTTTGATTAAAGACTTCCAATTTGTATCTCTCTCTTCTATCTAGAAGTTGTATCTCTCTCTTTTATCTTTCTCATCTATCCTATTCTAACGATTTTCAAAGACCTGTAGGAACTTAATAGAATTTTATATTTAAACTCCTCTGTCAGTATAGATGAAACTGGTCTAAAGCCTCTAAACCCCACTATTATGTGCAGGAAGATGAAGTGACAGACTGACATGGAGACAGCAGGACTGCATGAGAAATTAGCTCACACTAAGGACCCTCGGGCGCAGGCTGGATGAATATCAGAGAGCAAATTCTTAAAACAGTTGTTATGAGACTCTTTTGGGGGTACTTATGTGTCAGCTCTGAACATAGAAGAAATATAGGCTATGCTAAGTGACTTTAAGTGGTTGTGAAGGCCTTCTGTGAGCTCCGGGGAGGGAACTGCAAGCATGCTTCACTACCCTTGGTTGCCCCAGGGAGTCCACAAAACCTTGTAAAAGCTTCCTGCATTGTAAGGGACAGGATTGGGAGCCTGGTCTGCTTTCTTTTTCCTTTTTTTTTCCTTTCTCCACAAGAAAAGCACAGAATTACTGAGCCATAAGTTTGGCACTTTCTTCTGTATTTAGGCTGATGAACACTAATTTTGTTTCTCATTCTACCCCCTGTCCTAGTTCATTTTGGTAACTATGTTGGTTGGTCAAATGCACTTGAGTAGAGCTTTGAACCTCCTGTGTTAATCTTCTCTTGAGGTGTATCAGAAATGTCTGTGGGGAATTTATAAGTGCAGAAGGTATTTTGTATTATTTCCTCTGTATATTAAAAAGAGAGAGAAGAAAAGCTGTGTGCCAACTGCAGTTGTCATGTGGAAGGCAGAAGGTTTTTTGGAACCCTCCACAGATTTTGGTTGCTTTGTAAGAAAATAATTTTTTTTGCATATTGTTTCATTCATATGGGAGAGTTCCAATTATTTAGAATGTTGTTATGAAGGGAAATGTGATTCTGGTGAAATAGAATAGAATATTCCAGTTGGCAGGGACCTACCACAATCATCTAGTCCAAGAGCCCAACCATTCAGTCCTGACCAAAATCTAAAGCAAGTTATTAAATACATGGTCCGAATGCTTTTTAAACATGGACAGCTTTGGGAAAACCAAAGAATATTCTGTAAACATTTTTTTTCAATTTTCCCCATATTCTTTTTTATTTAGAAGCTGTTAAAGCTTTCCATGGCCATCAACACTGCATCCCATTAAAAGTTTACAAAAAATAAATAACTGTTTCCTTAATGAAATTGAATGAACAATTTTGTTCTTTACTTCTTATTACTTCTTTACTTCCTATTACTTCATCCCCGAGGATGAAAAATGGAAATGTTTTTATACTAAGAAACTGCAGTATTTTAAGTTCCTTTTCTGTGTAAGAGAAAGTAAAAATGCAAATAGTAAAAAACTAAATAGAAAGTACTTGCTAAATTGAAATTAAAAATAATGGTTCTGATGGTTTTTAGGTGACGGGGGTTTTTCCCAACCCTGCAAGTGCTGTGAACTTCCAGTCCTGCTGTGCACAAGTTCTCAGAGAGCTCTCGTGCTGGGTGAGGTGGTAGCCTGAGCAGCACTGCAGGGTAGGACTAGGGGAGGGTGGAAGGGCAGGAGGATGCTGAACCTTGGCAAGTTCTGGTTGGGGAGGTTTTCCATTGTCCCCAATATAAACGCTCCCCTGAAAAGTTTTATTGATAGTTTAAGGCTGTTAAACACAAACTTGCTAAATGGAATAAAAAAATACGTTTTTATTTCCCTGGGGCTATGCTGAATTAAGGCATTTGAGGGTTACAGTAGCTTGGGATCTATTTTGCCTTCAATCCATAACTGTAATAATTGTTAATCTGGGTGGAAGGGATTTGAAAGTTTGTCTTCACCATCTATTACTGCCCAGTTATCAGACAAAAGGTGAATAATACCTCCAATAAAATTTTATAAATGAACTACATACTAGTGGAATGGCATCAAAGAGAAAGTTAACTACAGGCAAACCATTGGCACCAATACATTCATTTAATGTAGGCAGTATCCTGGAATATAAGATTTTTACTGAATTCTGAATTTATGTAAGAATGGACTTAAACCCTTTGCTCTTGATTTTATAATGTATATGTCAAAGAGTTTAAGATATTAACTAAATAACAGTTTCATTCACAATATTAATTTGCAATAATTTGTGAGAGGCTTCAATGTCCCATTTCACGGATAAGATATGAATTTTTTTTTCTCTCTTTTGTAATCAGTGGTTCAAATTACTTAGTGAAGTAGTACTTTGAAAAGACATGGCTAAGGTGGGACACATGCCTAAATCTTCACATTTACATTGACAATAGGTTAAAAAGGAAAGTACCATCTAAAATTAATATAAAGTAGATGAAATCACTCTTGCAAAAATTCCAAGAACTATTAAACAATTCTGCTAGTAATTATACTGACATTTCAAATACTTACTTCAATAAAAGGTTTTGACCTGTGCACTTTCTAGTTTGTTCCATTTCTGAAGTTAATGGAAAATGTTTTAAATAGGTATAATCTGATTCCTTTGCAGAAATTATGTATTCCAGGCAGTAGTTCTAGATATTACACATTTAATTGACATAGCATTCCTTTCCTTCCCCCTTCCTGAAAAAATTGATTGCCAAAGATAAAACCAAGTCATTAATTCTGCTTTAAATTTCTTCTGACTTCTTTACTATCATTTAAATTTACATTTGTAAGGAAATGAAAAATATTCCTTAAAGGTGATTATTTTTTCAATTGGTTTAATTCTGTTAGTAGTTAGAGCTGGCTTGTAGCAGCTTGAGGAGATAGAGTGGATGATCTGAGCTGAACAAGCTTCATATCTCATCTTACAGATCAAGTTTCATATTTTAAGGATGTCAGGTGTTACAAGAGACTCTCCTCTTCAGTGGCAAGGACAGTTTGAGAAATCACTGAAATCTGATTCTTCCCTTACTTTATTCTTTTTCTACTCCTGTCCTTTGGGCAGGTCTCAATCCTGGCCTGTTCACTTTCTCTTGCACTGGCTCTTTCCTGAGGCTCAGATCTCTAGATCCTGGAAGATGATGTGGAGCTGAAGTATTAGGAGATTCTGGAACAGGTGGATGTGGCTTGAGAGGACAGAGAGAGAGAGAGAACCCTGTCTTTTATACCTGTGCTCTGTTGAAGCTTCCTAATCTCTCTTTTGTGCCAGATGTATCGTGTGACTACAACAATATATAATTTTAGCTACACAGCTGGGAAGTGTAGAGCCCACTGTGACAACAGCTGACTATTTTCATCCTCAAAGATGCAAATATCTCCTCCTGAATACAGAATATAATATTCTAAAAATATGTTAAAGCAGATGTACTTAGCTGTAAATATAAACATAAATAAAAAGCAACCTCAGTTGTAATTAATTAGATTCATTCATAAGAATGAATTTGTTGATGAGTAAATGACATCTATTCAAATCATAGTTGATTCAGCCTTTTTACATCTTTCATGATGAAACCTTTCCAAGCAGCCATGTGATGAGCATCAGCAAACTCAATTGCCCTCATCTTCCCATGACACAATCCCCTCTCTGGCAGGGCCTGGGTGACTTTATTGGCATTTCTGCACAGCAGCCACAGACCCGCTGCAACATCAGTGTCAGGGCTACCAAAGGACAGAATCCCACTGCTCTGCACTCCTTTTGGGCCTTTTGCTTTCCAGGTCCCAGCCAAAGCCCAGCCAGCTAGTAGGGCTCTCTTGCTTAGTGTTTGGTCACAAATATTGTCCTCTTTTAATGGACCTGGATTTGAATCAGCGGCTGAGGAGAATGGAGACTAATCCTTCTTGCTCACTGGCACATGTGTCACTACACCATTAAAAGCTTCTCCTGAAAATGGCAACAGGGACAGCATCACAGGTGGAATGGATCCTTTCTTTGGGGAAAAAGAGAGAGTGGGCCTTTTAATACTATAATTAAGAAAATAATCAGAGGAGGTTGAAACCTTTTCCTTAATTTCTGCTCTCATCATCTAAGTTTTCCTGAGTGCTAATTGTCATCACTTGCTTGTAATTTATTTGTTTTAGAGAAAGACTTGTTATTTCTTGAATTCAAAAATATTTCTCCCCTACCCATTGTAGTATGGTTATTTCTAAAATTTTATAATAAATTGAGCTACCATATAAGAATTGCATGATTTTCCCTGAGCTTTAATTTCCTATTTGTGAGGAAAACATCAGCCTTTAGTGCAATTAAATAGAGACAATTAAAATTTCTTTACTGAAATTACATAATGTATTGGCAGGCTAAATTGTTTTCTAATAATTAGCACATATCACACATCTTGTTTTAGTTGAATAAGTTTTAAACTGAGAAATTTTTATCCTCAAAGAATAAAAATCCCCAAAGAAATAGTCTGCAGTCCAGATTACAAATTCATACACCCACATCTCAATTGCTGCAGTGACTTCTGACTTCTCATAAAAGGCAGAGAAGAAATAGAAAATGTACAAACAAATACAGCAGGAACAATCAGAAATTTGGAAAGGTTGGCATGTGTAGAGGAACCAAAGAATGATATTGCAGCTCAAAAAAAGTGCAGACCAAAGAGATAACTATAGCAGAACACAGAATGCTGATTCATGTTTCTCAGAATACAAAAGCTTGGAGGGCATTGTCTGAGATAATGGATATAAAATATAGGGAAGTTGATTTCACACAATGCATACACCAACTGCAGAATTTACTCACATAGAATATTGCAGAGGCCAAGAGAATACTGTGACTAAAAATGAAATTACATGAATTTGTAGAGAATAAGATGATTAATTACTGTATACAGGATGGTTTAGGAGAAGTCTCAGATCTTGTAAGCACACTCTTTCTGCTAAAGAAAACCTTCCACTATCCTCTAGCGGGTAGGTAAACAGATGTTCAACAGTCTAAAATGACAGCATTTCTTATAATTCAAATAATTTCTAAAGTTTCTTTAAATTGAAAACTCTTCATTTTTTTGTCAAAACCACTTTAAGTACATGTTCTCCCAGTTTTTTGCTGGGAAAGGAGTGTAGACATCCTTCTGTGCCAGTCACTCAGAGCATTAAGGCTGCTTTGTCCTGGACTTCTTCAGGTTTACTCAACGTTTTTTACTGATATTTTTGTGTCTACATTTTTCAGAAAAATTGTCCTGAGGCAGGAAAAAAAATTCTTGCATGTGATTGGAGGTGTGGTGACAATTAAAGTTTCTCCCTTCCAATTACCCATTTTTGGATGGTCAAAAACTTAAAATAAACACACCATCTTGCTGAAGAGCAGGGATTTTTTCACTTTTAAAATAAGTGAATGAATAATTATCAGTCACATGCCAGTGTTTAACCCTGATATCAACAATAAAATACTGTTTAAATATGCCACAGAAGACTGAAGTAAATTTAGGCTGAACAAAACCTGACATATTTACTTTTCCTGTGTGACCTACATTTGGGTTCTAATTGTGGAAGTGGAATCTGCTTTAGCCAACTCAGCTCTAGATATTTTGGCAGGTATACATTTAATAGTTTATGTTCCATGACACGCTATATGTGTGAAGCTGCCCTTTCTCCTGATAATCCTTATTAAGAACTTGAAGAAAGTACTACATGCATTTAATATTATCGCTATTAATAATCTTTCTGTTATTTAGAGACTTTGGGGAGGGATGGTGCCTTGTATATGAAAACTTGGAAGATGAACAGTGTGATGCTAGTTTCAGTACAGAATGAATACAAATATCAGTGTATATGGAATTAATATAAACTATATAAAAGTATCTCATAAAAGCAATGTTGTAGAGATGTATTTCAGAATTTCATTTTATATTGCTTTTAAGATTTGGCTGAAATAATTGATGCAGTCATATATGTTCAACAATTATAACATGAATAATTACCTTTGTATGCTGATGTTAATGCTTCATGGTATAGTATGAAATCCATACACTATTTTAGGTATTATTGACAGATGATAGTTTTAACTTACAGGAAGGAAGATGACACATGTCTTTTCTTTTTCCAGGATCCAAAAGAATCAGTGACAGTGAAGTCTCTGATTATGACTGTGATGATGGAATTGGTGTTGTTTCAGGTACTAATATTTAAATTTATTTCTCCAAGTTCAGTAGAAATATTTCTTATTTATAATTTGTTATGAATTTTGCAATATTTTTCTGATGAAATATAAGTGAAACTTAACTATATATTTTTCTAAGAGACACAGAATAAATATTATGCATAATGCATGTCTAATCTCAAAAATTACTAATGGGGGGAAAAAGTCAGTGTGTGAATGTCCTTAGTGCTTTTATATAATGATAAAAATAGCATAAAGGTAGTTTTTTTTAATAAATGTCCAGAAATGTTCATTTCTCTTTTTTTGACAGACATATGTTGATATATCCTGTAAAATTTCATGATGGACTAATAACACTGCCAAAGGTCTGAAACATGAGCATTTTAAGGCAGGACAGGAGATAGCAGATAATCTCTGTCACTGAGTATTGGAATGGGGCCCATTGGAGAAAAAAGTTATCATGTCAAAGAGTATGTCTCCCCTTCTAAGAGAAAAGATAAAACCAAATAAAAAATAATCATTGCTGAAAACAATAAAATCCTAACCATATACTTTTGATGAATACAACAGATAATATATTTAAGAATCATGGACATTTTTAGGTTGGATCAAGTCCAACTGCTAGAACTGCAAAATCCACTACTAAACCTTGCCCATGAGTCCCACAGCCGCACGTCTTTTAAATACCTGCAGGAGTGGTCACTCCACCCCTTCCCTGGGCAGCCTGTTCCATTGCTGGACAACTCTTTCAGGAAGATTTTTCCCAGTATCCAGTCCAAAGGAGGCAGCTGTGCTAACTCTACCCAGTACTGAGTGCTGCTGTCAGCACAGAGTACTCCTCCCAGTGTATGTTCTGCTGCCCTGCTGCTGTTCTGAGATTTTTAACACACAGGGTTTTCTGTGCTAGACAGCTTCTGGTTCTCTTGGGTGAGGTCCAGCTCCAGTGAGAGACAGTGGGGTTTGGGAAAGACTGAGCAGTTTAATCTGTCTGCTCCACACAGCAGCTGTGGGAGCGTGATCCGCTCAGCTCAGCCCAAGCCACCCATCAGCTCATGGGCTGCAGGGCCTTCTGCTCAGGCTGAGGGAGGGGACACAGGAGAGGGGAGTGAGGGGAGTACAGCTCACCTCAGAACTAAGAGGGAATAAATGAGGTGAGGTAGGCAATCCTGAATATTGTGAGATGTGTGAAGCCAAGTATTGATCAATCCAGACATATAGTCAACTATCTAATTATATGAGTTGGCCTGGTCCTGCTTTAAAATCTGTTACCTGTCTGAACTCAGATGCATTTCTGTTTTGTCTACATAGTCATGCTTTTATTTCCAGCTATTTCATGGTTAGCTCATAGGCTGTGCTTCATTTTTGACCCTGGTATGTTACTATTCCATGCTATGGGTCTTGCACTTGCTGGGATAAGGAGATAAATTTTTAATTTTTTTATGAGAAACAGCATGTAAATTTTATTTAAAAATCAGTTATTTTCAATAACTGGTAAAATTTTACAGACTTTGTGATATAAACAGGGCAAGTCATATTTGTGCTAAGATTCCAGTAGTTTTACCAGATTAAAAAAAGAAACATTAGGCCTGCAAAACCACTAAAGTTTCTATGTTCCTTAAAACATTTATCTTCAAACAGTAACAGGCTATTTTTTCAGATTTTTACTTTAATTAGAAAACTACTAAGGAAAATTTACAGCATTTTTATATTCCCACTCCCCTGTTTGCTTTATTGCAGTCAAAACACAGGAAGGATAGATAGCCAGTGTGGTGTGAAGTACTGGAACAAAAGAGGCAACCATCCTCAGAAGCCCTTTGTTCCTCTTTACTGTACTTTCAGTCTTTGATGAGCTTGCTGTCTGTAATTAGTAGTCACTAAGACATTCAAATTGCCTGTCCTTCCAAAAATAAGAGCTTTCATATTGCTGTGGGTCAGTTAAATTAAAATGTATCAATCTAACTTAGGAGCTTAAAAACAAAGGTTGGAAATAACTGGATTTAATGGATATATTTCTAGAGTGCCCAGTATATCATCATTTTGAAAGTGAAATGTTTTTCGTGTCCTGGAAAAAGGTACCAAGTTTTGCAGATTTTTTTTACCAGGTGCTTGAACATCAGCAGGATTCTTATGGAGCATCTAGATTTACAACTTTGATTCAATAAACTTATCTTTTGACAACTTTTAAAATTATGATCTTTACAGTTCTATGAATGAGCCTACTTTCCTTACCTGAGTTTCTGACATACCTTTAGTTTTTTAGGATCTTTAAGCTATTGAATTTTTGCTGAACAATTCTGCAACTTATTTGCATTTTAATTCAGCTGGGCTGTGTGGGTAGGAAATTTGATGGGCTTTAGGTTTTGAAATATTTAGTGCCTTACTTTTTTTGTGCTGCTGCCACTATGTTTGTAAGTCTTCTTGTTTAGTCTTGTCTTGTCTTACCATCCACTCTCCTTATCATTCCCTCAATCGTTTAAAGTTCCTCTCTTCATTTGTAGACTCATCACAATCTTGGTTTGAATATATGCACTGTTATGCACCATTTGTCTCTCTTAGTTTTCTTTCTTTCTTACTTACCCCAGTTCTTTCATTTTGTATTTTCAGGTTTTATTTAACATGACACTGCTCTTCTTCTGTCTGCTATATAAATAGTGCATTACATGAAGTAAGCTTGCCAACATCTTTCAAGTACTCTCAGCGATCCTCTCCATAAAATTAATTCCTAGTATCACACCTGTGAACTAAACTCCAGAAGCCTTTAAGAGGAAGAAAAATTAACTCTTTGCTCCTCTTCAATTTACTTTTATTCATAATGGTTGACTAGATGTCCTTTAAAGTTCTCTTCCAATTCAAACAATTCTGTCATTTTATGATCTTTTGGAAAAATTATTTACTGAATCTATCACTTCTTGTGGATTGGATCTTAGCCTTCTTATACAAATGTAATAAACTTCAGTCTGTTGTTTCTGTCAACAGGAAAGACCTTTAAAAAGATAGTGAGAAACAGATTGAAAAACTTCAATGTATTTTTTTCTGGCTACACATTTTCTCCAACACCAATTGTCACAAAGAGTTATAGCATATTACATATTTAAAAAGCAAATTTTTACTAGATTCTAAAATATCTCTCTTCAAATATTATGTACATTCATCTTGGAAAGCACTAGAATAGAATCTCTATTAATATTTCATCTTTGCTAGCATTAATCTTACCATAGGAAAGTGGAATAAGCAGCACTAGCAGTTCTAGTTATGTCATTAGATTGGTTATACATAGCTCTCAAACAGTTTGAAGCATCTATTTTCCTGTCCTGAACAATAAACCTGGGCCCTCAAAGTTGTCACCAGCAGTTCTATGTGAGATTACATCAACATCTACTCCTGCCCTTTGGAATGCTCTTGTGTCCTTTTTGATAAAAGCTATACAGCATTTTTATATTGATTTTTTTTTAATGCCAGAAAGGCTTACAAAACATCATTTATATTACAACAATAAATACAACTCAGTGAAAGGTAGATTGGCTTTTTGGGTGATTTTTTTTTTCTTTCTAGTGTCCAAAGTTAAGCATGCATTTCAGTTAACAAATTCAAGGAATATGGACTATAATTTCTGAATAGTTTTCTTCCCAGATATTTTCTAGTGTATGTTGAACCTAGGGAATACAAGCAGCCTACTGAGTCTGACTTTATGAACAGAGACATGTATTGTCAAGACCATTTAATCGTAAAATTCTCACCTATTGCTTTTGTAACACTAAAATATTAAGTAAGATAATAATGTTTAAAATTCAGTTCTACACCCATATCTCATCTGCATTACAACAGATTATGTATTATGAAACACTTGCAATCTGAGATATGTTTCAACAGAAGCGACAAATGAATCATGGGAGAATGTAAGGCAGTGAATTCTGCACAGACTGCATTACAAGCCTCTGTAGAGAAGAGCTTTTCTGAGCAAAAGAGTGCAGTCTCTGGCTTTGAGAAGAAAAACATTTATAGCGATAATTTTTTGTCATTATGCAGAAGATAGCTCTATGTTTCAGGAGGAAATAAGAATGCAAAGAAGATATTTATTCAGATAGTTGGGTCCATGTAAATTATGAAAAAATAGTACAGAATACCATCAGTACAGCAGTTATTACTGAACCTTCAAAAATATTTCTGTGTTTGAAGAAGAATGAAAAGAAATTATCAATTTTTGTTTCACCACTCAAAACACCTGAGGAATTCTTTGTTCAAAAGAATATTTTCACTGTCATGTTGCAGCCTTTGCTGCAGAGGAAATGTCTTTTTCTCTATTTGTTGATAACGTGGGCTGAATTTTTATTCCTGAATCCTGTGGATTATTGCTTCTCAAAGCAGATGCAGAAAACACACTTTGGTTACAGATTAAAATCGACTAGAATTTACCACTGCTTATAGAAAGATTTCTTACAGCATTAGCACATAGAGTGGATTACTTTTATCCCTACTAAAATACAGATTTCATTGTATTACCAGATTACCAGCTAGCCCTAAATGGGAACCTGTTGTGACCCAAAAGCCCAGTAACTTCAGACCTAAACACTGACAAGAGTTTTATTTTATTGTATGTTGATACCAAATGGCCTGCTCTAAAATCTGTTCTTCCTAGGCTCTCCCCTGATTTAAAAATGTTAGTCTGTGTGTCACAAAAATCCCCCTTCTGAACTGAAATTCAAGCCATGCTAAATAGTCCTTATGCTGACTGCCTTGACCAATGGATCTTTAACCATTTTCCTTTTTCCAAACAAATAATTTATATATTATTTATAACTTTTTGCCTAAAGTTCTTTACACATTATTATAACTCTTTAAGCTTTTCTTTCATTTTAGTTTTCTTTCCTAATATATACTTTCCATTTTTCATGTTTATTATCTTATTTAAATTTTGAATGTAGTTTTGAATTTTTTGAATTCAGAAAATTTTGAATAATTTTCTATTATTTAAAAAATAAAGAAATTCTTCAGTATAATTTCCTCAGCTGAAAAATCATCTTTCTCCTCAAACATCCAAATTCTCTCAATGCTTTTCTTTAAACTAGTAAAAACTAGTCAAAACTATTTTTAAATATAAGCTATATCACTTCAGTTTGTAAGTAAGTACGTAACTTGATTCAAGTTTTATTTTCAGATAATTACTAATTATCAATAGTACTCTCTTTGAGGACAGTTAAGGAAATATGAACTTGGTGTGTTAGTTTATATTTTACCATAGTCCTATATCTGTGAAGTAACAAAGGGATTAAAAGGCAATGAAAATTGCAATGAAATTGCATTCCTATTAGACATGCTTTTTGTGGATACTTCTCACATAAGGGGATCACTGGTTGGGATGAGTTACAATTGTGGCAATTTGGAGGAGCACTTCTAAAAAGGAAATATAGCAAGAAAGACTGATAAATTCCAATCAACAGTGTGAAGAGGAGGCTAATTTGAGGGACTTACTGGACAGATGCAAATATACGTGGATGAATGCTCAACTAGGGAGAAACATCTTTTTAGTGCCTGTGGTGGTTTAGGTATTTCCCCCTCGCAAGCTTTCATGTCATGCTGGGTATAGGAACAGCACTGAAAACTCAGCTAGCTCTAGTGACTGTGTGGGAATGCTTTTTCCATAAGAAAAGAATTGTCTTGAGTGTAATGGGCCCATAAATACAATTAGCGCCGTAGAGCTAAATATACCTGTGAGGAACTGAGTTGCTATGCAGCAAGTAACCAGTTATTCCTACTGTAATGTTTACTGATTCCTTTCACTGTACATTCATCCTTCCTATGTTTGCAGAATAATATTTAATACAGAAAAATTCCCCAAAGCAATCCATAATGTATCTTCAACTTATAAAGCACTCAGATATCAATAATTCAATTTATTTGATCAGTGACTGTCAGCAACTTTTTTTGAGAACATCTAAAATCTTCATTTAGATGTGCAAGTCAGCCCAGAAGCTGAGCACATTTGTATGAAAGAACTGAACTCTCTAAAGTGCCCATATGTGAAAAGTTGGTATGTTAAGCATTTCTGGCAATTTGATTACATAATTGTTTTTAATTAGTGCTTGTTCAAAGCCCAACCACTGTGAGTATTAAAAAGTTAAATATCTGAAAGCTTGACGCTTCAATCAAATACAGATGTTAAAGTGGAGAAAATACCACTTAACATCAGTGTCAGAAGCAAGTCAATTACATCGCCTATGATGAGCAGCCATTCTAGTACTGCCTTTCTAGAGCAATTTTCATACTAAGAGTTTCTTTCAAGTAAATCAAGCAGCAAGGCATTTAAATTAAAATCTTCATTAGTACACTTCAGTTAATTCTTTTTAGGCCTATTTTAGGGCTGCTGATATGAACCTAATATTTGGAATTTTGTGGTTTTTTTGCAATTTTGGACCTGAAAGATTCATAATTTAATAACAATTCAGTCGTCAGTATTTACTGAATATGTAACCTGCATAGCATAATATTAGCACAGTACATACTGCGTGGATTAATATTTTAAGTCAAAGATATTAATAGTCTCTCTTAAATCAGATAAAACTAAAACTTCAGGTCTGAAGAAGCTGTGTTTAGTGTGCTTTGTAAAATCCCTCTTTTCATATGTATCAGTTTTTAAAGAAACCTTCCCATTACAGAAGAAGGTGATGGCATTGCAGTTATCCTTGTCATGTGTCTGTCTTTTAGGTGTCTGCAGCTCACAGTTGTTTACCACTGATTATGTCTACACTGATTATCAGGTTCTGTGTACTCTCTATGTTGATTTAAGAGGCTTGCCATAGTTACAGAGCCTTTGATTCTATGGTAATGACTCAATATTTATAGCTGCAAGCAGGATAATGTTTATCCTATTTTTACTACTGCTATAAATATCTGCTTTGCTCAATAGCAACTCATTGGTCAGGCTGTCCTTATGACCTGTCTTTTCTGTCTATAATTTCTTTTCACAAGAAAATGTTTTTTACTTAACTTCTCTAACCTTATTTTCAGGATGTGCAATAGTTTTTGAAATTGGAAGGTAAATTACCTACAGTACAGGCAGTTAAATCAGAGCGACATTAACTCTACAAAACTGAAGGATAACTTTGAAATTACCTCATTAACCCATGTTAGTGGGTTGTCTTACTTAAACAGTTGCTTTTCAATGTGTGGCCTGTTGGAAAAAGAGGAGTTTGTAAATATAATTATTTTTGTTTTAGGTAAATGGATTATAAATGTCAAAATTTTTTGGTAACAATATTATTAGACAACATTAATCTATTTTTTTGATCACAGCTAAACACCTCTAGTTTTCTTCAAAAAATGTAGCAAAAGTTTATCAAGATTTAGCAAAATTGCTAGGAATGCTGTTAGTTTCTGCCTTTGTTACTTATATAAGGAAGCAGTACCAGTGTTAGTTACCAGAAAGCACTGCATGACTACCTCAAAATTAATGTAAAGCACATATTTGATCAGGATTAGACTTGACAATTAATTACAAAGTTATATATTTTGATTTATTGCAACAATACTGCTAATTTGGTCAACTACAATAACAAATTAGAGCTGGAAGAGGCTTTTTGTTCCAAAGTAATTAATTTGTTTCTGTGTGCATATGTAATAAGTTGAATAATTTTGATTTACTTGTTCTCACTTCTAGGAATTTTTTAGACTTTTTAAGCATTTTTTAGAATTTTAAAGGCGGTTTTTGTTTGTGTTTTGTTAATGGATTACCTTCCCCTTCATTATGTTTATTCACCTAGAAAATCTTACAGTATTGCTCATTCCCCTCATACTTTGATGTCTGTACATACCAAATACTATATAAACTACTGATTTTTTCAAAGGATTTACCTATTTCTTCATGTTACTACTCTACATTGCTTTTCATCTCCAAATTCAACAAATTCTACTTGTGTATGCAAGGAGATCTATTGACAGAAAAGATATAGTCTATCTGGATATACTATGTCTGTCTTTTCTGTCAATAGATATGCATTATAAGGATAATAAGACAATATTTCTTTCTGTTCTTGTACTGTAAATGTTTTTTTTTATTTCAATATCTAGAAGTTAATAATAACTTGCTGCTCATTTATGTGTGGTCGATTGACTCTGGCTAGGTTCCAAGTGGCTGCCAAAACTGCTCCATCACTGCCCTCACGAGCTGGAAACGGGAGAGGAAATAGAAAACAAGACTTGTGGGTGGAGATAAGGACAGGAAGAGATCACTCCTTGTTCTGGTTGTGGGCAAAACAGACAACTCAGAGATATTATTTTATGGCAAATACAATCAGAGTAGCAGAATGAGAAAATAAGCCCCTGAAACTTCAAAGCCTTTCCCCCATCCCTTCCTTCTCTCTGGTCTCAGCTTCACCCCTGGTTCCCGACCTCCTCCCTCTCAGCTGCACAGGGAGATGGGAATGGGGGATGCAGCTCCTTCATCACGCGTTGTCTCTGCTGCTCCTTCCTCCCTTCACTCTATCCCTCTGCTCCAGAGGGAGGTTCCTCTCATGGGAGACAGCCCCTCATGAACCCCCCCAGTGTCAGTTCATCCCATGGGCTGCAGTTCTTCACAAGCTGCTCCAGCATGATCCCTCCCATCGGGCGCAGCCCCTCACACTGCTCCAGGCTGGGTCACAAGTCCTGCAGCAAACCTGCTCCAGCGGGGGCTTCTCTCTCCACAGGTCCTGCCAGGAGTCTGCTGCAGGGTGGGCTCTTCACTACTGTTACTTTAGCTCTTTTACTTAAAGAATTGCAGAATTGCAGAGTGTGTTGATTTCCAGACTGACTTGCAAAAAATTAAATTATCTCCTGCATTTTACTAGTGAGTGAATAACAGCGTTTCAAACACACATAAAATTTCCCATCTTGCCTTTGATGATCTCAGAATTAGTTCCACTGGCCCCTATATATTTTTTCAGTGCTTATAATAATAAATTTACTTTGTATGTAAGATAAAAGTTGGTATTGCAGTACTGACTCTTAGCTGAAGGTACACATAACATGATTTGACTGTGGTGTAGTGAGGAGAGACTATGTCATCCTCAGCATCATTATATTAGTGGAATGTAAGGGTGATGTGCTTTTTTTTTCCCCTTTAGTACACATGCCAGATACACACAAATCCATTTATACTAAACATAGAAGGAAGAAGTTGTTTACGAATTAGAATTGTTTATATATATCCTTGATTGTAAGGCCATATAGTAAATATGAGTACTCAGTTGAAAGTATTGAACATACTTGGAACCATAAAGTGGAATGAATTAATAAGGTTTTGTTTAGGTTCTAATGAACATTTTCCAGGAAGAAAAATAAGAAAATCATGAGCAGAAGATTATTCTACTCTTGGAAGATTCTCATGGGAAAAGTATAACAGTTGCATGAGCCAGAATTTTTCCAGTGCCGGGTGGATCTCTCTAAGTATTCTTTTTTTGGTTACTGTCTTTGGAACAAAGAAATCAGTTCTATCAGTTGTCACAGCCACCAGGAACTCTCTGAAGACCTATTCTTGTTAAATGTTATAATCAGGTTAACAATTGAAAATCTTCAATTTCTTATCATTATGTTTTAATTTCATCATCACAAAATTTGGGGAAACTTACTTGAAATTGCTGTATATGTAGTATTTTTTTTTTTCCACAGAGAGTATTGCACCATGGGACAGTGAATTCAACTTTTTCAATTACATGAAGACCATCGTTTTTAACACATACAGCTTTTAAAAAAGATTTTCATTAAAAGCTTGTGTTAAATGTCCATGTGGTAGCCTTTTAGGACTGTGTAACTTGGAAGCTTTTGCTTAGACCATTTATGTCTTCTGTTAGGCTTATTCAAGATTAGTCCAGGATGCTTGCTATTTGTGAAGAAAATGTGGTTTTTAATTCAGAATTGTGAGTGAAATCTGATGTCATTGAGTCATTGTTACCTTAAATATTTCTGAAATACAAATCTTTCTTGAACTCAATCTCACTATTTAACTCCGTAGTGGCTTCCTATCCCAAATTTTTAAACTAAATTTTGGATTAATTTTTAATTATGGACATTTCTATTTCAAAAACATTTTACAAAACATTTGAAATATAATTTTAATTAAAAATGCGACAATTATGTTTTTTTATTCTAAGGAAAAATCAGTTTAATTTGTTTTATTATTAATACATTGTATTAACCATAAATGGTAAGTCTCCAGTTTGGTGCATGGTATTAATTTCCATACTTTTGCAGTATAACTATAGGAACTGTAATTGTACTTAAAAAAAGCATAACAACAGGAGTCAACTTACATATGTATGTTTTATTATAAAACCCAAGAACACACGATAACATTCTTGATCAAATTCCATCTTTTACTGAGAAACTCATTACTACAGGTACGGCAGGAAGTGGGAAAGTGCAACTTCAGATTCACTGAATATTTACATTTCTTTTTAGATTACCGACATAACGGGAGAGATCTTCAAAGTTCAACACTGTCAGTGCCTGAGCAAGTAATGTCATCTAATCATTGTTCTCGATCAGGGTCCCCTCACCGTGGAGATAGTATAGGACGGACTAGATCGTGGTCTCCCAGTGTCCCTCCCCCACAAAGGTAAACTCTTGTTCAACTATGCAGTTAAATGAATTAAACTGGTATTCAGCTTGTACCAATACTGGAAATAATCTCCAGACTTTCGAAAATGAATTGGTTAGATCTTACAAAATTATGTAATGCCAGTTAAGGTTTTTTTTTTACATTATAGTGATGTGCCTAATTTATATATAATTCTATGTTACTTATGGTTTATTATTACTATATTATTTAATATTCTTATATGATTTCACAATTGTATCTTACTTCTGCCTATTTATATCTCATTTTTCATCAAAATTCAGTACAGTCCAATCTAAGGAAATAAAAATATCTCTCCCCATTTTCATTTCCTAGAGCTATTTACAGGTGCCATATTTTATAGTATGTGATAGTTCGACATTACCTTAGCATTCATATAACAGTGGATGTTTTCAACCCTTTTGTTTCTGTAGAATTAGGATTCTGGGGAGCCTCCCTTGCTGCCCAGAGTACCTTCCTTTCTACTTCTAATCACCAAGAATAAACTGACAGACATACAATTTTAAAGTGAAAGGTATCAACTCCTGATCTTGGGAGATCTCTGATAAGTATTTATCTTGAGAAAATTAGACCAGGAAATTTCTTCCAACAACCTGGTATTTTTGGATAACATGTAATAATTCATTTAGTACTCTGCAGGATAAGCTTTCTTAAGAGAAAGGAAGCAGAGAGATGGATGTAAATGGGAATGAAACCTATTTTCCAGCCCTTTTGTTGCTGTGTATGGGTAGGTTTCCAGATGATGTAATTCAGTTGAAATGAAAGTGGAAGTTTTCTGTTTTGCCCATAATGTTCACAATTCCCCTTTGATACTGAAGATCTGTTATCCAATACTTTCTGGCAGGTCCATGTTCATCTCCCTTTCTTTCAGAAATCCTAATTCTCTTTTGTTCTGCTTTCCCTTCTGTTATCTTTGTTCTTTTTTTAAGTTAAAATTCTCTTGACTTCATAATATTTATGTTTTTACTTACCATTTCCTCTAACGGATGTAGCCTATATGATAGCCTTTTGCATTAGTGAGATACTAGGTTTTCAAATTATCCCCCATCATCTCATACAGCTAAGAGGCAGAAACTGTGTGTTTCTACTTGAGGTCTAAACCCATCTAAAACCAAGTCAGCCTGACTTGAAATGAGACATAAGTGGTACACACAAAGGGGCCTATTCTGATTTTTAATCTACTGATTTCAGCTTAAGTAATTGCCTACACTATTTGTCTTCGATATAGACATAAATATGAGCAAAATCTCTTTGTGTGTGTGTTCGTGTTTTTATGTTTTTCTGCCTGCATGCATGCTGTCTGCATTTTTGGCAGAATTTCTACCCAAGCTGGTGATTAACACTTGTTTAACACCATTGAAAAATCCACTTTTCATTTTCTTGTAGTCTTGGATTTCTTTACATGTTGAAAATCTCTTGCTTTTTAACTTTCCTAAAGCTAAATTTTTAAATATGGTTTTGATATTATTGCAGCTGTTTCCTACAATGTCAGAATCAAATGCATTATTTGAGTAATATTTCCCTGCCCACATACCAAACAAATTCTTTGAGGACTTGTTGAGCTCAGAAAATTGTGTTATGAGAGTTTGAGGATTTGCAGAAGAGAAGTATAAGCTATGAGTTACAGAAATATCTTTTTTAGCTCTACTGAAAATGCAGCTCTACTCAGGAAATCTATAAGAATTATCACATTTTGCACCCTGCTCAGGTGAATTTGTTATACATGTGCTACTCTGTAGACGTCCTAACTGCAGTGAGCATTCTGTATGCCCAGAGATTTCCTATTGCTGACACCTCTACAGGAGGTTTTGGGCCCAGGAAGTTGCTGTTATTTCTTAGAAACCATTTTGCAGTCCTCAATTCTATTTAGTTTTTTAATAAACTCCTCCAAGGGCCCACTACATCGTAGCCGACAAGATCTTGTTACTGCTGTTTTACTCTTTACTAGCCTGAGTAAACCCAGTATTTGGATTCATGAATGCCAGAGTGGAAAATGCTTTATGACAAATGAGGCAGAGCTGAAGGCAAAAATTTATGTGTAATGCAACATCTGTATAGCACTTATATGCAGAAATAAATAATGTCATGGCAGCAGCAGTGAAGGATACATGTACAAGTTAACATTAGTCAGAAAGTGATAAATGACAAAGGGTAAATATGACAGGTACCAAAAGGGCAGATAAAGTGACAAGAAAGGAAAAGGGAACTGAGCCACACAAAACCAAAACAATAAAGGAAATTGAGGCTCACACTGGAGCAGATTGTAATAAAGGATGGGAGACAGAAGAATTTATTGGTCTTGAACTTGTGTGGAGGGAAGCATCCAATTTGTTATTTTGAATTCGATACAAAACAATTATGTTTTTATTATCCAATAATTATTACAGTTAACCATTGTCTCCTATTTTCCTATTCTTGTGGATTTGTTTTACAGAGCACAAAAAGTAAAGTGTGTGAGTAGGTATTGATAGATAAACTGAGCAAAGCAATCGATTGGCAAAGCTTTGGTCTCAATTAGCACGGGTGATCTTTACCCAAGCCTGCACTAAGCCTCTACGTGGGTACTAGGTAGCCCTTTATTTTTAAATTCAGATGACCATGTTTTCATCAGGCTGCCCTCTACTGTAAAAGCCACAAGTCCCCATTGTGTCCTACTACAGTTTACGTCTTTATAGTAAAGCCAAAATCAAGAACTCATGAAAAATTATTTACAGTGTATGTTTCCATCAGAAATGAATTTTTGCTTGAAGTCTGGAAAGACTAATGAAATGTTGTGCAAGATTAATATTTTTAGTGAAGGAAATGAAAAAGCTTTCCTTATATTTCTAGAAGAAACACATTGGAACACAAAAGAGAACTCTATCCCTGTCATGGACTTGGCACCATTTTCTAAATGAGACTTAATTTTACTTTAAGATTTAAAATGATTTTATTTTAAATGTATAG